>NC_139080.1:26658415-27320497 GCF_965140915.1 Aythya marila | reverse complement strand
TTAGCAACACCACTGGACATGCTGTAACAGATTAGCTGCTGCCTATCTTTTAAAATTCCTAGGATGGGATTATTCTCTTCTGTTTGTATTATATTGCACCAGACTTATTTAGAATGTAGCAGGTGATTTTTGTTAGTTTTTGGTACTGGATCATCAGACCATAGGTAAGGCTGTGATTGCTTTCCCTCTTTTTGGTGTGGGGGCTGGTTTGTGCCCCACTTTTGGGTGACTGGTGTCTCTCACCAAGCCAGCCTCCCTCAGGCAAATAGCAAACACAGCACACCAGGAGTTTCCCAAAAGCAGCACACAAACCTTCCAACCCAGGGAAAAACTTTGAAGAATGCAGCCTATTTTTAGAATACAGATATTTCCACAGGTGTTACTAAAGATGCATTGCTTATGTGTTTCTGCAGCTTTTCTTTCCTTCTTCCCCTGTCCTGCCTTGAGTTTCCATGCAAGCACAGTGCAGGAGAGAACAAACTGATGCCCAGGTCTATACAGGTGACACGGCATTGCCTCAGTCAGGGGCCAGGTGATGGAAGATGCTGTCGTTTGTGCCTCTTTCCCATCCTTGTTTACCATCAGTTATTTTTCAGCTTTCAACATATCACCACCTGCATTTAAGTAGATGGAAAGTGAAATATTAGCAGGACAGCAGGTGCCACAGCATAGCTGCTATGTTATCATTTTCAAAAACTTACTATTTAGACAATCAGTTGAAATCTCTCTTCTTATGCTATTTTCAGGGGTGGAGGAAAATGACTGAAAATACCAGGACTTTGGCAGAAATTACTCTCTGCAGATTTATAAAGATGTAATGGTGTTTTTGTTGTTTTTGTGTTTTGTTTGTTTGTCTGTTTTCCACAGAACAGCAGTTTCCTATAACACATTCCATGGAAAGGGACAGAGAAAGACAGAAAAATCATTGTAAAGTCACACAGCTCTGAATTTGTGCATGTGTATACAAAGATGCAGTTTTACTAATCCTGATAAAGCATTAGGGAGAAATAAATATATAAATAAATGTTTTTACAATGTTTGTTCAAATAAGAATTTCCCTTCTCCATATTTTCCCTTCAAAAGCCCTTTGTAATGTACCAGCAACCTGCATTATTACAGCCTCTTTTCTGTCTCTCTGGCCTTTTGCAGACACACAGGTGCTTGCTCCTCCTGCTCTCCAGGCTGGCTGGACAGGGACTGACCAGGACTGTGCTGCTCTGGGGGCACAGAGCACACTTGCACCAGGGTTGGTTTGGACCAGTTGACTTTCTTCACAGGCAGAATGAGCACTGTTTTTTTACCTGTAAAAACTGTGGAAACAGGCACATTCACCATCTTTGAAAATCAGTCATGTTAGGACTTTGTTCTTGTATTTTAACATTCTTGAATGTGGCCTTTATTTGTGTCTAATGAATACTGTGGGGCATGTGGCCACAGCATCCTGGACAAGATGGATGAGGGTTGTACAATGAAATGTCTAATGCTTCTTCTGTACTTGCATTTTCAGCCTGGATATGCTGGCATGGAACAGGAAGAAATATGAAGAAGTAGCTGCAGTAAAAATCCTATATTCAGACCCTTCCCTTAATTGTAGCAACCACAAATTCCACCCAGCTTCATGGAAACCACAGGGCAAAGGCATAAATATTTGGAAAAGCCAGAAAATGGAGAAATGGGAAATTACAGGAATGCCAGTGTAGGATGTCTCATATTCTTACACATTTATAATGAGAAGGAAAGACAGGAAAAGAGAAAAAAGCATAATAAATTGGTGATGGGGAAGGAACAAAAAATGGTGGGGAGAACTCTCCACCCTACCAAATGATGCAAGTGAACAATTTTCTAAACAAAATTTCAGTTTAAAGTCATTCCTTTAACTTTTCCATATAAACGTGTTTGAGATCTCTTTCTAGGAATGAATTCCTCCACCAATTCCAATATATTCAAAAAATCTGGTGGTATAAATGTGCAAAGCACTGGAATACACAAACACAGATATGCACGGCGCCCCAACCTGCAGTTCCACAGGGTAGAATAACTTGCTTAAGGTCTCCTACCATAAGGCTGTGTCAGTGGGAACTGAACTAATGTGGCAATCGATGAGAGGCTACAGCACTGGGAGCACCAAAGTGGAAAAGATTGCACAGTCCCTGCTGTGATAGACAACTGCACAGCCTCTTCTATAAACTGTTCAAGCTACATGTTAAAATTAGTCAGGATTTGTCCCTACTTTTACTGGAAGGCAAAGAAAAGTCAAGAAGAAAAAGTAACACCCAACAAGGCAGGGAAGAAAAACAAACAAACAAACAAACAGGAAAAACTTAGGAGAAAAAATAAACTCCTTTTACAAACTATGCTACCTGTTTTAAGTACCTCTATGTTCTCAGCCTGTGCTTTGTGTATTGCACTTAATATTGATAGTAAATCAAAATGAGGCAACAAATGTGTAAATGTTTAATGTTTACTTAGCCCTAGAGAACAGGAGGTGGTGACCTACAGGGCAGCATTACTAAGATGTTAGGGGTTTACATTACATGTTCAAGTATTTTATGTTACTTTTCTGCTATTTTCACAAAAAACAAGCTCTCCTCCATCTGTTTAGTAAAGAAAAAAAATAATAACTGTATGAGCTGCAAAGCTATGTCTCTGCTTCCAAAAGGAATAATGAAATCTCAACGTGCATAAACATGCCTTCTTAATCAGAACCAGGCTTGTGATTTAATTGGATAATATTTCACTTATAATATTGCATCAAAATTATTATCAGCCTGAATATTTTTGTTACAAGTGTAAATGAATTCAGGTTCCTATTACCTGGCACTTAGCTGCTTATGTTGGTGTTCAGAGAGACTTAATAGTCCCTCAGTTTTTCATAACAGGCAACAATATTATTCTGCTGCAGAGAAATACAAATTAGAGATTTTTTCAGGCCCCATAAACCAGCCAACATAAATTTTTATGGTTGCCAGATTCATCACATGTTTTTATATACCCAGCAAACAGAACCAACTATAACCACTTCTGCTTGGCTATTTTTGTTGTTGTTGTTATTGTTTCAACAGAGTATAGAAATCAATGTGGGAATGTAAGATGAATGGTCTGCTCCTGAAGAAATCTCTGTCAAAGGCATGGAGCTGGTAACAGGATCCTGTATACAAGCCCTGCTTATAAGCTTTGCTGCTGCACTGGGACTTGTAGTTTAGACAAGTTACATGCACAGCATGAGTAATGAGGACAGAAAATAGCATTATTGCAGAATCATATGCCCATTTACAGTACTGTGGGGTGCATAAGTAGCTGATATGCACACACATGGGCACGCCTAAATTACATAAACTCTGACTTAACCTATCAATTCATATCTATATTTCGTATAAATTTAGTAGCTGAAGACTGATAAATAAAAATTATTTGGAAAAAAGTATCCTCTTGTATTTTTCAGAAGTTGATATTAGCATTCATTGTTTACCAGAAGATAACATTATTTTAATTGTTCAGTTATAATGGGAGCTACTATGGTGATAGTTACAATACATCACATAAAGATAGTAATATTTCAAAATTTGTATCTAGCATATACATTTCCCATCTTACATTTACTAAAGAGCCAACCAATCCTAATTTTATGCTACTCAGCAGCATAATTTTTTATGTTACCTGTTTTTCTTGTCCCTTGCTAACTGCGCCTACCCTGGCACAGAGAACTGAGAGAAATTTGCCTACTTCAAGAGTGGAAAATTATGTTTGTTTTTGTGCTTCATACATGAACACATTTCCCAGCCCTCCATTAAAACTTGGAATACACTCATTACCTACAATACTGGTACAAATTCAGCTGCTCTTTCCTGGTTGCTTCTATTAAAAATAATGTCATTTGCCCCCAGTAATGTTGGATTGGCCCAATAAACCTGAAAAAAATAATTATCTTCATATCAGGTATTTTCTGTCATTTGTCAACCACCTTTAGGAGCTGGAGAACATTGTGAAGACTTCACACCAGATTTAGTAAAATAGATACCAGGAAAAAAAAAAAAAAAATAGAGAGAGAGAGAGGGAGAAAGAAGAAGAAAAAAAAAAAAGCCCAAAAAGAAATCTTTGCTGCTTTTATAAACAATACATAATTAACATACGAATAAAATGCATATTTGAATTTTCACCAACACAACTGTTTTCACAGTAAAAAGCTGAAGTCACTGTTCCTTTAGAAAGTGCATGTTGTTTATAGAAATAGTCTTAACACTTAATGTCTGGCAAAGCTTCAAACTGAGAATCACATTACATTGGTAATTTTAACTTTATCATCTTAAATAGATCCAGTTTGGATGTATGAACACAAGCAGAGCAGGACAGCACTCAAAGAGCTGCCTTTAAGCAGTCTTTACTCTGTCCCATGAAGCTTTGTAATTCTTTCTGTTATTATTAATAGCTGTTAAGTGCTGACAGCATGCTTGGCACAGAATGAAACGTATGAGCATACATGGTTCTTGTTAAGGGTGGCCCTCGGGAGGCCATTTACTGTGTGTAACAACAACTTTATTGGAGTAGTAACCTACTCACACAGCTGCAACTCGGGTGTCAGGAGATGTCGCTGTTTAGACAAAATAGGGATGTGCACATGCATGTAGATATAACGCCCTTAGGCATCAATTTCTGTCTTGGGTAACAGGGCTGGAAGCATTTCTCGTGAACAGACAAGACTTTCCGAGGTAGCTGAAGAGTGTCTGGAGCCCAGAGTGACATTTTTGCTTGTTTTCCTCCCTCAGCAGCAGGCATGCAGAGCACTGGGACAGGCCAAGCATTTAGGAGCAACACGGGTGCTGGACACGCTGGTGTGACACAGGGGGCAGGCAGGAGGATGAACTGTGAGGACAGTCAGGGATGCTGCTGGAGGTTGCACAGCTGATGGGTACAGCTATGGGGTGACAAGAAATAGCAGAAAATGGACAGTGAGAATTTAAAGGGGCTTCAGAGGTGGTGCAGGAGGCAGTTGCAGGCCCTGAACCCAAGACACCTGGAGGGAGCTGAGCTGGTGCTCTAGGCTTGCATGTGGCATTTACTCCCCAGCTCCTGATCAGGTGGCTGTCCAGTGTCCAGAGGAGATGGGAAAGCTCCCTCATGTGATGAGGCTGGTGCTCACACCCACCAGCAGGTATGGCCTGACACAGAAATGCCACAAAGGCAGGGCTGGCCATCACCTTCTGTCTTCTCCTTTGCACCTGCCCTTATGCAATGCCCCTGTGTCCAGGTAAAGCTCTTGATATTGCAAGTGGGACTGTTGTGTTTGCTTCTGCTGCTCTGAGGCTCTGATCTACTGCTCCAGCCACAGCCACAACCAACCCCACATTAAGGAAATCTTGCTGGGGGATCCTGACTCATAAGCACAGGGGATAAAGCTCCCTAAAATAAACTGCTGCACCATGTGGGAGACAGGTTACCCATTAACCTGACCATCCTGATTCTGGTCACTGCCAGCAGCAGGAGCAAGCAGGTCCAACCAGCTCAAATAGTTCTCTTGGAACAGCTATTTCATCTTGGTTTCATGGTAATTGCCCGGCTGGCTTGTTTCCTGCTGCACAAAACCCTCCCTCCCCCTTCTACATCACTTGCTCTTCAACACTTTCTAGCAAACGTCATCCCCTCTTCACAGTCTCCCTCCTAACACTGACTTTAGAGATTGCTGCTTTTGAGGTACCTTTGCCAGATTGTCAGACAATTGGCTGAAAATCACATCGCTTTAAGGTGTTACAGCTAGGAACTCCAAAAATGATGAATTTAGAAGTCATTAGTCACCTATGGCCATTTAAGCTATAAAATATATGAATGAAATGGATTATTTAACTTCAAGGGAGAACCCTTGCTTTCCATACTCCTATGCATGGTGTTCCTGGCACTGTTAAATCTCTGCTTTTCTGCAAACACATTGATTATGTCTGGCATACTAAAACCTGAATTTGCAAAGCCTGTTCTCTGTATAGAGTGTCTAGAAGAGTTACAACCATTAGATCATTATGTATGTGCATTGCAGGGATGGTGTATGCGTGTTGGGGGGATTTCTGCAGGAACTGAATTGTGACTGTGCAGGATGAGTTAATTTTCCCACTCGTTCCTCTGCTGGGAATACGCTCTCATACCTCACACAGCAGCAAAGCATTATTCACAGACAGACACAATGGGGGAGATTTTTCCAAAGCACAGGAGGGATCTGAGATTATAGGTACCCTGCCCAGGTCCTGGGACCTGCCTCACTGCCACAGCCATGAGACAAGAGACCCAAGTGCCAGTGAGGTTACAGCTGGTTGCCTCGGGGTCTGGCAGTCGTGCGGTGGGGGCAGCATGGAAGGCTGAGCAAACTGTTTGAAAAGCTGAGTAAATATTCAAACAGTTCACCCATGATGCTACAGCTGGACTACTTGGAGTGCCAAAGTTGATTTTCAGCTGTGCTGCATCACATTGAAGTGGCTCTGGAGCCGGCATCCTCCCCCCTCCTTGCACTGCTGAAGATGCTGATAGAATCTTAGTCTAAGGAAAGACAAATGATACAACATGCTAACTGATCCAAAAGGGGCTCATTTCCTAAAGAATTTCTGATTATGACAGCAGAAATAATATATCTGTTATGAGATAGTGAATAGGAAGTACTTTACTGAAGGGACTTACATGTCCACGGTAAAATCAGAATTTGTATATCCTTGTTTTCTCTTTTATTTCAAAGAAAATTCTAAATTAAAAAGATGTGAGGATAGATAAGTTGTCTCCCTCACACTCACTGTTTACTACTGCTTGCCTCATTTCACATCATCGTTGTTCCTTAAACCCAAGGTACTTGGACATTACCAGTCTATGTCTTCAACAAGGCCGCCATGTAAATGTCTTAAATCACTGTTTTTTGTTTTCTTCTGTGCTTGAGCAGAGTATGCTTGGGTTTTGTTTGTTTGTTTTCATTTATTCTTAAATACTAGAAAGCTCTTACTATGATTACTACATCATTGTAGTAAGGAGAACAACCTACAAGCTACTTTATCTACCATAGAAGTAGCCTCTATATTGCTGGGTTTTTTTTAGTAAATTATCCAGCATTTCAGGGTCACGTTCTCACTCCCTAGTGTTGTTGCAGATAGGATGGTCATAAAAGCATTTCCAAGCAGTCTTTGAGAAGAATTAAACATAGAGTTGCAATGCATCCTAATTAAGGGACAAAAGAGGCCTGGCAATCCTCGTGGTGCTTAGTATGTCATCTTCTTCCTATCTCTTAAACCTAATAATTTGAAAACCACCACTACATTGGAGAGTTATATCTGCTATAACTTATGTCAACTTGGATCCCCCCCCTCCTTTTTCTTAAACAATGTTTGGCAGCCAACTGTGTGTGGAAACTAGACTGTTTTACATTAGTCAGCAGTACATTTAAATCATTCTTACCAAATGATTTACTGTAGATTACAAATTCTTATATGGCATTTTAAGTTAATGATTAGGCAAAGCAATATATCACTAAAATGATTAGTTGCATATGTATTTTGCTTCAATTATTCTAAATTTCTCTTTGCTTTGGAGGATTTCTGATCTCTTATTTTCACCACTTGAAGAAAAAAAAATATTTTTTTTTAAGAGAAAAGGGCAGAGGACCCCAACATTTTTGCCTGTCTTCTCCAGCTATTGCTTAAATCAATAGGATTTTTCTCCCTGCAGGAGAGTCTGAGGAGATGCTGGTAAGTTGCTTAGTGCTCTCCAGACACATATTGGCAGATGTCAGTATTGCACAGCATTTTGGTGTGTTACCATGTCCAAAAGGCATCAGGAAAAAATGGAGGGAAAAGGATTAAGACTTTATATCAAATGAAATAGTGAATCGGCCATCAGGAAAGATCAGATACTGCATAAAAATATGTAAAGCACAGTATCTCATAGGAAAAAGCAGACTGTGCTCATTCTCCATGCACAAATATTTCTGAGGATTTCTGAAAATTGCACATGTTGTATGACAGTAGAAAAGAGGGATTTGCTGACTGTCTTATATGTGGACTTTGAAACCAAAGTGAAAGAAAGGTGGAGCACAATAATAAAACAATGCTGTTGCACCAGGTGACTGGCATCTTTAAGAAGAAACAGTGACATAAAATAGATTATTTGTTTGTTTGCTGTGGGCCAGGATCCTACAAGCATACAAAGATAACAAGCAACTTTACATTTACAACATATATGAAATAAGGAAGACAATTTCATCTGTTTCAACAAAAACAAAATCAGTGCAAAGTTACTTGTGTGTAACTGCATGCATATCAAAACATGCGAACCTAACATTGCATCCTCTTGCATGCAAACAGCGGCACAGTTATTGGGTCCCACTGGTTTGGCTGCGTCTGTGTCTGACTGCAAGAGCCCACTCATGTGAGCCTCATGCTTAGCATATCAAGAGCAGGCAAGATCTACTTTGCATGCTCATTTCGGCACCAATCACATCTTTCATTTACCGTTTCAGATGGCTGACAAACAACAGACAGGATAACTGCAATGTTTATTTCATTTATTAATTCCCTTAGCTCTTGCTCACAGCATATAGCAATCAATTAAAGGGGAAAAAAAAATACCATAAATGAGGGAGTGATTTGATATTTATTATTGACATCTGCTCAGACTTCCCTATTTGTTCCTCAGGTTTCCAATGTATTCTGTAACAGATCAGACCTTGTAAACTCCTCAGAGAAGTCTACCTCTGGTCATACCATGGTAGGTAAGCAATTTACAGCATCATGACTCCTCACAAGAAGCTTTCAAAGACAGGCATCTCTGTCTCCCTCCACTGAAACCAGAGATGTTAGGTCTTCTTCCTCTATCTGATACCAATACTAAAGAGACCACGGGTGGTAGGAGGTGGTTACTGGAACATGACTTCAGATCATCAGACCAGAGTTGCTCCTAGGACAAAACCGAGAAGCAATGCAAATTAGAGGCACAATGTTGTCTGGTGGAGAAGTAGATTTGATAAGGAGTTCAGGAGAAGAGTCCAAAAAAGAGGGTTCAAGAGAAATCTTAATTCTTAAGTGAACAAAACAGGGATAACTACAGCAATGTGAGCCTACTTGGGGAAATAAATAAATAAATAAATAAATAAATCATAGATTCTCACTCCATAAAATCATGAGACCATGAAACAATAAAGAATGAAAGCTGTTACAGAAGATAGGCAGCACCTAATTTAGGTCTGGACTGAAATCCAGAGTTCATTATGAAATGCTTGGACCTTAGAAAAACATACATGCCTTACAAGGCAGCCCAAACAATTCTGACATCAAGCATGGGGTTATAGAGAATGAGCTATAAGGAACGGTATGGACAGAGAACATCCAAAGAGACATCTGGCCTTCTTCAATTTAAGGACCTGTGAGCATCTGTGTATGAAACTACCTTCACCTTATGTGAGTAACACAGCCCAGCACTCCTTCTGGGTCATTTGGTCCAAACAAAGCTGAGGATTTGCCTTGGGTGAAAATAATGTTATCATTTGCTTTATAGTTAAATAATAATAATAATAATAATAACAACATGGATTACAGTATTCACTTTGGACTAGAGGATGGCTTCACTTCCTATTTTAGCTCAGTGACTGGTGGCTCACACTTGCGTCTGTTTTACTCATAACAGTGTAGACATATATCATTCCTCTTGTAGCTGTATGAGGCAAATAATTTATGATATCTCAGTGAAGGAGTATGACTGTAGCCTCAAAACCTTGATCAGCTGAGAGGTATGGGGCTTCTGAGGCTTCACGTTCTCTTTTGAGGAATTAAAAGCATTGTATTAAAAGTAGTAGCTGACCAGGAAGCAGGTACCAGAAACATCCCTGGATGCCCCAAATACAAAGATTGTGAGCTGTGCTCCATCTCCCTGACCTTTGTATTAATTTCTGCAGTGCAGCTCAGCTTAATGGCTGAGAGGCACTCATGACAAATGGAAATGTAGACTTCCCATAGGATCAGACTTCCCATAGGATCTTTCAGCATGTTGGGCTGGGGATGACATTGAGGCCAGGTCCCTCACTTCTGTCTCAGCATTGTATATAAAATGGGCTCCATCTTGTCTTTCATGGAGGCAGTGGGTAGTGTATTTCAACCAAAATAAATTCTGTCAGAATAGTTACATCTTCCTGGTATCTCTTAGGATGTACTTTAAAATTACCACTCAACCAGCATGCGTAGAGAGGGTTTGTTTAGGGATAAAGCTGGTGAAAGCTTAAATTAGTATCTCAGGCCAAATAGAGGAAAGAGAGAAAGACTGGGCAGTAATCTCTAGGAAAATTGTGTGATAGTGCCCATAATGACTGCAGGGCCTCCACCACACCAGCTAAGTCCACCAACTAGGACACACAGGTTTCTCGGTTTTGAACAGTCTTAAATAAGAACAGTCATAGGGTTCAGAGAAAAGTGACTCAGAATAGGAACTGTAAATATAAACATCGGGAGAGTTACACAGCAGCTAATGTGGGGTTTTGTGGGACCCATTGCAGTTCCTTCACAGCCCTCTCTAAATACCTATGTATTTCATTGTATACTGCCCCAAGAGATTACCTAAATTGTCCAACATTATACAACAAGACAGTGATGACAAGACATTTCTAGGCACTAGATTGCATTGTTTTGGCTTCCAAAAAGGTGAAGTCTAGTTACAGCTTTGTGCTTACTACCCTGTGAGTTAGAGGAAGGACAGTATTTGCTGAACAGTCTCCCTATAAACGCTCAAGACACGGCTCAAGACACAGTCCTCATGGATCTCTCTCTTTTTTTTTTTTTTTTCAGCTAAAACAGCTGGATTGAGCCTTAAAGTATCTTTGTTAAACTAGTTAATAGATTATTGTCCAAAGTAAACATATTTCAGTAAGTGCAAGACTGTTTTCTTTTTTCCTCCCTCTTTCCGTCTTTTGTTCAACTTCAACTCAGCTATTTATGATTCATTTCATGAGACACTAGGTTTTCTCTGAAGGCACTAAAAAGGACCAGAGCTATCAAACAGTTTTAGTGACTAGTACCAACAAGGAACTGTTTTCCTCCATGCTATAAAACAGGCACTGTCAATAGACTACAACCGGCAATAAACTATTAAAAAAGGAATTTATGATGGCTACTTATTATCCTCCTGAAATAATGTTGTTACAAGGCTGCCCTTTTCAGTCATCCACACGGATCACATGGCAGATGTCTAACAAAGGGAAAGGCCCAGATCCACAGGGAACGGCAGCAAATAGCCCAGGAATTGCCCCACGTTACATGGGCACACACTGCACCAGGGTTTCAAAGCAGCAGAGCAATTGTCCCACGTTGGACTTCAACTCTTTATACACAGGCGCTTGGTTTAAGGTGGGATCATAATGAAGTGTTGTGTAGTACATATTGAATCATTTTAATGGCTAAATATCAAATTATCTAGAAATGCCTATTATTGTTTAGCGAGGAATTGGTGAAACACCCAGATAAAATAAGAAGTGTCACAAGCCGCAAATGGAACCAGATCTGACTCGTTTTTTTGGATTTCTAAAAAGTTTCTGTTCTAGCACTCATCCCTTCCCCTCCAACCCCATAACAGGCTTTCTGCTTTGCTGAAGTGTCCGCCTCCATTAAGGCTGACATTTGACTATGGTATTGATCTGTAGTTGATATAAATTGTGGTATACCACTAGCAGCAATAGAGTCTTACTCCAATTAATGAACTCTTATGTTCAATAAACATTCTAGAAAGAAGGGGGAAACAATATAGCTCAACCTTCAGAGTCATTTGGGCTGTCTACTTCGTGATCTGGACCTTCATCCATTGTGCCTCCAGAGCGAAGAACTTGCCAGAATGCCAGACTGGAGTCACACGAGCTACGGTCAAGGCTGAACACAGCCCTGGGGAGAAGCCTCCTTCTACTGAGTCCTAGGTGAAAAGTCCTAAACGCCTGTAGGGAAAAGAAGTAGGTGGTTTGAAGAGATGAAATGGAAAATGACTTCAGGGTCTAGAGGAAAGAAAGTCAGGCTGGGCTGAGAAAAAGAGCAAAAAATGAGTTGTGGAGAAGTGGGATGTTAAGGGGAAGCCACAGGTAAAATAAAAATAAAAAAAAATAAATAAAAAAAAAAAGAAACACAATTGCAGCACCAAGCCCTCTGAAAGTCCTTGTAACTTACCATGGTGTTATGAAGGGCATTTCCTCTGTCCTCTGTTGCTGCAAACACTGTAGCTGACTGGTATCCTGTCCCTTGGGCAGTTCATCTGGGGAAGAGAAGGACCAGATATTGCAATATCAGTTATTACCCTGAGAATAAAATGCTTATCCCCATGAAAATAAAATAATAATAATAATAATAAAAAGTACCATTAAGGACTTTTGAAAAAGAGTTTTGTTAATTTTAAGAACTCCAAACAAGGGATGCGCACCACAGAAAATCGGGAAATGACATGCAAAGAGAACTAAAACTTAAACGTCTCTACAGAGACGTCCTTATAAATAAAGTCTCCATGCTAAGACCAGTGGCGAGCATGAGTTAAACGGCTGCTGAGGTTATAACGCCGGGTTTACAATGTGCTCGGTTATTATTTCACAGCGAAGGAGACAGCCCTGCCTGTGATTGTCCCTTGCTGGCTTCTTGGCTGAGCAGCTCAGCTGTGTCAAGACCGCATCTCCAGGATGAGGGGAGCAGCAATTAACACGCCAGGCAGGACCAGGATATGGTTTAGTGGGGACTGTTAGTGTTAGGTCAGAGGTTGGACTCGATGATCTTGAGGTCTCTTCCAACCTAGAAATTCTGTGATTCTGTGTGACCAAACGCGAAGCGGCGCATCCCGCAAAAAACACTGAGACCGGGAGCTGCTCGTTCGCCTCCAGGAGTGCCCGTTCACGTAAGCTGCTTCTCCGTAAGTTTAACAACGGGGACGACAAAGCCACCTTTTGTTTTCCGCCGCACCTTCGGCCCCTGCCACGCTCCCACGGTCCGCGAGCGGAGCGGGGCGTGCGGGGGGACCTGGCCCCGCACGGAGCCCACCCTGCGCCGCCAAGCGCCCCCTTCCCCGCCGACCCCCGCCGCGAAATGTGCTCGTTAATCATTATCTGGCTCTCCTTGCCTGCGTTTGAACGTCTGAAGCGAAAAAAAAAAAAAAAACAAACAAAAAACAAACAAACAAAAAACAAAAACATCACCTTTCATTTAGCCTGGAGAGGACTGCAGTAGGGAAAAAAAAAAAAAAAGAAAGAAACTTCGAGCCTATGGTACGGCAGTATTTTTTTAAGCAAGGGGCTTTGGAGGCAATTAAAAAAAAAAAAAAAAGTGTTTAAGTGTGCACGAACAGAGAGAACCACTTAATTAAAAGCATGAAAAGAGGACGAAAGACCACACTCGTTCCTGCTTTTTGGTAACATATGCCTATCCTATAATTGCCTGTAAATAGCCACCGCAACAGCAACTCAGATTAGTGGCTTTCTGGGCGAGGTATGGAAACTCTGACGACTTTAGCTGTCGAAAGCTTACGTGAATTTGTACTGTACCAAGTTAAAAAAAAAAAAAAAAAAAAAAAAAAAACTATATAAACGCTGGCTCGCAGCGATATTTTTCCAACTATCACCTTGGCAAGATACAATTCCCTGCTTCCAAAGCCGAGCTCTCCCTCTCCAGCACGGGTTTTGCACTCTCCCGCGCCGGCTCCCCTTCCCTCCCTCCTTCTCCCCAGCTTTCCATGGATTTGTACGAATCTCCCACAAAAATGCCCCCGGGTCTCTCCTCGCGGTGCTCGGCGCTGCCGGGCGGCGGGGCTGTGTCGGAGCCCGCCCGCATCCCCCGGGGCACCAGCGAGCCGGGGGGCAGCGGCAGCCGCTCCCCCCTGTCCTCCAGACGGGCTCGCAACCCTCTGCGAGAGGTAGCCCCCCGCCCAGCGCCTCGCTGAGATGCCGCACAGTTGAGGAGAGGGCTGCGGAGCGGACCCTGGGGACAGGGGGACAAGGAGAGGGTCCCCTGGAAAGCGGCGGGGTCCCTGAAGCAGCTTCCCGGGGGAAATCCGGGGGAAATCCAGGGGAAATCCTCGCCCCCTGGCACCGGTGTCTCCTCCGACGTCCTGGGAGTAGTGCTTTGGGCGCACCACGGTCGTGCCTTTCCGGATCACAAGGTTTTCCGAGGGGGGCGAGCCGGGAGATGGGAATTTGCAGCGAGTGGTGCATGTAGCACACCGTTGTATGACATTAAAAAGCACCAGATTAGGTGGCTACATCGACAGCTTGTTTCGGCCACGAGTATAAGCACGCTAAGCTGGCACAAATTCCTCCCTCCCCCGAGTGCCACGGATGCTCGGGAAACATTTGCTCTGGAAATTCATCGCCTTCTTCCCGGTACGGGCTCCGTCAGGTTGTCGAAAGGCACCCACGGGGCATTCCCTCTGTGTGTGCAGCACCGGGCAGGTCTCGGGGCTCAGGAGCATGCAGACCTCATCTGCTCCATCTGGACGTGAAAATCTGTTCTTAAATACGCGTGTGTTTTTGCAAGACGGGGTTTTGCATTACCTGTTGACTGGGGACACGTATACAGAGGAAGCTTTCGATATAATGCTGTTTTCGCTCACAGTAAATCCCATATGTTGCAGACAAATTCTTACCAGCTGGGAGGGCCAGAGCAGTAAAATCCAGTAATTCTGTTTCATCATAAATCAAGTTTATGAACTGTAGTACAAGGTATATAACTCTGGAAGTTGATCTCTTTAGTGGTAAACGGCTGCTGAAATGTTCGACAGTGGCATTGTCAAATTCCCTTTTCCACCTAAAACTTGACACAGGATAATTCTTACAGCGATCAGCGTCTCTTGCTTAATTTGGGAGAAAACCTCCTGGCAAAAACTGCATTAGACGAATAGAAAAGTAAAACTCTGAGTGTAACACGTAGAATAAAGTCCCCGGGCGCGGACGCTGCAGTCAGCCTACATTTCTTTTTTGCCCATTTGTCACCAAATGTGTGCAGGCAGCTGGCCGTGGCGGGCTGCCACACGGCTATAGCCAAAGAGTAAGTGACCTCGCTCAAAAAGAAAATGTAAAAATACCCGCTCGAATTTCGTTATAAAGGGGTCTTTCCCCTGTCTCTGTACTTGCGATGTGTAAAACAATTTCGGAAGAGAATTATGCCTGCACAGTATCTTCCAGACAAATCTCAACACAGTGTACGTGGTATTTCCTCCTCTCTATTAATTTCTTAGTGACTGATTCAGAAGCTTTTTAGAAAAAGAAGGACTGCAGGAACAAACCCGTGCTGTCCTCTCACTTGTGCTCGCAGACTCTGGAGCAGACGGGGACGAGTTGTGCCTCTCGTTCAATCTCTGGATTAGCATCTACACCGAAGTTAAACACTTCTTGTTTGGGGTTTGATCCTGCATTAGGAAGGTTGGGGAGGTTATCCAGGAGTTTCTGGAGAATTGTAATTCGGCACATTGTTTGCCCTTGTGTTTTTCATGGCTGTATTTATGATTCTAGGAAATTTTCAGAACGAAATACGATCTTTAACAACACACCGACGATTATATTATCATCGTTTCAACCAGGGTTATTGCGACTACCACCAATAAAACATACCAGCCCAGCAGCGCACAACGCCGCGGTGCTACAAGATAATAGAAGTTTTCTGTCGACTTCCCCGAGTCCCGGCAGACGGGGTAGGGTCTCTATCGGGGCTCTGCAGCTTGTCAAAATTTGTCAAATCAAAGGAACCGAAAGTGGGGAGGCAAGGGACTGGGATTTTGCAGTGTAACCGTGGAGCTGGGCTGGAGGTACTGGGTATGCCCATGCCAACGCGCTGGTGAGGCTTCGGTGGGCATTTCGTCTAGGAAACACCGCGGTTAGGTTGCCGACTTCTGTCCACAAAATTACCCTAAAGATTCTCGTGTGAAACAGCTGTCAAGATTTTACCCCTGGGGAAAAGAAAAAAGAAACCACACGCCACACACCCACTCACCCACACACCGCATTTGAATGACAACCTGTTTTATGCTGGGGACCCCCGGAACTCTCAAAGAGGTGTCTCTTGCGTTTGAACTAGTTTAGAGATCCTTTAACTTAATTATTGTTCTCTTTAATAATTGTTCTTTTTTTTTCCCTCCCGAGATTTATTCACAGAAGAAGCCCCACAGATATCCCCAGCCGCCTTGGGAAAGCACAGAGGCGTGCCGCCTCTCTCCCGGTGAGGCTTGGCTCGCACTTTTACGTCGCGGTGTGCTTGCTTTAAGGTTTCTACTTCCCAACCTGCCCTCGGTATTTCTGTACAGCGGAGGAAAAAGGAAAAGAAAAAGACCACCGCCGACCCACAGCCCCGCGGCTGCTCTCGCCCCACAGCCTGGTGCTGCGCCCGCGGCGCGGGGGCGAGCGGAGCTCTGATGTGGGCAGAGCTTGCTCTGTGCTTGGGAGCTACGGCGCCTTTCTTCCTTTTATTTTTTTTTTTTATTATTTTTTGCTTTATTTTTTTTCCTTTATTATTTTTTCCTTTATTATTTTTTTTCTTTATTATTTTTTTCCCTTTATTATTTTTATTAACGCGCTTACGTAACTGGAAATACATATCAAAATTCTTTATGTAGGGCACTAACTGTATGTGTATATTTAGGCTAGCTGCTGAAGAAGTCCAGGACAAACAGGAAGAGAGCTGCTCTCCTCTGAGGTCGGCGTGGCACTGTAAAACACGACGGGGAGAGTAAAAACTCTGCAATCCGCTTCATTCCTCGGTGCGCTCTGAAGTCAGCCGGCTTCTGGGTGTCTGGGATTTTACAGAGACATAACAGTTTAATTTAATTTAATTTTATTTTATTTTATTTTTAAAATTTTTTTAACCGAAGTGAGCTCTAGCGGTGTGGTGTGCCGAGCTGGAATCAGACCCATTACCTTTACCACACAAATACAATTTTTTTTTTAGCGCAAAGGTTTAGCTCTCCCGATCGAGCCTGCCCTAATGCGAGGCAGAAGAAGAAGGAGACAGGACCGGGCAGAAGACAGGAGGCGGCCGGGAAGCGCTTTATTAGATAAGTGTATTAATCTGGATCCCAGCTGTATTTGCAGCGTTTTCCAAGATTCCTTTCTTGTCGGATGTGGGCTCCCCTAATTAATCACTCATGCCGTTGTATACATTACAGCTCAAGAGTGTAATTTTAGTCAGCCGTTTTTGAAGCGCTCCGCTCTCCCCATCTGATGTGCATTTGCCCGCTCGGCGCGGGTCGGGGCTCGCACACCGCCGCTCCCCTCGCCTCGCCCCCTCCGCCCGGGGCAGCTCCGGCGGGGCTCCCTCCGGGGAGCCGGAGGCGGCCGAGGGCCCTCGGTGCGGCCCCGGCGCCGCCCGTTCCTGCCGTTACGGCCGCTGGGGCAACGGCAGCGCCGCCCCGCCGCTGAGGCGGAGCCCGCCTGTGGGGGCGCGGCCATGGCGGGGCGGCTCCGCCTGAGGAGAGGCGGGCGTGGGGCGAGCCCGGCCCGGCCCGGCCCGCCCCGCTGCGCTGCCGGCGGCTGGGGACGTCTCACCTCATCTGTCACCAGTTCTGCTCGCCTGCCCAGCTGTCAAAACAGGGGGTGTCTTTTTCATTCCAGCTCACAAAGTACCAAAGGGGAACGGGGCTTTAATGCCTGTGTTTGGACACAAGCAATTATCCCTAATTATTGTTTTTCTTTTCAGCCTGCCCGTCCCGCTGGAGAGCCAGCAGATGAGCATGCCCTAATCCTCCCCAGTCGGTTGATCTCAGTGGGTTTTGCGGGACAAGCCGGGCGAGAAGGCTTCGTGGCTTTCATCTCGATGTGAGTTTTGAACTGATTGAAACTCGTTGCGATGGGAGAATTAACCTCGGAGCCCAGGCTTTCAATGGCCCCTGATAAGAGATTATACGTGTTGATGGCAAGCTTTTCTTGGCAAAATGTTTTCAAAGGGCTCGGAGCTGTTAAATCAAAGCACTATTGAATTGGTGGTAGGCCCCTTTAGAGCTCTCCCTCCTTCTTCATTCCCTGGTGCTATGTGTTGGTAATTACTGGCAGGGGTGGGAGAAGGGAAACAGAAAATCCTCTCGGAGATACACACCCATGCGCACCAGAGTGATGAGCAGCGTTGGCTAGAGAACCACAGGGAAGCCAGAGGAAACTTCTCTTAATCCCACGGAGGAAAACTGCCTAGATGCTCAGGCCAGCACAAGATAAATCCTGTTCTGCTGCCAGTCTCTTTTCACATGCCTGCTTCTTGCTTTCGCAGGGCTGCAGTAGCAATCCAAGGATCTGTGCTTCAGTGTTATTTCCTCCGTAATTCACCCTTATTAAAAATTTATATAAGGAAAAAAAGAATCACAGAAAAGCTAGAGAGGCTATGTGGATCTTTCAGCTATGAATATCCATGTGGATGACAAAAGCTAGGTAATACTTAAGATGTGCATCAACCTTGACGAGACTGCTTTAACCAGAGATTGCTTATTCTCTGCCTGTCTGAAGTTTGTGTACTGAAATTACACCTCTCAGTAACGAGTCACCATAATTGTGAACTTTGGATCACATTTGGTTGAGTATTTTCTCTTCCACTGTCTGAGAAAGGGGGACATTGAAAAAGCCTGTGGGCCAAAGCAAAAGCTGTCTGCTCTCAACCAGAGAATCTCTGTGCACTGATTCACTTGGATTTTGTAAATGAAAGTGTGTCTCTCTTCCGAGCCAGTTTAGGGGTCATGGGATACGGTTCTGATCTTAATTGTGGAAGGCTAATGCCTAACAGAAGAAAAAAAAAAAAAAAAAAAAAACAAAAAAAAAACAAGGAAAAATGAGGTTAGGAAATACACATTTTCTACCAGACAGACAATCCACCTCAAGAGAAATGCTTACAAGAATGAGGCACCCACCACAGAAAGCTGTTGAGCTGGAAAAAGAACAATGTTCAGCTCTACACTGGAGTCTGTTGGCAGGCAAAGAGATGTGTTTGGGTGGGCCAAACCTCTGTTATATGGATATTACTCAGGACTTAAGGACATTCTTATTAAATAACATTCTGGTTCGATGGTGAGGGAAGTAAATTATTGATATCCACTTCCAGAAACATATGAACACAAAAAGTCTGTTAGAGCTGCTAACACTAAAATTCACCCTGTCCAATACTGTAGCTTTGCATTGGTAGTGAAGAGGCAGTGGGAGCAGCAGCAGTATGGCAATCATAAAACTGCAGCAGAGCAGGGCAGGGTGGTGGAACCTGGCGTCAGGCAATGCATGAGTGGAGAGAAATTAATCTGAGGAAGGTGCTTGTTCAGGAAGTCCTTCCACCAAATCCATCAAGAATAGCACTGCAGAGCCAGAACTCCCTTGCAGGTCTGCTTGCCTGGCCCCCATGTGTGTTCACTTGGAGGGCTTGATGGGAGAACACCTGGAAAATAACTTGGAGAGAAGAGATCAGCCTGGCCAGAAGCTGGGCTGCTGTAAGCCTCAACAACGATGCAGGCACTACAGCTAGATGTCTCAGCAGACGCTCCCAGCTGTAGGAGGAGGCCTGGGTTCAGGTTGATTGGAAGTGTGCACTGAGTGCTGCTAATCACACTACTTTTTTCAAATTGATATTTTATTATGTTTGCCATTTTTCTCCAATTATATCACATGTATCTGAAGTCTTTTGTTTAAAATGAGGAGATGTTTTTGGTTTTAGACTGCTCTGCTGCTGTCTTTGGTTCCCAGCTCCTGATCCAAGATTGAGCCAATGTAATTTACTGAAACCTCCAAGGCCTTGAGCTTAGCCACTTTTAATCCCTATAGGTATTTGCCAGAAGAGAAACTTGCAATCTTTTTTTTTTTTTTTTTTTTTTTTTTTTTAATTTATTTAAAAGCTTGAGCTACAGTTATTAAAATATTATGATTATTATGATTAAACTGAAAGCAATTGCACAGGCAGTGTGAATGCCAGCACAGTAACCTTTATTTTTTAAGTATCATTAAATTGCCACCAAAATCCAAGTTTTGGGGGATCCAAATGTTTTCTTACAAAACCATTCAACTTGTACCATATCAATAATATTTCCTGCCAGCAGATCACTTAGTGGGAGGCTTGGTAGTAATTAGAAAAATTGTTTTTGAGATGATTTTTTTTTTTTTTTTTTTTTTGTTAAATGGTATCTCAACGACAGCCAGAATGGCAAAATGCATGTTTTGGCTTATTCAGTGCTTACTGTTGACTGGGCCTGTGAGTGCTGTGGGGAAGCTGGAAAGAATAATTACAATTTTACTTGTTCTGACTGTTCGGATTGTTAGAATGTTCTGCAAGAGATCCTAGAAAGTTCACAAGCTGTGCAGGGTCTCAGCAGAATTTGTACATTGTACAGGACCTCTTCTTTGGTGAAGTGCCTGAATTGTCACTAAACTGTTGCAAAGCTTGTCAGGAAGAGTGTACTTGCAGAGTTCATACTCTCCACAGAAGCAAACAGCTGCAATGTGGATTTTATAGCTTACAGAGGATGAAAGAAACCTGCAATAGTTATAGTGTATAGTATAGAGTGGCTTTATATATATTTGGCAACTCTGAATAGACATCTGGGGCCAAGGCTGTTTCATTAGTCATTGCTACTTCAGAAATGCCTGCAAGTCCTGTACAGTTAGAAAGTTTGCCACATAAAACAGTGTGTGTCCAATTTATAAAATTAAAGAGATGGTTTCAGTCCCAAAGACCTTAAAATTTATATATTCAGTGAGAAGCGGCAGTTGTATCCAACAAACATATGGTGGAAACATGGTATAACAGCTATACCTTTATCAGTCCCAGAGGCAGCTGCAGCACACCAGCTCTCAGCCGCGGTCACAGATGGACATCTGAGACAGAGGTTGTCTCTTTCACCAGAGGAGAGAGACCCACAGTATGTACAACACAGACGGAGCTTCTGAGGTTCTTGGGAACAGAAAGATATTTTGGGTCAGTAGCTTCTGAGGAAGACTTAAATCATTTTTAGCTATAAGTCAGTTCTGCTTTTCAGCTCTCATTTTTAGTAAGTAGGTTCTTTTTTGAAGGTAGAGTATTTGTAGTGCTATTACTTGTTCAAGGAAAATGTCATTACAGAAGATTGTTACATTTCTGTTTAGTGTGATGCATTGCAGTGGAGTTTGGAAAAAAAAAAAAAAGAGAGAGAAAAAAGAAGGAAGGAAAAAAGGAAATACAGAGAAGGAAGGAAGGAAGAAAGGATGAGAGGGAGGGAGGGAGGAAAGAAGGGAGGGAAAGACAGAAGGAAAGAAAGAGAAAGAGAGGAAGGAAGGAAGGAAGGAAGGAAGGAAGGAAGGAAGGAAGGAAGGAAGGAAGGAAGGAAGGAAGGAAGGAAGGAAGGGAGAGAGAGAAAGAGAGAAAGAAAGAGAGAAAGAGAGAAAGAGAGAAAAAGAAAGAAAGAAAGAAAGAGAGAGAGAGAGAGAAAGAGAGAGAGAGAGAAAGAGAAAGAGAAAGAGAAAGAGAAAAGATCAAGAAAATCTGCAAGCACAAGATGAGTTCTGTGCAGACCACCCCCATCATCCCACCCCACCCCCATTTTTTTTCTGTTTTATAAGAGCCAAAGGCAAAAATACCCCACCCAACAGCAGGTTCCATAAGCCACAGAGAAGAAATTGTGAGTCATTACAGGCAAATACTGCAAGGGAAAGAAATGGTGGGCAGCTGAGTTTAAGGATGTTAAAACACAGGCAAAGACAAGTTGAGAGTCACAACTGTTGTTAGTGGATTCAGACATTACTCAGTGGCTGACAGCTCTTTTGTTGACACCTCTGGATATTTAGTCAACTCTGGCCCGCTCTCCGTGGGTTATCTTGCTAGTATGCAGAGTAATGTGTGCAGAATCAAGTATTTGTTGCAGGGGCAGAAACAAGCTTTAATTCACTTTTCTGCTTCCTATATCCATTTCATAACTGAATCTTTCTTCAGAATCTTTTTCTTAATGTCCTGTACCTATAGCTCAATTAAATCCATTATATTCAATTATTATTTTTTGCAAACTGTTTCTCTCATCCTACTGTTGCTGTGTTAAATAGTTCTTTAAATAGTACCTAAAAACAAAAACAAACAAATTAAAAAAAAAAAAAACCAACACACTCTAAATACATGGTTCCTAAAAAATCAAATCTCTTTTCCCTACACACTTGAAAGAATATACTCATTTCCCATCTCAAAGCTACAAAATCTTCTGCAAAACTTGCCATTTACCCCCAAAACAATATTATAGCTGGCCTACGCAGATCCTTCACGCTCTCTTGTATATACAAATGCAGAACTCATACCAACTCATGACCTTCCACACCGGACTTGTGTACATAGATGTACACTGACACAAGTACTTAAAGGATTTCTTTAAAGGGATCTTGCTGGTTGGCTGATGTTTCGAATATTTTGTCACCACAAGGGTCTTTGCTTTCTTAGCAATGCATTCAAACCCATTCATTGATGAGCAGGTACACAGCCTATTCTTGTTTAAAAGCTGGGAGGATGACAAACCTCTCAATCTAAAATAAGCAAGACTGTACAAGACTGTAGTCTTGTACATCTTTAAAGCACCCATGTAAATTTCCCTGGGTATACATGAAAGCAGAACGGGATTCCTTGTTTGAGAACACAGACATGGCAAGTGGCTGGCTGAATGAGAGCAAGTGGAGCTGGATTTTGCAAGCTTGTGCAGCTAGCTGGAGACAGGCAAAGAAATACATTTTTACATGCAATTATCATGGCACAGCTTTGAAACTAAGATGATGGCTATGCCTTCTCTTTTATACCCATGGAGGTGAGAACCTAGACAGAAATAAGGGAAGAGGTTGTAGGCATCAAACTTTCTTACATTATAACATAGCTCAAAAACATAGGCATATTGGAAACCAATGGCTTTCTAGCAGAGTGACCAGTTTGCAGCTCACAAATTCTGTGTAGTCTGCAAGCAGCAAGTGCAGCTCCCATGCCTCATAATCAGTGACTAACTGTGTCTATCCCAAATCCCCAGTAAACTGCAATACCTTAGGGGTTGAAGAGCCCAGAAGCACCAGGTCATCTTGTGCTGCAGCTTCATATGCAGCCTTGCCATCTCTCCCAGCAGAGCAGCCTTTTGCATATCTCAGGTGCTGCGTTTCCCTCTCTTCAGAGGCACAGAAGTGTGTGATACACATCTTTCAGCTCTCTGTCCCTGAAGACGGTGCCATACTAATTGTAGCATGAGATGCTGCTCGTGGCTGGCCTAAAGATTATAGCGCAGGGTTAGGAGGCCTGTCACTCTGTGACATAACGTGAACTTTGACTTTCTTATAAAATTCCAGCAATCCATACTCCCTGCAGAAAAGCAAGGGGTAGAGTCTCAATATGCCTGCCAAATTACGCTGCTACTTGAGAGCACCAGCCCAGACTTGAGTCTAGCCTCCAGCTGCGGCCAACTTCTGAGACAAGGGAAAATGACAACCTTCCCAGACAGAATAGAGTAGCTGCAGAATCCACTAGGGTAGAAATACCTTGTTTTCACATTGCAGGCCTCTAGCCAAAGCTGTAGCACATGACATCTATCTTCAGTGGAGTTTGGTTAAATCTTTTCAATGCATTATATATTTCAGATGCCTTCATTTGAAATACCAACGAGTAATATAATTTCATAACAAGGATATAGTTAATAAGAAATATTTATACAAGTTAATTTTAACTAATATGCATAACTGTTATTTATGTGTGTCATGTTTAGCTTACCTCAAGATGAGGAAATACTTTCCTCACTTTTAATAGTCCATAACCCATAAAGAAATGCCCAAGTGCAGTGATAATGATAGTTTTAAGACTGCAAAACCAGTGCTCATTGATCTATAGGACTGGGAAAGTAAAACTTTTCCTGTTTTCCAATAGGGAATTATTCACACAATTGCATTTTTCCTATTTAAATTTTCAGTCTTTAACCTCAGTGTCCAACAAATATTTTTGTAGAAACATGGCAAAGGAACCCTAAGACACAACTATAGCTAATTGGATGAATAATCACAACAAAATAATTCATGAGATGAATGTTTCCCTTTTATCTCAATTTTATCGGAATTATTTTAGCAGATGTTGGCATCTTAAATGCAGTTGTTATTAGAAGTGGTTGAGCATGTCTTGAGAAATAATTGTTGAACTTCAAGACATTTATGATAAGTTGCAGTGATGATGTGCTGTAGATTAGAACCTAGAAAGCAGATTATTGCAGGCATGCTCAGTTTACAGATGTAGCTGTGTTAGTTTTTGGTGTCCTAGGGAAAAGTATTCTAAGATATTGAAACCAGCTGCTTCTCCTGTTAGTGCACCGGATGCTTATCTTCTTGCTCTATATATCAAAATATCAGCGTCAAAATTTGCCATTACTGCATGAACTGCAGACACTTTGATCTAAAGATAAGATAAGATGGTTCAGTCTGTATTAAATAGCAGCTGCCCTTAGCATATTTAAAAATGCAATAAAATAGAATATTTTGATTATTTTTCTTTAAACACATGACAAGCATGAAATAAAGCAAATTAAGGAAAGCAATAGGACAGTCAACAAATCAACAAATTATCTTAAAATACCAAATGAATTTTTAGAAATTATTTTGATCTAAATAGTTTTACATTTGTAAAAATCTCAGTCTCAGGGAATTTTATATATATACATATATACAGATGTAATTCTGTGGAAACAAAATTCAAAGTGTCATTATAACCTTCAAACTGTAAATTCTGAGTGTCAGCTCACTGCAAATGTTGCTTTGACCCTGTGAAACCTTTGAGATAATTACCAAAACGTAAGGTGTAAGATTCAGGAAATATGGAGAACTTTTGAAATGCATCTCTGAAATGACAATGTATCCTCTAAAAATGGGTTTGTAATTTGAGCGAAGTGAGGAGTGGAAAAAGCATGAAAATGAGAGAGGAGGAAGGTGGCAGCTAAACTTACATGCAAAAGTAGTGGTATCCATCATTTATTTGAGAATTAAAGAAGTATTTCACACACCTGCATGTTTTGTGGCAGGGGTGGCTCGCAATAATTAGAGATCTTGGTGATTCTTTTCTGAGAATGACTACAAAACTGCTGCTCCAAATGCACTTGTTTGGCAAAATGCATGAACCCATTTATCACAGATTGAACTCCCAGATGCCCTCAATACCATCTCCACTCAGCAAAAGTGATTGCAAACCTCCCCTGGGTCAAAAAAAGGCCCATTAGAAGCATTGCTCTCCTACCCATCTGCTGAAACTGTTACTGGGGCAGCTAATTATGTTTCACTCTTTCACTTCCAGAACCAAACACATCTCTCAGTGTCTAGATCATTGATTACATTAGCTGGAAATATTTGCTGTAATCATAGACAGTGAACTTCAGCCTTAAAACAGAGAGAATAAGCTTTCCACTTCTTTTTTACTTTGTAAAACTGTTTAGAACTGGGGAGAAAACAGGGACAGCAAATGTACTGCAGGTAAAATGTCTAACTATAGCTTATAATAAATTTTGCCTTCTTGATAGAATTGTACTTACATTTCATTTTCATGCTGTGCCATTGATACAGTGTCTGAACATGTCAAGTGCAATGTCAGCACTTTTTAATCTCTTCAGTACATATTGCGCTGTGTATGGAAATGGGAAAATACTTTTCTGTACTGAGAAATTATTAGTCTTAAGTTAAAATGGATTTAGTAGGGAGCAGTGGCTGGGTTGAAAAAAATAATTTGCAGTGCTGGGCTTCACTAAGTGAGATTCAGCAAGCAGCAAGCACTCTTCTCTCAGTATCAGAAGTCAATACTCCTGAAGTGTGATGGAGCCATCTGTCACAAAGGTACCTGGATACACATGTCCCACCAAAAGGGAGTTGCACAAAAATCTTGCAGAAGATGGGCTATCTTTGGCTAAAATAGATCAATAAGACTGTGATCACTGCTTATTGAAGCTGGGAAGACAACTTTTTAAAGGATGGAAAGAGTTCTCCAGATGGTCCAGACAGATTTGTGTTGAATTCTTGTCTGCTATTCTGCCTCTCTGCTCTTCTCTTCGTTCAGCTTGTTACAGCACACATACCCTTTCTGCCCCAAACTTTTCTAAACAGATATAACTCATTTTGTTTCATCCAGTAACATATTGTATGCTGATCAAAGTAATTTAATTAGTCAATGTTCTGCTAATTGTTTTGGAAAGATGTTTAAAAGAAGGCAAATTATTTTTTGTGTATATTTCATTAGGATGTCATCCTAACCCACTCCATGTTCTGCATAATGATAAGGTCAATTAACTTTTATCCAAATATATTTATTGTCTGACAGCCAGTTATGAGTATTGATCACGTGCTAGTTACTGAAGTATATTATATTAGGTTATTATAATTACAGGGCTATTTCCAAAATTTTCCCTTCCTTGTTTAGTGGCATATTGCAACGGACAGCAGCAATAGGGAGATCACTGCTGTGCGCAAAGGAAGTGTTCCAGAAATGTAGTGATTTTTGTAGCATGTGTCATCAGTAGTAAATTGGGGGTATGAAAAGTGTGCTGGGGATGCTCTTCTAGGGAATTATAACAGCCACAAATGAACAAGGAAGAGTAGCAGTAAAGCTACATCACTTACAATCAGCTGTTGGATACAGCTTAAACTATTAACAAGCATTTTTGCTGTTATTGTACATGTTAACCTTCATGACCTTCACGACAGCCTTTTATCAGCAAGAATATAGCTGGCTGGCACAGCTGACTGTACATTAGGAATAATTAGCCTTAGTTATCAAAGCATTGCTTGCATACTTTTCAAAATGCAAACTTGAAAGAAGACAATGTTCTAAACACAGTTTCATCCAGCAGAAATTAGTACAAACATAATACGTTTTCCTCAGTGGAGGTTGTCCATAGGAGTCCTGTAAGTAAATTCAGAGAATAACATTATTTGCAAGAAATACATTTCTCAGCTCTTTTCATACCATTTATTGTTATACTATCTTTGGACAAAGAAAAGTAAGTGGTGGGATGCAAGATGAGTTTTCTGATCTTTTCTCTTTGGGTTCTTTTTTATTAGAAGCAATTTCAGCTTATGGAAAACATCCACGTGGAGACAACATAGAACCAGAAATTCTCTGAAGTCATTATCATCGGAAAAGGTCTTAAACCAGAATAATACATTCAGATAAGCCTCCTCTCTTTCTCAGAAGGATATTCTTTTTGGATTCATAAAGCTGTTATTTTCTTTTTATTGCCACTCCCATAGTTTTGTTGATGGTTTGGTTTTGCATCATCTGATGGAGTTTTAAGCAAACTAATGGAAAAGGGCAAGAGAACAAAGACAATTTTTTCTAGGAAGAAAATTTTATGTACCTTTCCCAATACTCTATTGTTTCAAGTTAAACTTAAACTTAAATATTATATGTGATTATCCTGAAGTTCTTCCAGACAAAACTAGAAAAGATCCTGAGGATTGCTCGTAAATGCTTTTTCTGCATTGTGTCAGAAGTGGCTGAAGCAATTTAGTTACAGTGTACAAGCACCAGAACCTTTATGGTGTTGGAAAGTTGCTTTTCATGAGCTGGGTGGCCAAAAATGTGCTAAGGTTGGCCCCACTTCACTTAGAGATGACTCCAGATTAAGAACATAGGAGAACCATAATTTGTTTGAAATGCTTGCGTAGACTCCTGTTGGATCTTCAGACATCACTTCTGACATCCTGAGATCTGAAATGCTTAGTTGCAGACAAAACCTGCTCACAATAAGCTAATGAAAAACTTGTTGAATGGGAAAAGGATTGCTACATAGCTCCAAAGATAAGTGTAGGGAAAACCGAAGGGAAAACTTCTTCACCAAGCAGTTGATCATAGATGTAGTTAATCACACAGGCATATTTTCTTTGCTTATCTGCTGGTATATGTGTGTGTTATCAGCCGTGAAATTGGTTACAGCACTGGAAACAACCACTTTCAGAACAGGCTTTGTATCCTTGCTCTCTCCACAGGAATTTTGAAAAGATTTCTTACCTGACCACTGGCAGGATATTTGTAATACTTTGCCAGCACATCAATAACAATACATATAAAAAGAATTTCAGAATCTTACACCAAATTTTGCCCTTCACTACACTAATATTAATACAGAGAAAAGCTACTGCATTTCTACTTGTGTAACTAAAAGCAGAGTTTTGCCTTAAGCAACATGAGTGCAAATGGCAAGGTATTAAAAACACAGATGCAGAGAGGGAGGTCCATGTGTGGAAATGGTTTATATTAAGAGGCAGTTGCTGAAGCATATGAGAGTTTTAGCCATGCAAAGACCATTTGGCCCAATATTTTTCTTTGTGAGTAGTAGTTTTAAAGAAATCTATCATAAAGATAATTTGTTCTACTTACCTATAAGCGCCTCAGATCACTCCCCCTCTCCTTGCACTCTTTTATGTTTTTCCAGACTGATGCTGGAACAGACCTGAAATCCTGGTTGTCCATATACAGAGTTGGGGTTAACAGTGCAGCCCTTATTTTTTCACAGCATCAGGGAATTATTTCTGGTGAATCAGAATGTTGTCACTTGTGACAAATGGCTGCATAGAATGCATAAACCTTTTATTTTCCCTGCACACTAAAGGCCTGCACAAAATGTCAATGTTTCATTGTAACACCTGCAGAAATTTCTGAGGATAAAGGTTTAGTAAAATATGAATTCAGGTCTCTTCATGTTGAATAAAGATGATAGAAAATATTAAGCAAAATGATTCCCCTTTTTCTTTGCCTCCTGGGTACCCTCAGCACCTGCCTTCAGCATTGCTAATAACAGACTAATCATAGGTGAGTAATACTCCAATAATAGAGTGATACTCTAATAATAGATGAATAATATGCTTATCTTGTTTTTTGGTTGCCTTTCTGAGATGTAAATCTTGGTCACTGTGGTCAGAGCTTCTGATGTCTTCATCAAAATATTCCTCAGGGTCATGGTTGACTGTGTGGAAAAAAAGCATCAAGCATGGAGTTAATGATTGAATCATAACAGACAATTATTGTAATTCTAAACTTTGCAATTAATTTAATGTTTAATTTTTCAGCCTGAAGTTCTTTTCATGACATTTAAACATTAAGAAAATAATACAATTACTTTTAAGATATCTTGTGCTGTTTCCCCAGTCACAGGACTCTGTACTGTTTCCAGTGACTCGGCCATGCTTAAATCTCTGAATAGGTAGAAGTCTCTACATGATTTGTGTGTCTGGAGATTGAATCATTGCTAATGTGTTTTGCACTGAAAGATCCTATTGTGCCTGTGGAGTAGGTGGATCTCCTGTTTTTGTTTACTGCCAGACTGAGTTTGGGTGGCCTCTGGGGAGTGTGTGTTTGTGTGAGTGGACATGTGAAATCAGCAGAGGTCTGGGCATATGCCAGACAACTTCATTTTGGCTTGCTGCTAGTACTCTCTACACTAGAAAAACCATAATACATTTGTCTGAAAATTGTATACACAGTAGAGAATATTATTTTATTCATAATAACACAAAATAAATCCAGAGGCTCTTTGATGGTGAAGATGGAGAGGAGGCAGGTCTAGAAGGCAAAAGTAATGCTTCTGTTTGAGTCTTGTTGGCTATACCTTTTTTTATCCGAGCTGAACAGCCTAGAAAAGGCAGGAAACATCCCCAAATCCTGCTCTGTGTCCTGACCGTGAGAGTTCAGGCTCCTACCAAACATTATGGACTATGTGGCAAGTGACTTTCTGCTCCTCCAGATCCTGGCCATGTCACACAGGCAGGTGGGACATGTGGAGGAGGCTGTCCAGGCAGACACTTTCATGGCTTACCCACGGTGCAGGAGAGCATGTACCTGAATACATTTTAGTGCTCAGTGCACACAAGATTTTCCCTGAGCAAGCTAGCTGAATGGCCCTAAACTGGACCAAAAAGGTTTCAGAAGGTAATCAGTGTAGCTGGCTGGTGAACTGAGCTTCAAAGTCGCTTGATCTTGCAGGGTAGATATTATCACCTCAAGATTTATACTTGCTTAAAAATAGCACTGGTGCTGAGCAAATGAAAACTCCTCACTAACCTACAACACTCAAAGGATGCACAGTTACTTTTGCTTGCCACTTTCCACTGTTGTTTGTTTGTTTTTAACCTCTGTCTTTTTTCAATAATCTGAACAAGTAGCCAGAAGTCACTCACTCCTAATCAAGGAAGACGCTGTAGTCTGTAAGTCCCAGATAGCGGCACTGGTGTAGGCTCTGTATATGTGTAATAATTTATTACCATAAATGGCTCCATCTACCAGCATATGCATAATTGCTTATAACTTAGCAGATTCAATAAAGCTGCTGTTATTTCTTGCAAATGTCTTTTTCAGTGTGTCTCTTAGTATGGCGCCAGAAGTGAAATAAATTTCACTGCTTAGCTTCTTTGCTGTGACTGACTGAATGACTTCAGGCATGGCTGTGAGCAATACTTCATCTTCAGATGCAATGCATACACATGGTTTATTTGTGAAAAACAGATTTTCCAGAGATGCATTGAAAACTACACAAAATAGATAAAGGAAGGAAAGTAATCAGGGTGCCACACTGATTATAAAACATGAGGCAGAGGATAGATATATATATTTTTTTTTCTATAAAATCTTGAATACTTTGGAAAAATACCTAAGAGAAATGTAATGTTTCTTATTACATCAACCGGCAATAAAATTAAAATCAGAACAAAGAATAGGATTTATGTGAAAGTTTGGCATACATACAGATGAACTTCTCAGATGCTGGAAAGTGCTAAGAATCAGCAACAACGAAGCTACCAAGCTTATATTGTCATGGCATCGGAGCTGGACTGTGTTATTGATCACCAAACAGGCAAAAAAGCCTAGGACAGAAACAGCTGAAATAACAGATGATTCACACAAGGTCAAGTACAGACATAAACATAAAATGAAGCAAACCAAATCAGGTTTTGTGCGCTGAGGGGTAAGCAACATAGATGTTACAGGAAAGCATTTGACAGTTGCGACAGTCACTTTTTTCATGATGTTTCCTCCAGAAAAGAAATCACAAAGCAAAAATATACATGTAATGGTAGAACAATTCCCCTTAATTTTACAGCATGCAGATGGTGAGAGTAAGATCTTCTTTGGTGGGCTTGCCTTCACTAATACCTGTTAAGTAAACCCTTGGGAAGCAAAAATTAAAAACTGTGTACACGTGTGATGGCAGCCATGACTATGGCAAGTGGCTCAAACTATGGAGTAGCAAGCTTTACAAGAAACAGCAGGATGGAGTTACAAGAGGTATCTTCCCTGCAGACTGGCACAATGCTGTGGGCAAAACTTGTTCAATAGTACTCATGGGGAGTTGTTTTGGGGTGACATGCACTGACAGGTCCAGCCAAAATTAGGTCTCACAGACAGCACCTTCAGAGCACAGCTGGGAAGCACAGAGAGCCCCTCCCCTGCTTTTTGAAGGCAGGGAATGGACTGAAAAGCTTTGAACAACATAACGTAACAATAACATTATGCTGTGTACGATTCCAGCTTAATGCATTTCATGTAGGAAGATACTTCATTTGTACAGAGATGCTTTCTGAGACAATTCATACCTGCTTGAAGACCAGCATTTAGAAATCAGCTGAGTTGAAAGCAATGCAATCACCATCAAGGAGCTGCAATTCCCTTCAAGAATAAGCAAATAAATAAATATATAAAATACAACACAAATTGACAACCATGTGGAAATGCAGAATCTTAAATAAAGTTATACAGCTAATGGAATGGATGAGCAATATGGTAGCTATTAAAAACCAGACAAACCATACATGTGTATTGTTCAAATCTAAAATAAAATCACATGATGTGGAAGAGAAATAGAATTGCCCTGTAATTAAACTGATAATTGAATGTGTTCAGTTTCATATAGGAAAATAAATGTATACCAGTTCTGTAAATCAAGTACATACACTTCTGCATTCATGTAGTTCATACTCATGTTAACTATTTATTGACACAAAAACTATGCAGAAATGTTCTTGAATTTGCAGGTTAAGGAAAATTGCAAACTCTTTCCTGAATGCATCTGCAAAGCAGCTTATGTTATTCATCTCTAAAGCAAAAAAATATGTATTGTGCACAGTTTTTGAAGGAAGAAAAAATTGTGCAAGAAGGAAAGAAAGTTGCCTTAACAGCCCTTTCTATATATTGACGGAGGGAGGGCGCTCTGCTGTGTGTGACGCCAAGCACAAGGTTCGGGATCAGAGATGTGGATATAACTCCATGCTTTTTCTCACAGCATGGTCAAAGAGAAATCACCAAAGGGAAGGCAAGGAAGTTCCTTCATGGCTCCTGAACCAGCAGGGTGAATCAGAGACCCACAAAGAAAGCCTCAGCTCAGCATCTGGAAAGAGTGAGGCATCTCAGGAAGCTGAGCCACAATGACACATACACACAGGAGGTCCTCGCAGAGCGGTCGCCAGCTTCCAGTGTGGAGCTGCATCTACGCTTCTGCTCCTCTCTGGAGCATGGCAATTTCATTACTTGGGATTCAAAGTCCTTGGCTTCCATACTGAGTCAGGCTCCTCATCTTTAAAACACGGCCAACAAAACTACTGCTAGCTAGCTTTTGGTAGCCTACTAGTCTGTTCAGATACTGGTGTGCAGCCTGTGAAGAAAGAGGCCCACCTCTCACACTCTGGTGCACAGAAGAATCAGAAAGCAGCTTTAACCTCTACTGGAGAAATATACAGCCTGTGTAGCTGCTGCATAGCCAGAAAAATGAGATCTAGTGCACGCTGGCAACTAGAACATGGGTACTTTAAGATATATATGTTGGTATGCAGTTACTCAAAGCCCAGGCAACCTTTGTGGCTGTTGGAGTGTGGATCTTCTGAATTATTTTATTGTATTTAAGTATTTGTAAGTATAATTTTGGATGTTGAAGTGCCCTCTCTACTCCTTCCCATTAGCCCCTCCAGCTACATCCACTCTCTTAGTGATCAGGCAAGGGAACCACCCAGAGCCCAGTGGGATTTCTGACCCATAGTTGTTACACCTATAGTTTTACACCTATAGTTGGTGAGACTCAAGCATTCCCCCTGGTTCCCACCCTGAAATACCTCCACATTTAGATTATACTGTAGTACAGGAGCTTTCCTGCCAAAATGTACTCCCTAGCGTGCTTTTCTAGGAAACTTTACTGTCAGGAGAAACCCCTGCCCCATCTGCTGTGAGATGACAATGACATTTTAATACCACATTTAGAGACATGATGCAGGCTACAGAGTCGGGCTACAGAGTCATGCAACTTTATTACTTGTTTAATTTGAAAACAACCTAGAAAAAAAAAATAATTCTACTCACTTGTGGCTTCCCCATCTGGAGAGCATTGAACTAGTCTCTATGAGAGCTGTCACAAGCATATTGGGTGGATCAGATCCCTGTTTATGTCAGTGGGACGTGCACACTATCACTCATTGATTCTATGGGAGTTTTTAGTACAAGAATCAAGGAGGGACTATGCCTTTCCACTTACTGACATTGTCATATAAATTAGGATCTCCCAGTGTTTTGAATTTATAAGCTGATTAAAAACAAAACCTACATGTGCTGCTCAGTTATACCATTTATTTGCAGGCTCATGAGCTTTACTGGTTCTAGGTGCAAGCCCTAGAAAAAGCAGCAGCTATTTCTGTGCACATTTCAAGCACAGTTATGAAGCCAAACAACTGATATAAGTGAGAAAAGAGGTGCATTTTCACGTGTCTAATAGAGAGAGCCCTGCAAGGACAGCATGTGCCACTTAGCATGGCTGAGGCCATCATGGTCCCAGGGGAGGCTCTGCTGCTGCATAGTGCTGTGCTTCAGGATACTCCCAGTGCTGTGTGACTGGCTGCGCCATGATGCAAACTGCATCATGGAAATCTAAATGGGCCTCCTCTCAGTTGATTTTGGGTGCTTCCCAAATATAGATTTGCATCCCAGCTGGACATCTAGATCTCATATAAAACTTGTGGAGAAGAAATAATGTCACTGATATTTTTATTAACGAGATTAATTGCATTCAGAAAATGTCCTTTTTTTTTTTTTTTTTTTTTTTTTTTTTCTTTTCCCACTACCGTAAAGGAAATCTAATCTAGATTATTTGCTTGATGTGCAATTTATTTTTATAAATAAATCTCAGAGACAACGATGTCTCACCCTTAATACATGAGATTTCGTGGCAGGAGAGCAGTCATACCAAGGGGAGGAGAATTTGGAATTTGGAGTTTGCCAAAAGTATCTCTGTGTGCATGCACTCCACCCAACAGCCAAATTGTTAGCACTAGCCTGCAGAGTAACAGATCATTCTCAAAATTTCCCTCACCCTGATTTGGAGTGGGGATTGATCTCAACTCTCCCACACCCCAGGAGAGCAGATTCACTGCCAATCTGCTGGGTAATTGCACTCCTTCTCTCCCATAGAAGATGTTCTGCTTTGTATGAATAATTAACTAGTCATTGCAGTAGAGGTTTGGATGTGGCTTGCCCACATCCCTGATGAGCAGGCTAACCAGCAGGCTGGAGAATCACTGGCTTACATTTCCCATTTTTCTTTCTGGTCCAACGAATGCTTAATTATTTATACAAAGAGAGGTATATAGCTTAAAGAGAAAAAAAAAAAAAAAAAAAAAAAAAAAAGGCTAATTTGGGATTGGGAGACCTGAATCCAAGACCTTGCTCTAAATCAAGCCAAAAGGAAATTTGCAAGCTGGTCTCTCTATTGTCAGTTAATCTCTTGCACTGGTTACCACTGAGTTAAGTCTGGCTGCACAGACAAGAGTGCACAAGGGAAGGCTTTTAGCTCTACATACTGTAGTAATGAAGCCTTGCTGCCAGCTTCCAAAAGAGGATCCAGAGAGCTGAGAACCCACCTCGAGCTCAAACCCTTCCCAGGATGCATGGAGAAAGCAAGAGTGCTGGAAAGAGGATCCCAAAGGGAGTATAAGCCTCAGTGCTATGTCTGCATTATCTGTCCCCTTGTTCCTCTTAGTTGATCATAGGGGTTCCAGGAAATTATACCTGAGCCTTTAGATGCTGTTCTCAGGTTTACTATCTGATGTGCGCTTTAACTTGTCTGCTGAATGGGTGTTCTTTGGCTGCATCCACACTGCCTGGGCTTTTGGGTTTCTTCCAGGTGTGCCATGTAGGTCTGCCCTGTGTGCAGCAGTGGCATGCCAGCACACACCAGGTGCTTCTGCCACTTGGGGACCTTCTACCAAGGGAGTCACAGAACATGGGCAAAAGTTGTGCCACTCTGCACACTGGCATATAAGTGTGTATGGGCAGTTAGGACACTGTCCTTGAATGCAAAATCAGGCTTACCCTGAACCATATGGCAGGCAGAGAGCCCAGTCCAACATATGGTCACACCCTTCATAGATACCCTGATGTGATGTTTTAACAAAGAAACGTCCTCCAGAGCCTTCACTTTTCATGAGGAAAATAAATGTTTTTGATAATATTCTTATCTGTTTTAAAGAAATCTGCTCTTTGCTGTCCAGAAACAGGGGAAGTTCCCACTGAAACCAAGTTGTTACTGAAAAAAGACAAAGCAGTGATTTTAAAATAAAAATGTGTTCCAATTCCATCCCATCAGTATTTGTGCCAGCAAAAATAGGGGGACAGACAAACACCTGCCTCTACCAGATGAATATGTGTCCTTTCAGATATCTCAAACACACTGCAGTACCTGTCTGACCCAGGAATGTTACTTCAGTGTGTGATTGTAGAGCAGTCTGTGACTGCAGTAGGTCAGGACATGCAGATTCATCTGATGTGGAAAATCCAGCATTTGGTGTTAATGGCTCCTGCAAGAGGTGAAATACATGTGAAAGATGTCAACTCACAACAATTTGCTTAGGTGAACAGAATCCTTTGGCAAAGTCAGAGAAAGCCAGGGAGGGGGCTGTATTTGTTTGTTAAGAAAACAAAAAACAAACAAACAAACAAAAAACACAAAACAAACAAAAAAAACAAATGAACAAACAAAAACAAACAACAACAACAAAAAAAAAGCAGGAGGCGGAACAGCCTTCAAGTGTGAAGGTGCTGAAATAAAGCAGGTGGCTTGGAAATCTGTTCTGAATCTTCGTCAATTACTTTTTATAGCATTGATTTGACCTGTTCTCTGAAGGAATTTTCTTCTTCATAGGAGTGACCCTTCTCTTACATGCTATGAGGTGTTAAGGTTGTAACTTCTGTCTTCCAGTAGGAGAAAGTGTTAAGGCTAACCTTGGAGAACCTTTGGAAATGAACACAGAGATATCTGTTGCATTAAGTCAGTTGAGTCAGAGCAAATAACTACCTACTGCCCACTTCAGCACAAAGGCTAAACCTGAAGGTTATGCTGTACAACATTTGAACTAACACACAGCTGTGTGGGAGAGTGCCACTCCTTTGATCTTTTGAGACTGAAGATCTGAAGATCTCCAGTGTGGTGTTTTTGTTTTTGTCTGTTTGTTTGTGTGTGTGTGTGTGTTGTGGTGTTGTTTCTGTATGTGTGTTTTTTGAGGGGGAGAGAAAGGGAGGGAGGGGTTTGTTGTTGTTTTGTTTGTTAGTTTGTCTTAATTGGAGCTTTTTTCTCGTTCTCTAACTGTCTGCACCTCTGAAAGCTGCTCCCTCTTGTGGCTTAGTGAGATTTATGGCATAGGATATGAATTATGCTATGCTTGACCCTTTGCATAAAAGGGGGAGCAAGACAGGGGTTTATGAACTGGAAAAGGGACCAGTTCATAAACTTGATTTGTGTCTGATTATTTTCATTTTTGCAAGGTACCCTCATTCACCTTCCTTAGGGACAAGTGATAAATTAAAATTACTAAATAAACATTTGCAAATTGTTCTGGGAAAAAAAAATCATCCTCTTGAGTAATGATTCTCCTCTCTAGGAAACAAAAGGCAGTGCTCCATTTCTCATCAGTATAATAATAATACATGGCACTTACATATCTGCTTTCCTCTGTAGGAAATAACCTCATGATAGGTTACGAAGGAAGTCAATATCATAATGCCTCAGGCATGCAGAAGTGAAGGAGCTGCTCAACATCATAGTGGTTTCTTTTGATTGCTAATTTTGCATGCTGGCTTGGTGTGTATATTCTAAGCACCTGGAAATCCTGTTTCCCAGAGGATCTGATGTCAATAAGCTAAGGGTGAATTTCTATTCTGGCTATCATCTTTGATATATTATATATCAAATATCAATATTATGCGTTGGTATCCTCAGCTGCTGCTGTTTTTGATGTAGTATGGTAGGCCTTTCAGAACTTTTACTTTTTTTCCATATACAGAAGAAAACTTAAAAGCAAAAAAGACCTTCAGTTATTATGCTATCTCAAATACTTGCAGCAATATTATTTCAGGATGCTAGTACTAAGATGATTCTGCATTTGTCCAGTGTCATGTTTTGTCTCTGCTAATGCTTTCTGTCAACATACTTCACAGAACAGTATAGGAAATTAAACGGGATTCCTAGTCTGTGTCTTGCACATTCTTGTTTCTGCAGGACTCTGGCTGCTGGGCTGTAAGTGCAGGTAAAAAAAAAAAAGTGTGTGTGGGGGGGTATTTGGGACCTCCACCCCAAAACTTAGTGTGAATAGTGAGGATTGCCCGATTCTAATTGCCTCCCCACTGACTTTAGAGGATCTCTCATTATGTATCTCCTCTCCTGTGAGTCTCACACCTGCACTGGATCAGTCCTCCCCCAACAGCCCGTGTGCCCAGGGTTGCGGCCTGCTTCAGCCAGCGAGTAGCCCCTATCCCCGTCTGGCTGTGCCCCTCACACCCCATTAGCCTTGAGGGCTGCGTTGGCCATTTTAAGCTCTTCTCCCTCACACTCAGTGACCATGCCCTGGCCCTGCTCTCCCTTTATATTTGGGATTTGGCCCGGCGCCCATTGACGTCAGCAGGAGCACTGGGCACACGCGAGGTCGGCCTGTTCCTCTCCTGCATGGCTACGGGTGGTTGCACTGGCCTGAGCTGTCCTCCATTTCCACATGTTCTCCGGGACCTGCTGATCCCTTTCCTCACTCATTATTATTTTTATTCCCCAGCCCCAAAGCCTTATTGCTTCATTCTTTCACTTTGACAACCTACAGTTGCCAGGCCTCTTTCTTTATCGCTCTCCAGTCTTTCCATCTGAATCACTCAGAGCCACATGCTCTGTCTCTGGCCAGGCCCTTTTCATCTCCTGTCAGCACCTTTCTTTTATTTTTCACATCAAATTCAAGTCTCATGTCTCATTCAAGGCCTGTGCTGTGTAGCTTCTGTCTGTGTTTCTCCCCATTGCTTTTTCACATCTCTGCACCAGTGAGCCTCCTGACCTTGCCCACCTCACCGTCCCTCCTCCTGTCTCCCCCCACCTCAGGTTTCCTGCCCATCTGTATCTTCCATCTGCCTTTTCCCTCCAGAGCTTCCTCCAAACCTCCCTGTGGTCTTCAGCCACACCAATGAACAGTTTTCTGCTCTCTTCTTCAGCCCCAGAAACCCATTATTTTTTTTTTTTAAAGAAAAGTCTCAAAGATTGTGAGGCTCTAACAAAACAAACATGTTTTATTAATATTATTATTATTAATTACCATTTCACATCCAAGTGTCTCCTAGGATCTAAATTAGAGGGCCTGATACTTGACGCTCTAAGCACTTCATCTGGAAATAATTGTTTGCAGGACCTTCCCCACCCTCCCCAGGATTGTGAGCTCTGCAGGGTAGGGACAATATCTTTGATTTGCTTACAAAAGGGAATGCACAATTGTGATAAAGAGCCAATGTGATGCATTATAATATCTTAGTAATCGTGATGTCAGTGTGATGATGATTAATATCATTATCTCAACAATTGCCATCTGTTTTAATAAAGAAATAACTTCCTGTCACTTGGGATTGATAGCTCATCTTTGTGCTTCCTATTTTTTTACATATTTTAACTTTAAATTGTGAAAATCCATTCCAATCTTAATTGTACCAGATATTTACACTGCCTAAAACTGGCTACCTGTTTCTGTTCATTGTGGTAGAGAAACAGTTATGAGCTGTAGGGTAAGGAAGTGGGAAGGAATGGTTCATACAAGGATATGAGTTATTCTGAGTCATCTTTGGAACCTATCATTTTTCCACTCACTTAAAGAGCAAACAAACAAACAACAAAAACTGGTTTCTTTATGCGTTTTGTGCAGTGTGATGAGGGTTTCTTGTGTCATTTTGTGTAGTATCACATGCTAGGTTATTTGCTGTCCTCAGATAACCTGAAGCAACACGATGCTCTTAGACATAGAACTGCATATGATTTCCTAACTACTGTGATGGGAACCCTGTACTGGCCACAAAAAGGTTTGTAACTTTTTTTTTTTTTTTTTTTTTTCCCCCTGGTTACTGAGTTAAATGGATTAATTTAGCAGAGGTCTGATGTACTCTTTTTAAATGCTTTTTGCTTATCCTTTGTGTCCCCCTGACTTTGCTATAAAAATTGACATCTGATTGACATCTGAGTCTGTTGCACTTGCATGTTGACAGTGTAAAATGTGGAGCATATATAGAGGCATTCTGGGGATATTTATTTTCACAGTAGCATGTGTACATGAAAGAACAGGCCTCAGAGCCTTCATCACCACCATGTTGTCAGTCAACACACTCCCATCTGTTTTTCAGTTGACATGGTGACACATTTCACGTACCTGTGCTGTCACAAATATTCTGATGGAAAGACTGCACTGCCCAGGGTGCCATGAGTGTGTCTTATAGCCCACTAGATGACCTGTAATGTTTCTTGGGTGACTACATTAGATGCAATAATCCCTCTAGCCTGTAGTTTTCTAGACCCATCAACTCCCTTGCTCAATCATGGATAATAGCAGCAACTAACTGCTGGTATAGTGGTACTGCTCCCAGCTACAGCAGTGTTCATGTTTGCATGCAGAAAGGAGGATGTGGAAGATCCATAAACTTCTCATTAAAAAAATAAATAAATAAATAAATAAATAATAATAATAATAATAAAACTGGCATCAGTAAAGGAGACTTTTTTTCATGAATGAGAAAGGAAATTTGCATTTGATCTTCTATGCTCTTGCCAGTGGGTTTCACTGCAGTCATTTGGAATTACCAGAGAAAGCAACTTCAGCTAGCTAAGACTGTTAGAAGACACAACATGAACGAATTATAGCAAAAGGTGCACAAGGCTTTTAGCTACTTGTACCTTGCCACTGTGCTAGAAACAAGCAAAAGCCATAAACAGAAAGATGTGTTCCAGGAGTGTTTAGAAAATAGACAGTATGTCATTTGGAGTAATACAAGTTGATAGTTATTTTTGAAAACAGAAAATATAATTGAACACACAAGCGATCTTTTGTTTGAGGCCATGACAACAAATACAGGAATTCACATATTTTTCTAAAACTGGCTAAGTATACTTTCTGACAACTCATTAAAAAATATATATATTGGGTTTTATAAACACTTGAAATAATTGTATATATAAAAAGTTCAAATCCCAAGCATTGCTCATTAGTAGTATAATTATTACAGAAATGTTTTTTTCATACCTGTTTTATTTTTTTCACCATGTGCATTTATATATGTAAGTAAAGGTTAGACTTCCCTTTGCTTTGATAGGTACTTTTCAGTATCTGCCCAGACCTCCCCCTTTGCACAGGTCTGGAGCGCTTCCACAGCTGCCCCAATACAACCAAATTCGGATTTTCAGCTGTTTTTTGCCTGACCTAATTACACCTCCTGAGTTGGAAGCCTCCCTGGTTAGGCAGTGCAGCACCTTCCATTTGCAGAAGACCACACTGAAGGCCCACCCCTAATTTGTTGTCTCATTTAGCCTGAAGGGAAAGTCCTCCCAACTGGAGAGCAGGAGTAATGCTGTTTCTCTTCAGAGAAACAACTCAACGGTGCTGTGGCATATACTGTACACTTAATCTAAGACATATTTTGCTAAAAACCTCAAGTTATATTCAACATATGGCAGAGGATCATTATTTTAAGTCTTTAAGTCAAACCAGATATCCACTTGGAGGTGGATCTATCATGATCTGGCAACATTTTCTCTGAGTGCTCAACTTTAACAAGTGTAAAAAGGAATTAAAATTTAAGCTAAATGTGCTGATGTGCTGCAATGGCCTCATGAGGGCTTCTTGGTTGCCTTTTATTAATGTCCTGCTACTAAAATGACAGGAGTCTGGGACGATTTCTAGTGCTATTTGCCTTCCTCTCGTGACTACGCTAAACTAACCCAGCCAAAAATGACATACGGACTCATAAAAATTCTGCAGTAAAGCAATTTATCCCCACCCCCACTTCCCCACCACCCCAAAATAAAAACACCCTCTTTGGTACAAGCTGTCTTATCCCAAATGTCAGGTATTAAAAACATTTGGAAGTGAAGATCTACAAGGTCTTTGCATTCATTTTGTGTTATACAGGCTGAACAACATGCTGCCATTATGTTTTGGGCTTCAGTTTCACTTTGACTGGAATGGCATTACCACCCATCATCTGCAGTTAAGATGAGCTTGCTTGTCCCGTAACGCTGCCTCTCTCCCACTCCCCAGTCTGATTACTGTACAGGAGTTGTCTGGAAGAGGAAGATAATGCAGATAACTCAGATCTTCACTGTCCTGTCTGCAACACTGCCCATTGTAAAATAAATAAATACATACATACACACATACATACAAAATTCTGAGACAGCCCACTCACATTTTAAAAACACAAAACTGATTATGATAGCTAAGCTTTCCTAACAGGACTTGGATAAAAATAGATGCAATCTAAAAGGATAATGGGGGGGGGGGAAGGGGGGAAGAGGGGATGAGGGTGGGGTGGCAAATAAACAGACCCAAGCATGTCAAGACAGGTGCTGTTATAAAAGGACACCATAAACAGCCCTTATTTTGCAAGCATGTGGTACCTCTCAGACCGCAAAATAATTAATGGGATAAACAGTACTGAAGTGAAAAAAAAAAAAAAAAAAGGACTTTGGAACATGATACTGTGGGATAACCCCACTTTAGTGTGGGACAACCATACTTTAAAATTAGAGGTGTCTGTCAGGACCAAAATATGTCAATATATATTAGTACGAAGCCTGTGGTATTCTAATGTATGTTTGAATTTAGGCAGGATTTAATTATGGTAATTAAACATGCATCTCATTGTAAATTTTAACTTGCTTAAAATCCAGGTGATCTAGCCTTAATTCATCTAACTCGACATTCTTAAAATGCAAAATGTATTTACTTTCAGGGTATCTTAAGGAATAGAAACTGCAAAAGAGATTGGCTGCATGAATTTCTACGTACCATCTTGTAAGCTATTTCTCCTTCCAGAAGGACCAACTTCTCTTTCTCTCTCCATTTTGAACAGTTACTCATTTTTTTTTTTTTTTTTTATTTTTTTAATTAGCCATGGTGACTTTACACTTCCAAATATTTCTTTGTAAATGCTGGCTTAGTATTCAAAGTTAGCATACTTAAATAAATATTTAAAGAAATAAAGGAAAAAATATCAAATGTTCATAGTAGTTGCCTGATTTCTGGCAGCCACATTGAAAGCCTGTAGTAAACTCAGAATTATTTGTTTCTCCCATGTATCATAAATGCCATCTAGCAGCTTGAGAAACAACACACACGAAGAGACTTTAAAAAATAAAAAAATAAAAAGGGGGTAGAGATTCTGTTGTTTGATCTACGGGCTTTTTGTATCCCGTTTGCATCCAGTTTGGAAAAAACGGAACGGAAAAAGATGAATGACGCCTCTTTTGGGGAGTAATGTATCCATCACATTTTATGCTCTGTTTCCTGCATGAGAAGATGATTATTATTCCATCTTTCCTCTTCAGACACGTCTAAAACCTTACTCATGTAACTTGCTGAGGGGTTATTAGTGGGGTGCGTAGACTTTGTGTTGTGTTGCAGGTGTCTGTGTTTATTATGAAAAAATAATTACAAACCCAAAAATCGCAATCAGCACTTTGTCTGTCTCAGCTTTCAGCTTGGCCTCTGAGTAACCTGATTCTCCAAACCCCACAGCTGTCGTCTCCCCCAGTATGAGATCTCAGCTAGGGGCCAGGCTCTGCTCTCACTTTCCGCAGTGCAATTTCTTTATGCCAATAGAGTTACTGGAAGTCTAGAATACACAAGCATGTATTTTGGCACCAAGAGTCTCTGTGCAGGGGTAGGAGGGAGGTATGTGTTTACTGATCAGCAGGGCTGCCTAGGTGCTACTACGCGGGGGATCTGCAACATGGAGCAGGCACTGGGGCACCTGATGTGCTCCAGCTGTGCCACTGTTGGCCTTTGGCTGACATTGGTGCCAGAATGGCTGCAAGTTTCAGTTCTCCCACAGGTAGGCAAAGAGCAGGCCTGGGGAGTAGGAAAAAGGTCCTGGTGGATGTCTCCTACAGACAGAAGTTCCTTGTGTCTAGTTTTTATTTCAAGCCCTGTTTAAAACAATGTGCAGGTCAGAGACATGGGGGACAGGACAGGACAGGACAGGAGGCTTAGCTACGTGACCAACTCTGCTGTGTGCAACCAGCAGCTGGCAGACAATGCTCCTAAAATAATGTTGCTGTTTTGTTTTTGTTTTCAGAAACACTAGCTTAATTCTACACCGCCTGTATTTGATGTTAGCTGAGCCTTTTCTTTCTATTACTAATGCTGCCGGGATTTCCACTTGTGCAAACTACTTTAAATAAATTTGGATTTAGAGATGTTTTGCTTTTTGTTTTCCTCTGTCTTTCCAAAAGTAGAAATACTATGTGCCCTCCATTTCATTATGTGGGATGGAGGGACAATAAACCAGTTTCAGGCATGTCACAGTGAAAGAACCAGGGCCAGGAAAAAAGGGGAAGAAACTCTCATTTCTTTGGATCCAAATGAACTTGGATCGGTTGGGTTATTTTCAAATTCTGAAAGTTATTTGAAGGCTATTTAAGAATGTGTATTTTAAAAAATATCTATTTGTTCCTTTATGATACATCCAAAAAAAAAAAAATTATTATTATTTTATTTCCAAGCATCTTTTACCTTTGCAATATCAGCAATATCAAGTTTCATGGTCCCTATGCCCACTGTGTAACTTCCTGGTGACTTAATCATAGTTTGAGATTTTGTATAAATCTTTTACAAGACACTCTTTCTTCAAAAGGCATGGTAAAAATCATGTTTGTAAAAATCATGTTTGTTTGTTTGTTTGTTAGTTTTTCTTTATAGTTACATTGCCTGAACTCTCATTAGTACTTGGGTATGATAGGAATAACTCCAATAATGTACTTGGGATTTGTGCAAATGTAGTTTAGCTTCCCCGTCTGTGTTAATGAGGTACTTTCCACAATTTTCAGCAGGGAACATAATTCCAAGAAGTGTTAAGCACCAAAGCAAAAACACTAGAAAGAGAGATACTGGGTTCAAGCAAACACAAATCTTTGTTTGACATAAATACAACAGTCTCTCGGAGCTCTGACAGTGACAGCAGAAGTCTGCCAGCATTCCCTGTTACCGACACACTCATCAATCAACATCACGTTGTGCTCCGTGTCGCACAGCGCCACGATACTGCTTGACTGAAGAGCCTGTAACAGAACCTGGAGGCTAGACAAAGTAAGCATAAAGTAAGATAAATTTAAACAAAATCAGAGAAGAGTAGCTAATTGCATCTGAGCTATGTCTCTATTTGCCAGAATTCTAGGGAGGACACAGGGGGATTCTTGTAGTTTCCTGCAGCTTTATGATTTTTGTTCTAAATTTGTGTCTGCAGCAGTGATTCCCACACTGAGATTTACGGGTCACCAGGGAACTGTGAGGGCATGGTAAGTTGTGTAAGGACATACAGTATTCTACAGTGTTTTATAGCAAAAAAATATTCAAGTAAAACTTTGACGACAAGAGAGCAGAGTTGTCCCTTATCATTGGAGGGTTATAACAGTCTGTTGGCCTAAAAACTTTGGAAACCTTTATGATTTTCCATTGTTTGTTGTTTTTTTTTCAGCCCACTAATACTGAAAACAACTACAGCAACCTTTTGGAACATTTTGTTTTTCATTTTAGAAAGGTTTCCCACATGAAAAATGATTTCTTGCTATACTAATTTGTAGGCTCTGTCTAATTTTGGCAATTCATTCCGCAGTTCTTAAGCAACATACATCATATGTAGGCTGTTCTTAAGCAATGTACATCATATGTGGTCTGAGACACTAATAATAAAATTTGAGCTTGGTAGCATATGACGGATCTATGAAGGAAAACAAACAAACAAACAAACAAACAAACAAAAAAAACAGTATCACAAATTCACAATCTTGGCTGTGCAGTAGCTACAGCACTTGCATGCTGGCTATAGAGAAAATTGCAGAATCTTCTGCATACCACCAGGCTGTCCTGGTCAAAGCTGAACTCCAAACTCTGGAGGGATGTATTGTAATGTTACAAAATTGGGACTGTTCTAAACAGGATATTTTCCTCCTTCACCATGGTGTGTATGTGTGCATTTAAGCCTGTTGATTTTAATTCTCTTAAGAATCTTAAGATTTTAAAATTCTTCAGTCCTGTAATCACTACAAGCCAGGTCTGGGCTTCCACAGCTGAGCAGCTAGAATAAGCAGCAGCAAAAGAGAAAACCTTTCAAGGTCTGGGACTGCACTGAAAAACAACTAGATCTAGGAAAAGAGACATGCAATGAAGGTATTGGACCTTTTGCCTGTGGAATTTTTGTTTTTCAGACAAAGTACCAAGAAGGAAAAGAATCCTAACCTGTGCTTCCTTTTCCTCAAATCAAAAGGCTCCTCTAGTGAATCTGGTATACAAGGTGGCTCTTCACTAAGCATCAAAAGGTTTTGGAGTTCAGTAGTAGAGCAGTCTTGAGAGAATATTTGGAAAAATAGACCCAAGGTGCAAAAAGACAATGCTCTCATGCCAAGGAGCAGAAAAAGACAAAATGCAATACATGTAGTACATGAGTATCAACACCACAGTTAAACAAGGAAGAAGACAGTTTGTAGAAAATGAAAAGAGAAAAGGAAGTTTGTGCCAAACAAGAAACAATGCCACTGATGTGGCAGCTGGCGTATGAACAAAAGATGTTCATTGATTTTTAAATCCTCCTCTGAAATATGCCTGCAAAGGAAACACATGGGCTACAGTCAGAGTTCGGTGACTCCTCAGATGAATGAGGAGAGTTGTTCCTAAAAGCATTAAAAAATAGCTCGGAGCTACAAATACAAAATGAAGACTGATAAAAAGTACTGACAGCTTGTCTACACACGGCGTGTGAATGACACTCGGGGATGCAAGTGAAGTTAGCAGCAGTCTTTCTTGTATAGAGGGAGGCCAAGGAGGCACTGACCTGAACAGTTCAAGCTGAAGCTGTGCATACCTGGCAAGGAACAACACCCAGCCCCATGGAAACACAAAATGCTCACCATTGCCAGGAACACTCTGGTTCTCACTGTTGTCACACCTGGAGCAACTGAACTGGTGGCCACTGGGACGCTGCTGGGAGGCATTGCTCTGTGGCCCGGGCTCACTGGTGAGATGGTGGGAGGACACAGTGCATGGTCACAGAGCCACAGTGCTGGCTAATCTTTCGAGGAGAAAAAAGACCAGACGAGGAACTATAAAACGTGACAGCAGATGGCATTATTTGTAGGATCAAAGAGCTAGCAGCCTCTGCTGAGGCCCTGAAAACTGCAGGGAAGAAAGGGGGCAGACTCAGACTCTGCATTGACCCCAAGGAGCTGAGCAAGAACATTAAAACGAAACATTTCCACTTGCTCACAAGTAACAACATGTGTGCTAGGAGAGCAGGAGCCAAATTCCTGAGCAGATGTGTTGCATTGGCAGGGCTCTGGCAGATCCTCCTGGACACAAAAAGCTGGAAGTTTTGCCTTCTCATTAAACTGCTTGGCAGATGCTGCTGTGTTGGTTGCCTGTTGGAGCGTGTTGATTACTCAAGGTGGTTCTGCTGGCACTGCCAGGGACTGAAAGCTTGTGGTTGCTGTATCACCATTGAAACTGCTGTTTCAGTGGGATTCTGGTGTCACTGGAAAAAGCCTTCCTTGGAGATCTGAGGGGCAAAAAGGGACTCAGAAGACATGGACTCACCCCATCACATATTTTCAGTATTACCATGCCCATCAGGCAGCCCTGTTTGCTGGAGGAACCCTCTGACAGTGAGCTGTGGGGATAGAAATGTGCCAGGCAGTGAGGAGCTCCAACACTGCTGAGAAAAGCTGCAGAAAACACCACTCTTCGCCTCCTTCTCTCAGCTGTCATGCCGCAACTATGACAAACAGAAACATGAATGGCATTTTCCCTGACTACTGCAATAGTCACCAATATTGAGAGGAAAATTGCCAGCTGGTGTAAACTGGCTGGAAGCACTTCTGCTGACTCACACCCACTGAAGGCTTAGCCATATCAGTGTTTTAAACAAGGCATTAATTAGATAATAGCAATTTGGTGAGAAAACTGAAAGATGTGTTTGGCATGGGTGACAGCCCCTGGCTCTGCTCTCCATTCCTCCCCAGGGGTTTGGGAGCTCTGAACGGCAGTGGCATGTAAATCTCTGTGCCCGCTCTTCTGTGACATCTGCTGCCCAGCCCAATCCTTTCTGCTGTTCTGGCAGGCCCATCAGTCATGCTGGCCATCCAGTTGGGATGCCAGCAGTCCCTGCTGCCTTGCAGCTGGCTTGGTTTTACCTGTCGCTTGTGTCACCCAGCCTCATCTCCCCAGCTCTGTCCATCTGTTTTCCCAGATCTGCTTGGTTCAAGCATCATGCTGGTTCAGCTCATGCTAACGCTGATGCTGGGCAGAGGTCACCAGCGTGGTCTCTACCTAAAGAGCAAGGTGTGAGCAGGCCTAACAGCTCCACAGCAGCCTGCGAGGGCCCTGGTCTGGTGGGACAGGACCACCAGGAAGAGGGCTGCTGCTGCTGCTGTGCCCAGGCCGTCCCCGTTGGTGGCTGGGGCTGCCAACAAGGGTGCCAATTAGTGCCCATAGTGAGAGTGGTTCCCACGGCGGGGACACCTGCCTGATAGGAACAGCACCAAAATCATCTCACAGAGGTCAGCGAGCAGCCACTCAATGCTAATAACTTTTGGTCACTACCAACTTGGGCCGCAATCGAACCATTGACCTGGAGGTGAAAGGCTGTATATCCCATTACCGATCTGCTAAACCGCCCAGCCTCCCTATTACTGCAATTTTAATTAACTGAGCCAACGACATGAAAGCTGAAGGGAGGGGGAGTGGGCAAGGAAGCAAGAACACATTGGCTTTTACAGAAGATTTGTTTCTTTTGAATGGAGTCTGCTTTCTGTTGAGCAGTCTTGTGCTAACCTGCACAGCCTGTGAGACACTCCCTGATCTGCCACTCAGTGCAGTGAACAGTCAAAAGTGTCAAACACTGCTGCTGCCCCCTCTTGCCAGTGCAGTCATCAGTAGAGATGCTCCTAACATCAAGAAGATCTGAATTTTACTCTAACCATGAGCATTTCTTACAGTAAAATGCAAGAGAGAAAGAAAGAGAGGAAGGAAGAGAGGAAGAGGAAGGAAGGAAGGAAGGAAGGAAGGAAGGAAGGAAGGAAGGAAGGAAGGAAGGAAGGAAGGAAGGAAGGAAGGAAGAAAAGGAAGAGAGAAAAGAAAGAGAGAAAGAGAGAAAGAGAGAAAGAGAGAGAGAGAGAGAAAGAGAGAAAGAGAGAAAGAGAAAGAGAAAGAGAGAGAAAGAAAGAAAGAAAGAAAGAAAGAAAGAAAGAAAGAAAGAAAGAAAGAAAGAAAGAAAGAGAAAGAAAGAGAAAGAAAGAAAGAAAGAAAGAAAGAAAGAAAGAAAGAAAGAAAGAAAGAAAGAAAGAAAGAAAGAAAGAAAGAAAGAAAGAAAGAAAGAAAGATAGTTCCCACAATGATAAATCTTGACCAGATCTGATTTTGTGACAAACAAACAAAAGAAAGTTTGCTCTCAAGTTCCTGGATGCTGGGATCAAGTGTCTATAGCATTGTCTATAACAGGGATGTGCTCAATAGGCAGAAACATGGATATTTCTGATAAGCAAATGATGCAACCAGCCCCAGGCTCAGCTGATAAAAGTGGCTGGGAGCAGCTTCACGCCTGCCTGAAAGAGGAACTAAAGACTGTGCTGTGCAGGTGAGAATGAAGTCATTGTCGGCTGCAGAAGACAAACAGAAAAAAATGCAACTCATTCAGATTTTGGCAACAGGTGTCTCCTCATCCATTCCTTTCCATGACTTCTGTTCAGTGACTTCATGTGTTCTGGGGAGCACTGGAGGAATGATGAGCCATACAGGAGCTCTTAAGCTACTACCATCCTCAGTTTAACTCATGCTATTGTCCATAAAACAGCTTCTGACACACCAAGACAACACCTGTAGCCCTTGTGGGTCTCTGTCACCATCACTTGAATGATGATGCAGCCTCTGTTGATTAAGAAACAGGGGAAGCTGATCATTGTTTTGACCTCTGGGCAACTCTGTTGACTTGTCCTCTGCCTGCATGGGGACCTTGTGCTGGCAGCACTTCTTCTGTGCTCATGTGCTTCATTAGCCAGGCACCTACAATTCAAATGACATCTTTCCTGCTGCCAGCCCTGGAGTGCTTAATGCTTGTTCTTGCATGTGTGTTTGATAAGTCACAGCATGACTCCTTTTTTTTGTGTGTGTGTGTGATGATTACCCACCGTGGTCTAATCCCGCAACATAAACGACAGACAGAGAGTCCATGAAACACAGCAGCTCCTCAGGGTCTCGCATCCTGTGAAAACCCTGCTCCTCACAGGCTGTTCCTGTCTCCAGCAGTGCAAGCACAGGGGGAGGCCGATCACAGCTTGATTCCAGTCCCCAGCTGTCTGCAAAAGCTGCTCTTTGCTCGGGGCCTCACACACAGCATAGGCCAATCCTCAGAACAGGGTTTCTCAGCAGCAGAGAAGGATGCAGCAAAAGCCCGTGCAAGCCCTCATATGCAAGAGCCTCTTTGATGCTCCCTTGCCTTGTTATTTCAAATGCTTTGCACATGTAACTCGTGCAAAAGGTCTAGAAACAGAAAATGAGTAAAACTATGGGTAAGCTGTGCTTTTAATTATACCTGTGGTTGAGATGGAAAGTAAAATATCAAGCAAACCCAAACTACATGTGTCCTGACTCTTTCCACACCTCTCCTATGGACGCTGCAAGATGCTCCAGCTTGTTCTTTGATATTCTCCATTTTCCCCCTGGCAGTCTCTTCCCATGCCCCACTCTCTGACCCCTCTCACCCCGATGCTGAAGGAAGCACTGAAATGTCATAGCAGAGACCCGGGAGTCTATGGCACTGTCAGGAGAGAGATCTGAAATTCCACAGCAGCTTCATAGCTCAGAACAGGGACAGGGGTGTGAATTACATTGGAAACATAAACAGCAGCATCACTGCCAGTGATCTAACATTCAATTGCTGCAGCAGTCTCCATCTGAAAGTCAAAGTGCTGGAAGTCTGAGCATAGGATCGGCATCGCAACATCAAAACTGCTGTCAGGGAAGATGACATCTCCTGCCTGCTCTCCTTTCCTTGTGCTCAGCCCAGCTGGGTGTGCACCACAGCAGTGGATGAGAGCTAGGAGTCGGGAAGGGAAAACATCTCAGCTTGACTCTTACCTGGCCCTGAAGGTCCCAGTGTAAAGTCAAAGACAGCCAACAGTTATCCAACACTTCTTGCCACCTCCAGCTCCTGGCTGCCAGCAGTTCTCTGTGGAAAACCATCTGTCTCATGTAACAGGAGCAACACAGACTTTTAGAGAAAAGCAGGCTGTTTGGCGGTCTGTTCTCAGAAGGCATCTTTCCATGCTCAGGGGATGCCAGAATGGAAAATGGCACACGAACTGGTTGGATGGCCCTCACACTCAAACATAAGCTCGTAACTGGAGATAGTCCTAACTAACCCCATGACTGCTTTCTGAGCAAAGAAAAAGGATGGTTTTAGTCTGTGTTTGCTACAGCCTCCTGCTAAGGTGAGCAGAGAGCAAGTCATTAATAGCACTGGCTTTCATGCTTTTAGACTTAGAGCTTCAAAGTGAATAACCTGTTGAGATGAATGGGACAGTTCACCCACTTCAGAGCTGTTTCCCAGGCTGCCTGCAAGCTCAGCATGACAAAGATTTACACTTAGTTTCTGCTTTTAATAATTTGTTTTCATACCCATCATGGCTAAAAATGTGTGATATACATAGATATGAAACTCTAGACTCCAGAGCATGTTGCTTGCACAAGAGGTAAATGCCACAGCCAATTCAACAAGTACAGAAACCCTGAACACCCCGTGTTGTGCTTATAACAAACACATTCGTATCAGCCAGGCACAAAGTGGGTGCTTTTTTATGCTGACCTACAAAAGCCTGCCACAGAATATTTCCTCTTTAATGACAATACACTACTCCCCTGTACCCTTGCACAGCTAGTTATTGGGAAACACTACAACCCAGGTCCATGAGGCAGCCCTCTCAAATGCTACCCTCCCTCCAAGAGCATGTGGTAACGTGACAGCCCAGAGCCCTATCTGGCGCATCACGATAAGCTGTGCAGAAGAGCTCCTGACATGCTTCACAGCTGGTGGATGCTCTGCTCGGTGTGCAGGGCAGTGGCTGGCTCTGCAGCTTGCCCACAGCAGTGACACAGCCTCCCCCTGCCCCTGTGCTGGATGGGCACAGCTGTGCTGAGGAGAACAATCTTAGCTATGTGAGAGCATGAGGAGGATGTGAGCCTTAATGCTAGAGATCTCGGACGGCTTGCAGAGGTCTTTCTCTTGCTTGCTTCAGAGAGGTTTGCCCATCTGTATTGCTCAGAATATTTTGAATGGTAAATACTGTGGCAGAATGGCCAAGTTTTGTGTGTCCTCACTGCTCCTCCACCTTCCTCAGCTGATGTGTGTGTCTCTACAACCAGTTTCTGTCCTTTTCTGCCCCAGTACTTAAAAGTTATCGTTCCTTTATGCCCCCGACAAGGGGGGTACCTATGCTCTCTGCTATAAAGTGGCTTAAGCTAACATACTTTATCCTTTACTTTGATGCTCACCAGATTTGGATTGTCCTTTACCTGCTGCTAGGCATTCACATGACCTCCAGTCACATCAACATCCAGCAACTGAAGACAGCACCAGGCTACCACCCCAGAACTAGGCTCACCCTGCACACCAATGAACAAGGAGACACACCATGCCCTGGGCTGGTGTGGTCCTGGATTGTAAGCCAGGGACACCTGTGGTGTCATCTCCATGCAGGTACCTCAACACGGAACCAGTAAAGGTCAAGGGTGGTGTTGGACTAAAACTGAGCATCTGAAATGGAGCTAGCTCAGACAACAGTCCCAAGGTACTGGTGTGACAAACCTCCTGATGTTGGTTGCATTTCAGACACAAATGATAGCCATACATCGGACAATCTGGAGGATTTTCACTTCACAGATACTAGAGGTGTGAAAATCATCGCCTACTTTTAGGCAAGAACAGGATGGTCAGGGCACTGTAGCAATGAAGGCCACTGAGAAGGTGCAGGAGAGGAGGTCTTGCAACCTTGCCCTTCCCCTACCCCAGGTGTTTCTCAGGCTCTTTACTGCTTCCAGTTGAGATGTTGGGTTTTGTTTCTGTTTTGGGCATGGCGTCAGTTCCTGAGCACTTTTTCACACCCCCACAACCAACCTTGGCCCTGATGTGGAGAAATGTCCCAGTTCTACCAGCACCATACCTGTGCCATGACAACCCCTTCCATCCCCCCAGTGCCTGGCTCCTTAAATAATCTCTCAGGCCATGGAACAGCAAACCTGTGGAAGCAAATGCAAGCACAGCCACTGACCCTAACTTTTCCTTTCCCAGATAAATTGCCATTGGTACAGCTCAGGCTTGTGTCCCTACCCAGCACATCACCAGTCATGCATTGATCTGTAGCTAATGCATCAAGGGTTACCAAACTAAATTTTAGGCAAGAGAGTAGAGCAGAATCCCTCAATTCCCAGGACAGCAAGTCCATTTCCCAGGATAACAGGTTCCTGCACAGATCTCTGCCCTTTTCCTGGAGTCAAGCCCTTGCAAAAGTGTACTGAACTGGGTTCCTCTGGACTTGGATGAAGACAACACTTTTTGCGTGTATGGATTGGTGTGACCCACTGTCACGTCATCCCATGCAGCTGTTACCTGCTCACCACCACAGCAGTCCCAGCATGAAGGAACATCCATCTCCTGCTCCATCCTTCCCTGCTTCATCTCCTCTGTGGCTGAGAGCTCTTCTTCCATTGACTTGGACACAATGTCCCTCTCCCCTGACTTAAAAACTTCCTGTCCCAAGGAAGATGCAAATGTACCATGCCATCACAACACCCCAGAGCAAGCAGACTGTCCTCCTGCTGCTTTGCTTACTGCTCCTGACATTCTGCTGGCATGGGTACCCTGACTGGATGAGCATCAGGGAGAAAGTCTCAGCTGCTAGTGCAAACAGACTGGACCACCAGCCTCAGATTGTTTAAAGCAATGAAAACGTGCTTATGCTGCTGTACTCTAAGCAAGGGGAGGGAAAGATGCTTTATCTGCCTTCCTGCCTCTCCCATTTTCTTGTTTAAAGAGTTTTGGTTTCCCTGGGTGAAGTTGGACCACCCAGGGATGCAATCGCGCTCTGAAGGGTGGAGGAGGATGAACATCTGCTGGCAAATATGGAAGGGTGGGAAGAAGGGGCAGCAACAGCAGTGGAGAGACAGCAAATAGTCACAGGCATAGGCTGCAGGGAGCAAGCAAGCTCAGTGAGTGTCCACAGTACTGATGAACCCTTGCATCAGTAGAGGAGAGAGGAGAGAGAAGACACTGGTGAACTGTACCTGCATTCAGTTCTGCATGCCCACATTTGGTCACCCTAACAATTTTTATTAAAAAATGTACATGCTCTCTTCACTCATCTTGTAAGAGAGCCCTCCGTACATCCCTTGGACCCTCAAAAATGCCCTCTGACATGCCAGTGGTGTAGTGCATGAAGAGGGCTCTAACCCCAGACCACTTCATTGTGAACCTCTGCATGTTTGCACATATCTGCTAATAGATTTACACATGGGCTTTCTGTAAACAAGAGGGCTTTTGTTTTGTTTTGTTCTGTTTGTTGTTGTTGTTCTTTGCTTGATTTTTGTTTTGTTGTTGTTCAGTTTGGGTTTTTTGTTTGTTTGTTGTTTGTTTTTTTTTGGTTGGTGGGGTTGGGTTGGTCGGGTTGGTGTTTTTTTGTTTGTTTGTTTGTTTGGTGTTTTTTTTTGTTGTTGTTTGTTTGTTTTCTGTATGTGTTTTTGGTTGATTGGTTGGTTGGCTGTTTTTGCTTTGTTTTCTCAGTTTTTCATCTTTCGTGAAGTACTTTTCCTTCATTCAGCTGACTAGTTTTCATTATCAGTTCAAGGAGAGTGAAAGCCCAAGGGTATAGGCTGCAGGGGATAATGGCCAGTGCTGTGAAGACTATGGGCTGAGGGTGTGGAAGGCAATATTTGAGATCAAGAGATGCCAACAGCAATGTTTTATTACTTGCAAAGCAAAACCCACAATGGAATAACACCACAAGTGCTGAGGCTTTCTGCACAGTTTGCCAAAGCACCCTTTCTGGTTTTGCTCTCCCAGAAAAATGAAGGAACCACAAGAGTGCTGTGATCCGTGCTGGGTGCCTTCCCCTCCCGAGTGTCCTGCCCTCTCAGCCCTGAGTCTCAGCAGCTGCCTGCAGAAATCTGGGAAGGAACAGCTCTGCATCTGATGGCAAGGGCCCACTCTCCACTTACAAGATCAAAAGATAATCTTAACTGTTTATTTTGCTTGCCTTATCAGTATTCTCCTTAATCAGATCTAATTGTCCCACATCAATCTGAAACTGTGAGTATCACCTAGTCTGTTACATTATTTTTGTCAGTATTTAGGGGTTTCAATACACAAGTGTGACACAAAATAACTGTGATATCTGTCACAAGAGAGAAGGAAAATATTTTTGTGCTTCAAATCCATTTCCTACGACTCATTCCAAGAAGTCCTTTCAGGTGATAAGGCCCCACAGAGCAGGTTTTTCAGCAAAAGAAAGAAGTTTTTTTCCACCAAGGTCAATAAAGAATATTTTAGGGGATGAGGGAGTGCTACCTGTGGCTTCAGACGGTGTCTTCACCTGCCTTTTTCTCTTCTGCCCAAACAACTGTGCTCTGTTGTACCAGGACAAAATTGGCCCAGATAAGATGGGGTGTATCTTTCTGAGCTCAGAGAGGCTGGCTGGCTGCCCATCAGCTCCACAATGTATCCGGACATCCACCAAATACAGACTCTGTATGGGGGTTGCACTTTTGGAAATCTTTGTCTGTCTGTAGTTTACCCTTCCTCATTGCTATATAAGCCTATCTTTATAGATGATAACTATGAGATATGCCTAAATGCCATTGTTTCACAGATTTAGCATATTACAGCTTCATACATGGATGCCTTCCCATCTCCTTCTATGCAGTGCTGCCTTACAGATTCCCTTATAGAAGACGATTTCATCCTTTCTGATACTGAGGACAGCATGAAGACCTTCTAACATTTGATCACACCTCTAAAAATAAAGCCACTTCACTACAGTTCATCCACTTTCACAGTGGTATCCAGTGAAAGACACAAAAATCAGTTTGAGACTCTTATTTGCAGTGTCCTGTATCACTTCAGCTGATATCATCTTATAGAAATAGCTTTAGAAATAGTGTGGACATAATTAGCTGAATCAATTTTCACAATGTATGTGTGTTAGCTTTCAATAGAAAAAGTACAATTAATAAGTGGAAAGGAGGCTACGTGCTGTTACTTGCAGTATGAAGTTTATCCAAGGCAGCATTTGGAAACTTCAGACAAGTAAGAAGGGATGTTTAGATAGTGTAATGACTCTGAGTTCATTTTACAATTTTGTTAAAGCATTGGGCGATGCCATTTGTGAGTCTCCTCTGATGGACTGTTACAGCATGCTGCCTTATGCAGCTTTTCTAACCTTCCAGACATCAACCCGTTTTATCACTGACATGTGTCCAAGCCGGAAAACAAACAACCAGAAAAAGCAAATGGTCTCCAAAAGAGAGAATAGCCTCTGCGTGGATACAGTGGTATAGCAGCATGTCTCCAAGCTCCCTGTGCAGCTTGTGTTGGTTTCTCTGAAATGTTTGGGTTAATTTCCTGCTCGGAATAGACCAATGCCTCACTGAAGTAAAACCCATGTCAACTTTAGCAGGAATGTTTTCAGAGTCCCCACCTGGGAAGACAATGTCTCTGAATGGGAAAATAAACACACAGGCCTTCAGTTGGTTCGCTTACTATTTTCTCTGCTGCCAATGCTAATTGTTCTGTCAGTTGGGATGATGATTGTTTTCAGCACCAGGTCCCCAAAGAAGAAGAGGATAATGTTGCCTTTTGTTAGCATCTAAGTTCAGAAAATGTGGAGTCACCCAACTTGGCCCAAGCTTGGAAAGTTAACTTAGAAACCAGGGTACATTGAGTAGTACCTCCCAAATGGCCATGAGCTGACACAGATAAAGACAACTTTCACTAAGCCTTTCCTTATGGTTCAGATTTACAGGATGGGACGAATATTTTATAAATGCTCACAGGTTTTTGGAACTGCACTGGACTCTCTGTTATGTCATTGCACTGAGAAGTGACTGCATTTCACATGGGCTTAAGCAAGCAAAACTAGGCTTCTTGTTCTCATTGCTCTGTGCAACAGTTTGACATCCAGGAAGGTTATCCTGAAAACCATAACGTTTTGTTTTGGTTTGTTTTTCTAAATGAAGCCTTTTATTTATTTATTTATTTATTTATTTATTTATTTATTTATTTATTTATTTATTTATTTTTAAGAGAGACTTTTACAGATGTCTAATAGTAAAAGTAGGAAAACATCAGCAAGATACACCACAAAATTCTGTTTCAAATCACTATCAGTTTTGTAAAATTGCTGGTATAAAACAGATCAAAACCTGTAACTAGTACCTGAAATTACTTAGCCAAATGTCTGGACCACCTAGATCCACATCAGACAGTGTTTTTCTGAAAACTCAGAAATTTTCGTATAATGTCATCAGAGTATTAATGCGTTATTATAAGAGCACAGAGCCCTCTCTGATTATGTGTAGGACTGTGGATATACCATGCCAGTGCACAAAATAAATAGATGGATAGATAGATTAGATAGATAGATAGATAGATAGATAGATAGATAGAAAGATAGATAAAATCTTATACAATACAGATTTTATGGGCTATAACCTAGGAAAGCCAACCCCAATCTCAAAGGTGACACTAGCACCTCCAATCATAGTGCTTTCATCATCTTTCCCACAAGCCATTCATTTCCTACCCGTTTAATGGAACATACCTGAAAACAATTGTTTGTCCTTACATTCCACCTTCCCAAAATATTTTTCTGAGTGTTACAAACCAGAGAAGTTTGGGGTATTTATAGCAGCATACACTTTCCATATAAACAGACATACATGTTGTATTTATGAATGCGTATGCATTTATACAAACATATGAACCCTGCATCTGACAAAATGCTGTACAAGAAACCACAGTGTCAATGTGCATATACATTCTGTATAAAGATGATTACACTAGAAATTGGTGAAATATACATGTGAAACACAGTGTTCAAGGCAATGGCATGCCCTCACAGCAGATGGCATTTGCAGCTGACTAATCAGCTACCTCTGCTCCTGCAGATATTGAGGTAGTTGCAGAAGTCATGCATTGCTACCTCTTGTGTTGCACCACTTAATTGGTTTGTCATGGTTTTCTCCAAAAAGCCCTTGGTTCTCTTGTGAGAGCAAATCCTCACAGTGACAGGCAGCAGTGATCTGCTGCCTGCTTCTGGGGAGATCTGTTCGCTTCTCTGTGTCCCAGTGTCCCATCCCACTCACTGCCTGCCCCCACTATTTAAATTGCAGGGGTCGTCTCTTCCTACACATCATCACAGTGCCCACAAAAATGGAAACCCTAGACATGACCAGGGCCACTGGCATGAAAATTACAGTAATTAGCAACAGTGATGTGACATATACATGAAATGACTGCAATAGCCATCAAGTGAGATACTGTGCACACATCATCTGACAATGAGCATCATCTAACTTTTATGGGTCCCACCACCATTGCCACAATATTTTCCATGTATCTCATACTTTTCTGAACCAAAAAGACTCTTAACAAATATTTGAACATTAATAGTGCAGATATTCAACATTCTAAAATATTCACTAGAAATAATACACTGATGTAACTCTATATGGCTCTCTAGGCCTGAATTCTAGTGTCCAAAACTGTAATTTTTTGTAGCAAGAGATTCATGGTGTTTAAGCCTGACAACTCTATTCTGTGTCTAAGAGGAAGTGCTCTGTAAAGCTGGATATATATAGTGCATCTCTATCACTCCTCCACACGCACATCTAACACATACAGAAATAAGACTGTGGGTGTGGGAATGATTTTTATTTTGTGGGCTATATATATTGCTGCTTCAAATTACTGAATGATTATGTAATTTATTATTATTGTCTGTGGGTTTTGTTCTGCTGCAGGGTGGTTTTTCTTGTTAGATTTTTTCTTTTAAATACTGTAATCAGCATTTAAAAGAAAGGAATGTGAATAGCCATCCATGAAATCAAAAGAAATAATTAATGCAAAGTATCATGAAGACACATCATTAGTCCTTCAGATAATAAAAGCTATGCTCTCTTTCTTTTTATGCATGTTCCATAGCTGTTAAGGGAAGTTTCAAACATGGGTAGCTGGAAGGTCAGAGTCTCTTGCTCTAACTAATGTTGACTGCATCTGGAGTGAACTCATTGAGTGGAATAAGAGCTGAAATACATGGGTTTGGGACTCTGAAGTGGGGAGCTGGGGCTGGAAGCTGGGACTGAGAACTCTGCAATATTCTATCATTACCAAGGAGATCAAAACCTGAAGATTTTGATGGCAACAAATCCAAGGTGAATATGTAGTAATTTTTTTTTTTTTCCTGAATTCTATACCAAACAGGAAATAAAAAAGTGATGGAATAGTTTATCAGTCTGCACAGCTACTGCAGAAAACTTTTATCTTTGCTTTTATCTTTGGTATTGTGCTCCTCCTCTCCTCCTCTTCCTTCTCATCTTTTTTTTTTTTTTTTTTTTTTTTTTTTCCGTTTAATCTTCTATCCAGTTCCTCTCTTGGTTCTTTCTTTTTTCCACAGTATGTCAATGTTTCTTTAGCTCGTTTGCACTTCTCACCTGTTATCATTGACACATTTCACCAGTCTTCAGCCTGAGATACTATCAGTCTTTTATGTTACTCAGATTTTTCTTTCTTTTGTGCAAGGGAAAACATCTCACACCAAAGTAAGTCTGTGTCTTCTCACTACTTAATGAAATAAAAGAATGCTGCTGGAAATTCTGAATGAGCTCTAAAAAATCTGTTTTTAATACAGTCATCCTAATATTTTTGGCATAACAGTTTTTCAAGATCACTTACAAGAGGGAGAAATAATAGCAATACTTAACAGAGTAAACATTTATTAGCCTTTTATTGCAGAGTTATCTTATTTCTTTGCTATTCACTAAGTTTCAGGCTTTTATTTCTTCTGACAGCCAAGAATGACTTTAACACAGACTTTCTGCATTGCCATTTTATATTCAAGAGTCTACACAATGTTTTTCAAGATTCAACATCAAACAAATAAAACAAAATATAAAATAATACTTGAAGATAGAACTTGTCCTTTTACCTTCTCATGCAGGGACCAGGAAATCTATGTTAATGTCATGCTAACGGTATGGGATGTGAAATGTTTTAGGGAGCTACATATTTACATTTTAATGTCAGGATAGAGGCGGGCTGTCTCACTATTGTGCATTGGCAGCAAGCTGACCTATCACAAATGGCTACTTCATTTTCACACTGAATTAATCCTGTTGACAGACATGACATACTTTTGCTGCTGGGTTATTTTTGGTTGTTGCTGATAGACTGATTTATGATTGAAAGAGATTGCAAAAGTGCTGCATTTTTGTTCTAAGGTCTTGTTGAGCACTGTCTAAAGCTAGAGAAGGCACTTCTCCCTGATACATGCACTTATAAGCCTATTCTGAGGTTCAAACTCCTGTCATATCTAGGCCCAAGATTTGGGAAGTTATCAGAATAGTTAGTGGGATATAGTTAATGCAACACTTTGGTGCTTTTCGCCAAGATTTTGTACCTGTTTCTGACATGTCTGCACACAGACAGATACTCCTTCCTCCTATCACCCTTGAAGGCTTCACCATTGCTACACTTGTTCTGGACACCTGCCCACTCCCAGATACATTGCAGGGTCTGTGTCAAGCCTGAAACCTGTCTGTAGTTTTTTGACCAGGTTTTCCTGCAAGATTTCACTCCATGGTTACATCTACACAGGTTTTACATAGAGGTTTTCTCATTCATCCACACGGGCATAGCTCTCCCCCAGGTTTGTGGTGTTTGTTCACATTTTAAAGATGCAATGTCTTTTCCTGTGGCCTTGCCAGACACAGCTTTTGCCCAAGTCTGTTCTTTCAGAGGGCCTCTTCAAAGATCCTTCTCACTTCGACCCTCTCATTTTTCCTCTGTACTTTTCCCTGGTGGCTCCTGTTTCTCCAAGGCACTAAAAACCAGCAGCCTCGTCTTCATGTCTCTCTCTGCCTTCATAGCCTGTCTGCATGCTGCTACTCTTCCTCTCCCCTTCCTAGTGTTTGAGTTCATCTTTCTTTGCAGGTCATTGTTGGAAATGTGAGCAGTGAAAGACCACAGAGGGGAGCTCCAGGAGATGCTACTACCACCTAAATAGTGAAAGCACACTGTGCTTGTACCCACCACAGCACTCCAAAGGAGCTTCTGATTTCCCTCTGGCTGCATATTGCACTGAGCTGTTGGCCAGTTTGTGGCCATCGTGCTTTTGTTCATGGTGGTCCCACTGCCCAGGCGAATGGCACCATGCCAGGGGCATTTGGGTTTCTTCCTAAAGCCAAACTTCTGCTTCCTAGCATCTATCACTGCCTACAGCTCTCTCTCTCCAAGCTCTCATATCTCCCCAGCTAACGTTTTACTCTCTGTCCCAGCCAGGCAGCAGAGTGCTTACTCAAAGCCAAACAAAAACCCCAAACAAACAAACCAAAAACACACACGAAACAAAAACAAAAACACAAAACCAGCCCCGAAAGCATGCCAGCTTCTGCCAGGAGGTGGGCTGGGGAAGCTTTCCCTGCAGGCAGATGGGACCCGGCCCCCTCGGACCCCTCATTCCCCGGCCCCCCCCCCCCTCCCCGTGCGGTGCTGCAGCAGGGGCGCGCAGACCGCCGGGGGCGCGGAGCGGCGCGGACCCCCCCCCGCGCCACCTGCCTCCGCGCCGCCCCCGACCCGGGGAGGAACCTGGGTTGCTTTTTATTTATTTATTTTTTAACTTTTCCTCCTTTTTCTTTCTTTCTTTTTTCTTTTCTTTTTTTCTTTTTTTTTTTTTTTTTTTTTGGCCAACCCCATGGGACCTTTAAAACCAGCTCCGCGGTCGTTGCCGGCACCCCGAGAGGACGTGGCTGGCTTCGGGGAAGCAGAGGCGCTGTGCCTTTGCCATTTTTGTGAAAATGTTAGTAAAGTTTGCGCAGCCTTGATGGCATCTGAAATAGTAAATAGGAGACCAGCTTCAAGCCCGTTCCTCACTGGAGGGGATACACTAGTATGTTTCTTATTTTTATTTTCCTTATAGCCTGTTAAATTGACTAATAAAGTCAACACAGAGTTCTCTGTGTGGCTTCAAAAAACTCAGTAATTTTGTTAGAAAACGTTGAAATCCAACCCCAAAGTATTCAGCCCAAATATTTAGTTAAAGTAACCCTGTGGGTTAATAAACTAAACAAAGACAAACCATGCAAAACTGCAGCAATGAAAACCAGGCTTAAATAAACGAAGGAAAGTTTATAAGAACCCTTTAGCTGGAAAAAAACAGCGAAGGAAAACTGCATGAAAGTTTAATATGAAGCATGTGATACGCAGGGTCTCGGTTTACAGGTACAGAGCTTTGCCTCGGACTGTCGTTGTCCCCAGCACAATTTCGAAAATTATTTTTATGCTAAGCTGCATTTCCTTCGAAACCTTATTGCAGCGGTTTCTGCTGAAGAACCCCACGGCAGATTTTGTCAGGTTAAGGAGCGCTTCTCTGCCGTACTGCAGCTCTCTCACTGACTGCACTGCACTTCAGCACGCTGCTAATTTCAGTGTCTGACTTGTTTAGTTATTTCAGCTCCAGTAATGTGGTTGCAAAATATTTACCTTTCACACAAGAATCTGGATTATTTTGATTAGAGACTGATGCGCTCTTCAAAATGTTTGCTTATGTGCAAGAGTTCTTCGAAGTGGGGCACAACAAAAGATCTCTCTTTTAGCTACCATTCTTAAAGTAGTTATTAAGAGCTAAAAATCGGTTTGTTATCAAGATCAGGTAAGTCTTAAAAACAGGAAGGAGGGGAGAAAAAGGAAAAGGAAAATGGGGGAAAAAAATAAAAGAAAAAGAAGAAAGAAAAGGGAAAGAAAAAGGAAAGAGGAAGAAGAAAGAAAGAAAGAAAGAAAGAAAGAAAGAAAGAAAGAAAGAAAGAAAGAAAGAAAGAAAGAAAGAAAGAAAGAAAGAAAGAAAGAAAGAAAGAAAGAAAGAAAGAAAGAAAGAAAGAAAGAAAGAAAGAAAGAAAGAAAGAAAGAAAGAAAGAAAGAAAGAAAGAAAGAAAGAAAGAAAGAAAGAAAGAAAGAAAGAAAGAAAGAAAGAAAGAAAGAAAGGGAAAGAAAGAAAGAAAGGGAAAGAAAAAGCGATTAAAAGCAAGCGGTTTAAGTGTTTATGCTAAACTACATCAAACTGCCTTCAGCACGTTGGCAGTTTGCTAATAATTATAATCATTGCTGTTCTGCTGCTTAGATCATCTCGAAAGAAACCTTCACGACAATTGTTTTTTGATCAAATAAAGGGCATGGGATTGGTGACATGTTTTTCTCTATGGAATAATGGGTTTCCAAAATTATTTTCTTTTGCATTATATCCCCAAAGAAGCAGCCGGGGAGGAGAACGCTGGAAAAACAAGCCCAAAAATAACAAGAGATTGTTTAAACTTCTCTTAGTTGCTTTTCATTTTCAAGAAAAGCTGAATAAACAGCGTCGGCCCCGCCTGACAGCACAGAAAGCAGGTTTGCAATGAAAGTGGCATGCAGAGGGAAAAGAGGAGGTTTTTTTCTTTCCTTTTCGAGTACTTAACTTTCCCCTTTTCAAAAAGGAGCTGCGTGCAGCCCACGGAGCACTTTATTTACCGTGTACAGAAGAAACAAGTCAAATTTAAAATTAACCTTGAGACATGCTGGGAATAGACCGGACCAAATGTTGGGAGAATTCCTTTATTCCCCCCCTTCTGATATTTTTGTCTAATTCCACCGCTTCTCCGTCACCCCTTGTAGTGCCAAGGAAGGGAACGGTCCATTTCAGTGACAAGCCACGATGAAATGATTTTCTTTAAAAAGAAAAAGAAGAAGAGAAGGGTGGACTAAGCAACTTGGGGCAACAAAGCTTTACAAGGGGAGAAGAAAGACTTGGGTAAAATACGACACATTTATCTATCAATTGCTAGACAAGACAAAGAAGGCTTAACAACAGTTTGAAAAGAGTGGCCTGTGAATGGTTACTATTCAATTTGTATTTTATTCCCCGCTGGTCATGGAATTGAGATCAGAAGAAAAAGTGAAAACACATGGCTGAGGTCAGTAGGATCAGAGAACCACCACATACAGCAAAGGGAAGGAAAAGCAATGGGAACTTGTGTGAAGAAATGGATTATATAAACAGAGCTTACCATCGCCTGCACCCCATTATCCTATAATTTACACTGCATGGGAGCATAGAAATATATTAAACTAGTGATAGGTTCCACCGTTGCTTTATGCCAATCAATTCCATTATATACTTTCAGACATGTTTAGAATTCTTGGACTAATGTGTTTATTTTAAATATCACAGGGAAATTATGACATCACCAGCAAATAATGCTGGGGAAGGTTGCCTTCCTTTTGAAGTACACTGCTCCGAAACATGATTTTAATTACATAATCACTTTGAAACTGTAATTACATAATAAACGAGGGGGATTAAGCGGGAAGTATATAGTACATTAAAAATTGCTTAGGTCCTGGAAAAACAAACCGAACACACAACGAGAAATGCTCGCTCATGGGGACTGCGTGATAAACACGGGCTCGTCGCCTTGATTTTCGCTCCGTACGGGGCGGCAAAAAGATGCCCCCTCCGACAGCCGGCGACGTCCCCCACCCCGGACGGGAGGAGGGGAGCCCGGTACGGGTTCCCTCGGCTCCGTTCATTTCCACCTCCGGCCCCACAAAGCAACTGTGCGGGGACAAATCTGATTTTTGGGAGGGGAACCGGAGCGCCCATCCTCGCCGCTCCGCGCACGCTGCCCGCCGGGCTCGGGGCTCCGCCGCCGCTGTCACCGCCGGGAGCGCTCCGGGGGCTCCCCGCCGAGCCCTCCCCGTCCTCCCGCGGGGACTTTGGGTTTCCACCCACGACCTGTAGCCCCCCCCGCCGATCCCGAGCTGGTTCGCCGCAGGCAGCGGTGCCCCACTCTGCTTTCCTCCACAGAGATGGGGGAAAACAAATTTATTTCGTTGCTGTTTTTTTTTTTTTTTTTTTTTGTCTTTTTGTTTGTTTGTTTGTTTTTAATTTTCTTTTTAATATTTTTTGTTATTATTTAAGGACCCAGCCCGGCCGCAGGAACCTCTTGCCCCCTAGACTGCCTTCACCTCAGAGCCATGACCCCAGCTGCCCCCGGGGCCGGGAGCCTGCTCTGACCCCTTGCCCCTGCAGGGCCAAGCCCACAAATTTGGAGGTGCCCTGCTGGGATCCCACAGGAGATCCCTGTGACTGCACAGTGGAGATCCGGGCATGTCCTCCCCATCAGGACACCCCACTTTCTGAGAGGTGCCATGGGTGCCCTGCACCTCACCGAGGGCTTGGGATGCTCCAGATGGCTTTGGGCTGGGCAGGAGAGCCATGGCTCTGTCTTCTCCCTTCCCAAGACCTGGAGATGGTCTCTGCTTGGGTGTGCTTCTGGCACAGAGATGGAGGGCCCTGCAAGCCCAGAAAGGTCCTGCCAAAGCCTGGCTTGCAGGGGGCAATCACAGGCACTCTGCTTGGTCCAGCCCCACCTTTGCCCACCCAATAAAGCAAATTGGTATTCACAGGATAGGGGGCTTCAGGCTTTGGTCCAGGGAGTCTCAGGTCTTCCCAGCCCATCTAGAAAGGCTTTTATTTTGTCCCGGAGTCCCAGGGTCAGTCTTTTGGGGAGCCACGACTCCAACATGCTGCCATATGGCTAGTCTGGAAAGCAAAAAGGCATGACACTGCCTGCTAACAGGATGGAAAGACAAACCACGCGTGGGAGCCCCACCAGGTGGCTCCAGACCAGCGACAACTGGCTGACTCCCCAGAATCCCAGCACACCAGCCCCAAACCCCAGGGTCACCACCAGCTGGGTGGGTTGCATGCACATGCAGATGCAAACCGGGTGCCCAAGAGACTGTCCCGGAGAGAGACATTTCTCCAGACGCTAGCTGTGTGGTCATGGGTTCTCAGAGGTATATTTTTTTTCATATGAAAATGTTTCTCTTTCCTCCAGATGTCACATTAATTAACGCAGAAGGATAAGCTCTCTGTTAAATGTGTGAGGGAGATCATGGTGCCGCACAAGGCTACAGGAGTCCCTCAGGACCAAGCACCAGATGGCAATGATGAGGCTCTGATGAGTGCACATGGGATGTGTAAAACAAGGGTCATAAAAAAGTCTAACAAGGAGCTACCACAAGAGAAAAGCTCTTCTTGAAGACAGAAGGAGAAGATGGTGGCAGGTTTGAGGTGGAGGGAGGTCACTCCCTGGCAGCTCCAAAGTTGTCTGGTCCGTGCCCAACAGAGGCCAAAGACAAAGTGAAACTCAGGGTCAGAAACATGTCTGCTTTCTGTGCTCATCGTTGTGTAACCTCCAGGTATTGCTGCAGCTCCTGGTACTGCCAGAAGTACTGGTCTCCTCTTCTCATAAGAAACAACTAAAGAAGTGCAGCGCAACATATGGAGCATCTGCCAGAAAGGGGAGAGAATAAAAAGAATCTGGAGAGTTTGGCAGCGACACCTGCAAACCAGTCAGCATGGCAGGCCGCAGGAAACGCTCAGGAACTGAAAGGCAGCAAAGTGATAAGGGGGATTGAAGTGCCCACAAGAAATCTGTTTTGTACTTTGCAGATGTGGAACTCCTCAGGAGCCCCAGCAGTGTAAGCAGAGTAAAAAAACAAAGAGGTAAAGTCATGCTTAATTGACTGCAAGACAGCCCATGGGGGTTGTCTCTGCAGTAACCCCCTCAGGTACAGTTTGTTGGAGGCCAGCAGACTGCAGGGCAGCATCACTCTCAGCTTGATTGGTCCTTATCTATTTTTCCCTAAGTCTCATCTCATTCTGGCACTTTTCATTCCCTGTTTAAACCAAACAGTTTAAGAACATCTTGGTAACAATGATACTACAACAACCCATTCTGAAATAGCTTATTTCATCAAAGTACCTCAGAGCCCTGCATAGACATTGGTTAGGCTGCAAAACAGCCTTGGACTGATGCTGCTGTTTGTTTGCTTCATATTTAGTAAAAACTGTTTGTACACTTGGACTAACAAATGGAAAGACACAACAAAAATGTTTAAATAGACTTTTCTCCAGTGGAAGTTTTTTTCCCTAAATACAATGTGTTGCAAAAATTTCACTGGCAGTTTGGGGAGCAAAGGAAACTGAGATGAGAACTACATTGAGAAAACAGAAGTGTGCAATATAATTGAATGCAACTTACTGAGTTGGGTATTCTTGTTTTGATTTAGTGTAGGTTTATATCAGGTTCATTTAATTTTAATGAAAAAAGTTTAACATACAGTGAAATTAGTTACTCTGAAATTACATGTCTTTCTACAGCGTGTTGTTGTGTTTTTTTTGTGTGTGTGTTTTTTTAATTTTTTATTTTTTTTTAATTTGACTTGAGTAAAAAAATGCACTTGGTTCCGCAAGAATAGTTAAGTATCTAGTGAAAAGCTCATACAAACATCTGTTGTGTCTACCCTCTCTGAAGGTTCCTCTTATCAGTCATGGGTCTCTATTTTTTATCTGGTCTGAGCATCAGCCAAAGCATGCCCAAGGCTCTGTCTTTTAAAGATGCAAGGAGAGAAGGTGCCCCTTTCAGAGAGAGGACATGTCTCCCACACACTGATCGTGCCTCTTCACTGTAAGCAGGCAGAGGAACAGAAATGCAGCAAAAGGTGCAAGAGCAAATGCCCATGATCATCCTCTGGCAGCTAAGGTGAGGGTTCCAGTCTGTGCTGAGGCAAGGACATTTTTCACATAAACCTTTGCAGAGTCACAGAGCGGAGAGTCTCACTGCTTGAGAAACCAAAGTGCTGGAAAGCACGATGCACTTCTTGCAATTGATGGAGTCATCTAAGTTTGTTTATGCACTCTGTAACTCATCAACAGACATGCAAAGCAAGAGAAACGAAGGAGGAAAAATGAAATTTAGGTAGTGATAGTGAAATATTACCAATTTTCTTATGTGCAGTGCAGTTATGAAGAGATTGCAAGGTGCTGAGCTAGAAGAAAGAGCAGAACAAGTAGATGTAATGACCGTTCCTCATACTGTTTGTATTCCCCTCAAAAATTCCTCCTGCTTTAAGACTTCTGATTGGAGTAAAAATCAACCAGACAAAAAAAAAAAAAAAAAAAAAAAAAAAAAAAAAAAAAAAGTAAAAATGTAAAGGAACTAGGAAACATTTTTGCCTTCTCAGAATACAGTATATTTAAAAATATTCTCTTGATAGTCACAGCTTCTTTTCATTCATGAAAAACTGCTTGCCAGGTTTCACATAGCACAGGGAAGCAGCTCCACTCCCCTCACTGCATATCCAGAATGTCTGGTCATTCCTTTTCATTATGGATCTGCTTCCAGAAACAAGTCTGTTCATTCTGAAGCTTCTTCATGTAAAAGCACGTGGAGAACTCCTGAGAGTGAGAACTTGTCCAAAAGGAAATTATCCTTATGTAAGCTAGGACTGGGAATACTGTTTTATTGGCATTGGGCCTCATGTAGACTCTTGTATTCTGATAAAATTATTTTTACCTTACGGTATGTAGGAAAGGGCTTGAGGTAAATTGGAAGAGCCATTTTACTCTAGCACAAGGAAATGTGCATAGAGGGTTTTCCAGAGCTTTTGTTTCAGTGATGCCGCTGGAAGCAGTAAGCATCTCTTTCAGATGAGCCCTAGGAAATGTTCATCTCACATTTGGGAGCAGGCATTTTTCTGCTAGGGGTTCTGTAAATAGAAAGATGAAGAAAAGAAGCTGATTGTCCTTTGATTGAAGCCATACCTTCCTTGAAGCCCAGACATATGCTTTTTTATTTCTTTGCCTTCAGACACGATTAAGTGACACTGAAAGCAACTTTGGATATTTCACTGTAGCAGAGAAACCTAATTTTCTCTGAGCTCAAGATATTTAAATAAGAATTGTTCCACTATTCGTAAGACTGGAACAGAAGGAAATTCTGCCCAAACATGGTTAAAGTAACAATCCACCAGAGAAATACGTTTTGTGAGGCCTAGAGGTCTTTTAGGAGAGAGTTGTAAATTATATCCAGGCACCAGCTTTTTTTCCTTCAAAGTGTCTCAGTGGATCTAGAGCTCTGTATGGCTCAAAGCCTAGATCTATCAAGTGTGATCATTTCCAACAACTTTGAAGAAATTAAAAATAGCTTGTGTGCTGGAAGTTTTAAATACATGAAAGCACAGGTCTTTGCACAGAGACTATAGCAGTCCTTGCTAAAGTATTCCTCTCGCTCCTGTCTCCACCATATCCTTAGGATGACATATATCATTTTTATGACCTTTCATGTAATCTTAAATGTTTTGAACTTTTTATCAGTTTGAGGTGCCAAAAAGGGCTTTCCACAGGAGCTGCAGCTACCCAAACCCCATATGCAGCCTTGCATCCCACACAACTCTTTTCTTAGCCATCTTTCACAGATGCTTTAAAACAGTTCACAGAAACCTATAGTTATGTGGGTCACAAGCTGATCAAGAAAATTAATTGGGTGATCCAGGCCTGTCTGTTACCAAAATTGATGAGAACAACACATGCACTTAAATGAGCAAAAAAGATCATGATGGAGCAACCATAAAGTGATATAAAGTGATCTTTATAGGATCAGTTGATTCTAGAGAAATAAGCCCATCATTAAAGGGAGGGTTTTCTGCCTTTGAAACTTTTTCAGAGGTTTCAGAGATATTGGCTTTTCTTATCAGGGGCTTTGCATAAGCTGAAGACATGTTTCTCGCTGCTTCCCAGCTGAGCCTCCACCAGGCAGTTTCTGTATCCTCCTCGCAGCAGCCTGAGCACTGGTCTGGCTGTAGCCAGACCAGTGTCAGTGCCAACATTTGTGCATTATTTAGTTTAAATTATCTCTATAATGGTCACACAGTTAGGGCCAGTCCAATGAAGACAGATAGCATCAATCTTTTCTGTAATTTAACAGCATCACTGTTTTTACCGCATTGGCAGCCCCAGACCTGCTGACCAAGATACACAACTTGCAGAGGGCACTTGAGCAGAGGTATTCCAGCCTCCCATCTCACTTTGCTGTAACTTCTACTGCACACAGAAAATGGCCATGGATACATGGTGTTCAGACAGGATCTAGCCCGAGCACACTTTCAGTCACTTTCTTAAGTTCCAGAAACCAGACCCTAACCAAGGTTTGGTCACATTAACTGGATCGGTGCTGGTTCTGAAAACATATTGAGGACCTCCTAACCTGAATCAGCACAACCAGTAGTTCTGTCTTGGATTTAGGAGACCCCCACAAGGTTTGACAAGGTTCTGTTGAAGCATCACCTCCATCTCTCAGAGGGAGACAAGCCAACACATAGCACTTGAAGAGGATCATGTTGTTGGTATCATGCAGATAAATAGTTCTAACTGCACCAATATCACACAGCAGGGCAAAATCATAATAGAGGACAAACAGTGAAAACAAATGAATTTAAACATAACCACATGTTCTGTGATTCCACAGGACTCAGTCTTCAAAGTAATAATATTATTTGTAAAACACCTCCCTTGGCATATTACATTGGGCTGTGCAAATGCTGCGATAAAAACATCATTTGGCATATTATGTAATATAATTCAAATAAAAATCCAAGCAAGACAAGCAAGTAAAGGAGAAAGGGATGGAGAAAAATGTGGCTGGGTAGCAATGAAAGATACAGGATCAAGAGGGTTCTGCTGAGGAAACAGCTTGGGAAGGTGTGTGGCTGTCTGGAAGAGCAGTGGAGAAGGCTGAGGAGAAACAGGGAAGTGGTGATGGGCACTGGGAGTTTCAAACAGGAAGGCAGGGTGTTAAATAACATCCTGTTGCTGTAAGAAAGGCAGTCTGTATCAAGAAACAGAGAAAGCTGGCAGTGGCCAAGGCCCGTATCCTCAAGAGTAATATACCTGAGAATCTGAGCTGAACTGATACTCTGCCAGCTCTGTGTTTCAGTCTCTCTCTCTCTTCCTCCTTCAAGCACCTGCTTGTCCATGCAGCTGGAACTGTGTATGCTGCAGGGGTCCTCCAGTGCTCTGGGAAGAGCACAGAGGCTTGCAGAACTGCCATGGCCACAGACAGCTCACACAGGTCTTATAGGAGAACTAGAGGACCTACCTGTTAAGCAGCACTACATGTAGCTTCTCTTCTACCTGCCAATTACATGGAATAAGATAGCTATATTAACTATATTAAGTACTTTACTAATTGCTGCACTTAATGATAGGGAAAATGGTTTATTTTTTGTGTTTATTTATATATATATATTTAATTATTTTTGTACAAAACTGCAAGTGCCATGGAGATATTCATGCAGGGCATCCCTGCCTATTGACCCACACACTTGATGCTGGACTCTAGTTTCATCAGTGATTCTGGGTTGCCCCAAAACACAATTGCTTTAAAATATGGGCTCTACCATCAAATCCAGTTAGACGTTTACTGCAGGAGACTGCAACCATGAGGTCAGAGGAGGCAGCTAGCTGTGACTGGAAAGCTGCCATACACAGCAGCTCTGTCCCCTTTTACCCATATCTTCAGAGAACAATGCAGTGGCTGAGCAGATCTCTCCCGACTAGCAACATGACATTTTAATGACCTAGCAATGATAGTTTCCACCATTTCCCACCTGCTGACACACCTTCCCTGCTCCTGCCATTGTGAATGTAAATGGGCTTTATAATTTCCTGTCCTATGTAACATGGTAAATCAACATAATATTTTGCCAATGGCTCTAAAATCAAGCATCTACCTCTTAAAATTTCAAAATATGTTTGTGAGGCAACAAGTCAAGCTAAGGCCTTCTAGGTAGATATGCTTTGATTTTTTTGTGCCGTGTAGATGCCAATATAGATTATTATATGCCTGCAGATTTCTTAATATTCCTTTTTGTTCTCTGCCACTTAGAATATATCCACAATGGCAACAGATTAGCTGATGTGTTCAGGCTTACAATGCTTAGATATAAAAAGAGATGGTTTTGTTATTGGGCTTCCTCCAGTGTAAAGTTGCTTTCTCCCCACCCACCCACCCTCACCCTTCTCAGCCCCAGAATTTACTGCTGAAAAGAATCGGGATTGTTGAAAGTTAGGTCATGGGACAGGACTCACATTTAATGCAAGATAAGTCATTCCATTCATGTGAAGAAAATGGAGTGGGAAAAGGAAGAGGGTGGTAGGAAAATTGTTGATGGGTTATATGAATGAATAGATAAGAGAAGGCAGGAGAGAAGCAGATGAGTTGTAAACACAGGAGAGAAAAAAAAAAAAAAAAAAAGAAAGAAAAAGGAAAAAAAAAAAAAAGGAAAATAAAACACTCTCCATGAGAACTTGTAACTGAGTCACCAAAATCCAAACACCCATATTCTCCCCAGCTCAGCAGAAAGGCTGTGAAAGCCTTGGAAAATTTGCATCTCAGTTCTTGCAATAGCACAGCCCATGTGAGATGATGACAGCCTAGTGTCACATTTACTGTGCTAGCTCTGTGGTCAAGATCTGGTGCTGAGGGTTTAAAATGTCCAGCCCTGTTAATTTTTCAAACTAGAACAAGTCAGTTTCAATTCAAACAAAAAGGGAATTACACTTTTAGTAATACAAAAATATTGGGGAGACAAGTACTCAAGATGTAGAAAAGAAAGAAGCTTGTGCAAAATAATTGCCCCTCCTCATGTGTTTGCAAGATGAGTGGTGCGGCTGCATGTTCGCATGCTGTTTTATTCCCCCAGGTGTACTGCATCTGTCAGAGAATGGGATGTTCTATTGAGGGTATAAAACTGTCTTGTTCACTGAAGAAACCTGCTGCCTAGAAGTCCCTTGTCTCATTTGTTGCAGGAATTGTAAAGGATACAAGTAATAAAGCAGGGGAGTTGCAAAGAGATGTTCTCGTGGGTAAGGTGGTTGAAAAAGCATGTGCTACTGCCTTTCAACTCAGCGCCACAAAATTCCTCTGCCATACGAGTCAAGTTCCTTAAGTCAAGCACTACGAGCTGGTGGTTTGCTCGGCAAGCCAGGAAGAGAGAAACAGCCTGCAGAATCAGGGGCAGGAGCCAAGGCAAGGAGCTGGACGGAAGGAGGTGGCCTGCGGGCACAGGGGGAGCCATGCACACAGAGGTCTTCTTGGCACAGTCTCTGCAGCTCCCTTGGAGGCAGGCCCTGCTTCCTGCCAGCACGGCAGCCAGGCCTGCTGCCTGCTGCACCGCGGGGCAACTCGTCCCACCCAGCCATCATTTGTTCCTACTCCAGGGTGATGCCCACTTAGCCCTGAGGACCCCGGTGATGGCCCATGGCAAGTGAGGCCCACCAGAGATGCTCCATTCCTGTGGTGACAGGGTGTTGTGAGTGCCGGGGCAAGAGCTACGTGTTGGGAGCAGGAGAGGACAAGGAGCCGAAAGAAGTGGCGAAGGCAGAACTGAACAAACAAGCAATCATTTATGGGCCACAAAATCAATGCTAAGCTGCCAAACCAGAGAGGCCCTTTGGAGTTGCCTAACAGGAAAACCAGCAAGGAAAACAACCTATACTGTTGCCACAAAATGCCTTACAGCTAGAAAAAAAAAAAAAAAAAAAAATCAGAAAGCCCTCAGTGATTGAAAAGCCACAGAAACACCAAGAAAAAATAGCTGGAACATTTTTTAAGTAGCCAAAAGTGAGAAAAGATGTGATTAAATAGAGCCATGCCTAAACCACTCTAGGCTACTTTCTTTTGCCACTTTCTTTTTTTTTTTTTTTTTTCTTTTTTTTTTTTTTCCTCTTTCTGCCATGTTGTGCCACATGCTCAAGCAGTTGATTGATTTAGAGGAAGGAATGATATTTCATAGTTTTACTTCTGCTTCTGCTTCTCCTTTCACCTGTCCCTCTCTTGCATGCTTTTATATCTTTCTGTGTGTTGAAACCCATGGTTCAACTCATAATGTGTTTTGTTTCTGTGAAAATACAGAGAAAATATTAGCAAAGATGTTCCAGCAATAGCTCAACTGTGGAGCACAGACTACAATACAGGGGAATACAAGAGAAGGGTGTGAGGATTATAGACAAGATGCACCTCCCTAGGAGGAATTCACAACGTATTTTCAAATTTTAAGGGACATCTTTTTCCTTGTAGTGTTTGAAATTGTAGCAATGTCAGATTTATGCCAGAAGTTCAAGCAGGTCCCTTCATTCAACAGCATGCTGAAAAGAAGTGTTTCTAGGGGTGTGTTACATGTACGTTATAAGATTTAAGTGTTCAACCTTTGTCAAGGATTTCTAAGTTTCTGTAGGAACTAGATACTGACGATATTTTGCAAATCACAACCTTCCTTTGCCTTTGTTGTCATTACAATGCTTAGTTCAGTGACCCTTTCATCCCTCGTTGTTGTTCCTTGGCACTTCCACAATGCTAATCTTAGTGGAAATAACAATAGTAAATCATGCAGTGGACTTAATGGAGTGAGTGACTGGCTAAGTCACAGAGTACTTTCCATTAATTTTCACAATGAATAAAAATGAAGTACTGTAGGTGTGTTGTGCCCTAGGGGCAGTAGGGAGGGTGTTCTGGGGTCAGAGAGGACCATGATGGGCAAAGCCCTCCTGCTGCACTTAGGATCATCATGAATATGACTCAGAAGTAGGGCACAAGCTTCAGCTGCCAGGTTCCATCTACCATACATTGAATTTGCATCATGCCAGGATACCTGTAATCAGCATGTCACCCAATCTTTCAGTCAATTTTTTTATTTTTATTTTTTTTTTAATATAACACATTGCTGTCAAATTTCAGTTAGTTTTTCAAATTTCTTCATATATCACATTGTTGTGTGGTTGTCATTAGGGTATCGGTATCATTCCTTTTATGATATTATGAACTCTGGTTAAATCATGGGACTGCCTGTGAAATGAAGAGTGAAGCTAGATAGATCACAGGATCAGAGCCCAATTACCCAGATGTCAGAGCCATTAAGAGAATTCAGCTTACTTTCTTACCCTAGCGACTTTAGCGCATTGTATTGCAGGATCTTCTTATGGATTGTATAAGGTTGAATAATGATTTTCCCTTTGGTTTAGACTAGTATATTTATTTTTTTTTTCAGATGTTATGTCTATTTTGTTATGATCATTGCTGAAGCAGTGAAACTGCTTCTGAAATCTTATATTATTATATGAGTGCCAAAAAATCAGGCTAACTGATGATACAAACCTCAATGGAAAACATGTTGTAAAGCAAAGTAGTTTTCATGTGCTAACAGAGAATGTTACACAATCTACATTTGGATTGCTATTTGAGCATATATTAATGACTGCCACACGCAATATCATACACTTGTTCCAGTTGTTGTGCTTAAAAGTTCTACATTTTAATCACTTTTTTGTTTGTTTGTTTGTTTGTTTTGTTTTGTTTGTTTGTTTGTTTTAAATAAGTTTGTCAGGGTATAATATGAGTTTAGGAATGCAAGCCAGGGGTCTCTGTGTTTGAATTTTGCTATAGCACTAACATCCTTGGGGACCTTAAAGAGAATGAAGAATGATTAGGCCAAGACAACCTTAAAGCCGGATGAGAAAAGATAGGCAGCAATTTAAGTGCTTGACTAAAGAGAGGCCTATTTTTCTTTTATTGTCTGCCTGTCCATCTAATACTGAGCTGTCTGTTGCTACAAATCCTGTCCCTTTTGGTTTATAGATACCTTGCTCCAAAGACAAAGGCAAGGTCTGGCGGGCTTTCGGATCTTGTCTTTGCAGTTGGAGTACTGCTGGATGCAGTGTGAGCTTTGAAAGGGCCAGTACTGATTTCTCTGTGTAAAAAATGATATTTTGATAGCATAGAGTTGGAGCCTGAATACTTTGTGGGGATGTGATATGCTTTGGCCCCTGGATTTAATATAACTCATGTCACAGTGACTCTTAGGAATAATCATTTGCTCTGGCTGTTCAAAATCCTTCTCAGGGCCAAGGCACTGAGACAATATTTAATTTTAATAATCACTAATTATAAAGACAAGCAAGGAATTCAAATGCTGTTGACTTTTTTTTTTCTTTCATATATCAATAAATAGAGAAAATGATCAGAATTCATAGATAATAATCTATGAGAGAGAATTACAGATGAATTTAATGCCTGTATCTGTATCTGTATCTGACTATGAAATCATTACATTTTAATACAGTTTATCCCTGTAGTGGCTTGTTTGCACTCTTAACCCAAGGAATAGGCAACAGTTCCTTAAGCAATTTTCAAGTAATACCAAAGACCTCCAAAGAGCTACAGGCAATTTTCAGTGCAAGACTCCATTGGGCAGAGCCAACAGACAGCAGAAGAGACAGAGCACAATGTAAGCAAAAAGTTGGCCAGGAGGAGACCTTTATACTGAACTCACATAATGTAAGATTAAGTATTGTTTCCTTTACCAAATACCATTTTCTTCTGACATTCCCTATACAGCAGGAAACACTTTGAATGAATGAGAGACCACCAAGCTAGGAGGTCTTGTTGAGTAGTTTTATGCATCACAATTTATGTTTATAAAGATACATTGGAATTATCTCTTTTTGGTTTCAATGGGATTTAGATGGTGACTTTTGTTTGTTTGTTTGTTTGTTTGTTTAAGAAAGAAAGAAAAAAAAAAAAAGATCGCTAACCATTTTAGTGCTTTTAGCAAAGCAGTATATCATCGTCTTTCTCTCAGGACAACATGTGTTGGATTTTGTTTTGTTTTATTTTTTTCAATTTTTTTTTTTTTTTTTACAGATTATCTTATTGAACTATGTGTTAATCTATTCTGACTCCTGCAGTGTCCGCAATGTTGTCATCTAAGCAACATCTATGATGATGTCTTTAAAATAATGGTAGAGATGCTTTCACTAATAGCCAGAGGCCTCACTGATCTGTCTAGACCATACTTGGAGTTGTCATTGAAGCCAGTGGTATTTTTACACAGCAGGTTCCAAGAATGGTATTTTCATAAAATGATAATACAATCATGACATTACATTTTCTAGCAATGGTCTAAGCTGAAATGTGTGGTGCAAGGTTCCTCAGAGCACTTCAGCTTTTACAATCCAATAGTGTGGCTGAAAATGATTGTCAACAATGAACTGTTGATAGCTGCGATGTCTAGGAAAGGGCATGCTAAAGCTCTTTAAAACCATGGAAGTGTTTGCACAGATAAAGTTGCTACAATTTTTTTGGAGAGTTTCCATCCATACTAAGTTGGTATATGTGGTCCTAGTTACTGGCACCCATATTGGCTGAGACATTTGAACCTAGGTAAGGTCTGGTCACTACTTGAGGTCTTAAATTCCAAGGATGCATTTTAAGTTTACACCTCCTTTTGGATGCTTTCCTTGGGGCATGGGGTACTGCTGTCCAGATGCTTTTAGGCCCCTAATCTAACATCTGAGACTTTTCAAATCTCTGTCATTTTTCACAAGACCATTCTTCAAGCTTCACTTAGCTTTCTGAGTAACCACGTAAAAGCAAGAGACATAGGCTCAGCAGAGGAATTTATTTACTGTAGTGATTTTACATCCTGAAGCAGCTGAAATGTACAGTTCTTTGGGGGAAAAGCAAAACAACAAACAAAACCAGAAATTGTGTGAGACACCTTTTTCAGGATTGGAAATCTTGGACTAATTTCTTAATGGTTTCACAGCAACTGTTCTCAGAAGAAAGAAAACAAACAAACAAACAAACAAACAAACAAACTGCTGGATGCTTTCCCTGTCAAGGTTACTTTCTGAAGAACAATTCACAGGGCTTTACCTGATTAAGTCTATCGTTGAGATACATCTTAAAAGACTTAAACCATAATTGAAAAATAGACATATTCTGACTTCTTCAGAAAAATTACAACCTAGTGAAATTCAGCTAAGCAGCCATGAACTTCATGGAGTCTTCATATCTGCCCAGCTGGAGGTATGCTTATTCCATCAGTCACACATGTTGTGGCCTAGCAAGCCCCAAGTTGTGATGACACTCTCAGCAGGACACGGTTTTGCAGATTTTTATTCACTATTCAATAATAAAGAGAGTCTCCTGCTCCTCATCATCAGGGGCTGGATCCTAGGGACTAGCCTTGGGGGTGGGCTGAGAACTGCAGAGGGTCTGAGACTCACTTATCCTCAGGCTATCAGGCATCCCTCTAATTTCAGAGTGGTGCAAAGCAAATTTAGGAAGTCAGAGAATCTAGTCCATCTAAATATAGTCCACATTACTTGTTTGGAATACTCTCAGTACTCTAATTATCTTCAGTCTTTTAACAGATTTCTGTGTCCTTCGGTATTTGCTCCAGCATAAAACTCTGTAAATAATTAAATGTGTTGATTACAATAAAAAAAGTCTTGGATTGTGCTGTAAATACTTATCCTTCTGTGGTTTTACTGAGAAAGTTATGCTATTCTTAGGTAGGAATGAGCAATCAACATTTGAAGAAACATGTCACACATAAGTGACATTTTACTGCTTTTTAACCACCAGCACTGGTTTGCTCATTACTATGTGCAGATGGAATTTATGTATCAATTTCATCTTATGTAAAGACACAGCACCAAATCCCATTGTCCTGGACAAAATTCTCACCTTTTCCACAGCTGTGACAAAAAAATGAAGAATTACCAGGTCTTTCTACTGAAGAGACTGTTCCTGTTTGCTGTTTCAGTGTGCTTATCAGTTAGTGCCTGTTGTGATACAGGCATACCTGCTAGGCAACCTTCTTCTTTGCAAGGAGATAAGAAAGTCTTCTCCAACTGCAGGCCATATCTGAATAAGGAGTCATGGAAGAGAGATTTGAGAACACACTTTGCCTTTCTCCCTTTCAGCATTCCACAAAATGTTTCAGGCATGGACAGAAAAGTGAGATTTCTGGTTCTCAGACCTAACATAAGCTGAGAACAGACAAGTTAGTCCCACGGCAGAAATCACCACAGAGCTCACCTCTGAGAATAAAATGCCATTTGCTTTTAAAGAAAGTTCCTGATCAGCAAAGGCTATATCAACATATCAGGACTGTAAGCTTTCATACTAGAAACTTATAAATTTATTTTTATACTGCATAAATCTATACATAAATAAATTGAAGCTATTTGAAATACTCATCTGATTTTTTTTTATTTTTTTATTTTTTTGAACAAGGTTTACAGCTGAGAAATAGAAAACGTTTATTCAAAATTTCCGAATGGTTCAAGTTCTGTGTATGTGTATCTATGTATTTTTCTCTAAAGTTTTGCTTATTGTTGTTATTATTATTACTATTTGCCTTAAGTGGATATCTACATATCTCCCACGCTCTTGATTCTAAAAATCAAACTTGATCTGTTTGCTTAGAAATGTAGAAGGAAATCAGCTGGCATTTAAAAAATTCTGGCTAGAGTCACCAGGCTTGTGGTTATTTCAAATGAACATGGAAAGAGAATAATGGAGACATGGATTCAGTTAAATCAAACTTTTTTTGGCCAAAGTACACATGACAAATGTTTCTTCTCACAGATGATTTTAGTATCCTCACTCCCTCCTTCTCACACTCATTTTGCCAGAGGAAGCCAGGGTTGCTCAGCAGCACCAGAGATCAGCCAGTTTCATGTAGCATTAAGGAAATACAGTGCACGCTGACAGCCAGGTTGGATTTCCTGGGCACAGCCTCACCTACCTATCAGTAGCCTCACTTTGCAGGATCTGTTTTACCAGCATGGTAGCAAACTATGTAAAATGGCTAGTTTTGGCAATCCAAAGTCATGTGTATTATAACTTAAATTGCTGTATGATAAAGAGAGTTTGTGTACATAAAGAGAGTTTGTGTAACATTTGTGTAACATTTACCAAGTGTTAAATTATCTGATAAAAATGCTATCTTTCCCTATGATTTTTATCAGTTATACACGGATGGCTATGCTAAAAAATATTAATATAGAGATCATTAGGCAGTTGTGGTTTTGTTTTGTTTTGTTTTGTTTTGTTTTGTTTTGTTTCTAGATGTTTTCAATTCTGATATTAAAAAAAACTGAAGTGAGAGGGAAAGGGAAATGTGGATTTTAACAAACTTTTCATGCATGATACTGTGATTGATGATACTGTGGCTGACTGAGATTCATAAACTCATAGAGCTTTGGAGATAATTTAAATAATTTGGACAAACACTGTCAGCTAACTAACAGTGTGGGAAACAGGATGGAAAGAGAAAGATTCCCAAGCTGCCAACTGGTTTGGGCTGGTATCTGCCAGTAGGTCCAGGCAAAGATACAAAATGCTTCACCCCTGGACTCTAACTGAGAAAACCACTAGCTCAGCAATGCACAGAGCTACCTGATATTGACAAAGCTCAGCATGTCCAGCTCAGTGTGGGAGCTGTAGCACATAGCTGGCAGCTTCAGTGGCTCCCTTCTGCTACACCCTGTACTTTGCAACATCAAGCACACATTGCTGAAGGTCTCTTCAAGACTCCTCATCTCACCAGCACTTGCTAATCTGAGTGCCCAGTTAGCAGTGGTCAGCAAAGTCTGATTTTAATTTGCGTCTGGAGAAGAAGTACATAGGTTATGTTCCAAAACATTTCAGATTAAGAGCCTGGGTTCTGAATGCTGCTGCACTGGTTTTGCGCAAAGCATGGAGATAGCCCACTATCTACTTTGGAAAGGACTTAGTGTTGTTTTGCATTCTTGCTGTGCCATCTTTTAAGCTTCTTTTCCACCCCACATTTCCAGTTTTATTTCACTTATCAAGCCTTTTTCCACATTTTAAAAGTTAAATACAATCACATTGTTTGGATAACTTATTCTAATTATATGCTTTTCTGTTTGCAATTATTGTACAGCTCATAACTAACTAATTATAAGTAGGAATACATTTTGATGAATATTTCATGGACAAAATTGAATTTTGCAACCTCTCCAGTTCCATCCATCCTGGTCTATAATGTTGCACGATGTGACCATATTGTGGAAGATAAATGACAACTACTTTTCGCTCCAGTGATCCTTGGATAAAAACTTCAATCTGGTGAAGCCTTCAGTTAACTTTGTGTCTTAAATTTCAGTGAGAGCTAGTGACTTTGTGAAGACAAGCTTTTTTGTTGTTGTTGTTGTTCTTTTGTAATATGAAAATATTTGTACTTGTTATAACATCATGTTGAACTGCCTTACCTGGGGTAAAATTCTGTTCTCACATTGGAATAATTTGTCCATGTTTCATTACTGTGGGCACACTTAACACACGTTTGCACATTTGTAGCAGAACACCACCATATGTCTCCGTAAGTGTTGCCACCAGGTACTGGAGACTACAAATATATGGCATGAAATATTTTTAAAATTTATTAGCTTTGGAGGTTGATGTCTGCAGCTAAAGCTCCTTACTCTATATGTAGTAAAGCCCAACAGAATCTAGAAGTATTGACCAAAACTCAGTCTGAGTCTGTCACTCTTAAAAGTGCATATACAAATAAAAAACAGAGCTTACCCAAGGCTCATGATCCTGATTTGAACTTGGTCCAGTTGCTGTGGCTAGACATGTATTTGCTCAACAGTAGAGATGCTAAATTAAGAACCAGTTAAAAAAAAATGATTCACTCGGTTGAGGACAAAGCAACAAATGTGAAACTTTTTGCAGGCTGAAGAAAAGAATCCCAGATCCCACACATCTGAGATTGAATATTGCCACACCTATAAGAAAAAAAGGTCCCCATCTGGTACATTGCAGGACATGTTTCCAAATATGTGTTGGCTGTTTTTCTGAAATCAGTATTTACAGCTATTTGGTGTTTCTGAGATTGGCTTTGCACGAGGCATTCCTGGAGGTATGCCTCTGCAGATAGAGCAGGTGTGTGTGGATATTTCAGGGTTCTTTGACCACTGGAGAAACCAGCTAATAAAGAAATGGTCCCATCAAGTACAACATCTATACTTTCCCATTAAATACAACATCTATACTGTTAGCTGTCTCAGCACACATTTTTCTCCATAGACCACTGTACTGGGTTCACCAGCTAGTTCCATGTCTGTTTATCATTACTCTATTTCTTACATGATCAAATGGTCACGTACCAGTGGCAGTTCCATTATTTAGTGTAAGAGTATTTGCACTGGAGAGCAAAGGGTGCACCAGTTAGTAAGGAGTTCAGACCCCTTTCATCTCCAGTCTGCTACAACAACTCAGTGTGGTGGTTGTGAGGACAGGGAGACACAGGGGTCACTGCTCCTTCCCAGCAGCCAGAGAAGATTTCAGGGTCCTCCCCACACCCCCTAGTCACAACAGGCATTTCTATCTCTCCTCCTGAGAGCTACATACTTCACATTTTCCCTGTACAAATAACTGCTTAGGCCCTTCTTTCAAAGAGCCTTTATTAAACCACCAACTATTTGCTGTCAAGACATTTAGGATGAAATCATCGTGTTAAACAAATAAACGCAGCTTCATACAGATCTCTGCTCTGGGAGCAGAGTAAGAAAATAATTTCTGTCTACTCTCCACAAAAGCGGCTGGAAAGGCCGAAAGAAAAATATTATTTTTACTTCATTGTGTGAAATATCGTTTTGGAGGATCTGACGCGTTGAGCGTTTGAAGAGTTTTTGCTGGCAGGCTTCAAGAGTCCCCTGGGTTGACCCCCTGGGATTGTTTTCTTCATTAATAAACTTAGCATGATGTGTGTTAAAAGGAACATTCTGTTTGCTTTGTAAATAAGGGATGTCAAACAAGAAGCAGAAGCCTTGCAGACATTAGGTGAGGTGTTCTTAGAGGGCTGGGGTGGGGGGGAGATGCTCGTGTGGAAAAATAAAAGCCCTGGAAAACTCAGGAATAGTGTGACTGCCTTATCCAAGATGAGACTTTGCTGGGGAAACAATGCTGCCTGTGAGCCCAGATGAAGGATCTTCCTTACCAATCCCAGTGGGAAAGCTGTGCACTCTGCCCCAAGGCAGCAGGAGATGTGTTCTGGAGGGGAAGCTCTCGAGTATCCACCTGCAGCCTTGTGGGGGATGCTGAGGGATGCAGAGCAGGTACTCACTTCCGTCTTTGCAAGGTGCATCCCCTCGGAGGACCGGGGAGGTTTTCTGTACCGGCAGCTGAAAATCTGCAGCACTCTGGTGCTGTTGTGGAAATTACTATGGAAAAGTTTCTGCCAGATTTAAGGGAATAATTTGTAAGAAAGTAACCATCCTTCTGCTGATCCTAAGTTTTTTTCTCACATCACAAATAAGGAGAAAAAATATCCTGCTGTTTAGCAGTGTTTGTGTTCTATTGCCTGCCTCCCTGACTGTATTGCCACTCACCTTTCCCAGTGCTTCTGAAGCCATTCATTTCCCATCTGCTGCCTGCCTACTTGAAAAACCCTCATAAGATTTGTAAGATGGCTTAGCTCCTGTCAATTACAGTCTTGGCCTCTGAGATTCGTCAGGAACACCACTGCCAGGAAAGGACAATGTCCCATGTGTCACTTCAGGTCTTGGCTGCATGCAGGGCTAAGAAGAGCATGCAGAGAGCACATGAACACTGCTAGGCGTGGAATGGACAAAGTTCCTCGTCTGGCTTTGTCCAGCCCGCATGTATTCCTGCAGCGTGCCATCATTGCTCTGGCTGTCATCACAGAGAAAAATAAATTCCCAGACTGCTTAAAACCTGTTTACTTTAGGAAGAGAACAGTCAAGCATATGGTTTAAAAGATGAGGCAGGATCAATTCTGTATCTTAAATGATCCGGGGAAGGAAATACATTGGTGTCCAATAGTCCTTAGATGTAATTACAGCTGGCAGGATCCTAGTTTCATTTACCATTTTGTAAAAAGCTGAGCACTCCAACAAGAAGAGATGTGGTTTCCACAGTTAAGCCTCAGGCCAGCTTTAGAGAGAATTCCAAAGCAAACATGAAATTAGCAATATTACCTTTTTCTTGAGCTGTATTGCAAATATACTACTAAAATATTTTTCTTATGTAGGTCACATACCATGCAGACAGGAAGCTTTCCAATTCCATTGGAAAAGTATTGACCTCACTAAGCTGATTTTGGAGTTATGTGAATAACTACAAGAATAAATGTTTAATTTGTCTAAAACGAATATATAATTTGAGATAATTTTGTTTAAAAAAATAAGGAATTAAAATAACTATTCAAAGAAGTGCAGAACATTAAGAGTCACCATAACAAATCATGGTGACACACACAAGGATTTTCAGATAATTTAATTGACAAATAAACATAAACAATTAGGGAAAGGTATACCAAAAATGGAAAAGGAAAAACTGTTGTCAAAGTGGTTTATAGTGAATTTAGAATGGTGAAAATAAGATAAAAAATCTGTTTTGAATTTAGAAATTTGGCTATGTGCATCTCATTCCTCAGTCTCTGCCTGGAGCCCTAACTTGCCCCGTGCCAACTTAGAGTTACCATCATGCTTAAAAATTTTGATTTGTGCAACAGACAAGACTCATTAAGAGTTTGCCCTGTTTACTACTTATCCTGAATTTGGTCTTCCTATATATAGATGTTTTATTTGGATTTTGCATCTGAATTCTCCTTCACTCTTCCCTTACTACCTATAAGCTTAAATTCAATTCACCAAATTTGATAGATCTGGTAAGAGGAAATAGGTGTATTACCTGGTCTGATTTATCTGAGCTGCATTAGCTGCATGCAATTATTTTTTCAACTTGTGAATTTGTGTAAGGGTAGGACACTTTAAGAAGACCAAATGGCTTAGAAAGTTATCACAAAAACTTCCAGGTTGAAGTAATCAGTTGGAATACTGCTCAAGTCATTTATGACTTCAGTGGTTACATGAAATTACAGATTTCCATCTAATTTTTTCTAGACAGGAAATACCCATCACACTGGTGACACTGATGACAACCATGTTAGAGAACCCAAGAAGGGCACAAATATGAAGACTGAAGCGATCCATTTGAAAGACAAAGACCTGATCAGGTAGCATGGAATAAAAATAATATATTGTTGAAACAAAATGATGTTGAAGGAAGTAGGCTCTTGACCAAGTCAAGACATGCATACTTAAAAGGACTGTAAATGCATCCTTAATGCACTTACATCCTTTTAATTTAATCCTTAAATGATGCCCAAGAATTTTTAAAGAAATTGAAAGGTGTACTGATATTCCCAAGAAACAAAGCCAGAATGTATTGACAAGCAAAGGATTCTGAAGCATTGCCACACAAAGTTTTAATGGTAGAATACCATGACCTTTTGAGTCTTCACCTGTTTCAAACAGTCATAGCTACTACAAGTATCTTTGGTGAGAACACTTGGAGGGCTGCAGGATGACTATGCTAGGAACAGCTTTGTAACCCATGTGAAAAGCATTCAGCACACACCAACTGAACAGATAAGAAGATCAGGGTGCAAGTCACTTCTAAAATTACTAAACTGGTTATTTGAAAAGGACTTCAGGACTACATATAGCTGATATGAAGCAAGCAGACTCAAGTATGTAAAGACCATACCTGATAGTTGTTTGTATAACCTCTTTTTAAAAGGAAGATTGGCCCATGAACCTTTCTAGGTTGCCTGTTCCCGGTCCTTGGAGCTAAGAATTACTAATCGATCTTCTTTGCTCAAGTTAGTGCATTTGTTCATGTTGTGTCCCCAGTGGACATGGAAAGCAATTGATCACTGTCCTCTTCTTAGCAACATTTTACATATTGGGAAATTGTTATCCCTTCCTCCCCCTCCCCTTGAGCCTCATGCTTAGTCTTCTCTTTTCTAGACTAAACAAACCCAGTTCTTTCAACCTTTTCTTGTAGGTCATGTTTTTTAAACCTCTGATCATTCTTGCTGCTCTCCTTTGCACTCTCTTCAATTTGTCTACATCTTTCTTGAAGTGTGTTTCCCAAAGCTGGTCATAGTACACCAGCTTAGGCTTTACCTATGTAACCTAAGGAACAATTAGTACTTCTTTCACTTGTAAGACATTCCAAGTGATGCACCAAAGAACGAGAAACCCTTTTATCCTAACATTACGTCTGTGAGTCAAGCGCTCATGACTAAGAACTCCAGATCACTTTCTACAATACTAATGCAGAGTCATAATCTTTCTTGTCTTATTTCTGCATATTGAGATTCTCTTTAGCAAGCCTAACACACTGCTCTGGCCTTTATAGCAATTCATCATGAAGACTTCAGGCCATATCTCCAATTTACCAAGGCAATTTTGTATTCTGATTGTGCCCTTCAAAAAGTTCCTGTGTGTTATCAATGCCCACAGTTCAAAAAGGGAAGGATTGGGGTTTGGTGTGTTATGGTGTGCAATCTGCTACAGCCCTGGATCTGTGTGTCCATGTCAATCTTTACTAACAATGAAGTCTGTGCTAGTTGCCAGTCCTTGGAGCTCAACACCCATGCACCCCAAGTATGGATTAAATGCATTCAACATATATATTTTCTTTGAATTTGCATAGTCTAATTTTAAGGTGACTTATCAGCGTGGACTACTTTGCCTCTTACATAACTTGATACATGGGTTCTCTCAGATTAATCAGGCCTATTTTTGAAAGTAGCTATCATTATTCTGCTACTCTACTTCCTTCACGCCACCTGTTCAACCTTCCTTTTCATCTTATGATCTGCTTTGCTCTATCTTTATATTCTCAGCCACTTTTTCACTATAACCCATGGCTGTCTTCCAATAACTGTCCCCTACTTTGTAGCATTTTTTGAGATGACAATTCCAATGCATTTTGGAAACTTGATGGAACTTTTTTTTTTCCTTTTGTAACTAAGAAGCAAACAAGTAGTCGGAACTGTCCATTATGTCTTTCTGTGCTGGAGGGTTTTAGTTTTACATACTCACAACTTCCTTCTCAGCTTTCAGCAGGACGGTTTGTAGTCCATGTCTGCTACATCTCCCCTTTTCTTATATCTTCTAGCACCAGACACAATCATGCCTCATGCATCTCTCTGAGTTTTGGAGTAATTGCACATCCAGCATTTAAACTCTTATATCAATACTTGATAAAACTACCATTTGCATTCTTAAAATAAATTTACAATATACAAAAATAAATCTATAAAATTAAAATAAAAATAGAAAACACCATTTAAATAAGCCTCCAAAATACAGCTCACTTTTTTTAGTACCCATACTCCCTGTCCTTCCTTAGCTATATAGACTCCTCTGTACTGCTCTGCCATGTCCTATAGCATCTCTGTGAATACAGCTGTCATGACCATGGGGGTCTACTAAGCCTGAAACCAGCCTTGGTATGTTCCCCAAATTCCTGGCATTTGCCAGGAGATGCATCAGCAAAGTATTTTGCTATCATCCTTCATTTCTCTCTTCTTACATTCTGTTTCTGCCATTCACCACTTACTTTTGAGCTTTTTCCTGGATCTCTATTTCTATTTTTTGCTTGTGTGAGGATTCTGTCAGCAGTTTCCCTCAAAGCCAGTGCAAGCTCTGGCCTCGCCGAAAGCTTTTCACCAGAGGGATCCCATTTCTGCTCAGCAATTCTCCTTTGTAGCATACTGTCTGGTGGCTAAGGAAGCCAAAATCCTTCTGTCAACACCCTCTGTGCAGCCAACCATTCTCCTTCAGCTTGGGCAATTACAGTCTTCGGGATCACATTCAGAGTATCTATTCTTAATTTACTCCTCTTATTCTCTTGCTTATCTCATTTCTGATGACCTCAAAATGCATTGTGGAATTTTTCCAGCCATGGGTGATACCATGAGGCACACTGGTGACATAATTAATTCTGTGTAACCTGGTGAATTAAGTACTGGATTAGAAATAAAACCAGTGACTTTATTCTAGTCAGCAGCATCCAGTCACTTCTGAACCTTGGAACATCTGCGGAGGTCCACTGGGTCTCCTAACTCTCCTGTTTTATTCTCCTGGTATGGATAGTCTGAATGATATGCCCTGAGACACACAGCAGAAAATTTCCATCACTCCTAAGCATTGTCAGATTAGCCTCTGTTGCTTTCCAGATTTAAAGCTGTTAGGCTACCTCTCTTATTTCTTTATTGCTAGGTTTGTATGAGATGAAAGATTTTAAAATATTGCCACTGTGACATTTTTTTGATGTAATAGGCTTTGCAATTACCAGCTTTGTTAGTCAGCTGGTTCAGTGGCCCTCGAGGAAGCCTATCCATTCCTCTATATGACTTTAGTCATATAAAAAAGATATATTTACTCCAGACAGAAATTCAAGTTTCAGAACTGTTTACTTCAAAGCCATGTACAAAAGACATTATTATTATTATTATTTTATTTTTTTTTTAATAATGAAATCTTTCCATTGATGAGTTTTTGGCACAGCCCATTTTGAAACCTTGCTATTTGAAACAGCTTGCTGATGTTTTCTTAAATTACATCCTCTTGCGGGTCCATAAAATCCTGAAGTTATTACAAATAAATAAACGGAGTTTCTCTTCATGATGTAAACCAGCTTTGAATGAAGTCATTGAGTGGAAGTTTGACTTGGATTGCTTCTGAAAAGCTGCTCAGACCCAGGGCAAAGTTCTGCTTTTCCTCTCTGTGCTGCAGAAATTGGTGAGCAGCTGTTCTAAGTCAACTGAGTGGAGCAAACCCCTGTTGCTTAATGTCTTATTTTAATTTCCAGTGGGAAACCAAGTATCAGAAAGTCCTTACTCCCCACTCCCCTTCCTATCTCTCACTTTTTCCATGTAAGATCCTCCTAAGTGAGTTGCACAGCTAAGTGTTGGTGAAAGAGAGAGCTGAGAGGTTTCCCTCCTCTCTTGTGCTAGGCATCCTATCTCTCCCAGGGATGCAGGGGGCCTCAAGCTTTCCCAGGGTCAGTGGAGTTGGCACCACTGTTTAGTGACCCATGCTCTTGTGGGTAGGATCACAAAGCTCATGCATGGCATGAACATGAACAGCAGACAGCACAATTCAAACTCAGCCATGGGGCACTGGGTGCAAACAAGCAGTGCTAAGAAGTTACATCAGCTCTTCTCTAGGTTCTCTCTCCCTTCCTTCCCTCTGTAGCCCACTGCAAGTCTGAAGGTCTTCATGATTACCCCAGATAGCTTTATGTCATCAAGAGAAAAAGTAAACCTTCTCTGATCCCCTGCAAGGGTCCAAATCCAGCTTCATATTCCCTCAATGAAATTCTGCTCCAGATCTCTACTAGGAAACACCAAAAAATTTTTGTCCAGTGTTTGTGGATTTGGGAAATGTTGTTGACACAAAATGCACACTTCTGTTGAGAGCCTTTGGATCAATGTTTATTTATATTGATAGTTTAGACTTTCCAGGTTTATAGTAGTTTTCAGTAATACAAACACTCAAACAGATAGGAACCATTTTATGTATCAAGCAAGTAAACAAAATGCTCACAAGTTTTTATTTATTTATTTATTTGGTTAGTTTTGTTTCATTTTAGCAGTATCATTAACTGCACTTAAAGCTAAGCAATGCAACCAATAGTGCCAGCATTCAACACTGGCAGCCGATCTCATAATACTCCACTGTAATGGCTAGTACAGCCTGTCCTCACTGCTCCTGACAGAGGGCCAGATTCAGACACTGGAGTTGTATATCATCTTTTAAATAATGTTGTTATGTGAAAAGTCCTATGCAAACACCGGGACTATTTGTAGAGTGAGGTACTGCCTAGACTTTTGACCCAAATTAACAAGTATCTGCCCATAATCTCCACAGGAATCAACTCAGAGATGGGGGGAAAAGGCAGAGAAGGCAACAAATGTTGGGAGATAAAAAACAAATCTTTGTAACAAAGCAAGAATTTAAAAGAACTATTTTAATAGGTGAAAAATAATTATAAGCACTATGAGATCTGTGTGCTATGTGTTCCTGTTCAGTGGAGATATTTCTGTCTCATACATATGAGCTGGCTGCCAGAGCTGGTACCTGAGTCCCTAGGGCTGAGTGCCCACTTCGGTGCTTTGCCAGCAGGCAGAGGTTAGCACTGATCAGAGGGTGACATTGTGGTCCCCTTCCCTTGACAATTCTGAGCAGAAAAATGAAACATCTGAGGATACTTTGCACCTGGAAATGCTGTGGCTGCAGCCTGTGGGTGAGTGTGAGTCATTGAGGCCCAGCTCTTGCCATCCTCCCAGTGAGGCCGGGCCCACCACATCCAGCTCCATGGGCTGGAAGGGGCCATGGTGGAGGTCAGTCAGAGGGCGGCACTCTTGGAGGATTGGGCACGACCAGACAGCCCACCTGAGAGCTCATTTGGAGGGTGGCTTCCAAATACAGCTCCCATGAAACTCCAGGGCAGCATTTCAGTGCAGAAATATTTCAGTTTTCAGACATTATGGGGTGGGAAAAGTATGGAAAAAGCTTGTCAAAAAAGTGAAACTGTTCACAGAAAGCTGATACTTAAACAAATAATTCATTTAGCTGCACACCAATTTTCTGTCAATAAACATTTTCAAAACATTTCTGATCATCCCTAGAAGAGTCTGCAGCCCATACTGTGCTGTTTTATTACTCTGAGCAACTCTGAACCAGTTAACCCTGCTGTTTTCTCTTCCTCCACATAAGGTAGAGATTTGTTCATCTCGTGGGATGCTCAGTCAACCCTTGGCTCCCCACACTGACAGCCAAGTTACAGTTTCGGCTACACAAAACAGTGTTTATGTAAGAGCTAGAGAGAAAAGACACCTATGAACAAAGAAAAATAATTATATTTGTTTGTGTTATAAAAGCCCTGAGCAGCCCCACTCTGGCTTGGGCCCCAGTACGTAGCACAGGGTAAGATCATAGTTGCAGTCCGAAACCGCTTGTAATCTAATTAAGACAAGATGTAACCTACTGGTAACAAACATTTGAAAGGGGGATCAAGGATGGGGGAAGTGGTATTTTCTTGAAAGGAGGAGAAGGAAAGGATAGATTTTCACAAATTGACCAATTCCAACATCTGGGGCTTGAAAAATCTCACTGCATATCACAAAGTCAACCAATAAATGGGGGTTGTAATAAACACTGAGAGCAGGTAAAACCACATATCACTTGACTTTTTATTTTTTTCTCACATTGGTGCTCCATGTTTGCACCTGAAGTTGAAAGGAGAGTTAGTTAATTTATATAGGCTTATATTTTTGCATGACATGTATACTGCAATTGCCTACCCATGGCATTAGCTGTGGAGCTGGTCTCCAGAAGGTGAGGTTTTGTCAAGGATTTGTATCTTTTAATAAAACCTTCAAAACTTATGTGTTGTGTATAGTCTTGAGGGATCAGCACCCTAAAGCTGTAAATACAATGCTGTGAGGGAACAGGTCAGATGAATTGATCACCCTTCTTCCTCTGAATGAGTAGCTAAATTTTTAAATTAGCTCTAATCTTTCATGCTTCAGTATTAACTTCCACACAAATTGTCTTCTTGTAAGTACCCAGGTAGCGTTCTTATCTCAAAGTCTTGTGACACACTTAGCCTCATATGTCCCAGCTCCCATTGTTTTTCTAACTGATTGCCCAAATTTCTGGATTCTGGAAGAAGCAACTGTACATTTTTTATTTAATCTACCAAAAGAACTTTCCTTTAACTACTGTAGGGAGCAGTTAGCAGGAATACAAGCATATAGGTCAGTCACAGAGACATGTGTTAAAGGGCATGATGTCCTCCCCTGGTAATGTTTTAGGATGTCATGATGTTCTACTGAGCATTGGTGTGCTCAGTAGAACTGGTTTTGGTTACTGTTCGGAAAAAAACATGTAGAAGAAAAATACATTGCAGAAGCAGAAGGTGAGTGATTCAGACTGTGACACTCTTCTCTGGGTCTGTATTTATCGTAGAATCATTCAGGTTGGAAAAGACCTCTAAGATCATCTAGTCTAACCTTTAACCTAGTATTGACAAGTCCACCACTAAACCACATCACTAAATTCTACCTCTACACTTTTCTTGAAGACCTCCAGGGATGGTGACTCCACCGTTCCCCTTGGCAGCTTATTCCAGTGCTTCACAACTCTTTCAGTGAGGAAATTTCTCCCAATAACCAACTTAAACCTCCTCTGGCACAACTTGAGGCCATTTCCCCTCATATTCTCACCCAGTGCTTAGGAGAAGAGACCAACCTACACCTGGCTACAAACTCCTTTAAAATAACTATAGAACACAATAACATCTACACTGAGCCTTCTTTTCTCCAGGGTAAATAGCCCCAGACCCCACAGCTTCTCCTCATATTTGTGCTCTAGATCCTTCAGAAGCTTCATTGTCCATGTTTTGACATGAAAAGAAGAGAAACAAGATTGTGGGATTGTGTTCACAGTTTTGTTCAGAAGAGTCCAACCAATATAACTTTTTTTTTCTTTTTTTTCTTTTTTTTTTTTTTTCAAAAAGATACGGGGTGATTACTGGAAAAAAGGCAAAATAAGTAAAGTAAAAAATTCTTTAGTGTCACAAAGTTTGAAATTGTTGGTGGAGGAACTGGGAAGGAAAAACCCTAGAAAAGTCAATTTTTCAGCAAACTGTTGACTGAAAATTTCCACTTTGGAACGAGCATAGTGAAATCCCAATGCTTTTGCATAGCATAGTCTTGAAAAAGTGTATGTATATAAATTAGTAAAGTGTTCACAAAACTTTGCAGCTGCTCCAGTCAAGTGCTCTGGTATTTAGGTCTGTTACAACCAGCCATAGCTAGATTATCCATCAGATATTTGTCAAGTACTACAATCCTTACCTAAAATATAGCTCAATCAACCTAGGCGGAGGGTGCTAATCTCTGTCTCTAATGATTTCAGCATTACTCTTGGAACTGTATAGTTCTAAATGCTTCTCATATTTTTACTCAAACCTGGTTTAATTATTCAAAAAAAAATTGAAGCCTTCAAAAATAGCACTTGGTAATATCTCAATAAGATAAAAAGGGATGTCCAAGATGCTGATTAAGATAGATTGTCATTATGACAAGCTATGGACTTGAAATGAAAACTGCTTGTGATCAGCTAACCCCTGGACCCCAGTGTCTCAAAACTAAGATGTTAACTCAATTTCACTGTTAAACCAAGTACAACTTGCCAATATACAATTTTTCAAAAGTTTACATATAAATATTATATATTTCTTTATTTTCTGCCCTGACCTTATGTAGTGCTGTTTTGTTTTGTTAAACAAGCTGCCGAATTCCACCTCACTGTTGGCTGCGTTTCAGAAGTAGTTGAAGTAGTTGTTGAAGAATACAAGTAGTACCCACACCACAAAACCTTTTTGCACAGTTAATTCAAGATGTATCTCTTTTCAAGTGGAAAAGAATACTTGGGTAACAACTCTTCACATTAATAGAAATGAGTTGATTGAGGCCTGTAGCATATAAGGGAAAGGTGAAATAAAGGCTGTGCAAGCTGTAAGGCATTGAACATTTTTTGCATAATTATTTAATACTTCGTGAAAAATGGTTCAGACCAGGAAGACTTTGTTTTCAGCTCCTCATTTCATTTCAAAGAGTGTTAACTCTGAATAAGAGAAGCTTGCACTACAGAAGACTGTTGCATGAAACTGCTTCCCAGTTGAAATCCACCCTGCCTTTGGCTCTGGGTTTGGCTGCAAGTATCTTGCCCCTTCATTTACCCCTAATACCTTTGTTCTTCAGAATAATAGCGTCATTATCCTTCAGCAGGAATGCAAGATGATAAAATCTGACCACACTGTAAATCCAACACTCTGTGTACCTATTTTGATCTCTACTTCCAGGTAAAATCTCAGTGACATACCCCTCATGTGGCTCAGTAGGATTCAGAAGCTTACAAAGCTAGCATTGAAGGAACACAGCTCCTCCTGCATGCTGCTGGTAGAAACTATACCAAGTAACTTAGAGCCTATGATCTAAAATATTTTGCAAATCTGCTTTCAAAGGAGTCAGAAAACCTTAGGCTACTACAGTAATATTTATTTTGATGAATTATATCTTTTTTTCTAACACACAGTTAATTAGAATAAAAGAGGGCCTGAGCACTAAGGAAAGGTAAGCATTGTACATTTTTCACTGTGATCTGATAATCCAGCAGGAAATTTTGGGGAAGAAATTTTTTAAGATATTTTTTCAGGAATTAAGCCTGCTCTCTCATGTCCATACTCAGACCTTTCCCTTAGCCTGATCAGGGTCTTCTTGTGCTTTAAGAAAATGTGATTTTTCTTCAGGTCTCCTCTGAATTTAGTTGTGGCTTAGAGGAGAAGAAAGAAGAGATGGACAGCCTTCTTCTAACCAACCATCCCATTTTCTATCCACTTGTAAAGCCTGCTCCAGATGAAACCACTGCCTTTAAGACCTGCAGCAGAGAACTAGCAAGGAAGCGTGTGGGGAATACAACAAAATATCGTTGTTGCATGATGAATAGTTTGTGGGCTTTGCAGATATGAGTAATGTAAACAGGACCATTTCTATAAGGCAAGGAGAGCAAGACTATCACGAAAGGTGCTAGTTTAATGGCTCTGGCATATGGCCAACACAAAGGCTATGAGGTCACACCATTTCAGAAGGCGCAGGGTGCGAGCCAGTGCTGGAGAGGCAGCCATTATGCACGCCGGTGTAAAACACAGTCTCCAACCAGCTGCTCTGATTTATAGGAGCTGCAACTATGCAAACCAGCGTCAACAACAAGGGAATATAAAGAGAACTGCATGTTCCTCGTGTTCCTATCTTTGCAGCTGTACATTCTGGTTGCTTCCTTTTCAGAGACTTTAATTTTTGATCTGAATATTAAAGGCTACTCCAGATCCTCGAAAGAGCTGACTTTCCTTGTTTAGATTTAGCCATCTGCTTTCTTAGCCACAGACTGGTTATCATCACTGGCACTTACTGACTGAAAGACAATCAAGGAAATTTGTGTCTATTTTGTGCAGCTAATGGTACCCCAAATAAAACATTGCTGCAATATATTAAACTTTATACATTAGTCCTGCTTCCTGGGGTCTATATGTATGAGTTACCTACTCACCAGCTAGCATACCAAAAGAGATACAGATGACCCTATACATCAGTAAGAAAACTTGCAAATGCATCCTCAGAGATGTGTATTCTTTACTCTTGACACAGACGTCTGTAATATAAAGAGAAAGAGTTGGATCTTTTAGAGATGGACTGCCTTCTAACAAAAAAGGGCCCTGCAGCAGCTAGCTCAGATAAGCCCTTACAACACATCTGTTCAAGTGCCACTGGTCCCTGCAGCCCAAACACTAACACTCTTCTGAGTGAGGACTGTGAGCAGAATGGATTTGGGCTTCCCACAAAGCAGAGGGGAGCCAGGCTCTGAGCCTGGCAGCCACACTCCCCTTTTAGAGAAGATAAAAGCAGCAGAGGAGAGTTACAGCACAACCACAGCATCTCAGTTGTTGAACAGTACTTGAACACAATGTGTTTCTGGTTAGTTTAAGGAAGGATAAACAAGATTTAATATCTGGCAATGAACACAGGTTTTTTGTTTTTCTTACCCTAGAAATGATATTTAGATCCGTTCAGATTTCTGCAGCTTCCACTCACGTAAGTCTCCATTGCATTTCCTAATTTTCCATATTCCATATTTCCGAAAACATGAGTTGTTGAGCTAATGAATTAAAACACTCTGAGGTTTGGTTTTGGCTCTGTGTGCATCTGTGCTCTTTTACTACCATAATTCAATGTGACAAGTTTATTGTCCTAACAAACACTAGCACCTATTGTAGGACTATAATTAATAATAAAAAAAAAAAAAAAAAGATTGCTTTAAGCAGCACATTTTCTCCAGAGAAGATTAATACTACCTACTGACAATTTGTTTTCTTCAAATTGTGTTCCTCTTCGCATTCCACAGTCATCACTAAACAGGTGAGTCTGTAGGCAAAATGTGCTAGATTCATTTTTATAGATCAGCTTCTGCAATAATCTGGATCAGATGAAGTCCATTCTTCTTATTAGCTTTCAGCTGATGCTTGTGAGCCTGAGCTCAGTACTCTGTTTGCAGAAGGCACATTTGTGAACTCATCCCCTGCCCCAAGGAGCTTGCAGCTCTAAAAGACAAGTACACAAATATCAGACAGGTAAAAAGAAAAGCCCGGCACCTTGCAGATAACAAAGCCAAGCCCTGCCTCTGCTAAATCAATTAAAAAAAAAAAAAAAAGAAAATCCGTATAAATGAGGGTTGATTTCTATATTAGATTCAATTTAAATATTTCTATACAACATCAGTCATGTTCAGTACGAGGCTGCCACTCCAGATGAACACCTGCCCCCAAAAAAGTCCCATGTCCCAGATCTACTGCTAAGTAAATAAACTACAGTGACTCCAAAATAAAATGAAGCAGAAACAAAACTTGTTCTCTGAAAAAAATCACATTTTTGGACAGAAATGCTAATCCATTATGGTCACAGACATTTGTCCGCTGCAGAAAACTCCCTTAGGAGAGAAAACAGCCTCTGCTCTGTCCACCTGCTGATGGAAGAACCCTGGACAGGTGTGTTTCTTGCTGCAGTTAATGCAGTGGGATGCTTGGTGCAGGCAGAGGGTGTTGGTGAGCTCCTTGAAGAGACACCTTCCACACTCCCTTCCCTCTTTTTATCCCTCAAGTGTGGCAGAAGCAGCAAACCAAGGTCACCATGGCTTGCTTTTCTTGCTTCCCTCCTCAACATTGCTGTGGCAGAAGCCACCTGCCCCCAGACAAGCCCAGCTCTTCATCCATGAGCAGCAATTCACTTCTGCCTATGCTGCCAAGAAGCTGTGGGCTACGTCCCACCGGAGAATTAGATGGGGGGCAACGTTGGTCTCCCCTCTTTCAGACCAGTTATTTCCATGCAGCTGAGTGTTTAGGAAACTGGCAAAGAATAATTAAGAGCATTTCACCATATTAAGGGTTTCCCATATTCGTGTTATTTTCTACATTTGTGAAACAGCTCCATGTCGTTAAATCGCAGAGGTATAGTCTATTCTTACAATATTATACCCTATTGTTTACAGTCACCAGTTCTGGGTTTGTGGTATTCTGTGGCCTTCAGCATCTCAACAGACTATATTAGGCACTGAAGGAATCGATCTGATGTTAATTTGAGTTTTTATGATATTTTGTTTAAGTGATTATACAAATACAGCAGGCATCTGTTCAAAGCATCTTTGGAACTGTTCAGAGAAATAATATTTCATTCAGCTTTCATCCCTGATTTAAATTAATTACTACCTGGGGAAGGGGCAGGAGCTGACACAGGTACATACAATACTTGTGTTACATGTTTCTTTTTTCCCTGCTGGAAAAGAGAGGCAGGGGGTGACACTGCCACTTAAAGCTTCCCACTCAGCCTGCTTCTTCTGCCCCAGTCTAAATAAAGAGGCTGCACCACCACAGTGTCTTGACTCAGTGAGATAATGTGTAATCACCAGAGGAGGAGGCAAACCTCCTCTCTCATCCCCAGCAAATCCAGATTCACCCTGTGCTCCCTCAGGCAGACTGCACAGTCCCATCCTCTGCCCCCACCTCCTGCACACAGGTGAGGGGGACACCAGAGCAGTGGTGGAGCAGTCAGGAGCTGATCATTTTTCCCAGCAGGGAAGCAATCTGTCAAATCTACGTATAGAGCTGAAACCCCTGATTAATTTTCAGAGAGCAAGAGAAGTCGAATCCTGTTCTTCGCTGCATCAATGGAGACCAGAATGGTGCACAGCTCAGGGAACAGAATTTAGCTCACTGTATATGGAAGTCAAAATAACCAGCTAAATAAAATGTATTCACACTACATTTTGCACCTAGTGTTTGAAAAGGAAAGGCAGCTGTGAAATATGAGGTGCTGATTACATTTATCAACTACAAAGAGAGAGAATATCGTGTCTTTTGCTAATAGATGATTTATCTGCAAGGTACTTTGCATCTGAGTGGATCTATGTATATGCCTTTATTTCCAGACAGAGGACAGTGAGGAATTGTCTTTTTTTTTTTTTTTCTTTTTCTTTTTTTTTTTTTTTTTTAATGCAGCTATTTCCCAGGTGGAAGTTTACTATTGAGAATTACAGCTAACATATTGAAATGTATTAAGAGAGTTTAAGGCTTCCATTTATCTTCATTAAAACCAGTTTGAGTTTGAAAGCTGACTTGAGGATAATTTTTCATATCAGGGACAAAAAGACAGAGGTTTCACCCCTGCTCTTCAGCTGACTTAAGCAGTGATTTCAGACAAATCCCATCAGTTTGGGATAAGGAAAGTGAGGTTAATAGCATATATGTCTCTGCAAAGTAGTCTGACGTCTCTTTGGAAAAAAATCTATTAAGGAATAGCATAGCACTGTAAGTGAATTGAGTTAAATTCTCATCTAACCTGTGTATGCCTAATCTGTACTGCATGTTTTATATAAACAGAGTAGTTGTTCAGCTCTCACAAAACCATGGAGTATTTTGTAAAAAATATAACACAGTGAAGTTAATGTTTTCAAAAGCATATATAAGTACAAGTGTATATAAGTACAATAACAGTCTTTCATATCAGTCACTCCTTAGGAAACCATATCTTTCCAACTTCCAAAAATAAATAAATAAAATAAAAATACATCTTTGCAGACTTGTCCAAGTCAGCAGAACAATGCAGTGTTATCCCTCTGGATGAATACGACGGGGAGAAGCAATGTCTTCTGTCCCCATTCATACTCTGCACAAGGTGGCACTGGTCCCAGTGGCCACCAGCAGCACCTTTGTGGGACCAAGGTTGGTTGGGAAAGGAGCCAGGGAGAATAGCATGGTCCTGGCCCCTTCACATCACAGATGATCTGCAGGTGAAAGAAATAGTATGAAAGCTGCCAAAAGCAGCAGCTGAGAACATGAGTGCCCATCAGGTCAGAGTGCACACCAAAATCAGCCCTAATACCTAGCACTGTGGTTTTGTCTTCAGTCCTCAACAGAATGAAAAGAGTGCACTGTTCTTCATTTGGCTTATCAATGATCTGTGGATAGATGCATCTGGGAACAGGCACCCAGCAGAGATAGCAAATAAACACTTCACCTTAAACTTCAAGATTTTTAATTATTTTTGAAAGAAGGCAACAGGATATTATATTTGTGTTCTTCAACAGCTCTGCCTGAGGGCACCACAGTGCCTGACATGAGCACTGCACAATTCTGCCATCATTCATGCATACTACGTGCCTCCCTAGCTACAGATTTCACTCCTCTGTTGGTGCTCAGCAAATAACATATTTGTTATGTTTTATGAGAACCTTGAGTGAGGAAAGACTGGAGTAAGGTATCTTAAAATGGCCTGGAATAAAAGGAATATCAATTCTCTTTCTCCAGCTGGAAGGGCACTATTGGGCAAGATGCCTTATAGTGTCTCGGAACATCTTCATTTTCTCTTCCTGAAATTGATATAATGGTAGAGACTTCCTCTGTAAAGTGTTGTAAAGTTCTAATGGTGAAACTGTTATATGGAATTAGGTATCTTTGTTGTTGCTGTTACTTCTGCTGGCTGTGCATTTGCACTAAAGTTCAAGTCTGTGTTCATGGCCATCAGCCAAAAAATCTTACTACAAAAACATGAATTTGTGATTAATCTCCAGAAAGTCAATTCATGTGCTCCAAGTTAAGCAAAAGAGATTGCACAATTGGATTCTGCAGACAAAACACACAGAATTCAGCCCCAGATTTGTTATTGATTTGTCCTTCAAACAAAATTCAGGTTTTGGTTTCAACTGCTCCTTAGTGAAGCTGTGAAAGAAGCCAAAACACCTTCCCAGGGATTATGCCAAGCAGTAGTTTTGAACAGGTTTGGGGCAATATTCAATGAACTGTAACTAATCATTTTCATCTTATCGCCTACAGAGTCATTGCATTGGAATGATGTTTAGCTAATTTTCCTAAGGACACATTTACTATGCGTTGTTCTACAGAGCTGTCAGGAGCGACAGTGAGCCAAAACATACTCTGTCAAGGGAAGTGTTTGGTTGATGAAATTATAAATAAGTCATCAACCAAAAGTCTGTTAAAATGAATCGTCATTAAATGTTTCTCTAAATACGATGTTTAATCTCAAACTCCAAAATAGGAACTGCAAGACTGTCTTTCCCTACCTCATTCACAGATCTCCTCTTTGAACACATCATGAGAATATTAAGTTAGTTAATTTAAGCTATATGTGCATGTGAGCACATTCAGAGAAGCAAAGACTGTGATATGTTTTACATAAAGCAGGCCATTGTGCACTGATTATAATGTGTAAAGAGGAAATATGTTTATACCACAATCTATTCTAAACTCAAATAGGCAGCAGTACTCTGTGTTTATAAATATAAATGCAAAACCTATGTTAAAATAATGTTACGGGTCTGGATTCTAACCACAAAAGCCAGGAAATTCAGAGCAAACTTTCAAAGTTTGGGCCTGATTCTGGTTTCACACTCTTGCCATATTAACTCCAGTGTTTTCAGCAATGGTTTTTACTGGAGAAAACATAACCTTTTGTCTGAGGCTCTCCTGAGAGGCCTTAGGTATGGCAGTGCTTGTGCATTATCATATTTAGGTCTGAAGGCAAATACAAGAAAAGCATGTAGACAGCTGCGACAGGGTCCCCCAGGGCTTCACTTAATCTAATGAAGTGTGTATATGTGTACATGGGTGTGTGCAGGAGGGGAAGGAGGGAAATGTGCACTCTTGGCAACCACATCCTCAAAACTCTTTTGTCCTCCAAGACATGTAGATTTCACGCAAAGCTTGGAGCAAGCTAAATACTATCAGTCTTTAGAAGAGATTTATACAATTAATGGTTCTTGTGATGCATAATTTGCAATGTTATACGGCTATATAAAATATAGGAGCCTATAACAAAGAGCACAGTCAGAGATGTCCCCATTGAGATACACAACTGAAATATTAATCAAGAGACATCAGCGGGGAAGGGGGAGGAAATGACCTAACCCTGTGCAGTTCTGTGTAGCGTCCTAGCACACAGTCATGACAAGAACAAAAATGCTGGTGAAGACAAGCATGAGGCTGGCTCATTCCACCTAGATCAGGAAGGACTGATCTAGTAGCCACCTCTGACAGCAGGAGCATGTGTTAGCTCTGGCCTTGTGGCAGAAGAGAACTAGCCATCCCCACACTGTTGCTGGTACATTGGAGCAGCCAAGAAGGTCACCACAGTGTGATTCATGTTTTCACTTTCTGCAGCGTTGTTCCTCAAAACTCCAGACACATGTCTTTTAGCAAAACTGGTTTTGAATATCTAGTTTAGCCTAGCAATAAAGCCAGTTCTGAGAACTCTGGTATTCAGTAAGAATATTGCTTTCCTAAATACAGCAAAACCTTTCTTGAGGGATAATCTTCTGTGTCTTCTAGCAGATGAACTGAGGAGTTCGTGGGTGTTTATAGAGCAATACGGTATTTATCTGTAAGGGCCAGATATGTGGTTAAAGCAGGTCACTGGATCACAGGGGACATTTCTCTCAGTAAATATTAGCCCGAGACTAGGGGGAAAAAATTTAAGGTCACAATGAGCTTCCTAAAAGAGCCATGGAAGGGGAATTTAGGGACTAAATAGAAAATAAGGTACCCACAAAAGCACAGACAACTGCTTGGGCTCTTAAGGAGCTACAGCAGGCTACATAAATGTTAGCCACGTAGCACAAATCTCTTAAGCTCTGCTTTCACAGTGCCTACCAATGTCAACCTTGACTAGCCCACAGCTGCCTGAAAGGGGGAGTTGACACCTACCTCTTCTATGATAGTTGATAGTTGGTGAAGCTTTCTGAGAAGGGAGACAAGCTGCACACCCTGCTCATCTTGGGTCAGTCTACACTTGTGCTGTCATGCACCCAGTGCTTTCCTGCAGACCACACTGGCTGGAGGAGCTCACCCATTCCTTGTGCTGGGGCTTTCCTCTGGGCTGGAAGGAAGACAGCTTATCCATGTCTGTGTTTTAACAGCAACAGCACTCTGCTGGCACAATCAAGCAGATGAAGAGCCTTGTGTCACAATCTTCAAAACTCTTCTACTGGAAAATCCAGAGAGCAGAACCAACAGGCTCCAAAACCAGGATGTCCAGCTCACTTCATCCAAAGGAGCAGGCAGTGCAGACCAGAGACAGTGTGAAAGAGAGGAGAAGTAGCATGGTGAAATGACTGTGGATGTTGGTGGGGTACCAAAACACATCAAGAAGAATGGGATATACCTAGAGGAAATGTTTCAATAATGGGTATGTTTGGTTAGACACATATCACTTTCAAAGGAACTGTGAAAGGGGATCATGTTAATGCTTATGTTCCCAGTTAATGAAAATGGTGCTTCTGATGTTTCTTCTACTTTTCTGCACTATCCATCAAATAATATTTTAAAAGACACAACATCAGCTGCAAATACACTGATCATCTTTCTATGAATAACATCAACACATTTTACACAATCAAGTACTATTGCTGCACTAGCCAGTCCCAAAGTTCATTGCTGTAGAAAATCTGAAAAAAAATGGGCACACGTCATTTGCTATCCGTTCTTAGTTTATTTAATCTAACACCATTCTTTCTCATTGTTTTATTCTTAAGTGCAGTAGCCTTACTTAGCTAAATGGTCAAATATAAACAAAAAATATAATAAAAATAAAAAACATCATAAGTGTGCATGGAAATGAAAGGACTGATACCCTAGTCTCAGTTCACACACTTTGTTGAAAGTCACGTATTTACCCAACTGAAGCAGTGCTCCATGGACAAAAAACTGATGGGAGAAAACTCAGGATCAGTCCTTTGTTCATACCCCAAGGACAGTAAATAAAATGCCAGGAAACTTGTTCTTTATTAAAAAGCCATAACGAGACACACTGTACAAATAAGTGTGCCAGATGAGAGCATTACTATATAAGGCTGGGTAGAAAAGCCAAAAGCAGAGATAGAAACCCTGCCTTCAGCCAAATCAACCAACACAGATCATCACAAAAGCAAATGGAAGGTCTCAAGCAAATCATGCTGCCCTGCATCATGCGGTTATCAACAAATTTGATACATTGAGACAAGTCGAACCTCAGTAAGAAACAAGTCATCCCAAAGGAACAATATTCTTGCCTTCCTGTGAGGAGAGCATGTTTTCATACACTGTGACTGTTGTTAATGGGTCCTGGGAGATCTATACATAATTTCTATTGCATCTAGATGTGGTTGTCTCCTTAAGCATGCACTGAAGTGTTTAATTTGTGTAATATGCCCTTTCTACAAATAACTCAGAATCAAAATCAAGTAATTCTTGGTCTAGACTTGGGAAAGGTTTAGGTGTTCATTATAAGTTTGTATTTTTTATAAGTTTTTCTTACAAATGTTAGGCATAGATGGTTAGGCTGACATATCAATAGATGCACTCAGCACTGAGAGGCAGTGAGTCTGATCATCTGCCCATAGACTCTGGAAACTTCATTGCAATTCTCATCATCCTGTGCTGAAAGGAGGCCTCAAGACCACAGTCCACAGGTTAGGGAGACGACTGCCTGACATCATGTTGCTTATGATTTTCAGGCTTTATTCCACTTGTGTTGATATAAATCTGGAATAATTCCGTTAGGGATAGCTACGTTACTGTGTCAGCCTAGATTTGCATCTCTGGAAAGTGATCGAGCTCCTGCTGCATGGCGCCTTACTTGGTAGGATAGAGAACGAAAGGGCATGTTCACACTTCTCATTTATTTATTCTCTGCTCCTGACAAAGCAGTTACTGGCCAATTGAACATGGACAAACTCACACAATTTAAAACTACTAATCAGATGAATTGTTTAAGAAATATTTATGCATAAAAATTAGACTCAAAGCTTCAGTGACTAGAAATATTTACTGTAAGCCTGAAGTTTTGAAATGTTTTTATTATTTTAACAACCCCACAAGAAAATACCTAGGTCCTTACCAACTCTATATTTTTTCTTTTGTATCATAGTCACTTTTTAGACATTGCCCATAAATTATTTGCAGATTAATAATTTTTTAGATCAATACTTTTGTGGTAAAACTGTTTTGCAATTTCTCTGCTTTACCCTCTATTGCTCTTCTATAGAAAAATACTGTTGGTGGGTTTTGTTCAGTGATAATCCACCTGGTGATCTATCACCAGATGATAACATTGGTCGTAATACATTTCTTCAGACTTGTGCTTGCCAGGCACTTCAGAGTGCATGAGCACTGATATCAAGATAACTCCTATGCAAGGGGAACTAGAGGCGATGGGGTGTGAAAATTATGGTTTCGTTGGAGGTAACCCTGTGCTGCTCAAAGGCACAGGCACTTCTGTCAGAGAAGAAATCAATAACTAACAAACAAATATTACTGAAATCACCAACACACAGGAAGAGATACACAGAATCCTGTCTCCAGCATGTGGGAGAAGGTTAATTCGCATCAGAGACATGGAGGGATGCAGTGCCCTCTCTCTCTCTCTTCCTGGAGCCAAAAATAATCCCCAAAAGACACAGTTCTTGTCCGAACAAGGGAGCTAGACCAAGGGAAGGGGAGGAAGGAAGTAAAAGCCTCATTAGCTTCCAGGTAAATTTGGCCAGGATTTTCATTTCAAGAAAGAAAGAAAAACATCAGTGGGACATTCAATGTCTAAGAGAGTGAGAAAGAAGAGAGTAACTAGGATTTTTCTTCCAGGGGACAGAGTATCTTTAAAAGGAGTGTCTTGCACTTGGGGATAGACAACATGCCCGAGGCTTTGCCCAGTAGCTGCTTAGCTTTTCAGGTATCTCTCATGCAGTCTTGCAGAGGTACCTAAGGTCTGAGAGGTCTGTTTATTTTCTGTGCATGTATGAACTTTGAACTTTGCCCAGGTGGATTGCCAGGGTGCCACTTGAGGATTTGGTCAGGTAGACAACATTCTGTGAGCAGCTGGAGTGTGACTACAACACCTTTGCCCAGAAACGCCAAAATTTTGTTACATCGAACAGCACACAGTCTGGGGGTTCAATGCGTCCCACTCATTTACTCAACTGAAACAAATCCTAAGCAGCTCTCGAGCTACTGAGGTGTTTAAAATAACTAGACGCAAGACAGGCTGCCAGGTTTCATGCCTTGAGTTATGCTTTTGTTCAGAAAGTGCTCACACCAAGCCATACATTATTCATCAATTGGAATATTTTTTACAAATAAGCGTGGTTCTTTCTTTTCCTTTTTTTCTTTCTTTTTCTTTTTTTTTTGTCTTTCAGAGAAGCCTTAAATGCTCATTTTTGTATCCAAAAATGCATCCAATGCTTGTGGAAGAAAGTCCCTGTCTTCAGGCGACATGGTGCTGTCTTCATTCCCATTTTCCACAGTGGTTTCACTCTTTTTGGTCTTTGATGTGGTCTCTGGAACCTCAAAAGCAAGTAAGCCTATCTCAGCCCTGGTGTGCCAGCAGCTCAGTATCCCCAGCCAACATGCCAGTACCTACAGCTGAAAGCTGGGGTGGGGGAGTTGGCAGAGGGGTGCAAGGGACATCCTGAATTACATCCCTGCACAGCCTAGCTTCAAATCCTGAAACCAACTGCACAGCACTTAGCAAGAAAGCTTTACCACCAGAGTCAAATAACATCCAAAAAATTGGGATTTACGCACATGTCAGAGACTGATTGCAGCTTGTCAGACACTCCAGGCTAAGTGATTTTAGAGCAATTTCTCCAATTACCAGTCTTTTTGTTTGTGTGGACCACCATGAGCAGACACCCAGAAATCTCACCACTCCATTAAGGACTTGGCATAATATACACACTTACATATACAGATACGTACACACACACACAGAGCAGAGAAAAGAAAAAGTACTGTAATGCCTGCAATTTCCTATTTCATTGACTGGATTACTTTTTTGAGACTGGTTAAACAGACGCTGTGCTGGGTGGTTAGTGATTATCATTTTTCTGCAGTGTTAGGGTACTTGACATTTTCATTCCTCAGTGACTCCAGTTAAAAACAAATAGGTCTACCTGCAGTCCACATCTGATTGCCAGATGGTCTCTGTGCCTATGAAGCTCCCATCTCCAAGTGAATTCAAATGACCTCACACATACATCTTCAAACATTGCTATCTGACCACAAAAATGTATGGAAAACGCAACATCTGTACATGTCTGCATCTTAAATCCCTGTTGTTTTACAAAATATATTGCTTGTCACCCTGAAGTCTAAAGTCTCTTAATGATCTGCAGGGGGAGATGCAAATGGTAGCCTCTGAGTTTAGGAGTTGTTTGTTGCATTAAACCATTTAATTTCAACCAAAGGTCAAAAGATACAGAACTATTCATTTGGATCCACTGAACTAACAAATCGGTCCTGTCAAGTACTCCAAAAGGTCCCCAAAGCGCAGCTGTGTGTGACTGTAAGTCTGCACACTGCACGCTATTCATGCAGCTGATGAGCCCAAGCAGTTAAAATAACCCTGAGATCCCATGAAACCCCACCAATACTGTGAGATTGTTTCTGCCTATGTAACAAAGCGCTATTAAGTCTCACACAGCCGGTGAGATCCAGCATTGTTTCAAGGGAATACCTTGTCATATCAAAATCATTGTACATGTAAACCCACTTTCCCAACAAGCTGGTAAACACAGGCCCACTTGAATGGCTGGATGTAAAAACAGATGGGATATCACAAACATTTTCCAAACTACAACAGACTTCTAGGCCAATTAAACATGGTTAGCTTTGAATGGGAGAGGAAATAGTTTTCTTTGCTGTTAAATGTCAGAAAAAGTTTTTTTTTCCTCGAGGCATAAAAGCCCAGTTCATTTTTGGAAACTTGCTAAAATTAATCAACCCTGTGTGAACTTTTTACCAAAACAAAACAACAAAAAAGTAGAAATATATAATGAAATATCTCTGGAAACACAGAAGCGGAAAAAAAGAGATTTTGTGTTATACAGTACTTAAATGAGTAAGAGCTTTTTCTCAACATGACTTAACCAATCAGAATGGAAAAATGTTTTTTTGTTACTCTGAGCAGAATATGAAGTTGGCAACAAATAAATAAATAAATAAATAATATTAATAATAAAAATAATAAAATACACAATATTAAGATAATAAAAAATAATATTACTACACTCTCTTCACTTGAAATGTCATAATGAGAAAACAAATTAACATGACTTTTCACTGTAAAGCCAGCCTGCAGCATTTAAATTTCAATTTGTTTCCTTTTTCTTTCTTTTTCTTTTTCTTTTTCTTTTTTTTCTCTTTCTCTTTTTTTTTCTCTTTCCTTTTCTCTTTTTCTTTTTCTTTTTCTTTTTCTTTTTCTTTTTCTTTTTCTTTTTCTTTTTCTTTTTCTTTTTCTTTTTCTTTTTCTTTTTCTTTTTCTTTTTTTTTTCTTTTTCTTTTTCCTTTTCTTTTTCTTTTTCCTTTTCTTTTTCTTTTTCCTTTTCTTTTTCTTTTTCCTTTTCTTTTTCTTTTTCTTTTTCTTTTTCTTTTTCTTTTTCTTTTTCTTTTTCTTTTTCTTTTTCTTTTTCTTTTTCTTTTTCTTTTTCTTTTCCTTTTCCTTTTCCTTTTCCTTTTCCTTTTCCCTTTTCTCTTTTCTCTTTCCTTTTCCTTGTCCTTTTCCTTGTCCTTGTCCTTTTCCTTGTCCTTTTCCTTGTCCTTGTCTTTTTCCTTGTCCTTGTCCTTTTCCTTTTCCTTTTCCTTACAAAGCAAACTTACATTTTGACACTCGAGAACTGCGATTTGCCTTCTGTGAAATTCATTAAGATGACTGCTTACCAAGGAGGAAATGGCAGTGTAAGTTATTTGTCCCTTCTGCTGTAGTATGACTTCATTTAAAAGGGAAGAAATTAGATTTGAAAGCTCTCAGAACAGCAAGCTACCCCATATTCCAGGCACGCCAAGTTTCCTATGCTGATGCATGTTTAGCTGCTTCGAAAGCCTTCATCACACAGCAATGTCAATAGTGGCCATCAGCAAGAAAAGAAAACATTGGAGAAATTCGGTTAATCTATCCTAGTAGACGAGGTCATGACAGGACCACGTGCATAAATAGTAGAGGTATTATTTTCAGATGTATATGTCCCAAGCAGGAATGGACCAGCTGGGGAAAGGCTTCCTTCCAAGTCCCCTGAACAAATGGCAGCTTTTGGCTGGGCAGAGCATGGGCTGGGATGTCATCCTTTTCTCTCTGTGTCAGTTCAAGGGAAAGTGGGAGCAAACAATTGCACCAAAGATGACCTGGAAAATCTCTTCTGCTACACCTGAAGGGCAACAGGGCAAAGGGACGGCAGAAAGAAAGGGGAGAAACTGTGGCTTTTTTTCTTTTTTTTTTTTGATTGCCTTGATTTTCATTCTCATTGTCTTCTTTCATCTGAAGAAGAGGTGTGTGTGAATACTCAGGCCACAGTTGGCAATGTGGCTTTTGCATACTGAACTCAGAGTGAGCTCTTTCAGCCTGCACACATGAAATCTGCTCGACAGTCATGAACTTTAATTCCTTGACAGCATAAGGATTAGCCATCTACTCTCTAAACCAAACAAATGCAGTCAGAGCAATGTCCTGAAGGGTTTTTCAGTGATTCTGTGGTATCTGACATTTTGAAGCATTTGGACTTAGATTCCTTTCATACTCCGGACTGTTCCCTGCAAGAGCTCCCTGCAACAAAAGCATTTCCCTTGAAGCCACTGTTGCAAACACTTTTTGCACCACTTGTCAGATGTGAAGAGAGGATGATATAATTGAGCCTGCTTTAAAAAAAAGTCAAACTGACATAATATTGCTAGTAACTTGACAGGTTTATGTAAAGCCTTCCCCAGAAAACCCAAGCTGATCACACTGCTGAAGACAGGCAGAGGTTAGAGAGAAGGTTTAGGCTCTAGGACTCCTAGACTCAGCCTTTCAGAGGTTGGGCCATATTTAGCTTGCCCTTTGACATGACCCAGCCTCAAACAATAGCTTTGTGGGTATGCTAAATGACCACATCTTGCCAGTTGCTGCCAAATTAATGAGCCCATGTCATTTTTAGTTTACAGTTCAGTCATAAAGCAGCCAAGTGGAAAATGAGTCAGGGATCGTTAAGGAGTGTCACGCAAATTTTCAAAGAGTACGGTCCCTAATTCCTCACTGCCCCTTTCGGGGGTCCCTAATCATCGCTCTCTTTCCTCCCTTTGCTTTCTTCAGATCCTCTAAAGATCCCCCTCAGTGTGCAAAAGAGTCTGGAGGGAGAAACTAGGTGCCGGTGGCTTGGGATGAGGGACCCCAGGGGGGGAAATGCAACCTGCACTCGCAATGTGCACAAAAACTGAAGCAGTCTGAGCAGTTACCTCGAGTCCCCTGATCTCCAAGGGAGTACATGCAAAGCATGAGTGTTCCACAAGTGGCAAGGAGAAAAGTGAATGGAAGTTTTCATGTGAAAAAAGGAACGAGTTAGGGGGAATCCTACCAGGAAAAACGCTCAGAGACGAGCACTGCATAATTTTCCACTCCCTTACATCACTTACAGGCAGGAGACTCTTTCTCAAGGAAGAGCTGCCCACCCCCAGTCACAAAAGTGTTTTCTTGGTCTGTGGTTTGATCACAAACCCAAAACTTGGTTCAGGGTTGAAAAGCTTTCTGCAGCACTAGGACAGTACACGCTCCTGTGGAAGCGGTTTTGCATGTTTTCCATCTGAAAACACACAAATATTGCCAGCTCTCCAGTTTGGCTTTGAAATTTTGAGCAGCTTCACTCCTCCTCATCTCTCTTGTCTCTCACCAGTGTTTTAAATCCTCCTGACTGTTTTTCCAGCATATTTACTTATTTCAATCCTACTTTACCTCCAATATCTTCATCTTTATGTCTCAGTGCCTCTGGACCTTGCCCTTGTTCTCCACAGTCTGGGTTTCTACTTTGGAAATGTCTCAGCTCCTCCAGGCCTGACTGTTAAATTATCTTGTCTGTGGCTGCTCCAGGCCACACAGGACTCTCTCCTTCACCAGTGTCAGGGATCAACTTCGTCATTATCCTCAGACAACCTCCCTGGGGCCCAATTCAACTTAGATTTGTCCTTCTTGTTTTTTGAGATGGCCTCAGCCATGTCTCAGGCTCTCTCACGTAATTTGTCTCTCTCTGTCTCTCTTCTTGCTCTTCCTGATTGTTGACTACTTTGTTTCACGCATCCCTCCGGGGGCTAAATGTATTCCTTGAAAATTGTTCTAGGATTCCTCATTTAAACCAAAAAAAATGCATTTTCTTTGTGATATATTCACATGCTTCTTGACTGAGGTTAGAGAACAGGTTTGCTAGTAGGAATACTTGAAGAAGCAGCAAATTTGAGTACTACAGGTCAGAATAATTTTTGTATGCAAAAACAAGTGCTAAAGACCTAGATAAGAGTATCTGCAAATTCTAGGAGATACATTCTTCCAATTGGGAAATAGAGTGGTTGTCACATGACCTCTGTGCCCATCCAAAATTTGAAACACATTTCACATTTATACACAGAATTTTCTCACGGAACCTCTTGCAAACCATTTACAGGCCCTGGGCTAGATTGTGGTGCTCCACCACATGCCCTAAATAGAGAGCAGTTCAAGGCCACACAGGAAGAACCAAAGAGATTGAGCCTGTCTACGAAATATTCTTCCCCAGAGCTGCTCCCTATGTGTGGAGGTGAACTCCTAGCATCAGTCATGAGGAAAAAAAAATATTTAAGAGCACAGAAATTGAGAAAAGATCTCCTAACTCCTCAGGACTATGCACCCTGGCTCTCTTGCATTGCACCTGAGATTATCCTTCCATTGATTTGAGCAAGCTTCCCTCAAAAGCAGGTATGCTCCTGCCCTCCAGCTCCAGCTGGGAGCCTGTCACAGTATCACACTCCACTGAGGCTGCCAAATCTTCCTCCAGTTCCCAGCCTAACTTTACTCCTAGGTGTTTCAGACATTCATGTCTTTCTGATAAGAATGCCATTTCATTATGCTGTTAAGCATTAATTTAATTAAGCTGTGTTTTTTGTTTGTTTGTTTGTTTGTTTTCCTCTTTTATATGACAGCCCTTGTGGTTGGTTTATAAGCAGCAACCAGACCATCTCTCAGGCTTAATTTTGCTGGGCTAAGCAAGCTGAACAACTCTAGTGTTCTGCTGTAAGATCACTTCTCCATTCCCTTAAATGTGCTCCCAACCAGCCGTTCTTGACCACAGTTCACCTCTGAATTGTTCTTCCTGAAACATGGGAATTATTTTTGTTGTTTTCTGTTCTTGCTCTCCGTTCCTTCATTTGCATTTCCTTTGCATGGGCTCAGTTTTGGTCTTGGCATTTCTTACTACACCATGGACTTCTGGCACTGGTATCTGTGTGCTATTTGGTCCTGCACAGGACCTCCATCCAACATGCTATCTCCACTCAAAAAAAATACGCCCTGACACCTGTGCCCAGGCCCTGTGTCTTTGTCTTGATGTTTTGTTTTGTTTTGTTTTGTTTTCAACTTTTTAAACACTCTGATAAATCAGATATCATGAAAATGCTTGGGAGTGACAGACAAACTTGAGAAAAACTGGGGTGTGTGTATGAGCTATACCCAAAGAGAAGAAGGGAAAACTGTAAGTGACATGAATAAAATAATAGTTACAAGTTACTCTCTCTTTTCTGTTCCTACAAGTGCTTTCCCTCTTTCCCAAACACACCATTTCTCTTCTTCTCACTCTCTCTACACCCTCCTTCCCCATCTCTTTCTTCCAGTTCCTAATTTCTCGTTCACTATTACTATTCACTGGATTTCCCTCCAACTGTTAGAAAGCAGCTCAGAAAATTTTAAGGAGGTTTCAGGCAGTGCTTCTCTACTTATTGGAAGATAACTGACCAAAACCAGTAAAGACAAACACTGGCACTGGTTTCTGTTCAGTGTGGTAAAAGGATCAGTGTCTTCATTTGGATCCTCACAGCTGTAATTTCTCCAAAATTATCATCATATCAGCAAAGCATCACGATGGGATTAGACTTTGGCCAAGGACTCAGTGGTTTTGGGAAGGCTGTTAGGTTGTGTTCTCAGATTTTGCTTGCAAGGCTCAAACCTGCCCTTGGTGGGAAATATGTTTGGCTGCAGAACACAGCAGAAACACTGAAAACCCTGTAAGCACACAGCCCTTTATCCTAGCACAGATCTCACCTTTGCCCACTGCTCTCTGGGTACTGTGAGACGCCCACCAACTGCATGTGGACCCCACAGACCCATCTCTGCAGAGCTTTACAGAGGGGGAATAGCAATACTCTTGGCCTACGGAGAAGGTCTGTGGAGAGAAGTGGGAGCTAGGGAGAGCAAAGATGAGCCACCCAGGAAAGAGATAAAACTATCCAGGTTACTATCATAAAATGCCCATTGGAAGACTGTTACTTCCTTCACTGAAGCCAAAGGCTTTGATTCCACTGATGTTGTAATCCACGAAACAGGACTGTTGTACTGACCAGACGCTTCTTCTGTACACCTGAATTTTGGACTTGTCACATACCCAATATGCAAATCTTGCACTAGGAAGTTATAAATGAAGCTTTTAAAGGGCAAATATATGTCTAATGGCAAAAGCTCATAGTCATAGTCATTGAATAAGTGTGTATTTTATTGCATTTTCTCACAGAGTAGAGATTTTTCTCTCTTACCTTGCGCCCTTGACCACTGCACAGAAACTCTGAGGCAACCCCAATTAGTTCCTTAGGACTCAGACCAGTGTCTTCAATTGGCTTGGAAACTACAGGCATTCAGCCATAACCTGAGCAGCTAGATTTATTTTAATCCCATAAAAAGTAGACAGGAATATAAATGTGCCAGATTATCAGATGAGGCAAACTAGCTCTGCATCACTGGGTTCAGTGATGCTGTGCTGATTGAATCCATGGAAGCATTTGGCCTCGATGCATCCTAGAGAATCAGTCTATCAGAAAAAACAATCAATGCAAAGCCGTGTTGTCATTGGAAGCCTGGAACTGCTGCAAGTTAGAATTACTCAAGTTCTTTGGTGTGATGTTTAAGCAGCAGTGCTTGAATGCCAGGGAACTGGAAGCCAAAGAAACTATTCCAAGTTGGATTTGGTAAGCACAGGGTTTTACTTTAAAGCACATTAGTCAGACAAGTTCAGTCAAAAGTCATATGTAAGATTATTAGCCCTTGTGCAGGGGTTTTCTCATTTCTGTTGGCTCTTCAAACATTGTGGAAGCTGTACTGAGCAAACACTGAACAGCTGAAGATTGTTGTGCTGGAGGCACTTTTTTTTTTTTTTCCATGCCTTCCCTCACTGTGCATCCGCTTGCTATTGGAATCCCACAAAAAACAAATTCCATTCTTAAAATCATAGTTTTGGGAAAGCAGCTCAGAGAAAGGAAGGGAAAAATATTATGATGAAGCCTCCTTTTTCCAGCTTTCTTAGTATTAGAGACAATGGACCCCGTGGTGTGTCATACAGTAAACAAGAGAAAGGACCCAGCAGTAATGAATAGTGCAGTCATGCCAGAAGAATGTTTCTAACCCTAGGACTCTGAATTGTGAAATGCTCACACAACCTTAACTCTGCCCTCTGGGTATATTATGAGAAAGCCCCTAGTTACCTGACTAATTCTTATTAACTCTGTCACTGAAATACATTCATCAAATGGATTAAAACATGATTGAAGATGAAAAGAGTGGCGTGTGAAGCCCAACAGGTGTCCCTTATGTTGTCCGTAGCTAAGAGACTACACTTCTAAACCTGGGAGCTTGGGCCAATGTAAACGTGAGCAACCTGAAGAGACCAGGCAGCTGAGGGACCATGCAGAGGCTCCCGAACAGCATGGCTCAGGCTCCCAGTGGCCAAAGGACCCACAGCAGTGGAGAAAGAAAAGCTCTAGAGCAACTACAGAACTTGGGACTGATTGTATTGCATGTAAAGACCACAGCGACGGAACCCTCTGAACACAGGGTGAGCTGTGATACCTGAGTATAATCTGGGAGGTGAGCTACCAGTCTCAGTACCTCACAGAGCACTCTGGCTCCCATTAGGTCTTCCAAAAACAGCTGGTGACAGGAGCTTCACGTGGAAATATTGCCTTGTTCTCCTCTCCTTCCCCTAATACCTGCTATAAGATATGAAAATATATAGACTTCAATCTGACTGGGTAAAGCTTGTATTTTATCTTCTCGTGACTTTTTATCCCAATTGCACCTGACAGAGTGGTTTGGGACTGAATCCACTTCAAGTATAGCCAATATGCTAGGAAGGAAGATCTATAGTGGATGTCTTCTTCTAAGCAGTGAAAGCTAAACAGCCAAATGCCTCTTTCCACCCCCAACACCATGTCTCTTCTGATCTTTTCATTTGACTTTCATACCTCATACCCCACATGACTTCTGAAATTGAGTTCACATTCACATCTGACTCAGCTACCTTTCAGTTAGATTTATTCTAGATTGACCCAAGGCTGAAGTGTTATATATCAGCAACCCAGTCAGCAGTGTTGTGGAAGAAAAGTGGGTGCAGTTGACATGCTGGAGGGAAGGGATTCCATCCATAGGGACCTGGGCAGGCCTGGGAGGTGGGCCTGTGTGAACCTGGGCCAGGGCAATCCCAAGCACAAATACAGGCTGGGTAGAAAATGGATTAAGGCCAGCTGTGAGGAAAAGGCCCCGGGGTTGTTGATTGATGAGAAGCTCAACATGAGCCAGCAATGTGCATTTGCAGCTCACACAGCCAACAGTACCCTGGGCTGCTTCAAAAGCAGCATGGCCAGTAGGGTGAGGGAGCTGATTCTGCCCCTCTGCTCTGATCTCATGGGACCCCACCTGGCAAGCTGCCTTCAGCCTTGGGGCCCCCAGCACAAGAAGGACATAGGCCTATTGGAGAGAGTCCAGAGGAGGGCCGTGAGGGTGATCAAGGGGCTGGAGCACCTCTCCTATGAGGACAGGCTGAGGGAGTTAGGGCTGCTCAGCCTGGAGAAGAGAAGGCTACAGGGAGACCTTATGGTGGCCTTCCAGGACCTAATTCCAGTACATGAGTGCTGGGAAGGGAGTTTTTGTCAAGGAGTGCAGTGATAGGACAAGTAATGGCTCTAAACTAAAAGAGGGTAGATTTAGATTAGATATAAGGAAGAAATTATTTGCTGTGAGGGTGTCGTGGTTTAACGACAGTGAGGCCCTGGCACAGGTTGCCCAGAGAAGCTGTGGATGCTCCATCCCTGGAAGCATTCAAGGCCAGGCTGGATGGGGCTTTGGGCAACCTGGTCTAGAGAGAGGTGTCCCTGCCCATGGCAGGGGGTTGGAACTGTGTGATCTTTAGGGTCCCTTCCAACCCAAGCCATTCTGTGATTCTATGAGTGCACAAACAACTCTCAGCTTGGGCTTCCTCCCTTGCTTGCAGCTTTCAGGTGCACAGGCCTCCTGTTGATGTTTCGGGAATGAAAGCCCAAACAACCATCTTGAGTATGGCTTGGGCACTGCAGCTATTATGCATCTCCTTTGGTCCATTTTCTACTTCTGTATACAGTCACAAGACTTATTTAGCTCTAAAGTTAGAGGCTTTGGTAGTGTATGTGAATGCATAAACAGATCTATTTTTCTTTTTTTTTTTTTTTTTTTTTTTTTTTACCAGTCCTTCCATTTACCTTTGGTGGTGAGGCCAGCATCCCAGGGACAATCCAAAATGCTGCCATCCAGTTGTTCATAGCACATCCTCTCACTGGATGTGAGAGGGGCTGCACCAGCTTGACATAGCACCTGCAGCAAATGGTCCACCTATCCCAACTGCAGGACTCTGATGTCCTTCACTCCACTGTGACTGAATCTGCCAGGGTACAGTTTGCCTGGCTTTTTAACTCAGTTTTAGCCAACTGGTGAAGGCTATCAAAGTCTAGTCAAACTGCCTTATGTCATGACTGCGCAGATTGCTGGCCAACCTAGCACTAAAATGGAGGTTGACAGTGAAACTATTGAAATAAGTATCAAGGAGAAATGTAGGATGAGAGAGAGAAGGTTCTTTTCCTCTCCTTCCTTCCTTCCTTCCTTCCTTCCTTCCTTCCTTCCTTCCTTCCTTCCTTCCTTCCTTCCTTCCTTCCTTCCTTCCTTCCTTCCTTCCTTCCTTCCTTCTCTCTTCTCTCTTTCTCTCTTTCTCTCTTTCTCTCTTTCTCTCTTTCTCTCTTTCTCTCTTTCTCTCTTTCTCTCTTTCTCTCTCTCTCTCTCTCTCTCTCTCTCTCTCTCTCTTTCTTTCTTTCTTTCTTTCTTTCTTTCTTTCCTTTTATGCATTCACAGCAGAGAACAACTGAAGGGGGATGTTAGAAATCCATATTTCATAAAAGTGAAAAAAAAAATCCTTTTCTTCTCTGCTCACTTTCTTTGTATTTACTACTAACCAGCCCTAGCTACAGATCTGAGATTACTGATTAGCATCTTGATGTTACACAAATACACCAAACACAAACAAGACCGACAGTGTGTTCTGAGCAGAGAAATGTTAATAATTATGTTCATAAACTGAGTTAAAATCAAAATGTGATCCAGACAAACATCTGATAAGGCAATGCCAACATCCCAGTGAGCTGAGAGTTTTCTGCTGGACAGCAAGGACTCCAGTCTCACATGGGCAAGCTGTTGACAGCAGTGGGTATACAACAAGGTAGTTTAACTTGGCAGCACCAAGTTGGGTCAGTGGCTGTCACAGCACTGGTATATCAGCCTGCTGTGGTCAGTCAGTGATGTGCTAGACCTCCCCCTTCACTTGGGTGTAATTCTAAAGGAGTGTTATTTTTCCCTTCTGTTTACTTTGAAAATCCAGCGGAGCCTGTCTAGCAAAAGAGCGGACATCCCTAAATTACAGTATGCAGCTTTTATGTACATTGGTGCAAGCCATGTGTTTGCTTCAGCTATGTCATGCAGTAATAGACGGGTCTTTCAACAACAACACGAGAAACGGAAGAACCTGGCAAAATTAGAAAGGGACCTTTGTTTTCAGATTGCAGACCTTTAGCGGTAACATGTGCCATTGCCTCTAACATTGTGACTGGGGTACCCATCTGCTCTGTAGCATGTTGCCACAGGTGTAGTTTGTTGTTGTTTCTAACCTTTTACATATGCTCATCTAAACAACCAGACAAGTGTCTTTTTGTTTCGTGAATGTGAAGTCTGTTATATTCCCTGCAGCTAATGCTTTGTGTAGTGAGAACCTCATGCAAAGCATTACTGAAGGCACAAACAAAGATCCCAAGAACTTAGCTTGATCACTCTTGTAATCACTGAAATTGGACTTGGAACTCTGTTCCTGAAGCACAGATGAGGCTGGAGAGCAACAGATCTATTTTGCCTACCAGAAGAGAAAGCAATGGCCAGCTGAGTGGTATTGCCACCTTTGCCCTGTGAGTTAGAGCTAACTGGTTAGGATGAATGGCAACAGACACTGGAAGAAAAGAGGGAGGAATAATTACAAACTTCAGGTGCAAGGTGCAGTTGCAACACACTTCATGTAGAAATTAAGCCCTGTAGTATTTCTGGAAACATCAACCTATGTCCAGCAAAAGGATGAAAGTTCTAAATCCCAATTTAGAGGTTTGGGGGCTCTAAGGGCACTGCAGAAAGCCAACAGTTGCTGCTGGAATATTCAGTGCTTTTCTGTGGGTCAAATCTGGAAAGGAGAAAAAAAAATACACAGAACATGGAGGTAAAATAAAATAAAGCAAGTATAACTCTTCATTCAGTAAAGCTTTAGAAAATAAAAGGCTATCCTGCAAAAGCATGGATAGGGAGACAGATGGATTTATGATATTTTGCACAATCAGAAAACAATTTAACAAAACATTTTCTGCTGCTGCTTATATCATCATAACTCCAAGCAACAGTAATGAATTGACTACATGGGAGTTATACACATTTGTCTATCAGGCTTCTGCCTTGCAAGTCATCATTTTGCAGTGAATAGTTGGTTTTGGTTAATTTGCTTGCGTATTTTTGCCATCAAGCTGCAAGTTTGAAGTGTATTTTAAAATTACTGTTATCTCTTAAACTTACCAATATGTGTCACATGAAAACTGAGAAAAAAAATATATCTGCAATTAGGGGATTCTCAAAGACACTGTATTATTTCGTTTTTGGCACAGCTAGGAAATAAAAATGCCTTTACTGGCAGAAGCATCCTGAGTCTCAAATATAGAAGGGTTTTATTACAAAATAGTATTTTTTCAGTTCCAAAGTAATGACTCTCCAAAAATAATCACAGAGAGCAAGACAAATACTGTAACCATATTACAAAATCAGCAGAGGTAGAACAAGGACTGTACTTGACATATTTGCTCTTTATTTTTGTGGTCCGATGACTAGACCATGACACCGTTCAATGCTCCAGCAATTCCCAAGTGTGTGACTCCCAGCCACTTGCTAAGAGTTGGTGTGGGGTTAGTGGAACATGCAGTTCTTGCTTGCTTTTGTGTTTTTGGCTGTCATCATTGCAGAGTGAAATTTGGAGGCCTACAGAATCCAGACTCACAGCCCCTTGGGGACTGTCACTAAGCAGGAGTGGAGCCAGCTTTGGGGATTGGAGCCAGCTTTGGGGATTGGAGCCACCAGTGAATGCCGGGTGGCTAAACACCACAAAGTAAGGCCTGGCATGGGGAAGATGGGAAATCCATCAAGACAGGAACAAGAGATATGCAAAGGAACCAGAGTACCCAACACCAAAGCAGTAAATTAGGAAACAAAGAGAAATAAATTACAAGAAAACATACAGAGGGAAGTATCAAACACATACTACATTAGAAACAGCTACAAATGCATATTCTCCTAAAACAACTTTTCTTTGCAAATTATTGCTCTGGTTACCACAGAAATGTTACGCAGCTATGAATAGGAGGGAAAATGTCCAGAATGTTATTCTGTTTAGATACATGAATATGACAACTGTAGTACTGTAGGAGTCAACAGGAGGAAAACACAAATTAGAGGAGTATGAAAGGCAGGGCAAGAAAATAGTTGTCCTCCACTGGCATCCTTTACCTTCTAGTAGCCAGCATCCTAGGACTGTTCTGAGCCTGAAGCTGCATCTGAATCTCCAGGAACAAACTCCACAAAGTCTCTGGGTCTTCAGAAATACTTCTCAGATCTGGATTTGCCACTGAATTATAATTTCTGTGAAACAGTCTTCGGTCTTGCTGTTTTTCAGGCTGCTATCTAAGTATCACTGTACATTGTTCTGGACATTTAATAATCGCTGTGACCAGATGATCTGTACAGAATATGGGGGAAAACCCAGCTTTGTTGTTTAAAAAGATTATGATGCACCTTAGCAGATCCTGCATTGTGTGTAAGTGCAGATTCCTGAAGGTGAGCTGAAGCATTTCAGGAGACCTTAAATGAGAAGAGATTACATTACCTCCAGTTAAAATAGGCTAAAATAAAATAGGCTAAAATAAAATTTTAAAAAGGCTAAAATAAAATAAAATAAAATAAAATAAAATAAAATAAAATAAAATAAAATAAAATAAAATAAAATAAAATAAAATAAAATAAAATAAAATAATAAAATAAAATAAAATAAAGTGATGTTTTAATTAGTTTAATTTTTATGTCAGCGTAACAAATTTGGACTGGTTAGTTTTTGTTGATTTTTTGATTGTTTTGTTTGTTTCATCACAGCCTCCTAGACAATTATTAATTTGTGTTGTAGATCAGTTAAATATCAAGTACTTATAGTGATATTAGCCAATTCAACATGACTTATTCACACACTGAGAGAACTAAAGACATATTTTTTAACAAATTTACTGAGAGTTGGATGTGGCTTAATATGCAACAAAAGTGATTTATGGAGTTTGGATGAGGAAATTTTATAAATCCTGTTGTGTGCACAGGTAAAGCAAGTACTATATTCATTGAGTTCACACAATAAAACATTTTAATGTTTCTGTCAGCAAATCTAATCCTAAATTTAAGCTGCAGAATGCTATGGAATGATCAACATTAGCTATGCTTAAGGAAATGAATCATCTAGTGTAAAATTTTAAAAGAAAAAAAAAATAGAGTTAAAGAAAAAACCTCTACCACTTTTACTGTGGACAATATTTGTAACTTCACTACTTCTTCCTTCTTGTACCTAGAAAATTTTTAGGCCCTTTGTATTTCATATAGGTCTAACTAAACATTTTAGAGACTGATTTTGAAATAATTTGTGTAGATGCCTAAGGATGGATTTAGGTGTCCATAAGTAGTGTCATCAATGGAAATGACTGCCATTAGTGACCAGTTCTGATGCCCAGTATATCTTGTATTCTGTACTTAATTTCTGACTCCACTGTTGCAAAGCTTCTACATAAAATATAGGTTGAACATGCTAATTTTTGCTATACTTATAACACTACATTAAGTCCTCACAAAATAAGGTTATTTTCACAAACAAGAGGCACTTTACAGTGAAAATTTTGGATATCTCTGTTTCACAGTTAACAGAAGAAAAAACAAGTTGTGTGTGTGCATAAAATAAAATGTATATTGTCAGGTGTTATATGACACTGGCATGGCTCAGTAGGGGAAAAAAAAAATGTAGCCAAGTAATCAGGATCCTTCACTGAGATCTGTGTGGCTGCTGGGGGGGCCCTGTGTGGAAGCAAAAAGGGTGAGATTTCAAAATCGAATCAGAAACAAACAAGAGTGCACCTTATGAACATCTAACTAAGGCAAACCTGAAATGAAAATTTCATTCAAACACTGGGACACCCTGAAGCGGCCTTCGGAAAAACAGGAACATGGGGCAGAAGAATGACAGCAGAAGAAATACCTAGGGAAAGGCTGGGATAATACCCTGTGGCAGGGATGCTCTTGGGACCCAAGGCCCTGACTGCCTCATTGGTGATCTAGTTGCTATTACTTCCTGTCTCCGGATATTTTCCAAATTATGACATATTTCTGTGGTTCCACAGCTCAAAATGGCAGATTTCTAACTCAACATCAATAACTCCAGAAAGAATAAATTCTGGCACTATCAGCACTAATACTGGTGAGACTTCTGGTCTCAGTAAATTGACAATTGGGCTCTTTTCAATATCTCCTATCATCTGGAAAATGACCCAACACAATTCTAAATGTTTGATGTTATGCCAAGAGATTTTAGTAAACATACCTGCATATACACACACACATGTGCACACACACACACACACACACATTTTATATATATGTGTGTATATATATATATGTACTTATATACTTATGTGCATAAACATATATACTCTGCTTAGAAAACACCTAGAGTTGTCATGGACATAAATAGAGAGTATACCCAAACCACAACATACTTGTTAACAATCAGTTATGGGGTTTAAAAACACAGTGCAATCTAAACTAACCCCACTGTCCATATGGACCTGTTGCTCTGTCTGTGGGGCTAGAGCCTATCTGATGGAAATATGTGAGACCCCCTGCAAGACATAAATAGTTATCAAAGCAATCTCACTGGGCAAAACTGTTTAACCAACGGGCAGCTGCTTCACACTGTGCTATGTTATGTTTTACCAATCAAATGCCCCAGTGGTTGAAATGAATTCATTGAGCTCCACATGGATTAAACAGGCCAGAGTGCATTCATCCTCTCTTTACACAAAAGGAGAAGATTTCATTCAAATGTTGATTTGCAGCATGTCAGATGTTTTCTTCAATTAAGTAATCTCATTTTAAAGTTAGTCCTGTGCCAGAAAAACAAACAGTGCAGCTTACAAACACATGCGCAGTAGTTACATGCATGATACAACCTTATGATTTCTGGAAGGCTGCTCTTGAAAGCCAAGGAATTTGTATCTATAATGAGATCAAAGTTACAGAAGTCTTAGAAAAATTTGGCTTTCCATTGAGTCCATATACATCTTTTGTAGTTAGTGGATATACACAGACATTGTGATCATAATAGACAGGCTCCAAAGCTTGCACACATTTCCTGTTGTAGCTCAAAAAGACAAATTAGTCTGTAGATTTTCTTTGCACAGCCTTCATTATTCATATTCTTTATAAACAGTTTAATTCTTCACAGAAGATTTTTATTTTTTTTCCTCAGCTTAGAAACTAATTGACTAGAATAAAGATAAACAGATAATTATTACTATAAGTAATAATAAATTTATCTTTCCTGGTCTTTATGAAGGAGATCAGAGATACAAGACACAGATACTTCTAAAATGGATGAAAACAGAACAAGAAATGTCCACATTCTCAGACCAAAGACATCTACAGAAACTTAAGCGTGCTACCTGGTTTTATCTCATCTTCAGGACAGATGACTGAGGGTTGGCCACACTCATGCCAGAATTAACAGAGTTACATCAAAGCTGATTTCTGGCCTAATGACATGGCTAAACTAGACCCACTCAAAACCTTTTTGTAGGATTCCACAATGACACAGCTGACTAAGGATTGCGTTATGAGTTATTACTGCCATTAGTACACCTGAGAGCAGAGTAGTGCACCAAGGTGCTGCAGGCTGGGGGTCCCAGCATTTTGAGGACAGGGAAGCTTTGCTTCCCCTCAGTGCTAGCCAGCATAGCTAGCATCCAGGGTCATAATTGCCATGATGGGCAACAAAATAGTCAAAATAAGGCAAGAAAAGAATAGTCTACCATATGCAAGGTACTCCTCCAACTAAATCTAATAAACTCTCTTGGAAGCTGTAGAAGCTGTTGATCTGATCCATCCACCACAGCTCAGAAAAGGAACTCAAATGTGCTCCAATGCCCTTTGCAGAGTTAATGCAGAGAAAGGCTTATGATACACCATGATACCCTGTCACTGATCTTATGCCACCCTGTGTGTGACGTGACCACATTGAGGCCAGAAGCTCCAGCAGAATATTATGCATCCATTATTGTTTGGGTTCAAGGTCTCCAGCCACACCTGTTCTGCAAACACAGTCCAAGAAACAAGCTTTAACATGGTCCCCAACTCACACACATGTCAATGCCAGTGTCCCAGTGTGTGGTGACACACAGTTGACGACCTGTGACACCAGTAAGAAGTCTGATGATGTTGGCCACATGAGGAAGACATGTGGTAGCCAATGGGGATGGTCCATGGAAGCTCAGGCCTTCTTCTCATCTTTTCGAGGCTGCACAAATGCTTCTGTGTAGTATTCAAAAAGCCTGGACATGAAGCAAATTTGAATTCAAGTGCAGGAGGAGGCTTGCATTCACAGAGCTAGCTATGTGTAGTCAAGTAGTCAAACCTTCCTCCAAGAATGAACTCAGTCTTAGTGACAATATCTATTCAATCTAGCTATGACCTTATATATAATTACTTAATCACAAATTACAATGATTTTCTTAATTAAAATTAGTTAAAAAAAAAAAATAGAGGCAGGTTCACAAGACCATTTGGGATCGCTGAATTTTAAAGGAAGCAAGAGTAGGATTCAGGATGTTACTGCCACCCTACATGTGTAATCTGGCTAAAGCAACACCTCTTCCTAATTCTGCTTTGCCTTCTACCTGAGGAGGCTGAGCAAATCAGTAGATTTTCTTCCTGCCAATGTCTAGCTGTTTGGCTGGGGATAAAGCCTCATTTCCCCTTCTGCAAATAGGGCTGAATTTACTCTGACCTCTGCCACAGAGACACTGCAAAGGCTAAGTGCTGTTTTGTAGGGCACCACCTGAGATCTAAGTGGGATCCTGTTAAGCAGCAGTGAACAGTAAAGATAGTAGTACAAATAAGCTCAGGTGCTGGATGCAAAAGGCCTAGTCCCGTGAAGTTCACCACATTTACACATGTGCACTTTCCATTTCATTTGCAGCCCCGATGCCTTGTTCCTACAGTATAGTATACAAAAGCTGGGATTTCTTTCAATGGTTTTAACTGGGCCACTGCTTGTTCTCAGTTTACTGTTGCTTTGATCACAGGTTTCCAGATCTCCCAGAGCAAGTTGTATCCTCCAAGGTGGATTTTCCCCTTTCCTGTGCTGGGCCAAAGCATCCAAGTGACCTTTGATTTTTTTTCTTTTTCTCTCTCCTTTTTTTTTTCCCTTTGGCCTTTTTTTGTTTTGTTTTGTTTTGTTTCTGACTCGCCATATGTGAGATAATTGTGCCCACAGGAATTCCTTTCAGAGTGCCTAAGCACAAAAGAAAAACACCCGGCCAACTCTTTTTTCTAGGGCAGTACAAACATTTCCTTAAACCTAAGTGTCTCGGGAGGGGCATTGACAGAAGGCGCCTTTCACCCAGAAAGCCCGCCCTGCGCCGAGCTGCTGCTGAACCCTCAGCTGCCTCCTGCATTTTGACGTCACTGCTGGAGTGAAAGTTTTGCCAACAAAAGCAGTCATGTTCTTTGATTCCAGCTTTATGACAATGGAAAGGAGGCCAGCGCCAATCGCTCCACGGTGGGTTTTATTAATGGAAAAGGGTGGTGGGAGCCAGTAAATCTTTGGCAGCTTCACTCCTTTGACTGCTGTCGGCCCGCGTTGCACTTGGTGGATGGAGAGCTGCAGGCTGTCTCGAGCAGTGACAGCTCTTCCCATGCTAATGGGCTCCTAGACTAACATCAAGAGCTTGCACAGCTTGGGGAGAGTAAAATAGATCTTAAGACCATCCTTGTGGTTTGATGGTTGCAAGAGACCATGCTAAGAAAATATCCCTGTACTCTGAACTCATCTTATTAAGAGAATAAATCTGATTTCTTCTTTAAGCTCATATCCCCTGGGGAATGAACTGTTAACCCCTTGGTTTTAATGGATGAGTTATGTTGCTGTACAATGAAAAACAACTTTTAGTCTTATCTTCAGGAGTTTCCAAGAGAAAAGACATGTGCTGTCTCCCCAGCATAGGTGCACTTCAGGCTATTTCTGTCTCTTACAGCACTAACAAGAGGTGGGGTTGCCAAGTAGCTTGTCAGGAGATCATTTTTTCCCAGGTTCAATATGTCTGTGTGGTGGGGAAAAGAACTTTTGAGCCTGAATCCCTCTATGGGTAAGAGGTAGCTAAGTGTTGTCCTTACTCATGGAAGTATTAGAATGAGTCCAGAGGAGAACATGAAGATGATCAAGGGGCTGGAGCACCTCTCCTGTGAAGACAAGCTGAGCTGGGGCTGTTCAGCCTGGAGAAGAGAAGGCTACAGGGAGAACTTATAGCAGACTTCCAGTACCTAATTCCAGTACAGGAATGCTGGGAAGGGAATTTTTGTCAAGGAATGCAGTGGTAAGAGGCTTTAAACTAAAAAGGGGTATATTTAAATTAGACTTAGGGAAGAAATTCTTCACTAAGAGGGTGGTGAGGCACTGGAACAGTTTGCCCAGAGAAGCTCTAGATGCCCCATCCCTGGGAGAGTTCAAGGCCAGGCTGGATGGGGTTTTGGGCAGCCTGCTCTAGAGGGAGGTGTCCCTGCCCATGGCAGGGGTGTCTTTAAGGTTGGTTAAGAATTATATTATCTTTAAGGTCCCTTCTGACCCAAACAAATTCTGAGATACTCTCTTCCCTGCTCTGTCACTGGCAACAAGTGCCTTGAGCTTGTACTCCAAAGCAGGAGCAACCCCTGTTCCACAGACCACTGCGTAACAATCATAATGGAGGCATACCTTCTGTAACAGTGGCCAGAGTGGCTTCAGGAAGGAGCAAAATCAAAGTAAGGAGAAAGATAGCCCAGAGCTTGGCTGGCAGGTAAGAAATCAGGGGGAGATGCCAGCTCACTGAGAAAGAATCTGTGGGTTAAGTGGCTCCTCCTTGCTCCACCAGGCAAGCACAGAACAGGCTATTGTGCAGAAACCTCAGGAGCTTCTTTCTGGTCTACTTTGGGGTATGAGGTTCAGCACCAGGTATTCTCAGCAGTCACCCAAGTTGACCAGTTGCTTACAGACCTTTGGTGGTCACCAGCCAGGAGGCAAGCACATAAACCATGTCCTGAGCAGTACTTATAACACTGCCAAAAGCACTTCCCAAGGAGGCTGTATCCATACAAAGTTCCTGCACAGAAGGCTTGCAGCACATCTAAGCTAATGTCAATACAAAATCTAAAAGATCCCAGCTCTGTAGGAGTTGTCACATTGTTGTTTACTCATTGATAAGATCCTGCAGCAGAACAACTATGAGAACAAGTGAGAATTGCACAAGGCCAAGGGTCCAGCTTCCTAAAGATGATCCAATTCCTTTGGACACTGCTCCAGGCTGCTCTTCACAATGACCCACTGACAGAGGAGTGCTTTGGAGCTGCTCCATCTCTGAGCCTGGTATTCATTCCAGCTACAATCGAGCCTGCAGATACGGCAAAGAAATCTGACTTAATTAAAAATGCCTACTCTTTTAACCCACCAGCAGAGTTCCATGAAAACAAAACAAACAAAACAGGCCTGGTAAATAAAACCAGGGTGCATCTGGTGGTCTCTGTGTGGCTGCTACAGGGGGTGAGCAGTGTAACTCTGTAGCTGCCAGGAGGCCCTGGCTGCAGATGAGCACCAGAGCCCACCTCAAACTGCTGCTCATCTTCTTTGGGGGCACCAAGAATGGGCAAGGCTGAAGTGGCTAAGGCATATTCAGAGCAAGGTCTCTGTTATTCTTTGACACTAATTAAGTGCCAAGTTAATTAAGTGACTGTAGGATTAGCAAACAGTATATTTAATTGGGCAAGATCTTTGTCACACTGCCTAATCAAAATTAGCCCCAGGAATTTTTTCTGCTCTCAAAAATCATCTGGATTGTGTAAGAGGCCTTCCTGCCTGGTATGGTTCAGAAAATTTATAACTTGATCTATCTACAGTAATTTGGTGTGCTTTTGTATTGCTTCATCTGCTGTATGTGTTCACTTAGACGACTACCCCCCCCCCCCCCCCCGGCACACACTTCTATTAATTACCTATCTCTTTGATTTTTACTCGTTATGGATTAAAAAATATAAAAGCTTTAGGACATGTTTTAGGTGTGGTATTTTCATCTCTCTTTTTACAAAGAGAGAAGGAGAGAAAGAAGAAAAGATGGGAAGAAGGAAGAATGGAAATAAGGAGGGAAAGAAGGAAATAAGGTAACTAAATATACAAGAAAGGCCATAGAAAACCAAAATATGATTTGTAAATTGACATTTGTGGGGTAGGGGGCTTTAGGGGTGGATCAAATATCCGGAGATTTAGAACTTCTTTTGACGTGGAGCCAGATCCACATAGATAAGTTTGATATATGCTGGGTTTTATAATTTTTTTGGTAAATTCTAATGTTCCCAATACGCCATTCAAGCCAGTTATTGCAACTCGAGGCCGGAATTTATAGAGCGCTATCAAAATGTCTTGGTTATGTTGGATCTTGATTGCAGCTGGATTTGCCTTTATTTTTATATTATTTTTATAGGAGGTGGAAGAAATGCGGCTGTGCATCCCAGCACGTGAGCGAGTTTATCAAATACGAGGCAGCAGCCGGAACAACAGGAAATCGCATTAGAGAGTCCAACTTCTGGTTGGCAGAAGCACGTTAACCTCTCATTCATGTCACTGGGTTTAATGCTCTAACTTTGTAGTAAAAGCGTCTTCCCCGAGCCCGGGTTCATAAAAGTGTTAGTGGTCCTTGATGTTCCCAGCAGAGGATAGTAAGGAAAACACAGCCCTGAATAGCTCACATTGATTGCAGCGAATACAGAGCAGGAGGGTCAGCACCATTTCCCAGCCCAGAGCCAGGGCTGCAGAACTGAGCAGCTATTCATAGCCACTGGACCCTCTCCAAGCCGTGAGTGTAAATTTACTTGTATCATCTTTGCAGAGAGGAACTGTAGTCCCCAGTGCCTCCTGCTTGATTCGGATGGACTGTTTATTTGTTTAGTCCTGTAATGATATTATCCACAGGGCTAGAGCCACACAGGGAGGATTAGGAATTCCTGGAGGAGAAGCTGTGTGTTTATTACCATGACAGCCCTGTGTGACACAAGCCAACAGTTACTTCTATTTGTTCTTACCCCCTCTGAAAACGTGGAGCCTGCAGCCGAGGGGCAGGGGTGTAGGATCGATCTGCAAAGCCTGCGGGCGAAGAGGCTGTTATAGAGGGAAAGTGGTGGGATCAGTGTGCTGAAAGCCCCTTCCCTGGCTATCTGCAAACAGCTCTATCGCAGGGTGCTTTCAAATGTAAATGTCCGGGAAGGGGGCGATTGAAGACGACGACACGATACATCAGCGACTGAAGTCTTTCCAGCAACTTTAACACTCCAAACGTTGTGCTTTTAACCTGCCTTTCAATAACATTTAACAAGCCATCTAACAGAGATTTTAACCGTTTCAAAATAAGCACTGTGTTCCTAAATAAAAGGACTTGCACCAAATGCTCTTGCAGGTACGTGAACGAGCACAGCCAAAGAGGAAGAGGGTGTAAGAAGGAAGTTTTTTCCTTTATTTTTCCTCTCTCTCTCTTTCTCTTCTTTTATTTCCTATTTTAATAAATATTTAGCCATGGAAAGGGAGCGAAAGGCCAAAAGTAACAAAGAACTTTGGGTTGTTTAGATTGCTTGGGAACTCCCTCTTTGCAGCTGACCATTGCTACATATAGGTTAATTTCCACATGGAGCTGGAGAAACTCTATCCCCGGTTTGTGAAGCATGGGTCAGCCGAAGCATGTTAATCTGTTTAGCATGTGTGCTTCGTGGAGGTGCCAGACCACCACCGTGCAAGAGCAGAAGCAGCAGCAGCCATGGTCCTTGGGGGTAGTTAATAAAGACTTTAAGGGAAATAAGTTTATAAAGGTTTCAGTTTGTGCACCGTGCCAGCTTTGGGACATTTAAGGCTTCCAGCCCTGCGGACCAGAAAGCTGAGAGGTCTCCGGGTAGTTTATAGCAGCCCTGGAAGGCAGAGCGCCGGTGGGGGTAGCCCAGGAGCCACTTCTCCGGGATGCAGGGGGGACGGCAGCGACCGGGCCCCCAGCACCACCCCGGGACACCCCTAGAGCCCGCACATAAAGGCACCTTCACCGCCTGGGGCAGCTCGAGGTGTTTTCGGGGTCCTGGTTTTAATCTGCGCCCTTCACGATGCCTGACACCCAGTTTGGGGTTTGCATATCGTACGAGCTGCTAAAGGAGGTAACAAGCGAATAAAGCTCCGTGGGTCTGCTCCTGGAGCTCACACAATGCAGGATAATAACGCCCCGTCTCTCGCCCCGGGATGAGCCGCGAGGCATGTGGCGCTCGGAAAGCTGTTTCTCCGCTTCTTCGTAATCTTTTTTTTTTTTTTTTTTTTTTTTTAATTTTCTTTTGAAATGCTAGACACTTATTAAAACATTTTTGAATAATCAAAATATTTGATGATGAGTATTTATTTTGACAAGGGTTTTGGTTTGGCTTTCGACTTCCCGTTCAACTCCATAGACTGCAGTATTAATTTGCTATAAAACCAAATGTGGTTGAGATTACTCTGCCAGGGCTCTTGAGATCAGTCGTTCGGGAGAAGTTTCCCTGGTAGATGAAATGAACAGTCACAAGCACATCTCTCTGCATTCTCCCGCATGCTTCACCATATGTTCCTCGGAGCCAAAGGAAGCTGAGCGTTGCCTGGGAGGAAAAATAAATAAATAAATCAACGAGATGCACCCACTGGCTGTACCTAGCCACCATCCCGAAAACAAGCACATCCTCGCAGCCCGATCCCCCGGCTCTTGCCGTGCTCGATGATCGAGGACCAGAAACACGCCTGGCAAAAAGGGGACGAGGTCCCACCGCAAGTCTGGGCGGCACACCGGGCTGATGGGGAAACCGGCGCTGATGTCCCGGGCCTGGGAACCACCGGACGAGTTGGAAATGGTCCCCGAGCACAGCTTCTGCAGGCCGGGGAGCGCTTTTTCTCCCGGGAATACTTTCTGGGTGTCGAGGGTCGCCAAGAAGGGGCCAGCGCCGAGAGAAACAGCAGCTCCCTGGGCAAGCTGCTGCTGGCTGTGCTTCCAGTAATAAGGACGCTACATATTTGCCTTCTTCCCCCGAGTGTTTCTTCTCTGGTGTCGGTCTTTTTTTTTTTTTGGCCATGACCTGCTCCAGATCCCTCTGAGCAAAATTACTCACTATTTGTTTCCCTCGAAGTCCGCCACTGCTTAGGCCTTCTTCTAGGTCTCCTGCCCTTTCGTGACACCTCCAGTAGGTTACTTTCCTCTGCAAAGTTTTTTTGGCCTTTTATTTTTTTATTATTATTATTATTATTTTAATTCGGGGGAGGGGGGTGAATTTACAGTATTACAGGTATGTTAATGAAGCTGGAAGTGGGCGGCATCTAAAACGGGCGCTAGGCTGCATCCTGGCACTCCCCTCCACTCGTTCTCACCTGCCCTGGGAGGCGATATGCACCGTGGTGACAAGGGCGGTGACACGCCGTAAGGCCACTGTCGAAAGCAGTCTGAGAGGGCAGTGAAGCAGACAGACACGGAACACCGAGTGCCCCCAGGCCGGGCTGTGAGGCGAGATGTCACCCACCCCAGGACAGAATTTCCTTCCCGGTATGCTCATGAGGGGCTAAAGCATGCACACATATCCAAAGACTTCACTGGGAAAAAGAAACCAACCCAACTTCGCATCTCTCTACTTGTCCCTTTAAAAAGCACACAAAGCGTGATTTTCTTGGGGAGCGTCGAAGGGGCTGCACCCCTGGCTGAGCAAGGCCCCAAGCTTAAAAAAGCACTTTCCCATCGAGGGTGTTTAGCCCTTGGAAAGCCGTCCTGTCCCCTCTCTGCCCGAAAGAGCGGCGGAGACCTCCCCTCCACCAGCCGTGCCCCCTCTGTCTCTGCCAGCCGGGCACGGCGCTGCGAGCGAGGCGGCTCCCGGTCAGCTCAGGCCATCAAAACCCTCTTTATTGCTGTAATGACCTACAGCCTGTTTTCTTTTCCTGCAGGATGCAGTCGGAGCTATTCCATTTGGAAGAGTCTCCGTACGGCCTGGCCGCACGCGAAGCAGGAGCCATGCGAAGGGAAGCTGAACAAGGAGTTTCGGGGACATGGGTATTCTTCGCTTGATTTCCGACAGCCTGTTCTTTCCGGGGACCTGAGGGATGGCAGGGCTGCGAGAAGATGGGGGGCTGAATTTCCAGCGCTGCCGACGAGGGGAGCTGGGCTGCCCTGCAGCATCCCGGGAGGTCCCTGTCCCCCAAACTCCGGGAAGGACACGGCTTCGGGATTCGGGTGGGAGCGATCCCCGGGAAGCGATGCCCGAATGGGGGAAAAAAATAAATAAATTACAAAAGCGAGGTGCGAAATTAGGACTCCACCACGAGGCAGGGGCTGCGAGCCCACGAACCAAGGGTTGGGCACGGGGGTCCCGCCACCCTCACCTCTACCTTTAGCAGAGGGGAGCATCGGGGGTCGCGGTAGAGAGCCGTGGGGCAGCCCCTGGGTGTGGGTGGGTGCGGGTAGGCACGCGTGGGGCTGGGTGCCAGGGCCAAAAGCACCCGCGGCAAGTGCTTTTGGCCCTGGCACCCAGCCCCACGCGTTTCGCACGGTTTCTGCAAGGCTCCGAGCGCAAGCGGCGTTAGAAAAGAAATCACCCTGGGCAAATAAACTCCCACCGAGCAACGCAGAGCAGAGCAGGCTTCCCGCTTCAGAAGTTCTCCCCGTGTAAAGAGGTATTTCGGTTGTCTCCGAAATAATAAATCCCAACAGCAGACAATAAAATTTACTATCACAGGAGTAACAGAAGCCTAAAATATTCCGAACATGTTCCTTGAACAAATAACATAATCCCTGGCACACTGGAACACATGGTTTGCTTCAAACATGTTTCATTTTGTCATCGCATTGAGTGTACAGTATTTCTCTTTGGGTGCAAGAGTGATTGATATCTTTGGAAGAATTGTTTGTAAGAACATGAAAGTTGCCAAAGCAAACACGTTGGAGGGAAGTGTGCAGAAGGGGGAGCAGAAGTATTTGGAGTAGATCTGAGTTTGGGGAGTTCACACAGAGGTGAGGCAGCTAGATGTAGAACAAATAAAAACATTTTGCACACTTCATCTAAATAAATTATATACAAAAACTGCCCTTTTGTAGACGGCAACAGCACAGTTACCACGCTTCTTCCCTCATGCCCGTATAGAATGTGGGCTGGAAGCCAACTTTCTTCAGCTAATGATTTGTAACTTTTGCTCCACTTGAATGAATCTATTAATATTTAGATCTCCCCAATTCTGCTCCATAAGAGCTGTCAGCATTGTTAAACAAAATAATCTATTTACCTTCTGTGGTACGTGTCTAGCAGTGGCGTGCGTGGCTCGATGATGTACGCTAATAGGTTTTTCTTACGCTCCACTACATCGGCCAAAGGCAAAACTTCACGTATTTTGATCCTTCTTTTTAAAAAATAATGTTTGACAAAACTCATTAGAACGCGCAAACTTTCGGGTGTTAATTTAATAACTTCCATTCCTGGAGGACAAATATTTATTTTAATTCCCCTTTTATCTCTTTCTGCCATCAACATCTGGGGAGAGTTCCTGCTCTAGCTGCTGAGATACAGCCGGACGACACGCGTGCTTTCCGGGCAGGTCGCGAGGGGTGTTGCAGCTTCGGGCTTGCTTTTTCGAGGTGGGATCTTCCCCGGGGCAGATTCCCCTGACCCCTCGTTTCGGAGAAGATGGGATTTCAGGGAGGCAACAGGACAACCCCCACTGCTCTCTGCCTTCCTCCACGACTGCTCAAGGGACGCGTGGGGCCGGGGCTCGCAGGAGTTTAGGGGCGGATCAGGATCAGCGCCGGGTGCAGGTCTCAGCTAAACCTCCCGGCCCAGAGCTTTGACCCTGTGTCCATGCTACTTGTAAGAATTTCCCATTCGGATATAAAAAATGTTCCCAGTGCTAGCAAGGAAACTTGTCGTATAACGCCCACGAGGAAAACAATGTGAAACATGTAAAATGTAGACAAACAGCTCAGCCACCTGCTGATTGAGACGACTACCAAGCACACAGCTGCAGCTGCCCCTGGGTCTGGACAAGGAGCATCCTCTGTCCTCATCTACTTGTTTTCAGAAAGAGAGGGGTCACCAGCACCAGGGCTTCCCCTGGGGCTACAGAAATGCAGATACTGGCCCTGGGAAGATCCTGTGCTCTCTCAAACTAAATAAACTCTATGAAATTAAGTACAATTCATCAAACTCTCAATTACCCCTCACGTCGTCCTGTGCTCTTGCGGGCCGGACACCCTCTCTTGACGGGCTCTGAGCACCCCGGAACAGCTCTATGTGGTGCGGGGCCCCAGGAGCTGCCCGTGGTGGACGTGTGTGGGCAGGAGGGCACTCCGTGAGGAGAGAAGGGGGGCTGTATCACCGAGTTAGGAGAGTTAGGACAGTGGTAAGGGTGGTGAGACACTCTGGGAGTGTTAATTGAAGGGGAGGTCTTGCTCAGAGATCCTCCTTCTGCAGATGAGCAGATCTGTCCTTTGAGCTGGGAATAAAATAAAATTTAAAATTAAATAAAAATAAAAAATAAAAAAATAAAATTAAATTAAATTAAAATAAAATAAAATAAAATAAAATAAAATAAAATAAAATAAAATAAAATAAAATAAAATAAAATAAAATAAAATAAAATAAAATAAAATAAAATAAAATAAAATAATAATATTAATAATAATAAATACATTGTAGTCTATATATCCCTAAAGGAAATACTTGGTTGGTTTTGTCCTTTGGACTCGTCCTGTCGAGGATCAGAGGCGACACGCTCTGTCGGGGACACCTCGGGGGCTGCCCCCGCCACCCATCTGCCTGCCCCCCCCGCCCCGGCTCAGAGCCAGTCCTTTCCCTGCTTGCAGGGACAAGAAGGGGACACCAATTCGGCCCTCCAATTCTCATCCCCTCCCACGACATCCCACCCGTGGAGCGGCTCAGCAAGGCCCAGCAGAGCCTTTCCAGAGGAAAGACGAGAAAAACGGGACTCCGGGACAAAAATACCATTTTTTTCCCCCCTGGCCGATACGAGTGTGTTTGTGGAGGTGGGGAGGGGACCAGACCGTTCCTTAAAAATTTATCCCGCTATAAAAAAGAAACGGCACTAACCCTACCCCCAGCGTTACCCATGCCTGCTGACACGGGGTGCGCTGCGAACACCAAACCCCAGCCCCCGGGGCCGCCGCTCTGGGACGGCTCCGGCCTCACACCGGGCCCCGACGGCGGCGGCACCGACGGGGCCGCAGACAAAGGCCCCCGTGCCATTGTGTGCGGGCACAATGGGGATGCGGTCGCCCCGGGCCGTCTCCGGCACGGGTTTTCGAGGGCTCGCCGCTTTGCCAAGTCGTGAGAGTGAGCTCTTTTCAGGCACTTTGGTCGTATCTAGCCTGTAAATTAAAGCATCTGAGCGTAGCAGACTGGTGTTAATAAAGAACATTCTTCCCCTCCCTTCCCCCGTCAGCACCAGTCCTTCATTCGCGGTTACGAGGACGAAATCCCTGTACCCCGAACATCACACGGGGAAGAAGTGGTGCCGCGGATTTACGAGGACTGCCGACGCTGCCCGCCCACCTCCCGGCTCTGCGCTGCTCGACGGAGCCCTGTCCAGCTTAGCGGCACGTTTCCCCGGGCCCTCCGTGCCCTTTTCGGTCCCGAGGGTGCTTCCAGAGCCAGGCTGGAGCGGCAGAGCCGGGAGGGCAGCAGGGCGAGGCGGCGAGCTGCACACCGGGCTCCGCACCTGCACTGCCTCCCCCGGCCCGACGGGACCCCCCTGCCCCGCCGATCTCCTTCCCAGAGCTCAGAAATCCGGCAGAGACCCCGAGAGCAGAGAAAGAGCCCAGGGCCTGCGAGCGGGAAAGCCGGAGGAAAACATAACGCCTACGAGGGAAGACTTCGGCCCCACGCCATTTTTCTCTCCTCCGCTTTTGTAGCTGATATCTCTCTCTCTCTCTCTCTCTCTTTTTTTTTTTTTTCTCTCTTTCTCTTTTCAAGGTGGGGGCAGGGTGGTGGTGGAGAGAAGTAATTCTGCTGAACAGAAAACCCAGGCCCGGGAAGGAGTTTCTTTTGACTGATCAGGGTGATCTATCCAGGCCCTCTAATTAGAGAGGGATCCAGGGTGGCATTAGTTTCCAAACATTTTAATCGAGCTTTAAGCAGAGCTCTTTTCAATGGCAGGAGATAAATGTGGCAACTGTTACCGTCCCCCCTGAATGGCCACCTCCCATGGCGGGCATTCAGCCTTCCTTTCACAAGCCCTAAGCAGTTTAGTCTATGGGCCCAGTAACACTCCACATATCTTCTAATTAGTCTAATTAGAAAGGTGGATTGATAGATGCAAGGAAGACAGAGTTAAGTTAGGAAGATGCTCAATGCTGCCAATCTGCGCTGGGGAGCGGCTTATTCTCTGTGGGGGGAAAAAGAAATAAAGGAAAGGAAAAATAAAGGAAAAGAAAAGGAAAAAATAAAGAATAAAGAAAAAGGAAAAAAAAAAAGAAAAAAGAAAGAAACAGGAAAAGAAAAAAGAAAAAAAGAAAACCTCTGAGCCTGACATGAAGGACAAATCCCGAGGAATCCGAGGGACAGAAGCTGCTGTCTCTTAATTTTTTGGGGGGGAGATACAAAACTCGGAGGCGGAATCGCCTTTTTCTGTCCGGGCTCTGCCCCAGTGGGTTTGGCAGTCCCCATGATGGAGGATCCTGGCCCCGCAGCACCGCACAGCACCACACAGCCCCGCGCCGGGCCGGACCGCGCCGTCGGGGCCACCTTTGCGGGACGGCCGGCTTGTGGCTCGGACACCGGGCCCCAAAATCACCCACGAGAGGAGGGAAAGGAGGGGAAAGGGAAGGCGTGGAGAGACGTCTCGCCTTCCGGGTCTCCACCTGCTCGGCTCCGGGGGACAGCGAGCTCAGGGACTCGTGGAGGGCCGCGGGAGCTGCGTATGTTTTTGGCTAAGTGGCGGGGGCAGTTCGGGGTGCGGGGCAGGGAGATGCCCAGATGCAGGGAGAAGGTGCGGGGGGATGCAGCGCGGGTGGCTTGAGGGACGCTGAACCTTTAATTGGGCAATAAATCAGGGAAAGGAGCAACGGGGCAGGGCAGTGCGCACAGGTGTCAAAACATAGGGGAAAGTCCGGCGTCCACCGGAGAGAAAGGCCACCTTTCTCTCAGCCACCTCCTCTCTTTTCGGCCCCCCGCCACGGAGCCCCTTCCCCACCCGCTCTCCTGGCTCCTGCCTCCCCCTACCTGCCCGCCCCCCCTTGGCAGGCAGACCAAGCGCTGAGCCATTTCCCACTCAGTACTCGGTTCGGGGAAGGAGGGGGAGAAAATTAGACCCACCCTGTCAAAGCCCCTAATCAAACTGCCGGCGAAAGGGGATTCGCAGACAAAGGGAAACAATGGAAGTCTAGTTAGATCATTTTTCTGGACATTGTTTATGGTCTGGAAGGGATCAATCGTTTCAAAATGTTACCAGTAAAAATGATCCTGTGTGGAATGCAGCTAATCCTTTTAGGTTCCTGTCAACTGTTTCCACTCAAGGAACCCGATTTTTCAAATCAAAGGTGCAGAACTCAATTGCCGAGGGATTTATACGGCCGGGACAGGGCTCCCCGCCCCCTCCCTCCCACCCCTAGCCCCCTCAACCCCCCTCCCCGGTTGCCGAAGGGCCGGTTTGGTCTCCCACCGCCCTCGCCAAGGCTGCTTCGGGAAGAGGGGCACCCGCTCACCCTGGCCGGGCCCCTGGGGTTCGCCCCACGCCCCGAGAGACAAAGGCAAGGAGAAGGGGCAGTCCCGGCCCGCACTCGCTCCGATGCCGAGGTGGCCATCACCGACCGTGGCACGGCACCGCCACGCCGGGAGCGAGCCCCGCCGGGGGCCCCGGGTTCGACCCGCCGTCGGGGCCCGGCTGGGCCCGCTCCCCGCATCCCGCATCCCTCATCCCGCATCCCGCATCCCTCCCCCTCTCGCAGGAGAACCCCTGTATGTGTTCGGACGGGCTGTGCGCCCAGTCCCACTCCCTCGACGGCAGCTCAAGTTCGCTCTGTGGCGGCGCAACCCGGGTCGGGACAGGCACCGGGCAGCCGGCCGCCTCCACCCGGAGCTCCCCGAGGATCCCCGGCTCCTCTCCCGCTGCCTCGACGGGGCCGCGGAGGTTTGCGCAAGGAGCAGGAGCTGCGTCTCCGGGGCTGGGTTGGAAACCTCTTGTGGAAGCGCTGGGTTTGGCTGCCCGCGTGTTAGCAAGTTGTTGCGGACTTCCTCTGGGTGAGGGGGGAGGCCGGAGGGGAAAGGAGTCGGTTTAAAAGCAGACGGACAAATACCCCACGCCGCGCCGGTGTGCGGGCCGGAGGAGTGCCGCGGGGCGGCCCGGGGGTCCGGCCGTGCCGGGACCCCCCCAAAAACGCATCCGGACAGATGTCCCGGAACCCAGGGAAGAGCCATCGCAGGGGAGTCGGGCTGAAAGCGATCTAAAGAGGGTAATTTCCAGAGGAGGGCCGCCCTTCGGCTCCTCGCAGATGAGTCGGAGGCAGCGGGGAGGAGGTCTGCGGTTTGGTGTTACCGGCTCCGCCGGCTGCCGAGCGCTCGCGGGGCAGTGAAAGGACACACACTCGTGTGCGGTCCCCCACACGCAGGGCCGTCGGCTCGGAGAAGACGTGACGGGCTTGCGGGGAGGCGGCGGGGAGCTTGGCAGAACCCACCGAGCTGCCCCGACGGGACTCCGTGAAATCAGGGGCAGGCTGGATTGCATACGATGAATTGTTTTTCTCGGCCCGTAATTTTTGATCTCATCCAGTTTCGGGCTAACCAGTCACCTGTCCCCTCTCACTTTGCCCTGTACTATTATTATTATTTTTTTTTCCCACCGTGGTTCCTTTAAACGTGAACTATTGATCCGAAGAGACTGCCTGTCGTCACACACACACACTCACACACACACACACACACCCTTCTTGCAGACAACAGGTGGAATTTCCCTCTAAACACGAATATTAGAAAGCTATCAGTTTCCTCTGGTGGTTGCTGAATAAGCAGACGTGACAGTGTTTATTTTAAGAAAAGAAAACCCGAGGAAGACACCTCATTTATCTTGATTGTGTGTATTTAATGGGTTTAATGTATTCTGGGCGTACAGGTGTGCATGTGCCCTCCCGTCCTGAGCGCAGGGGAGCAGACCGCGGTGGGGAGGGCCGTGTCTCCAGGCATTGCCGGCGCTCTCCACGCTGCACACATTTGCCGCAGTGGCTCCCGCAGCGCTGCGGATGTGCGGGAGCGGGTCCCGGTAGCCGCACCGGGCCTCGGGCACACGCTCCTGAACGTAACATGCGCATTTCGATATACACAGCTGCTTTTCTATTGCTCGAAGGGGAGAGAAATACTTTCGGATTAAGCGTGGATAAGGCCTTCCCAGCTTCAGACAACGAATTAATGCAACAACCGAAATCTCTATTTATCCTTTTGCTTCCAACGTAAATTGTATAATTTATCATTAAATATGGGGCCCCGCAGACTTCTGCATGCCGTTTTGCTCCATCAACGAGAGGGAAACTTAGAATCAATTCAACAGGTCTCTTGTGGTTTAGAGAAAGGGCAAGTTTAATTATTTTGAATTAAAAAAAAAAAACAACTTTCAGTCTAAATTCACTTCAGCGATATCATTTCTGAAATTGGCGAGACCCTGCATTAAATAATAATAATAAAAAGTCCTGAGTACAGCTCACTCCAGCCCTACTTTCTTGGCTCTCCGCGGCCCCTCGTCCGCCGGCTCCCTGCCGTGGCCCCGGGGGGCGGCCCCGGTGAGCCCCCGCTCCTGCTCGGCCGCGCAATGCCCGCGGTGCCGCACCGGGTTTTGCCGTCGGGTTGCCTGCCCGGACTGCGCGGCTCCAAGCGCCTTGGTTCTTCGCCTCTTCTCTCTTTTTTGGGGTCGAATCCAGATCTCCGCGGCAAGCCGTGCGGGCGGCGGTTTTTCTCTCCTACAAAAGAAAAGAAAAAAAAAAAAAAAAAAAAAGGAGGACAGGCGGTTTACCGAGCAGGTCTCCGCCTCCCCCCAAGTCGATGGACGGCCATCTGTGCAGAGCAAATACGAAGCCGTTTGCTGTCGCGGCAGTGATCCGAAAGCAACTAGTTAGCATCGGGAGTGCCATTTTCCTGCACACCCGTCCACACGCGCGTGTGGGCACAAACGCGCGGAGAGCAGCTGCTCGGCGTGGCTTTCGCGGTGGGGTGGCAGAGGGGAAAAGACATGCAGAGAAGGGAGAAGGAGCACTGCGGAGCGTGCGGGTGAGCGGAGAGGTGAGTGAGGGGAGCCGGAGGGCGAGCGGACACCTACCTGCTGGGAGCAGCCCGCAGCGGGCACCGGGCACCGGGTACCGGGCACCGGGGTCCCGCCGGTGCCTGCGGCCCGTCCCGGCTCCTCGCCGAAGGGGAAGCGGGAGAAACTTCGCTGAGGAAGGGGGAGCCGCTGGTCACAAGCTGGAAAACGGATCTGCTTTGGTTAGCAAGTTCCCGTGCAGGGAGCATTTGGCCATGATCATAATTTCCATGATTTCTGTCAAATACAATATTATCAGAGACTACTGAAGTACTTACTGTAAGTAATGAAGGAAAGTATTACATACAGAGCGGAGTCTCCGGGCCGTGCCAAGGGGCCATTAAACCAGAACCACTTTCCAACAGATCCCCCGCACAGGCCCCAGGAGCGGCGGGGGCCGCCGTGCGCCCTCCCTCTCCACCGGCACCGTAAGAAAAGCAGCAGCCGAGAGCAGGTGAGGCCCTCGCCTAGCCCCCTGCCCTCTGGGACCCGGGACGGGGCTGACCCTGGGTGCTTGAAACCAGCCTGCAGGGATGCGGGGGGCAGCAGCCGCCTCGGAGCACCCCGCTGTTGCCTGGGGGTGCATCTCGCTGCAGCAGAAAAATGACCAGGAGCGAATGACCCAAAAGAGCTGCTGTTGGGGATGCTGTAGGGCCGAGGAGCATTGTAGGGGGGTGCCCGGGGCTCGGCCAGGCTCCCGGTGCCGGAGGAGCCGTGGGGATGTCGGCCTCCTCTGCGCCCCGCGGGGGGAGCGCTCCGCGGGGCAGGGCGCAGCGTGCAGACGTGCAAAGTAATCAGCTCCGAAACGGGGGAGGGAAGGGGAAATTTCTTTCATAGGGGATGTGGGAAGGGACCTAACGCAGTCCCGCTTGAGAGAAACGTTATACAAGATGGTTGAGAAGAAATAATTAAAGAAAAACTAATTAAAATATATAAATCACCCAACAGAAACAAAGAAATATGTAGAAGGAAACGTTTCTGGATAGAGACACTGTGTGTGGCATAAAAAGCGATTGAATACATAAGGGCTTCATTAAATTCCCAATAGATAACATTTGGCTAAATCTATCCCTAGATTAAAACTCTGCATAATAGCTCCATAAACTAAAAAGTTTCTTTTTGTGTGGTCCTTCTGGAGGAACTGATTGAAACATTAGCCCCCATATAGAGCAATCCCCTCCCGATTCAGCTCCAGTAATTCGTCTCTCAGCCCTACGGGGATATGATGAGAAAAGGAGACGGGTTAACGAATCCACACTTTGTAGCTGGAAAGAGGAGGAGGAGAAGAAGGAGGAGGAGGAGGCGACACCATCATGTTTGTCCCACCAGTTTGTTTATTAGGGCCCAGCCTATTGTGGGGGAATTTTTCCACCGGGATCCATCCCTGCGAGGACCGCACGTCCCCTCTGTCCCTCTGGAAAGCCGGGGGGACACCGCGGGTGCCAGGGGGTGTCCGCGGCCCGGCACACCGGAGGGCTGCGGCACCTGCTGCGGCGCGGCACCGGCACCGTCGGGCAGGGCGGCCGAGGCCGGGCGGCTTCCCGGAGAACCGGGGGAAAACAAGCGCTGGGGGCTGCCCTCGTCGCCACAGCTCAGTCCCCCGACCCCTTTCCTCGGCCCTCGAGAAATGAAGCCGCGACACTTTTTGCAAGCCCTTCTGCCGGCAAGGCTGCCGCTTCGCCCCCAGCTCCCAGGCGAAGGCCCCGTGCGCGCACGGCATAAAAATAAGGAAGGAACGAGGGGCCTAGAGGTCTCGTTGCCACACACATATATATATAGATACCTTTGGACCCGGCCTGCCGACCCCGGGGAAGCACTGCCGCAATCCCACCGCCCGAGCTATGTAGCTGGGGCCAGGGTCGGGGCCGAATCCGACCTGGGCGCACGGGGCATCATCCCCGGCTCGCAGGGGTTCGCGAGGCAGCCAGCGAGGGGATGCGGAGCCTGCTTTCTCCGTGTGCCGCCCTTCGCCAGGGCTCTCACAGCCTCTTTGCCCCGAGCCGCTGCGGGAGCGGCCAAAAAGCAGACAGACCGCGGGCAGCCCCCCGCCGCTGCCTTTTCCCTCTCCAGACTAGCCCCTCTCAGTTTGAGCCGCAAGCCCGGGGGACGCCCGAGCAGGGCTCGGCATCCCCAGAGCCCCCTCGGCCAGCCCCGGTGAGGGCGCAGGCCCGGAGACGGGGAGTGAATGGTTCCCTGGAGAACAACGCTGATTTCTCCCCAGGGTGCAGGTCCGCGGAGCCTCGGGTTTCTCTTCCCTTCTGTTCTAAAAACTAAACAGGACGGTACGTACTTGTCCTCTAAGGGACCTGGGACACCCAAAGAGGCCCTCCAGCTACATGCTGCAAATAAAGCCCAGCAGAGATCATACGTCCAGTCTTTCCGCTTTCTGAAAACCACTGTTTTAACCCTACATTGATACCAACAAAACTGAAAACCTTCATTTTTCTGTCCACGAGGAAACTGAAAACTAAGGCGACGAGGTATTTCGAGACGTAAAAGTGTATAACCATGTACACTTTCCTTCCCCACACCAAAGAGCACTAAAAGACTTCTCTCCCTTTTTTCTTTTTTCTTTTTTTTTGTTTTCCTTTCCTTTCCTTTTTGTTTTTGTTTTACGAAAATTCACGTAATTTATCCCACAGTCTACTGAATTCTATAAATACAGCCTCACTCGAAGAACGCCCTCCTGATCTGGAGAGCTGGCGTTCCGAGCCCACCGCAAGCCTCACCATGCCTGCTCTAAAAACGTTCGATCCTCTTTTCACGCCTAAGCTCGAAATATTTGAGGCGGACTTTTTAGGTTAAAAAATAATTTTAGACTATGACATAAATATCTGTTGATCTTATGCGTGAGAAAGTGAGAGTTCAAAACCAAAAAAAAGCTTCCTGACGCCGTTGGTTTCAGACACCTACGTCTCCTGACTTCAACAGCTCTTGCGTTTAATCAGCTCATCACTAAAGTATATTCCAATGCTCTTTTTATATTATGTGTAAAAGTAGAAACACATGTCCGTACTATCGTCATAGAAATTTAAGAGGTTAGGACAAATCTCTGAAGTTCTGTACATGCCCCTTATTACTATTTTCCGTTGGGCCTATATGATTGCAAACTGTGGTGCAGATTTAGAATTCTCCCAGAAGTATAAAAATGGTTTAAAACAGTGTTTATAATCAATCCCCTGGTTGGTACTTTGCAGGACTAGGCTTTAATCCTACTAGAAAGACCTTTTACTATTTATTCCATCTTTTGTTCTTGCTCGCAATTTCTTTCTCTTTTTCTTTCTTTCATTTCTTTACTTTTTTTTTTTTTTTTTTTTTTTCTTTCACTCTCTGCTAGGACTAGCAATGGCTTGACTGTGAAGATCATATTTATATCTTCATCGCGGCCAAGTCCAGTCATAATACATTTCAAACTGTAAATTTCCTTGAGTGTTGTGGTATGAATCCCGAGGAAAAATATATCGATGCCCCAGAGAAGGGAGAAGTATTAAGGACGAAAGGGTCCAAAGCCAACTGTGTGGCAGAGCTCCTTTTGTATTTTGGTTTGGTTCTTTTTTTTTTTTTTTTTTGAAAATTAAAAATTTTATTTTTGAAAACGTGTAAAAATTTTACATTAAAATGGTACAATAATACTTGCCAGTAATTTTTAACAATATTCCTTGTAAAGAATACGCATAAAGTACAAAATAAAAACTCCGTAAGTCTATTATAATACAAAACACAGGTTAAAATAAGAAATGATAATCTTGACTTTCTTCTGTGTAAACATGTTAATCTTTTCTCTTATAAAAGTACATGAGACAAGTGTACTAAAATGAAAAAGTATTGCTTTGCTGTCCTCCCTCAAGCCTTTTCCTTTTCCTGTAAATTATTGTTTGTAAGCTCCTAGACCTGAGAATCTCTGAACTTTGACGGTTTAGAGACGTTATTTATTATTATTTCTTTTCTTTCTTTTTTTTTTTTTTTTTTTTTTTTTTCAAGGAGTAGCGAGTAACTTCCCAACAGCATGACCGTCCGCCCATGCAGCATATCGACCTGGCTGTGCATTAGGGCAGGTCCCGGGCGGCCCAGCGGCCGCGGAGGACGACCCTCGATCCCCATCGCTCACAAAACCCGCGCAAAAACCCGCGCAAAGCCCCGCGCAAAGCCCCGCGGCTCCGCTCCTCGCCGCGTCCGCCGGGCGTCCGAGAGGCGAAGAAAAGAGATAACCCCGGATCCTACCTTCGGAAAGACTCCGAAACCCTTAACAGTTAGAGATGCGGCCCGCGAAGCCGGGGGCGGCGGGCAGGGGGGCGGCGGGGGACAGGCCTCCGCCGGCGCTGCCCAGCGGGCGGGACAGCCCCGGTGCCGCGGCCGACTGCGAGGCGCAGCTGCTACCGGGACCGGAGCCGGGTCCCGGTCCCGGTCCCGGTCCGGGTCCCGGTCCGGGTCCGCCCCCGATGATGCTCTCGATGGAGAAGGGCGAGCGGGCCACGGCCGCGCCGCTGCCGGGCTTGGCGGCGTGCAGCGAGGCCGCCAGCGCCGGGCCCAGCGGGTGCGCGTAGCCGAAGGGCGTCCGTGCCAGCTCCGCCGCCGGCAGCAAGGGGCCCGGCGGGGCGGCGGCGGCGGCGGCGGCGGCGGCGGCGGGGGGCTGCCGGGGCGGCGGGGAGGGGTGGTGGAAGGCGAAGAGGGCGGAGTGCGGGTGGTAGGGCTGGAGCTGGAGGCCGTAGCCGCAGCCGTAGGGTCCGTAGGCGCAGGGCGGCTGCTGCGGGGGCTGGGGAGGGGGCTGCGGGAGGAAGGCGGCGGGGTCCACGGCGCGCAGCAGCAGCTCGGGGGCCGGGAGCTGCTGCCGCTTGAAGCGCTTTCGGCGGCGCAGGAAGCTCCCGTTGTCGAACATGTCGGCGGACTCGGGGTCCAGCGTCCAGTAGTTGCCCTTGCCCGGGTTGCCAGGCTCGCGGGGGATCTTGACGAAGCAGTCGTTGAGGGAGAGGTTGTGGCGGATGCTGTTCTGCCAGGCGGGGAATTTCTCCCGGTAGTAGGGGAAGCGGCCGCTGATGAACTCGCAGATCTCGCTCAGCGTCAGCCGCTTCTTGGGGCTCTGCAGGATGGCCATGGTGATGAGGGCGATGTACGAGTAGGGCGGCTTCACCAGGCTGTTCTTGCCGCCGCCGCCGCCTGCCCCGCCGCCGCCACCGCCGCCGCCGCCGCCCGCCCCGCCGCCGCCCGCCGCCGCCGCCTTCTGCGGGCCGCCCCGGGAGGGGGGCCGCGATCCGCCGGGGCCGTCCCCGCCGCCCGCCCCGCCGCCGCCGCCGCCGCCGCCTCCTCCTCCTCCTCCTCCTCCTCCTCCTCCGCCGCCGCCGCGCACGGGCGACCGCGGCAGCAGGGCGTCGTCGTGGAGGTCGCCCACATCCTCCTCGTCCTCTTCCTCCTCCTCCTCCTCCTCCTCGTCCTCGGCGTACGAGCGGCGGCGGCGGCGGTGGCGGCGGCGGCGGCGGCGGCGGCGGGGCTGCGGCTCGTCGTCGTCCTCCTCGTCGTCCTCCTCGCCCACCACATCGATGTCGGTCTCCTCAGCCAGCGCCGACGCCTCGGACATCTCCGAGCTCAGCGTCATGGCGCGGCGGCGGGGCAGCCCCGCATCGGCGGCGGCCGGCGCGGAGCGGCGGGCGGGCGGCCGCGCTCCCCACCGCTGCCGCTGCCGCTGCCGCTGCCGCCGCCGCCAGGCCCCCGCTCCGCTCCGCCGAGAGCCGCCCCAACGCCGCCGCCGCCGCCGCCGCCTTCTCCCGGTGCGGGCGGCCCGCTCCGAGCCGCGCCGGCCCCCAGCGCCGCCGCCGCCGCCGCGCCGCGAGAGCGCTGCCGCCGCCCGCTCGGTGGCGGCGGTGGCGGCGGCGGGCGGTCCGGGTTTTGTTGCGGGGTATTTTGGGGCTGCTTTGGGGATTCCTGCCCCCTCCCTTCCCCTCCCCTCTTTGGGGGGCTGTTGTTTTTGCTCGGGGATGGGGTTTAGGGGGCGGGGGGGGGCCGTGCCGCCGCGCCTGCAAGCAGGGTCCCCCCTTCTTTCTGCTCACCTCAGCCCCCAGACATTAATGGATGTGGGGCAGGAGGGAGCGCGCCTAGTCCTGGGAGGAGGAGAGGGGAGCGGGGAGGAGGGAGGGAGGGAGGACGGAGGGAGGGAGGAGGAGGCTGGCGAGGAGGGAGGGAGGGAAGAAGGGAGGGAGGGAAAGAGGGAGGGCGGAGGGGGGTGGCTCGCCGGGCCCGAGGAAAGACGGTGAGGAGGCTGGGGCCGAGTCCCAAAGAGGGCGGCCTTCCTCCCCGCCTTATAGCGAGGGGGCCATGACATGGCTCCCGGCGTCAGTGCGGCCCCGGACCCCCCCTCGGGGCGCCTCGTCGCACAGCCCCGGCCGAGAGGGGCTGAGCCGGTCCGCGGGCGGTCTGCAGTGGAAAAGGGGGGAAATACAGACATCTACCCCCACCTTACAAAAAAATATAAGAAATTTAAGTTGGTCCCAAAGTGCTGGAGCATCTTTGCAGGATCCGTGCCGGGAGCTCGGCACTTTCCTGCGCTGCCCTCGGGGACCGGGTCCTGTTCCCGTGGGAAGGAGGAAAAACGCCTTTTCGCCCAGATTTCAGCACCGCTGTGGGGAGGCGGCGTGGGGCCGGCCAGAGGAGGGGGCTGCGGGAAAGCCCTGCTGCCAGTGAGGCTGCCTCTGGGGAGTTGAGGTGTGCAGTGCCTTGGTGAGAAGGGGCGTCGGGCGGCACGTGTCTCAAAGCTCTCTAAAATAAAGTTTTCTACCCAAATCAGTGTCCCCCACCCCAAATGAAGGAGGTGGTGAGCTAACAAACTCCAGATAGAGTTCTGTCCACGGGATGGTTTTCGAAACTTCTCTGCACGCTCCTTCCTCTTCCTCCTCCAGAGCTCAATTTATTTAAGAATTGAATCAAGTATCTCTAGACGCCGACCACGCAAACTCTCGGACAACAGTCTCCAAAGCACACTACTAATCTCGTAGTTTATTTGCAAAGCTATTGTTTTTAAGGGGAGAGAAGCAGATCCCCCCATTATGGGAAACACTAACAGAGAATTAGTTTTACCTCTTTCTTATGCAAAGGAAAAAAATCCACCGGCCTTTAAATTGCCAATTCTGCTTTGAGCGCAGGGGTGACAACCCAAAGAAAGTGACACAAAGGACTGCTTCCCAATTTAGTCCCACTGGTCCCAGTTTCAGGTGATATATGACGCAAGGACAGCAGAAGAGAGGAGAGACCCTTTCCTCGACGGCTCGCAGGAGACAATATATAAATAAATAAAAGTCTTGGTTATAAATGTGATCGGCGGGGTCTTAGAAAGAAATACCTTGAAAATTCACACCAGTCCTAGGTCTGTTAGAGAAACCCACAACTGAAATCCGATTAGAACCGGGGCAGCGCTAAAGTATTTCGTGCTCCGAAATAAATCATCGGAACGGTGTCTAGCGTCCTCACTTCTCCAATCTCACTTCTAAAACAACTGAAACACACCATTTTCTTGAAACGCGTTGTCTACATATTGTGCTAATTCAAAGCGTCAAGTCACCCTGTTTCAAACCCAGTTTCATGGATTTAAAGCATAATCCTTTCTACTATTTCCAAATAATCCTATTCACATTTTGTTCGCTAGTAAGACGCCGGTAGGAGAATGCCACCAGAAGTTTTAAAAGAGAGGGGGGAAAAAAAAAAGGGGGGGGGGGAGCGGAAAAAAAAACCTCCAAAGCTGGTAGTGTAGTATTGACTATTATTTTTTTCCCCTTGGGAAGACTGATAACATCACTCGAGATTAACAGATAATTGAAAGTAAAATGACATTCTGGATTAGCTTTAGGGTCCTAGGGCAAGTTACTGGAAAGAATGCAGAAAAATAACTTTTCGTCCCTGAGAGAGGTTTTTCCTCTGAACGGAGAGTTACCATTTTTACTTTTAGCTTTTTTTTTTTGGTTGTTGTTCTTTTTATTCTTGCTCATCTCCTGGTGTCTGGGTAGAAAGAAGAAAGAAAGAGAAAGAGAGAAGGAAAGAGAGAATGAAAGAAAGAGAGAAAGGGAGAAAGAGAGAGAGAGAGAGGAGAGAAAGAGAGAAGGAGAGAAAGAGAGAAAGAGAGAGAAGGAAAGAAGGAAAGAAGGAAAAAGAGAAAGAGAGAAGGAGAGAAAGAGAGAGAGAAAAAGAGAGCAAGAGAGAGAGAGAGAAGGGAAGAAAGAAAAGGAAAGAAAGAAAGAAAGAAAGAAAGAAAGAAAGAAAGAAAGAAAGAAAGAAAGAAAGAAAGAAAGAAAGAAAGAAAGAAAGAAAGAAGAGAAGAGAGAAGAGAAGAGAAGAGAAGAGAAGAGAAGAGAAGAGAAGAGAAGAGAAGAGAAGAGAAGAGAAGAGAAGAGAAGAGAAGAGAAGAGAAGAGAAGAGAAGAGAAGAGAAGAGAAGAGAAGAGAAGAGAAGAGAAGAGAAGAGAAGAGAAGAGAAGAGAAGAGAAGAGAAGAGAAGAGAAGAGAAGAGAAGAGAAGAGAAGAGAAGAGAAGAGAAGAGGGAAAGCAATCCCTCAAGCTCTAAATGGGAAGAATGGAGTGAAAGGATGCATAGGGAGCAGCAACAACGCTGAAGCAGGAGCCGGACCTGCCTGCCATCTCCTGCTGGAGCCGGAGTTGCCGGGCGGGTGACACGGATGGCTGTGGCAGCGCCGATTTCCCGCAGCACCGCGGGCACTCCGGGTCCTCCTGGACGTGTCCTGCGGGAGCGGCGGGGCCCTCGGGGGGCTTGGGGAGGCTGGGGCAGTGCTGTCAGCGCTCTCCCGTCCCCGCGGGGGAGCCGAGGGCTGGCTGTCAGCCCCGGGGCGGACAGCTAAGACCTGGTGTCCCCGCGGTCCCCGCACGTCGCGACTTTCTCGTGGTGCTGCCGGAACGGCTTCTCCCACTTGTTCCCCACCTAACCTAGCAGGTGCTTTCGGGCAAGGGAACGAAAGGACAGAGGAAGGCTGGCGAACAGCGGCGGCTCTTCGACGGGCGGCGGCGGATGCCTTTCTCTACCGGAGCTCTCCGCCCGCTGTCCCCGCTCCTTGTCCTGTCCCTGTCCCATCGCAGGGGACAGGAGCGGCCCCGGCTCCGCTCCGCTGCGGGCGGTGCTCTCGGCGGGCGGGGGATGCCACCTACCGGCGGGGAGCGACAGGCAGAGGCTGCTCCGGGATGCGGGGAGCCCTGGCGCAAGACGCCCCGCTCGGGGACTGGCGAGACCCGTAGGAACATTTTGGGGCGACCTGAACCCCTTCCCTCCGGAGAGGGGCCGTGAGATCTGCTCCCGCAAAGGCTGCCCGGAGCCCTGCAGCCCGCACCGGTGGTCCCGGGGCAGCGGCGGCTGCCTGCCGGGCTTTCCCTGCCGGTTGTGAACGAGGAAACACGAAACGCACCCAAAACTGCAGCGGTACGGAGTCGGGATGTGAGTGACGGGCGTGAGGGCAGCGTCTTTGTTGTTACTTCGGTTTATTAATATTCGTTTTTAATCAAAAAAAAAAAAAAGTAAGCCAAATATTTATTGTATTTAATGAATATAAATAAATAAATAAAACATACATTCAATTCCTACATGCCTATACGGAGCACTCTGCATTTTATCAGTGCATTTTATCATGTATGGAATCAAACTGCTTGGGTGATCTCTACAAGCAGACTGGGTGGCTCCTGCTCTTTACCTGAACTGGTGCCTGCCCCCACTCCCCAGGTTACCCAGCACCAGGGCTCCTGCAGGGCAGCAAGGATGGGAGCTTCAGAGATCCCCCCGGCCATGTATTGGGGCATCTTCATGCAGCCAGGCTGGGCCACACCGGGTTTTCTGGTGCAGCAGGGTGCCAGAGACTTGTAGAGCACCGTGTGGGCAGTGTGCATCCCTGGGTGATTTGATGAGCATTTGGATATGTGCAGGTGAGCCCACACAGCCTGGAGAAAGAGAGGTAGAGCCTGGCCACCTACTACTCCTCCTGGCTGAAGAGCCTGCCCTGGGCCTGCTGCACCTTGAGAAACTGCAGCTCCAAATGTGAAGCTTTTTTGGCATATCCTTATAACTCTCCAAACCCAGATCTAAGTTTTCCCTGCAGAAAACTTAGGAACTTTCCATTTATTGAAATAAAACAATTTCCTGGAAAAAAGTGCAATTTCGATTGATGTAAATCCCCAGGGCAAAGTTTGGACTGAATTCTGTGTGTCTTGCATCCTGGAAAGAAAATATCTTCCACCAATGATGCTACAACAGGACAGTGTGTCTGTGTTATTGCTGTCTATTGCAGCAATAACTGTGGCTTCCATTGCCCACAGTGACCAACAGCTTAGCCCCATGATTTTATTTATTTTTATTTTTTGCATATTTATCTCCCTCCTTCCATTCTGGCTTAGTGCTGTGTGGTTCTGGGGGAAGACTACTTTATCCTTAAGCATCCTGCAAAGGCTGAGATTATAAACTGGGTCTGTGCGATCAGGCCAAAAAGCATTGCATTGCACCTGAAAAGCTGAAGAAGGCAGAAGTATATTGTGGGGCTTCCTGCCACATTGACTGCTGAAAAAGAGTTTTTCACTCTTGGAGGAGACCCTACCACCAGTGACATTTTTTTTTTCCTTTTGTTTTGTTTTGTTTTCTTTGCTCTGTGATTCTTGCATGGCAAGTACTTCTGCTATGATATATGAAATTCAGTTCCAGTAAGGCTCTTTTGGGCCTTCACTTCCTGCAAAATTTGACTACAATTTCTCAGGACACATCTGCTCTTCCGGTTTAACAGAACACAAAAAGAGTTTATAGGTTTATATTAAGTTAGATATAGCACCCGTCTAGCACCAGAAGTTGTACTCGGTACCAGTCAGTATCCGATGCTTATGGAAGAATACAGAAACAAGACAAGCGTGTAAAATTATTTCATAGCCACCAGAAATCTAGGCATCAGGATTTATTTTAAGCCAAAGATAACACTTGAATGTAATAGCTTTTGATGGATTTTTCTACTGTGTATATGTCCAAACACTTTCTGAAATCATGTACATTTACACCACTGAACTTGTTCTGCAGTGAAATGTTCCCTAGCTTTAACCACAAGTGGTATGAAGTGTCCCTTTTTGTTTGCTTTAAGTCAGTTACCTGCTCTTTTAATCCAATGTTTTTTCATTTTCTTACTACAAGAGGCAATGAACATTTTTTTTTTAACAATTCTCTGACGTGCTCTACATAATCAGTGAAATCTTTGCTGTAAACAGGTTCTGGCAAATTAAGAGGAAGATCCAAAAATTAATGCATCAGATATTTAACATATTTTCCATTTAATGCTGTAGCAATGCAAGTAAGCCCTGAAGGAGCATGGACCCTTTTGTAAGAGTAGTGAATACTGGCAGGTATGCTCTTCTTCCACTTATAAATCCTTAAGGATTATCTATACTGTGGTCGCAGATAGAGGAGATTGATTTTCTGCTTAAACCAAGGGGGTGGTGTGCTTCTGCCAGAGCTTGAGCAGAATTAACAGCTAGCTGCTGCAGAAGGAGAAACGTTCTTGCCCCCCTCCAGCCTCTCCTCCTCTGGCCACCTGCGTCCATCACTTACCTCCTGCTGAGCACCATACTGACCCAAGAGGCCAGGAAAGCCAAAAGCAAAACTCAGAATGAATCATAGCCACGCAGCTGCCAAGACATCAGCAAGATGGTCACATCAAAGGCGGTATGTTGAGAATCGTGTATCTGAAAGTGCAACAAATTTAACTCTGATTCATCGTGGGTTAAATGTGCCACCCTTGGGTGCAGCTACTCTGTTTTTAGATCAGGCCTTAACAACCTTTATTTTTATCTGTTCTGCAGCAAGATCATCATTGTGACTCTACCACAAAAGCCTAACGTGAAACCTATTCTAGGCAAGTTTTTGCCAGTCTGATTAACACCAACTTCACTGTTTGAACCATGCATGGTGAAGGCAGGAATTCTTCATACAGCACTTCTCTGACTATTCTCTAGACTGCCTCTGCAGGGTGTTACACACAGAGAGACAGCCCATGGCTCACAAAAGGCTTATGATGTGGCTTGAAGGCCAGGTATTTGGGGTTGCTGATTTTGAGCTGCAGGCATGGTGAAAAAAGGACACTGCCTGATGAGGAGCTCTATCTCTACCTAGATATTGAAGTCTTTTATGGATATTTACATACATTCAACAGCACTTGATACAACATAGTAATACTTGAGATAGAAAAAAACACTCTACTTTAGCTCAATCTTCCCGAGCTGCCATTTGGTGTTTATATCTTTGGTATCTCTTCACAATTTATGAATTTGTAATTTATGAATTATATCAAGACTTTCTGAGACATATCCTTTTCCATTCATATCACTAGTAACATTGTTGATGTACCATGTACTTTGGCTTTCTTGAGTGCTGAGTACAGCTTTCTTTTGAACAAACACTTTCCAAGAGACTTTGAATATCAGGCAGATTTCTTTTTGCCTAAAAACATATTGAATACGTGCTCTTTATGTTCACAGACAATCAGGACAAATATTACTTCATTTTATCCTGATCAGTTTTGTTTATGACTTCTGATTCATTTCCTGAATAAAATACTAAATTAACACCTCTTCTCAATATACCCTGTTATTATTAACACAGGACTGTCCATGTCTTTCAGGACAGCTTTTCCTCTGTTACCTTGACAGCAACTTTTGCCTTTCTTTTGCCTTTAGCTTTTGCATAATTCATGAGACAACTTTCATGAGCAACCATTTCACTGTCTTTTCCCATTCCTATGCTTCTGTGCAGCTAATGAACTTTTCTTCAGTAATTGATGCTCTCTGCTGATTTTGAGATCCTGAGTTTCAACCCTTTTTCAGGTCTCATAACATGCTGCCAGAGCTCAGGCTCTGTTTCAGTACTATGGGCTTTGGATCTGTTTGACTTCTCAACAGAAGTTGTTCAGCTACAAGTAAATCCAGGTTTAAGTTTATGTTTCTCATTATGCAATTACACAAAAAGGAATGGAGAAAACAAGCCAGCGCTATTTTAGCATACTAAAATACTTTTTCTCTGATGCAAAGTTTATTTTCTGAAGGTCTGGTGTTTGTTCCAGGAAATGTAACCAAATCTAACAGAATTTCGTGAACTGCAGTTCTTGAACTGCTTCACTTGATTCCTGATATAACTCAGTGATGTGGTTTTCAGCATAATTTGTCTTTGAAATCTCACATGAGGGAATATGAGATCATACCTCCAGCCCAGTTAATCCTAGGCTGACAGCTGGAACCACACTTTCTACATCTTCTATCTTGGAATAAGCTTTCTGTGATTAATTTTCACTTCAGTCTTTTAGGCTATTAATACATTTCACATGTTTTTAATCATCAATTGGCCTGGAAATTCTGAAAACTTTCTTATATATTGATGGCAGACTGTGATAAATCTGAAGCTGTAGTATTGAAGTATTTACTGCTTTTACTTTTAATAGCCTGCAGTGACTCTGTTTTTCCCCCACTTTTCTTATTTTTATCTTGTCTATATTCCTATTTGTTGCAGCTACATTGCCAATTTAATCTTGCAATATATTAATGAATTCATAAGCTGTAATATGGGCTTTTTCTCATTCATCTTCGAGCAAAATTGTTCACTGTTCCAATGTGGAGATATGCTGGACTGGATTTCAGCATTCCCTCCCCACAGCTGTTTGATTGTCCTCGAATTTTCAGAGGTGACATAAATTTGGTGGGAGGCACAGCTTGCACTTCAGCAGAACCTTCTGTCAGCGCTGTTTGGTGACCGTTCATCGCCACTAGATGGAGTCGAGCCGTGTTTATTATTCATTCTCACTAATTACAAAAGTAATTGGTTTGCTCTTTAACAGCGAGTAAAGTCTTCTGTGCCAGGCAACTTGCTTACAAATTAATAGCTCTGTTGTAGTGAAGAGATATCATTAGAGCACGACAAAGCCAAAGCACAGCCTGGACATGATGCTGGGGCTTACTTTGATGGGAACCTTAGTATTAATGAATACAGAAGGATACATTTATTAACGCAGTCTTACGGAAACAAGAGCAAGGGGGGTAGTTTCCTGAGGATATTCCAAAGCAGGACTGGTATAAAAGTCATTAAAACACATGGTGAGATTGTGTGATCGGTGGTATTTCTGCTGATGCCAGGAGGCCCACGGGGTATGGTTGCAGTGGTGACAGGGGCAGGTCTGCAGAGCAGTTTGTCTTCTCTATTGCATTGGTCCTTCATATGGCTGGACCTGTACCCCAAGGTGCAGCACAGGACTGAGCCCCCTGAGCACTGCAGAGCCTGTCTGGACCATGAGGAGCCCAGGGCGAGGTGTGGTGGGCAGGTTGGGCTTGGTGCTTAGGGACATGGCTTAGTGGGTGACTTTGGTGGTAGGGGGGTGGTTGGACCTGGAGGTCTTTTCCAACCTTAGTGGTTGTATGGGGAAAGACGGTCATGGGAGGAATGAAAGTATGACACGTGCGTGTTTGGTGGGTTGGTTTTATTGACGATAAAATAAATGGTCTAGGAAGTGGGAGGGATTTGTGGGGAAGGGAAGGGAAGGGAAGGGAAGGGAAGGGAAGGGAAGGGAAGGGAAGGGAAGGGAAGGGAAGGGAAGGGAAGGGAAGGGAAGGGAAGGGAAGGGAAGGGAAGGGAAGGGAAGGGAAGGGAAGGGAAGGGACGGGACGGACAGCGCAGAGCAGGCCCCGCCTGCCGCCCCCTCCCCGCCTCCCCTTAGGGCGCCCCCCGGCGGCCCGGCGGCAGCGGCGGCGGTTGCGCATGCGCGGCCGTCCCGCCCGCCTCCCTTCCGGCCGCCATCTCGCTCCCCGCCGCGTGCTGAGCCCCGCGCCCCGCTCCGGCAGCGCCGCCACCGCCCCGGGAAGGTGACGGGGGGCGGGGGGGGGACGGGGCTCGGGGGGCTGAGGGGGGCACGGGGGGGGCTGCGGGGGTACCCGAGGGGTACCCGGTGTCTGACGGGCGGTGCGGTTGGTTCCGCAGATGAAAGAAACGATCATGAACCAGGAGAAGCTCGCCAAGCTGCAGGCCCAAGTGCGCATCGGCGGCAAGGTAGGCGGGGGGGCGCCGCCGGGACGGGCCCTGGGGGGGGGCAACGTTTTGGGGGGAAAAACTGGGGGTTTCTGGGTGCGTTACCAACGCGTGAGTGGAAGGTGTAAAGTGCTTGGAAGGTGATTTTTGTGTTGCCATGACATCTGACAAAATGCACCTCTCTGGTTAGTTACAGCCTGAAGATTTTCAAAAAAAAAAAACAAACTTCCTTGGCCATAGTTTTAATGGCGAACGTTTTAGTACAGCTCAAGTTTTTAATTTGTGACTAATCCATTAATTCCTGAGGAAACACGCTCCTCTTGGATCAGCATATCTCGGGATAAGAGAGGTGTCTCGGAATAAGAACTCCTCAGCAGGACTCTCACTGGCAGCTTCCAGTGACTTTCGTTGTGGTTTTTGCCTTTGGCTGGGGATTTGGGCGGCCTTAAGTCAGGGTGAAATTGGTATTAACTGGCGTGGTGATCCTGCATGTTCTTTATCTGGATTCCTTGTTAAGCAGAGAACTGCTGAATTGGTGGTTGTGTGTGTGTTGACCACAGATGCATCCAACGCTGGTCATTTAAGAATATGCATTCAGACTGCAGCTCTTACAGCTGTAGTCAGTACAGGTGTTTTACACCTTTATAAGTGTTTTTTACCTTTATAGAGGACTGGCAGATGTGTAGTATTTTACCCGTGGCCTACTGTATCCATTCTTTCCAGTACAGAGGTAGAGGGCTGTGAACAGCATGTCTCAGCATGATTGGGGCAGTATTTGCTTACTAAAAACATGTAATCTTTAGAAGTTTAAATCTATGGAGATTAAAGCAGCAGATGTTCATTGAAATTCAGGCTGTGTGAAGTTTGATATCTGTGCTTAATACTGGTAAATGTTGGGGGAGGGGAGGGGAGAGGGGCACATGTTCCTACATAACCTTTACTTCAAGATGTAACTTTTCAAAGTTGACTGAGAGGGCTTTTGTCCAGAGTGACTAATTCATGTGGCTCAGTTACTAGGTAGTCAAGGTACTAAAATGAAACAATTTCTCTTACTCTAGAAATTTTTGAATTGCTTTGTGCAGCAGAGCAGATCACTAACTTGACAGTAGCAGGAAAGGAACATCGCACTTCCTAGACAAAAGGCTAAACTTCTGAGCTGTAATCCTCCAAGTTTTAGTTTCATGTGAATTTGTCAGTTGACGTTTTTGTAAAGATGCTAGCATCTAGCCAGTATCCTAACTTCAGCCTCTTCACACTTAAAAGATATTGCAACCGTTTATTTATGCAGCAAGGCAGCACTGCATTTTCATGTTGTTACTATGTAGAACATGGGAAGCTGAAATAGGAAGACTTAGTTTCACCTGTTCCTAGCCGTTTCTACCTTGGATTTTACTGAAGCTGTATGATTGTTCCAGCAAGTATTAGAATGACACTTTCTTCTTTTTCATAGGTATAAATGTCTTCTCATATGGGACAGTTATTTCCCTGGAGAAACTTACAACTCTGTTTGTTGGGGAACTAAACCTTTGTTTTTCTTTCTGAACAGAGGTGGTCTGAAATACTATGTGCAAGTATTTTTAAAAACATGTATTTATAAATATTTTGGCAAAATGAAAGTGTTCTTCAAATACGTATATGTAGTTCCATCAGATGAAGATGTGTATCCGGAATAAAAATTGAATGTTGGTCTGTTCTCATTCATACACTCCTATGAGTGAGAAAATAATAATATATCAATAACTCGATGTTCTCTGACTTCATGAAATTTTGGCTACAACTTGAGAAGAGTGATCTAAAGATACCTTAAAAACAACTGAAATCTGTACGCAGCCTTCAGTTTTAGGCCAGTGACAACAGATCATGATCAGCATGCAGTTCTTCTCTTCTAAGTAGGATGCTGCAGAATCCCTATCAGAATTACAGAATCACAGAATCACAGAATTTCCTAGGTTGGAAGAGACCTCAAGATCATCGAGTCCAACCTCTGACCTAACGCTAGCAGTCCCCACTAAACCATATCCCTAAGCTCTACATCTAAACGTCTTTTGAAGACTTCCAGGGATGGTGACTCCACCACTTCCCTGGGCAGCCTGTTCCAATGCCTCACAACCCTTTCAGTGAAGAAGTTCTTCCTAACATCTAACCTAAAACTCCCCTGGCTCAAATTAAACCCATTCCCCCTCGTCCTGTCACCAGACACATGGGAGAACAGGCCAACCCCCACCTCGCTACAGCCTCCCTTGAGGTACCTATAGAGAGCGATAAGGTCACCCCTGAGCCTCCTCTTCTCCAGGCTGAACAAGCCCAGCTCCCTCAGCCGCTCCTCGTAGGACTTGTTCTCCAGGCCCCTCACCAGCTTCGTCGCCCTTCTCTGCACCCGCTCAAGCACCTCGATGTCCTTCTTGTAGCGAGGGGCCCAAAACTGAACACAGTACTCGAGGTGCGGCCTCACCAGAGCTGAGTACAGGGGGACGATCACCTCCCTAGCCCTGCTGGTCACGCTGTTCCTGATACAAGCCAGGATGCCGTTGGCCTTCTTGGCCACCTGAGCACACTGCTGGCTCATATTCAGCCGACTGTCAACCATCACTCCCAGGTCCTTCTCTGCCTGGCAGCTCTCCAACCATTCCTCTCCCAGCCTGTAGCTCTGCTTGGGGTTATTGCGCCCCAGGTGCAGGACCCGGCACTTGGCCTTGTTGAACTTCATGCAGTTGACCTCAGCCCATCGGTGCAGCCTCTCCAGATCCTCCTGCAGAGCTTTCCTACCCTCAAGCAGATCGACACACGCACCTAACTTGGTGTCATCTGCGAACTTACTGAGGGTGCACTCGATGCCCTCGTCCAGATCATCGATGAAGATATTAAAGAGGACCGGCCCCAGCACCGAGCCCTGGGGGACGCCACTAGTGACTGGCCTCCAACTGGACTTGGCTCCATTCACCACGACTCTTTGGGCCCGGCTATCCAGCCAGTTTCTAACCCAACGAAGCGTGCGCCAGTCCAAGCCAAGAGCAGCCAGTTTCTTGAGGAGAATGCTGTGGGAGACGGTGTCAAAAGCCTTGCTGAAGTCAAGGTAGACCACATCCACAGCCTTACCCTCATCCACCCAGCGCGTCACTCTGTCATAGAAGGAGATCAGGTTCGTCAGGCATGACCTGCCTTTCATAAAGCCGTGCTGACTGGGCCTGATCGCCTGCTTCCCCTGCAAGTGCTGCATGATGACTCTCAGGAGGATCTGCTCCATGAGCTTTCCTGGCACTGAGGTCAAACTGACAGGCCTGTAGTTTCCCGGGTCTGCCCTCCGGCCCTTCTTGTAGATGGGCGTCACATTTGCTAGCCGCCAGTCGATTGGGACCTCCCCCGATAGCCAGGACTGTTGATAAATGATGGACAGTGGCTTGGCCAGCTCCTCTGCCAGTTCCCTCAGTACCCTTGGGTGGATCCCATCCGGCCCCATCGACTTGTGCACATCTAAGTGGAATTGTAACGTTTCTCTGGCGATTTGCTTCCTAAAACCTCACATTTCTCACAAGCATTTAGAGGTTGCATTACAGCAAGGGAGGGATTGCAGCAGTACAGTTGGAGAGGTGGAGTTGTGGACTGTAACACAGAAATGGAACTTGATGTATGAAATTTGATTTGTAGGTGGCTACAGAGTAATTATGTGGCCCTGAGGATTAGGGTTTATGAAGAATTGTTTCAATATTAATTTATTTTTTTTTTGCAAGGGTACTGCCCGCAGAAAGAAGAAGGTTGTCCACAGAACAGCCACGGCAGATGATAAGAAACTTCAGTTTTCTTTGAAGAAACTGGGAGTGAACAATATTTCTGGTATTGAAGAGGTAATTCCTTCAAATGAAAAAGTGCTTTTCGGTACAGATATGTAAAATGTCCCTTGCCAATTTAATTTTAATGCATTTTAAACCTGTCTGTAAATTATCAGTAAGTCCTCATTGAGCTTTAGAAAATGCATCTAGTTTCTAGTTAAATTGAAAAACCACACTAAACTTCTTGAAATAATGTTTGTTTGTTTGTTTTTTTGCAGGTAAATATGTTTACCAACCAAGGAACAGTCATTCACTTCAATAACCCTAAAGTTCAGGCATCTCTGGCTGCTAACACTTTCACTATCACTGGCCATGCTGAGACAAAACAGCTGACAGAAATGCTTCCTAGCATCTTAAATCAGCTTGGAGCTGACAGTCTGACCAGCCTGAGGAGATTGGCAGAAGCCTTGCCCAAGCAACGTAAGTTGAAACTTGAATGCATTCCATGCTGGCAGCTGACATGGACTTATTTATACAGCTGCAGTGAATTTCAGTGCACTCTTATTGTCTGCAAGCATATTATGACATGGAGAAGTAGAACTCTTAGATTTTATTTATAGCTCAATTCCAGCAAAGAGCATAACCAAATAAAGCAGAGGCATTTGTTTCTCAGTGTATCTTGTGGCTGGTCTAGGACTAGAAAGCTGCAGCAAGACTTGATTTTGTGGTTTCCTTCCTGATGTGGCTACCATATTTTGACATACCTATCTCTTTAAAGCTAGACAGATCAATGACCATGGAAGGCTTTAAAAACATAAACTTCAAATGTTTGTTTTGATGCATTGAATGGAAATACAAGTGGAGTGGAGGGACCGAAGTACAGACATGTTGCTTTTGCTTTGTACTGTCACAGGTGTGGTGAAGGTATTTCTTTTTGCACGGGCTTTCTGATAGCTAAGAGGGAATTACACAATACTCACAAGAAAATAGGTTGTAATTTGTGTGTGTAGAGTAGTTTAGGACTGGCATGAGCATTAAGCTACATATACCAACTTCTATTCCAGCCTTAAATTAGTAAAACAACTTGAACATCTGTTCTCTTGGGTTGTCTGGGAAAAGCAGAGGAAGGACTTAAGTGTGGTATTTGAGAAAGGTGATGCTGTCAGAGCTTGAGAGTTGGTAGTGTAAGACAGGCTTGTTGCCCTGTGTCCATATAGGGTCTTTCTGTGTCTTCTCCAACATATTAAGTCTGTTGCTTATAGAATGTGGAACATTGTAAACAGAAAATGCAAGAAGCTTATGATGTCCAGTTGCTGATATTAATGGACTTGATTGTTGCATTTATTTCTGTGTTTTGCTGCAAGCAAAGACAGCCTCTCTTTCCATTTCTCAAGTTGATACTGATTCACTCCAGTCTATTTCCCAGCAAAAAATAAAAAATTAAATTGTGCCACAAGTAGTCTTCAGGAGGAAATAAACCACTTCTTTCCCCATGAAGCTCAGTTTCCTCCTTTGTAACGTTCTTTCTGTGGCTTCTGTGTGATAGTAGTAGGACTCAAAAGAAGGAGAATCCGAAGGTCTTAAACCGATCCACTAAAGACTTGCTTCTCATAACAAGATGGGTATATTCTGCACAAGCTAAATTGGACAGTGTTAATAGTGGAGAAGCTTGTTAAAAGTGCTTGCTTTGCATGATCTGGTAAATGGTAGTTTATTTCTGCTTTGGGTGGATGCCAGGGTAGTTGCACAAAACTTTCCATTCAGTATTGTCTACTGGGGTTGGAAACCTGACATCAAAGAGTAAAGCATGTTTAGTGATCCCATTTGCAGGTGTTGAAATGAACTTGGTTTGGTCTTGGGGATGAAAAGAAATTGCAGACAGTTCAGGAGGAAATAAAACAGTTTGCTTTTGAAATGGATTACGTAACACTAAGGATGTACTCAAGCTGTAATAGCTTTCTGCTGTTAAAAACAAAGGGATGATTAGCAGTGACCTTGTTATAAGCCCCTTCCAAGTAAATTTTACGTATTCACCTACTTATCTAGAAATGAGGGTACGGTGATTTTGGTCATCTGGTATAAACTTGTCTTTTTCTTCATGCTTTTTTTTTGAAATCAGAAGGGTTAATTAGGAAAAACTGAAGTAGTGAAGAGTTTGATACAACTTAGCCTAGGTAGCACAGCTAAGAATAGCAGTAAAGGCAGTGGCACGAGCACCCAGGGACCTGAAATGCCTATTCTTAGCATTCTGCGACTGGAGTTTGAGAGATACTCATTGATCTGCTTCAGTGGGAATGGTTAATGCTCTGGCAAATATAATGAGAGTAGTAAAGATTCTGAATCATCAGAGAAGTGGACCAGAGCATGTGGTTACCTCAAACAAGTAAGGGTAAAATGGTGCATCTGGTTCCATATTCCTCTAATTTTTCTAGAGAACAGTAGTGTTTTTGTGTCTCTAGTCATCTGCATGTGCCTGCAGCTTCATAATTACACTATTGTTTTTCTTGAATGTCTTAAGATCATAAGAAGGACTCAGATCTGTCCTTTTCCATGGAAATTGTTGATGTCATGAAATAGGTAAACTTTGAGAACGACTGAGTAGTCGGTGAACGAAGATGCTTTCAAGAGGAATTGGTAGAATAAGTCTTTGTCTGTGTCACTGAAAATGACTACCATGCAAGGCACTCAATACCTTTAGGTAAAAGATGGTGTCAGGTAAACTATCATCTCTTTGAGCATGATCAGTAACAAAGGGAATGGTAACTTCTTAGGCTAGTTGTAGGTTTTTTTTTATTCAGCAGGGAAACTGTATAGAGCATTACAGCTTAGCTTACACTCTTTGATAATGTTTAAAAATAAATAAGCAGAAAGCAGAACAACTTTGTAACTAGGGTGCTTACGGTGAGCTAGAATAACACTTTTTAAACTACTTGCTCTTTGCAGCTGTGGATGGAAAAGCACCACTTGCTACTGGTGAAGATGATGATGATGAAGTTCCAGGTAAGAACAAACATGAAACTGAGAAAAAGGAAATGAGTTTTGCTGAGAGACGACTTATGTACCATAACATTTGGCCAAGGACAGTAGGGTATTGACTGGTCACTCTGTTTCATAATTCCTGTGGACAGGTTATTTCATTATTTTCAGATACCATGCTAGACTAGATGAATAATTGGTTTGGGATAGCATTTTTGTCCTGTGTAGGAGTAATAGCTGTGGCTGAGATAATTATTTAATCTTCAGTAAAAAGGCTGGGACAGAACTACCTATCCAGTATCACTTTGTTTAGTTGTGGGTACAAGTGAAGTTAAATCATTTTAGAATTGTGCTTTATAATGAACCACCTAAAACTTAGTTCTTAAGCAAGAAAATGAAGTCTGAAAAGCTCTTATGTTATTTGAAATGTGTTCTATAAGCTGTTGTTTTTTTTTTTTTTTTTTAACCTCATAAGCACTTGATATGAAGTAGAACTTCAGAAAAAATACATTTGGCAAAGCAGAAGTGGTTCAAACTCTAATTTCGGTGTTTTTCTTTCTCCAGATCTTGTTGAAAACTTTGATGAAGCATCAAAGAATGAGGCAAACTGAACTGTCACTTTCTGAATAAAGTTAAAACTTGAAAAAGCTACATGGAGCTGCTATTTTATATTTTGACTGCTCTTGTTTGACTTCATTTTTATAGATCTCAAGATCTATAATACTTGGAAACTCCTTCAACCTGCAGCTCCTTCTAGTTATTGCTTGTACACAATATTATTTTTGTGGCCTGGTTGAACAAACCTATGCTTTGAAATAGGATTGCTAATGAATCTATGCCTAGATACATTTTTGAGTAACTTGTATACAAGCAAAAACCTCATCTTTAATGAACTTTGGCATACAATAAAAAAATACAAAATAAACTTTCTGGTCTGGCTTCTTGTCAGAAAAGCAGGAAAAGAATTGTCTGTAAGTATTAAACTGTTATAAGAGGGCTTGTTTTTCTGCAGAGCATCTTCTTCATGGTGTTAGAAAAATGGGTTCTAAAAATTTCTGTGCTTAAATTAGCATTTTAGACTTAAACAGAGATTCTTAAATAGTGCTTCTCTGGGTTCCAGAGAATGAGAAGGTTTGTTTCTTGGCTATGAGGAAAAGTTCTTTAATTCCAGTATAACCTTTGCATAGATATTGCCCCCAGGAGTGAGGGTTCAACTTTACATTTAGGAGTCTTTGATATTAATGATAGATCAGGTAACTTCTATAACAAAAACTAAGCTTCAGATAGAGGTTAGTGGTTGAGTGCTCTAAGGTTGTCTCTTTAGAGCAAATATTGCTGGAGGAGAAATTCATCCTGTCTTGTGCAGGATAAAATGCAGGACAGATTTTTTCGTAAGAGATAGCCACAGCATCAAGTTTGCATTTTGCCTGAGAAAGGGTGGGGATGTCTGACTTGCCAAACATGTTTAGTGTGGTGTAAGTCAGCTATTGGGAAAGAGTGGAGGAACTTGTTCAAGCCATGCCGCTCTCTCGAATGGTTTGAAATGAGCAGTTGGATGTGAGCATGACACAGCTGGGTTAACAACAAAACACTTTCAGTTTACAAATAATTCGGTTTGCAAATAATTTATCAGTAATTTACACTTTGTTTAGAATTAATCCAAATGAGAAACTGCATTAATTGAATTAATACTTGCCATGTGACATCTGTGGAAGTATGGGTGGTAGGTACACTCCCAATCAGGAAATACTGGTGTATCTTAAACATTCCTAAATGGTGACTAAAGACCAAGACTTAGTCAAAGTGTGTTCTTGTTTATAACAGACTCTAAATGGAATTAGTTTTCTTGATAATACTAATCGTCATGTCTCACACTGAAATACTTAGCCCTGTACTGAATGTTGTCATTATTTCCTCTCAGTAAGGAGTTTAGTTATAGTCTTCCTAGTTTGTCATTAACTGCCAGAATCTGAAAATAGCTGTGTTAATGGTTCTCATTAGATTGAACTTATATGTAAGCATATTGTAATTGTGCCATTGGGGACTCCTGTGTATTCTTACTCAACAAAAACAGTTTCATATCTCCATTTCACATATCTTGCTTGCATTTCTATTGCCATTTCTCTTTGGCTTTCTCTTGAAACAAAGGTCTGTTTGTTCTCATAGCTTTTTTCAGGTGAAAACTTGTTCTAGTTCTGTCATGTTAAGCTTTGTAACAGCTAGATTCCAATGCAGTAGTGAGCATTACTGAAATTCTTCAATTTAGCAATGAATTTTCAGAAACATCATCATAATATATTCATAATATTGTCTTAAACTTATACCTTAGAGGCTCTCCTGTAGTCTAAAAACTAGTCTCTTCCAATAGAAAAGCAATTCATTTTAGAAGATAGCTTAATACATAGTTTTACTATGTGTGTGCATATATAAAAGCAAACTTCGTAGAATGGTTTTTAAAAGCATTATTTTTAAAAGTCTACAGGATAGCACTTGAGTTATTACAAGTTGCTTTTTTTTTTTTTGGTTTTGTGAAGTTGAGGTGGTGTCTCCTAGGAAGTGTTCCAGTGAGAATTTCTTGTAGTCAGTAGCACACGTTTAAGAAACATGACCAAGAAAGATCTCTTGAGCTGTTTTAAAATGTACACAACTTAGTAAGTCAGATACTGAAATCAATACCTGAGTAGTGTATTGCTTGCTGGTGGCACAAGGAGTTCTTGCAGTTCACCCTTACTTCTGTGAAGTTTAGTGGTGAGTGTTTTGAGTGTGGAAAATAATATAAATATTTAACCTCTTCTAAAATGATTTCCTTGTACCTCTGCTTCATCAATGTCAAATTTAGTATAAAGGTAAAAACAAACAAACAAACAAACAAACCACCTTTTTGCCTGTGACTTGGCTGCTTGTTGTAACTTGTGTACAGCACACGGCTGTACACGACCTTACCCATACTAAAAACTGAAGTGGCACATTATAAGAGAGTATTGAGCACCGTGGGACGGGAAAGTTTTAAAGAAGAAATTGATTAAGCCTGCTAAGCTTTGCGGTGGTTCCCAAGAAAGCTTGTCCACAGTGTGGGAGAAGAAACTGAAAAACCTAGGTGTATCTTGGAGCCCATTAATATGTGCCAGTGGTACTCAGTCAAGGAAAACAATGTAAACAAACGAGGGATTAGTGAAAAATAAGTGTATTAGGTGTTATATGTGGGAGGTGAATGGGGAAAGTTTGTATTTTTCAAGGCTGGGGGAAAAATAATTGTGCTTTAGGAACCGGAATGTGGAAGCTGATCATCCTATTTGTGAGAATGGATTCAAAGATGTAAAATTAGTGTTAATATTCAGTGCAGATCAAAGAACCAAAGGTAGACAGGGAGGTCTAGATTGATGTTGATTAGGTTACAGCCTTAAATAATTGGCAAGTTGGTGGCATCTGTCAGAAAGAGAGATTTTAAGCTTGGTGTTTCACAACCCTGATAAGTACTCTAGCAAGTCTTGGGCTTACAGAAACGTATGAAATGTGGCTCCTCGTTTTCCAAACCTAGTTTTCATCCCTCCTCAGATCCATAGTTTCCGTTGCATCCAGCACTTTGTGAGAGTTCCTGAAAATGTTTTCCTTTTGATTTGATTGTTGAAATATCCTAACCTAGAGCAGACCAAGACCAGACCAGATGCTGGAATGAAGTATTTTTACAGAAATGGATCTTTCAGTGCAGCTGAATCAAGCTTACTTCATGGAGCTGAACATTGCACAGCATGAGGGAGTATCATGATTAGTTTGACTGTGAGTCAACCTCGAGAACTTTAAAGTGGGTGTATGTAGAAGCATTGAGAGCCAGGGGTATAATTATTTCTGTGTATTCCAATTGACTGTACACTGTGGTCTCATGGTAGTAAAAGCTACTTGCATTCTCATCATGAAAGTTTTCAACTGACCTCTTAATATTCTGCCTTCTGTCAGTTCATACATAAGTTATTTTAGTAGAGAAATCTTAATAGAAGAGAGTTTATGTAATACTGTACTGTCTTGCTATAATTTTTTGTTTGCTTGTTTTCTTGAAAGAAATAGATTTAACAGGTGCAGTTTGTATATTGTCTTTATGTTGCAGTAGAAGTATTCTGGCAATGAAAAAGCCATCCTAGCAAAGTTTGTGTAGTGCAAGTAACGCTATATATATATTAATAATACTTCTACAGGAGAGTCACTGTCCAGCCTTTCGCGTTACTAATGGATCCGAACAAATCACTGGTTAATTAGTGGTGTAAGCAGTAATCACTGGTCATGCAACGCACAGTGATTTTGCTTCTGATATCCAATAACCAACATTTGCAACACTTAGGGACTTGATGTGATGTACAGGATACTGGGAGATACTAATGGACGTTTCTGCTGCACTTGAAATCCTGATTCTGCACTTCTGTTGAATTGAGTGAGTAATACTGATTTTGTTTGGTTGGTTGTTTTAGGTACTGAAAAAAGTTGATTTGGGTAGTGCTCTGCTCTCCCACTTAGAAGAAAACTGAAGTTGAGTTTAACAGGTTTTGTTTTCTCTGGTTCAAGACATATACAATTGTTTATGGTGTTGCCCCTGAGCTAATAACATCTAGTGGGCTTAAGCAGGAATCTAAAAAAAAAAAAAAAATTCAGCCACATCTAATTTAAGAGTCTCCTGCTGAAAAAACAGCATGCAACTTGTGCCAAAGCTTGTGCTCAGTGCAGTGGTGTGGTTTTAAAATGATGCAATGAGATAAAGCTTTTAAATGCAAGATTTGAAGGTGTTTAAAGCACCTACTGAAACATGGGGAAGTCTAGGTTTAAGGCACAGGCCCAGGAACTGCGGCTAGTCCTGCTATGCATCTTTCCTGTTACTTCTAGTAACTGCATTAGGCAATTGTAAAGGTAGATGTGTATGGCTTCAGGGTCAGATATTCTCTTAGTGTTTTGTGGGCTGCTGGTAGGATTCATACTTAAACTAATAATGAATTGAAGTGGGAAAAAAAAAACACACAACTGAACAAATGTCACAGCAGAGAGGCAGGCATCTTGGTTTGAAGTGTCTCACAAATGTTTACCCTGGGACAGTTGTCATCCAAAGCAGCAGCAAGGAATTAGTGTGATGTTTCACTTATTGTCCTTTTGTCTGCTTTGCGCTGCTTTGTGTTAGGAAATGGTGCAGTTCTTCATGGTTTGGGGAAGCTCCTCAGCAGTGTAACCATAGAGTAGAATTTTAACAAGCTGATTATGCAGTTGGGTTTTGCCTTTAGCATATTTTGGGGGCAGCATCTGGATAAACAATACCCATGCACATCTATGGCATTTCATGCTCCAGTAACTTCTACCGAGGGGGATGATCTTCAAGGACTTTTATTATTTTCACTGTTGGTAGAAGTCAGAGTAGCCTAAAGGTGTTTTAGGATTCACTGAGTCATCTTCTTCCACCAGCATACAAAATTGAGACTTGTTTAGGTGTGACCTTGTGTGTGTCTACACCACTGGTGTCTAGACTGACGTCTGTCAGGAGCTGTAGGTTAGATGAATTTTCATTGTCCTAAGTGTGTCAGCCCACTCCTGTTCATAGAATAGTCACTCTACTCCCATTATATATGTTTCTCATATTTTAGCATAGCCCGAATTTAATTGCTTGTACTTTGAAAATAAAGTGCTATTATTTGTTTCAAAATACGGACTTCAGCTTCGTTTTCCATCTTTGTCCCATCTCTATGTCTTTCATGTCTCATTAGGAAATACAGTATATTTGATGACTGTATCAGCAAGACTAAGTTAAACTACAAGGGGGACTTGAGATGTCAAAATACAGGTACTGAGGTAGAAAGATGCAACAGTATACTTTCTAGAAGGCTGTAGATGCTCTTGATATTGTCACATTTCAGCTGTGAGAAATAAAGCTGATTTTGCAGTGGAAAACTCCACTAACCTTGCATATTCAAAAGTGATTGTGCAGGCATGACAGTAGTATAGCAGTGGGGAGTATGTTAAGCAGGTAAAGGGAGCGCTCCACAAATAAGGAGGATACTGTTCCAAAATAAGGAGGATAGCTAAGAAAAACAGAATGTGCAGTGTGAAATCAGTAAAAACAAAAGTCATGGGACCTCTAATCACGAGAGAAGGAAGAAAAAAAAAAGGGGGGGGGATTAACAGTTGGTCAAATAAAATTATGCATGTATAGTACAGAAAGTTGTCAAGTAGCTTGCGAACTTGTAGTATTCAGCCAAAGAGGAAAGAGGGGAAGAAATCAAGTGTCAGGTAATGGGGAATATAAGGTTATGATATACTTCCTAGTTTGCGCTCCTGCTTGCGGGATGCCTGCCATTGCAATCACAAATAAAATAGCTTCGGAAGACTGTCTGAAAAACTGAGGTATTTCTCCCAGTGTCCCCTGGCTGGTGCCCACAGGGTGCCCAGGCCTAGTAAGGTCTAGGCTCTGCACTGCTGGCACGATGAGAGAGGGCTCTGGAAAGAGTGGGGAGCCTGGGCTGCTCCTTCTCCAACCTCACAGTGCTCTCAGCTGCTCTCAGCACATCTGTCACAGGAGAGGGGAGGACAGGCCCCAGCACCAACCTCCTGCCACCATCTTCCTTGGCTTCTGGAGAAGGGCATTCATGACAGGGCCAAGATAGAAATCTTCCTCGGAGTAAGAGACCTCCCTCTGCACAGCCCAAAGCCTTGTGGCTGGATGGCCTGGTGCCATTTCTGAAGCTCCCTGTGTGCTCCCAAGCCTGGGACACCTGAGGGGATGGGTAGCTCTGTGTGGGGAGCTGAGCAAAGCTCTGGGCACAGGAATCAGGTTATGATATACTTTCTACTGTGACCTCCTCCTTGCAGGATGCCTGCCATTGCAATCGTGAATAAAATAGCTTCACAGAAGATTTCATCAAAAAAAAAATTTGAGATTTTTCTCACACATGTAAGCAGGCAAGCATTATACTTATAAACAAAACTCTTTTTAGAAACAATGACAGTCTTGTTAGGTCTATGATCTTACCCATTATTCGTGATAAATCTCATATCACAGATAGAGAATAGCTAGGCAACCTGCTTTTATGATGTGTTTGGAAGCAACTGTGCTTTGAGCCTGTATGTTATAAAATCTTCACTGAGAATATGATGAGGCCCTGGAACAGGTTGTCCAGTGAGGTTGTTGATGCCCCATCCCTGGAGGTGTTCAGGGCCAGGTTGGACAAGGCCCTGGGCAACCTGGTCTAGTGGGTGGCATCCCCTGCTCATGGCAGGGGGGTTGGAACTAGATGGTCATTAAGGGCCCTTCCAAGCCATTCTACAATTCTATGAAAATGCTTAAGACAGCCTACGTCCATCTCAATGGTAAACCTAATGGTGATTTAGAAAGGCTGAGTCAAGACATCAGGTGGTATAATAGGTTTCCTGAAATAATTTTGAGACAGATGCTGGGATCTGTATGATACTAGCCTTTATGGTAGTATCCTTTATGGATACTGTATGGTACTAGCCTTTAAGCTGTGTTTTCCATTTATGAAATAGAAATGCTGATGTGCTAAAAATACTTGAGGGCTATGAAAGGCATGTCATGTTTCTGTATTTGCTGTGTTTTGATATAAACACTAAAAAAAAAAAAACATGCAGTTGGTCTATGTGAAGAATCAAAACAATATTCCCAATGATGTGGGTCAGTATTTATTTATTTATTCTTAGAGGATTATTTATTATTTGGAGATTACTTAGGCTGCTTCTTGCAGAAAAAAAAATGAAGTATATGATGCAGTCCCATAGCTCTAATCCCCCTTGTTGCTGTACCCAGCTTATATGTTACTATCTGTTGGGCTCTGAAAGCTTCCCTGATCTGCTAGTTTTTGTGTGTATGGTAGACTCTTATCAGTGTTCATCTGCTGAAGACTGACATGCTCTACAGTCCTATATGCATAAAGAACTGCTGGCTTAATTTGGTGACAAATCAACCTCAACAGAAAGATCTATTCAGACGTCATTCCTAAGGACTAACCCCTAACAATATCTTTGATCTTCAAAGCTCCCAATGGCTGGATTTCTTATTCACCCAGTTATACATTCATTGCCAGACAGAGCAGTGTACTTCCTGAAAGCATATGTGCTGCACAGCAGGAGGTGCATGCAAGCGGAACTGTTATAACAATACTAATGATGATCAGTCTAGTGACGGGCTATGTCTGCACTCTGGTGATTTATACCATTGTTGTAAGAGAAAAAAAAAAATATGGTCCACAATGGTCAGGACAAACTGCTGGAATGTCCCTAACAATCAGCTCCCTCATGAAAAATGCACAATAGATTTTAGTCTATGGCTGTAAATACAAATGGTCTTTCCCTTTGTCTTTCTTTTCTCCTTTTTCTGCCTGTTTCTCTTACTCTCTGCTTCTCTTTCTCTCTCTCTCATCCCTTAGTCTTTACAGTGTCATAAGAATATGTAGTTCTCATGCTAGGGATTATATACCACAGTGAATGTGAGTTTCTTGGAGTTAAGATGAATTTTCACGGTTGCCCTACTTCTGGCCTTTTTGTTCCAAGAAATCATAAACCAGTTGAAAAAGCAGTAATTTTGTCCATTGTTCTGGCTGTGAGTTAAGTAGCATCATAAGGAGTTAAAGAACTGAACTTCAAGTTTACTTAAAGTTTACAGGAAAAATGTAAGATTATGCTGCAGTAAAACAGCTCTGGAAATCCCAGACTGATGCTTGCCATAAATAAAGCTTTACTACATTATTTCTCAGCTGAGGAAGCGTAAGATTGAATGGCCAATCTCTGCCTCTTTGGAGCTAAGCAACAGTGTGTTTCTTTCTGCAGTAGTAGCATCTAGAAACCATCTGCTGGCTTTTGTCTGAAAGAGAGTGCCACAGGGGAAAGTTTGCAGCACAGGTGGAGTTCGTCCCTGGAGTGACTGCGGGGAGCTGAGATCACCCATCATGGGTCTTGGAAAAGGTGGAGTGTTCTGTCTTGTCCTTGACTTTGCACTGCAGGCACCGGCTTTCTGGGTGGTATGAGGAGGAAGTGTAAGGTACTGATATTTTTTTATACCAGTGAAAAACTCACAGGCTGAAGGGAGATGAGGCACTACCCTGAGAAGGTCTGGCAGGAGGTTGCTGCTCTCTGCTATCACAGAAATTCAAGTAGGGAATTCAAAGTACAAGATAGATGAACAAAGAAAGTGACAGAGGGGAACTAGTAACTGGCACTGGAGAAAACGGGAACAGACAGGGGAGTGTTTTACAAAATGCTCATCACATTTACATCCAAATAGTAATGCTAGCACTGTACTGAATTAACTATTCGCTTGAATGAATCCTGTATGGGTGGAGATCACAGAATCACAGAATTTTCTAGGTTGGAAGAGACCTCAAGGTCATCGAGTCCAACCTCCAACCTAACGCTAACAGCCCTCCACTAAACCATATCCCTAAGCTCTACATCTAAACGTCTTTTGAAGACTTCCAAGGATGGTGACTCCACCACTTCCCTGGGCAGCCTGTTCCAATGCCTCACAACCCTTTCAGTGAAGAAGTTCTTCCTAACATCTAACCTAAAACTCCCCTGGCTCAAATTAAACCCATTCCCCCTCGTCCTGTCACCAGACACGTGGGAGAACAGGCCAACCCCCACCTCGCTACAGCCTCCCTTGAGGTACCTAAAAAGAGCGATAAGGTCGCCCCTGAGCCTCCTCTTCTCCAGGCTGAACAAGCCCAGCTCCCTCAGCCGCTCCTCGTAGGACTTGTTCTCCAGGCCCCTCACCAGCTTCGTCGCCCTTCTCTGCACCCGCTCAAGCACCTCGATGTCCTTCTTGTAGCGAGGGGCCCAAAACTGAACACAGTACTCGAGGTGCGGCCTCACCAGAGCTGAGTACAGGGGGACGATCACCTCCCTAGCCCTGCTGGTCACGCTGTTCCTGATACAAGCCAGGATGCCGTTGGCCTTCTTGGCCACCTGAGCACACTGCTGGCTCATATTCAGCTGACTGTCCACCATCACTCCCAGGTCCTTCTCTGCCTGGCAGCTTTCCAACCATTCCTCTCCCAGCCTGTAGCTCTGCTTGGGGTTATTGCGCCCCAGGTGCAGGACCCGGCACTTGGCCTTGTTAAACTTCATGCAGTTGACAAAGATGTGTAGCTGTAAAGTTATGTTCCTTTAGGAATCACCTTAAAACAACATATTAACTTCCTTTAACCAGACATTAACGATCTGTTTATGGTTGTTCTTCACTGTCTGTTCTTGGTTGTTTTTCAAAAGCAGATTTTTTCTAAGCTTTTAAAAAGTTGTGTGTAAAGTTCTATTTTTTTCCTTGGTAGGATTAATTCTTATCTATACTATTAATCTTTAGGAACAGAAGTGCTTTCTTCTTCAGCTTTCATTTACCTCCCTGCTAGACAGATAAAGGCTGTCTTCAGTGTAAGGCTTCCAATCTACTGCAGCCAGCAGCGGCCATAAATGAATGTTAATTCTGATAAGTGTCCTCCTACCCACTGCACTGCTGACTGGAGTTCATCTGTTGTGCAGTCTCTCTGGTTAAGTAGACCAGAATACTTTGCAATATCAAATGTGAATGAATGAGACAAAGCCTTGTGCAGCTCTGAGCTGTTCTTTCTGTTATTACTACATCAAACTGTGCAAGGCAATCTGCTTTGTGAGGCACTGTTCATGACATCTATCATTACATGCTGCACATTCAATTTGGCAAAAAATAATTTCCTTGATCAGAAAAGACTTGTTTGCTAACACTTTGAAGTGCAGTATGTATCGTTCAATTTCAAATGTAAAATACTGTAATGCTCCCAAAAATAAAAATAAAAATATTACTTTGGCAAGTGATTTTTACAAAGTCAACATGCAGTTAGATTTTGATCTCAGAATTTTCAAATTCCTCAGGTCCCGTGGCATGCTGTGGCAAGGAAAAATAACGCTGTATCCAGACTCAAGTATGTCATTCAAAGGTAATTCCTAGTGTCTTCTCCCTGCCATCAGTGGCTGCAAAAATCCTTCACTCAAAATTAGCAGGCTGATATTTCAAAATCTGGCTTGTGAAATACTGCTGGTTGTTCCCCACAGCACCCTCACAAGAGCCATAGAAAAATTCAATTCCACATTCATTGCTTTAGCAGCATAAGGTTACACTATAGAAAGGGCTCTTAATGCAGGAAAAGAGTTTCTCAAAGATGATCATCTTCATCCTTTTACCCAGTTTTGTGGGATGGTTAGTGATTATCTGACAGTTGTTTGAAATTCTACAGCAAAAAGAAGAAAGAAAAATTATATTTTACTGTCTTAATTCACATCTTTCCATCTTATCTGAAAAAAAAAAAAACAAAACCAACAACAACAAAAAAAAACATTTTCTAGGATATACTTTCAGGTAATAGATAACCATTAGTCAATTTATTTTGTATAAACTCAGTATTGACTGAAGTTTAAGAAAAAATACAAAGCGGGTACTGAATATTTGTAATTTAGAAAAAATACTTTCCTGTAACATAAATAATAAAGAAAAATTTTTATTTTATTTTATTTTTTTTGTTCCTTATGCATACTGAAACAGAATGTTTCTATTGAGGATGTTTTAGAAATTAAGCAGAAATGGCTCAGGTTATGGTATTCCAAGAAAACTGTTTGCATTATATATTTTCAACAATCACGAAAGGTCATTTGTTTTTACACAGGCTTTTGAATCTCAGTATTTCTACCATGTAACTTTACAGTGCTTGCCACTTCATATTGCTTTAAAATTGCTTATAGTACATTTTTTCTAGATTTAATAATTTCCCTCTGTTTTCAAAGTATGTTAGACTTACAGTTAATCAATTTAAATAAAATGATACCTAGATGTGTGATACAATAAAACTGGTATAGACCCTACATAAAAAGGTAGATAATAGTTAAATGTAGCAAGGATTTCACCAACACCTGCAGGTTGTTACAAGTTCTTGCTTCAAGTGTCTCCTTTAAATTTTGTTACACTCAAGATTTCAGCTTTCAGAAAAATGGGTGTTCTGTTCTCTCACAAAAATAACCAAAAAAACCCAAAAACAACAACAAAAACACATTGCAGATTTTAATTCTGACCTGATTTACATCTTTTACAGATCACACATGCCATTATATGGAAAAACTTGGACACAAATTCAGGTTTAATCTATCTTGTGTTGTTGCTCTTTCCCCCTGCACATCTTCCTACTGTATATTCAGTCACTCTGAAATAAAAAAGCTACTATTTTGAATCCATAATTTCTCTGTTTCTGACCCAAAGAATGAGTCTGGATTACCCAAGCCATCTAGTTGGGGGCTTTGGTTGGGACTGCAGTACCAATACTGCAAGCAGTATTGATTTCTGTATGGAATTGACTTGCGGAAAACGGACTCCACAATCAGTAAGATTGTACAGTAGGTGTGTTTATTCAGTGCTGGGCAGCACAAGGGGTAGTCCTACTAAAGTCATACTTATCTAACATGGCAACTTGCTTTGGTTATATGCAGTAAAGAGTTTCATATACAAGAAGTTTCCCAGTACACCTATATATACATGTATGCATAACCTGTCACCGCTTAGTATTAAAATTGGCTCCAAGAAGTCATGTCCATAAACTCCTCCCATCTGTGCTTGCGCGGTGCCTTCTGGTGGTGAGTGCTGAGAGTTGTGGAGATGAAGTAAGATGTCTTCATTACGGTTGAACTTTTCACCTCATCTCCTTGTGCATGCTCTCTGAGGCCTTGGTCACAATCTGGGCCATAAGGTTGGTTTGGTCCAGTTCTCTGGGTCTGAAGAGCTCCTGTTACCTGGAGGCCTTGCATGTTTGACATTATCTTTATCTTGTCCTTTTAAGAACAGTCCTTATCTCTGAGCCCTTGGTCACAGTCCAAACCATAAGGTTGGTTTGATCTGCTTGGACGCCTACCTGGGCAGCCTGCTCTGAGGAACCTGCTTTGGCAGGGGGGTTGGACCCGATGATCTTTTGAGGTCCCTTCCAACCCCTACAGTTCTGTTCCGTGATCTGGTTCTTGCAGTTCCAGGGGCTTCTGTTATCTGGAGGCCTAAGCGCAGCACAGGCACATTGCAAATGTAGCACATATTAAGCAATGAGTGTTGCCTACATATTCATTCTTAATCAATCACTCTCTAATTTCTAATCCCATGTTTCAGTCCCCCCTTTTCTGGAAAGTCTAGTAATTCTTTTACTTAATATAAAAATTCTTCTTCCAAGTCTCTATGATATATGCCCCTCAATGCCTTGCCATGTACTTTCGTCAAGGAAGTTAATATCACCATTTGTTGTAACAATTTCCAATTCCAAACAAGTATTACAGAAGGCAATATACCAACTAATATCAATAAAACAATAATTGGGTGACATAATGTATTCAAAATTCCAGTTGCAGTTGGCAACCATCCAAAGAGTTTGTTCATTCTTCTCCTAATTTTTGCCATTCTGTTAATGTATATAAATAGTCACCATTTTTTCAACACATAATCAAAATTTCTAACTTTCCATTAATGCTCTTATCCTCCATTGTTGCAGCTTCAGACCAAGGCCACTCGCCATCCTCTGTTATTATAGAGGCACCTTCCAATTCTAGAATCACAATTATGACTATAAGCCACTAAAATAAAACAATTCTGCCAACTAAATTTTCTGCAAATTATATTGCTAAGTACTTCTGACCGTAATGTCCTCATTTGGCTCGACTGAGCTTTAATTTCAATTCACTGTTACCTAGCGTTACTTTCCAGGGGGCTTCTGGAGCTTTCTTCGCTTGAGAATGGTGATCCAGGCACTCTGTTCCTCGATCTTAATTGTGGTGAAGGTTGTAAAGAGCACCTGGTATGGTCCTCTACAAGAGACTTAGTTACCTCTCAGGCTTTGGCAGTCCTAGTGGGGAAAGCCTCTGGCCATCCTGAAAAGGTATCTGTTAACACCAGTAAATATCGACACCCCCCCTTTTCTTAGAAGTTCAGAAAAGTTGATTTGCTACTGTTGCCCGGGCCCATGGCCTTTTCCAATTTGACCCAGTTTTGGTTTGGGGGCATTTTTGTGGTTAGTCTGGAGACAAAGATCACATTGTTAAGTTATTTAAGTGATAGTAGCATATAAGTTCCTGGCAATAAGTTTTCCAATTACATAGTTACACAAAGCATCTATTCCCCAATGTATTTTCCTGTGTTCTTCCTTTACCAGTGACCACAATAAACTGGAGGGGATGGCTAGCTTCCCCTTCCCTTCTTTGATAACAGTCCAACCCTCTTGGTTATATTTTCCCTTCTGACTTTCGATTAATTTTCTATCCTTTTTATGTACAAGTTTACCTTCAAGAGGAATTTGCCTGTCTGGAATCAGGGCTCCCTCAGTTGCTACCTCACCTTCTGCTGCTTCTTTTGCCTCTCTGTCTGCCAGATCATTTCCTTCCTCCAATTCTGAGCTCACCTTAATGAGCATTCTGAGATGTGCCTTAATGTGCATGATTGCTACCTTTTCAGGCAGCTGAACTACTTCCAATAATCTCATTTAGCCCGTATAGATGTTTATTTTCCAGATTCCATTACATCTTTGCAAGTGGTAACTGCATACCCAGCATGTCACTTTCCGCTGATGATGTAGCTGCTTCCATATTTCCACATCATCAAAAGGAGTGTCCTTCAGATCTGGATGGCTGGAGCAGGTAGCTTCAATGGTCTCCAGGCAGTCATGGTATACTGGCTACCCTTGGTTTCTGCTGATTTCAGGAACCTTTGTGGGGAAAGCCAGTGACTGCCTTTCACTTCCAGCACTGTCCACAGTGAAGACACTAGCACAGTTATTTTCTGGCCCAAGGTGAACTTGTGTGCTTCCTGGATATTTAGCACCACTGCTGCAAGGGCTCTGACGCATCCTGGCCATCCCTTGGTGGCGGCATCCAGCTGCTTAGAAAAATAAGCAACTGCCCTTCGATATGGGCCCATGTCCTATGCTACTATTCCCAGGGCAATGTTCTGTTTCTCATGGGAGAAGAAGAAAAATGGTTTATTCACATCTGGAAATCCCAGAGCTGGGGCTGACATGAGAGCCTTCTCCAGTTGTTCAAAGGCTCGCATGGCCTCCTTTGTCCATTGGAGGTCCCTGTTCCCATTCGCAATGAGCACATACAGCGATTTTACAAGCAATCCGTAATTGTAGATCCACAATCTGCACCATCCCGTCATTCCCAAAAAGGTTTGCAGTTCTTTTATTGTCTCAGGTTTCAGGGTTTGACATGTTGCTTCTTTATGATCTTGCCCCAAGGTCCATTGTCTGGCACTAACCTCATAACCCTGGTAGGTCACCTTCTGCTTTACCACCTGAGCCTTCTTCTTCTTCGATACCCTGTACCCCTGTAGTTGCAGGAACTTTAGGAGGCTTACCGTCCAGGCCACACATGCTTCTTCTGTCTGGGTGGCTATTAGGAGATCATCTACGTACTGCAACAGCTTTACTTTTCCTGATGGGGCTTCCCAGGTCTCCAAGTCCTTTGCAAGTTGTTCTCTGAACAAGGTGGGTGAATTCTTAAAGCCCTGAGGCAACCTTGTCCATGTGAGCTGTGTTTTGCGTCCACTTCTTAGGGTTTTTCCAATCAAATGCAAAGATTTTCTGTCTGGCTTCATGGAGAGGGAGGCCAAAGAAGGCATCCTTCGGGTCTAAAATGGTAAACCACGTCAGTTCTGGTGTTAAACATGTTAATCAATTATCGGGCTAATTCCTTCTCTATCTTCCTTTTTCAAGAGGTACTGTTTAAATGCATTTTTTGCCTTCCCTGGTACATTAGAAAATCATTCTCCGGAAAACACTTGACTTAGGATTTCCTCACTAATTTCCTCTTTGGTCTCAATAGCTTTCAATATCAAACTCAACACTTCCACATATCTTTGATCATTTACCTCCAGCATAATCTCCCCATTTTTAAATGAAATGGTTGCTTGTAATCTTTCCGATAAATCTCTCCCTATGAGTGACTCTGGGGAGCTGGGCATGTATAGGAACTTGTGAATGCCCCACTGTTTCCCATATTTATATTTCAATGGTTTGCAGAAATATGCTATTTCAGATTGGCCAGTTGCCCCCTTCACTACAATGTCATCATTCCCCACTGATACCAATGCTTTATTTAAAACTGAATATGTTGCTCCCATATCTACCATAAGTTCCACCTCTTTTCCCTCCTTCCCCAGCTTCATTTTTATAACCTGCTTTTATAACCTTTTTATAATCTGCTGGGGTAGATTACCCCAGTCCTCTTCAGTCATCTTTTGCATGCACGACCACCACCTCCCTTCCCAGTTCCCTTTTCCATTTCTTTTCTGTTCTGGGCATTCATTTTTCCAATGCCCAAATTTCTTACATAGGGCACATTGCACCTTGCCTAGCCTGGGCTGTTCCTGTCTGGGCCTCCTTTTTCCTTCTTCCTTAATAACTCCTATCAGCCTCTTCTGCATGTTTAATTGAGGAAGATAAAAGTCCTCTCTCCTTCCAGATTGCTCCATGTGCATGCACCACACCAAAGGCATATTTTAAATTTGTCTAAATGTTAGGCAGTTCAAAAACTCTTATCAAGGTGATGATTTCCACCTCTGGGGCTGATGTTTGTTACCGCATATCCTGTGAGGCAAAATCCTTGGTGGAGGAAGCTGCTGCCATCTATATACCAATTCTCCACATCTTCTAGGGGTATTTCCTTTAAGTCTGGTCAGCTGGAGTATACCATGTCCGTGGTCTTGATGCAATCATGAATGGGTAATCTGGAAAGTGTTATTAAGGAAAGAAGCTCCCTTAACCAAAAAAAATTCAAACCTCTCTCTTTGTTCCCTAGCTTTATTTCAACCAGTGGACCTGCTAAGGTAGATGTTCCAGGTCCCTGTCATTCCTGACTGTTATAACTTTATCCTGCAGCCTAAGACAATTTTTTTCTGGTATCAGGGGCCAATTGCCCTAGAAAGAGGCTAGCCAACTGCCTCTGTTTTCTGAAGCCAGGTCCATTTTTTTTTTTTTCCACTGCATTTCAAAGTTGGTCCAAAAATTCCGTAGGGGTTTCTTTTGGACCTTGTTGGAATGAATTCTCCATTCCCAATTTAACCAGATTTTGGTATAACCGTTCATAATTTCCGGGGTGATTAGGGTCTCAGTGAGGGGTCGGTCAGGGGAATGCAATCGTCAACAGTTCCCTGAGCGGTCCCACTGGCAATCTGAGTTCACACATGAACTCAGGTTGTTTTAAGAGTTAGCTACTTTTCTGTTTCCATGACAACTCCCTGGGACCCATCATGGTCCCTCTGCCCCAGAGGGCTCACACCCTTGATTTTGAGATCACAGCCTCCAGTTGATGTGGAACTATTAACATTCCTACATCCTCTTTCCCTGCTCATTCAACTTCAAACAGCTCTGTCAAATACTACATGCCACACAACCTTTAACCCTTTAACCCTTCAATAACCCTTTTAACACTTCCTTTATCTTTCTCCAGCCTGTAATTTTCTAATGCCAACACCAAAGTCTCAGTCTGAGGCCAACTTAATTCCATACATTTTCCCTCCAAGATGCTGAAACAACACGTCAGTATACAACATTTCATTCTATTTTCCTTCTCTCCTCAAAAACAACAATAATTGCAAGATAGTGTTATAGTCGATTGATCCATAAAGTGGCCATTTAGTTTATACAGTGGCCACCATTGACTCCAATACTTAGTGAAAGCCCTCTTGCTTTCTGTGCCCCCCAGTTCTAACAATATCCTTCGAATGTGCCAATATGCACCCAAGGGGGCTTTCTTTAAAACGTCTCTTTTTTGGATATTACCCATTTTCTTGATTTCCCATTCCCTTTTATTTATTTATATTAGTTACTGTCACTTGTTTCAATTTCCAAGTAAAACTTATTATTGCAGGTTTTTACTAGCTTTTCCTAATCGTCTTCCCAAATATCCCAGTTCTCTGGGATTAAACTCTTCTTTCCAAATACAAACTTTACTATTTCAGATTATTAATGAGCTCCATTCCAAACATAAATCCACGGGACTTTGGGAAAACACCTGAAGCACTCAGCCTTCTGTTTTCTAGACAAAAAAATACCACCTGTTATAAATGAAGATACAACTCAATCTGAATTTAGTAATATTTATTGAAGACCCCCATGTGTCGCCTTCAGAAAGCCTTCGACACCCTCCACCTCGTGCTCCCATCAGCAGGTTGAAGAAGGTGAGAGGGAGCGGCTGGCGGAAGACTGCTCTATCCAGAGCGTGGGGTCTACTGTGAAATTTTCCACTGAAATTGTGCCCATTTCTGAGGATTGTATTTCAAGGAACACACACACCGAGCAGAAAGCATCCAAGGAACCCAGGAAGTGATGCTAAGAACGACCCTTCTTAGGATCAGACTTTTAGGAAACATGGTCTCTAAGGAAAGATTAAACATTGGATTAATGGACTAAGGCTTTAATGTCAAGAGCAGGCAGAACCGAGATGTGGAGAAGGATGCTGCAAGTAAAAAGCGAGCAAACTTCTCCCCAGGCCATAGATTTAGGACAAGGAAGAAAGGACTTCAGATGCAGCAAAGGGACTTTAGTGTAGGTGTTACTGTGTGGTGCTTTTACTTGGGTGGGCAGCCGAGTTCCACCACGGCCGCTCTCTCACTCCCCCTCCTGAAAGGGAAAGGGAGAGAAAATGCGATGCCAAGGGCTCAAGGGCTGAGATAAGGACGGGGAGATCACTCAGCAGGTATTGTGATGGGCAAAGCAGACTCAGAGTAGGGAAGCAGTAAGACTTTTCCCCCCCAGTGCACCCCCTCCCACCTCCTCCCCCCGAGCGGCTCAGGGGAGCGGGGCAATGGGGGCTGCGGTCAGTCTGTAGCGCCTTGTCTCCGCCGCTCCTTCTCGGTGGCTCTCTGCCCCTGCTCCACCGGGGTCTCCTCCGCGGGCTGCAGCGTGGAACCCTGCTCCACCGTGGTACCCCATGGGCTGCAGGGGGACAGCCTGCTTCACCGTGGTCCTCACCACAGGCTGCAAGCTCCGGAGCCTGGAGCACCTCTCCCCCTCCCTCTTCACCAACCTTGGCGTCTGCAAGGCTGTTCTCATTCCTCCCTCTCTCCCAGCTGCTCTTCCGCAGCATTTTTTTTTTTTTTTAACCTTTCTTAAATGTGGCCTCACAGAGGCGCAAACAACAGCACTTCTTGGCCTGGCTGTGGCCAGCAGCGGGCCCTTCTCTAACATGACGCAGTTTCTGGATTCTTCTCACAGAACCCACCCTGATGGCCCCCCGCTACCAAAACCTTGCCACGTAAACCCAGTACATGAGGCAAGAGAACTCGGAAATGGTTTGAAAGAGATTTATAGCAACATGACAGAACATGGCACAAAAAAAAAAGTACAAAAAAAAAAAAAAGTACAAAAAGAAAAACAGCTCTACATGAAATGATCGGTTGGCAGATTGAAAACAAACAGAAGAATGTGCCTCTTCACACGTCAGGCACAAAGCTGTCGGTCTGGCTGCAGACATGGGCGATGCCAAAAAGCGCCTCATTGTAGAAAACACCAAGAGCTGCATGATGAAGAAGTCCTCAAGGGCCGTAGTGAAGAAAGCACACAAAGCTGCACGATGAAAAACTTCTCAGGGCCCGGAATGAGAGAAAAAAACACCAAATGTTAGAAGATGAAGCACTTCTCAGGGACAAGGTGAAAACAACACCAAAATTGGCATGATGAAGCTCACCTCTGGGAAACCATGGTGAAGAACCCCAAAGGCTGGATGGTGCAGAACTCCTCAGGGCCGCAGTGAAGAAAACACCACAAGCTGCACCACGAAGCTCTCCTCAGGGGCCGAAGTGAAGAGAACCAGAAAAGCTGCACGCTGAAGAACTCCTCCGGGTAAACGTAATGAAGGGAACGCCAAAAGCTGGACAATGCAGAACTCCTTAAGGGCCGCGGTGAAGAAAATACCAAATGCTGCACGATGAAGAACTCCTCAGGGCCGTAGTGAAGAACACAACTAAAGCCACACGCAGAAGCACACTTCAGGGGCCACAGGGAGATGAAACCCCAAAAAGCTCCACGAAGAATTTCTCCTCAAGCGCCACAGTGAAGAAAACACGACGAGCTGAATAGTGAAGCCCTCCTCCGGGGAAACGTGGTGAAGAGATCCTGAAAAGCTGCACGATGAAGAGCTCCTCATGGGCCGCAATGAAGAATTCGCCAGAAGCTGCACGCAGAAGCACTCCTCAGGGCCTAGAATGAGAAAAAACAAAAACACCAAATGTTAGAAGGTGAAGCACTTCTCAGGGGCTGGAAGGTGAAAACAACACCAAAGCAGCATGATGAAGGTCTCCTCAGGGAAAACATGGCGAAGAACCCCAAAGGCTGGACGGTGCAGAACTCCTCAGGGCCGAGTAGAAGAAAACACCGCAAGCTGCACGATGAACTCCTCAGGGCCGTAGTGAAGAAAACAGCAAAATGTGCACGATGACGTATTCCTCCGGAGTCCCGAAGTGAAGAGAACCCCAGAAGCTGCGCGATGAAGAACTCCTCAGGGACCACAAGGTGAAGAAAACACAAAAAGCTCCACAAAGAATTACTCTTCAAGCGCCACGGCGAAGAAAATGCAAAAAGCTGAATGATGAAGCGCTCCTCAGGGTAAACGTGATGTGAAGAACCCCAAAAGCTGCACAATGAAGGCATCCTCAGTGGAAACGCAGTGAAGGCAACACAGAAAGCTGGACGCAGAAGCACTCCTCAAGTCGCAGTGAAGAAAACAGCAAAAGCTGCTCAAGAAAGCACTCCTCAGAGGCTGCAGAGGAGAACCACCAAAAGCTGAACGATGCAGAACTGCTCAGGGCTGCCGTGATAAGAACACCGAAAGCTGCACGACGACACCCTCCTGCGGGGTCACACGGTGAAGACAACACCGAGAGCTGCACACAGGAGCACTCCTCAGGGGCCACAAGCAGCCCAAAGGCCGCGCCTCGCCTGCGCGCCACCATCGCCGGAGTGCCGCAGCCCCAGCACACCCAGCACCATGTCACCCACCCTGCCCTGTGACATCTCTGCTCCATCATGGCCAGGCACCGCCCCATTGGCCGCCTGCCTTGGCGCCTCTGGGCGCAGCCAATAGTGAGGCCGCTGGCGCTTGTTGCTAGGCAGCCTGGAGCTGTGGCATCCGATGGGCGCCAGGAGGCCGCAGGGCGGGGCTGGCGTCCCAGGCCTGAGGCCTGGCGCAGTGCCTGGCAGGAGCCATGAGGCTTTCCTGACACCACCTCCAGCTCTGCCTCGCCTTGCCCCCGGCCCTCCAAGAGGCACGTTGTGGCGCTAGGAGCACGCAAACTGCTCCAGCAAGGTGGCGGCAGCATTGTGCAGGGCACACTGACGTAGCCCATCAGTCAATCCCTCCTCTGTCCCCAGTGACACAGAGTACACTGCCCGCTTAGCCGTGCTGCCCACAGACGTGAAATTGGGTCCTCAGTGTCCTGAAAGGGTACAAACCAAAGCCAGTTCTGTTGACACAGCCCACAGGACTAAACTCGGTTAAACCATGCACCGTGAGAATGCCAGTCCCTTTCTTCCTCACCCAAACTGCCCAGTGCCATGTAGCTTTTGCATCAGCTTCTTGCAGAACTGGATCTTCAGTGATCGTACAGCTCTGCAAAGCTTCCGCTCTGCAAACTTTTGAGTCTGTGGACTGTGGAAGGACCAAGGCCCCACTATGCAACTCGATGTCATCTTCAAAACCAGGGGTTCTTATCGATGCAAGCCAGGTCTAGAAAGACTGCATCTTCGTCTTTTCAATTGTTAGGGGTAATCCAGGTGTTAGAAGACTGTGGAAACATTGTATTAATGGAGCTGTTACTGCAATAGGTTAAACAGAAGATAGAGAAACGTAGGCGTTGTGGGGCTCGTTTCCCAGAATTGTAGGGGTTGGAAGGGACCTCCAGAGATCATCGGGTCCAACTCCCCTGCCAAAGCAGGTTTCCTAGAGCAGGTTGCACAAGTAGGTGTCCAGACGGGGCTTGAATATCTGCAGAGACTCCACAGCCTCCCTGGGCAGCCTGTCCCTGTGCTCCGTCACCCTCGCCGTGAAGAAGTTCTTTTGCGTAGTGGTGCGGAACTTCCTGTGCTCCATTTTGTGGCCATTGCCCCTTGTCCTGTCCCCACAGACCACTGAAAGGCGGTTGGCCGTATCCCTGTGTCTCCCACACCTCAGGTACTTATAGATAAGATCCCTTCTCAGTCTTCTTTTCTCCAGGCTGAGCAGAGCCAGGTCTCTCAGCTTTTCCTCCTAGGGGAGATGCTCCAGGCCCCGTATCCTGTCTGTGGCCCTCTGCTGGACTCTTTCCAGGAGATCCCTGTCTTTTTTTGTACCAAGGCGCCCAGAACTGGACACAGCACTCCAGGTGAGGCCTGGCCAGGGCAGAGTAGAGGGGCAGCATCACCTTCCTTGACCTGCTGTCCACGCTCCTTTTAACGCACCCCAGGATCCCGTTGGCCTTCTTGGCCACCAGGGCACACTGCTGGCTCATGGCCAACCTGTCATCCACCAGGACCCCCAGGTCCTTCTCCGCAGAGCTCCTCTCCAGCAGGTCATCCCCCAGCCTGTACTGATACATGCGGTTGTTCCTTCTGTTATAAGTGAAGTCTCAACTCAATCTGTGTTTAGTAATAGTTATAAAAGGAATATTTATAAAAGGTATAAAAGGCAAGTAAACAGCGCTGGGTGTGCGGGGAGTCTACGCTCCACCAACACGCACACGCGAACATCAAACATTCTAAATATACAGAACATTGCTTTTACATACGAAACCCGAGTATGCCTATACATGCGTACAATCAGGAAAGGTAACAAACAATCCTTTAAGTTCCATGACTTAACAGTCTCCCTTTTCCATTCCTTTTCTGCATTACAAACACGGGAGAATTCCAGGGCTAGTCGTGGGAGCAATATGTCTCGCTTTAAGTTGTTAAGCAACTCGGTCTTCGGGCCTTATGTATCCCGTGCTTCCCGCATCGAATAAAAGCATATCCATCTCCTTTTCAAGGCCAACAGGGCCTGGGTCAAAAGGCACGTCCAGGTCACCAGGGGGCGGAACAGCAAAGGCCTTCGATGGCTGTAGCAGCAGAGGGGCCGATGGCGTAGCAGCAGGATCAGTAAAGGAGCCCGCAGCTCCCCCCTCACTGTCTGGCAAACCACACGTGTCTGACTGTGGTCCCACACGGCTCTTTAAGGCCTCAGAGACTGCTCACCAGGTGCCGAGCAATCCCACTGCAACCTTGTTGTTTTTAGTTGCAGAGTCCCACACCTTGACCTCAATTTGGTCCCATATTTCAGGATCATAAACTGTCCGATTGTTAAGAAGGAGAATAAGCCGTAAGGTTACCAGGACAGTCTTTGTTTCTACGGACGCATGATTCCCCGTAATGCGCAACTGCTTACCAGCGAGGGGCAGTTGTGTGCGCGGCTCCGCTTCTCTCAGCGTGAGCTTCTTTGCAGCTCCGGTACGCCCATTTCCAGCGACTTTCAGTAGGAGCTTCTTTGAGCGGTTTGATGAGTCTGGCCGAACCTCTCTTCATGAGGCAATCAATGTGCCTGTTCCCGTCCTGGTCACCGTTCTGCTAGCCTGTTCCTTTTCATTCCTTCTTTCTGCTTCTTTATTGATGACATAACTTCATTGTGTTGCCTTTTGTTTGTTTTTTTTTTAATTTTTAATTTTTAATTTTTTTATAACCTTGAGGGCAGGCTCCCCTCTTATACCCTTCTCCCCACAGCAATCCTTTTCAAAAACAACTTTTCATTGGTCCAACAACTTTGCCCAGCAACAGCAAACACCCAGCATCTTCCATGCCTTAATGGCTGGAGAACAAGCAACCCCAGATGACATGGAGTCTCCTGAATCACCCTTCTTTGTTCCCTCTAAGCTCTTTTACATTCCTGATGGCCTCATCGTTAAGAGTCTACTGTTATCATTAACCACAGAGTGTGCCGACCCGCATGGCCACACTCCCACATCTCCCCCTTCTTTATTACTATCAACCATCTTCTCAACACGAATTACCACTCCATATAGAACACTTCCCAGGTGCCACTTGCTTTTGTTAAACCTCCTCTGGTTTCTTCCTGCCCAGCTCTCCAGCCTGTCCAGGTCTCGCTGAATGGCAGCACAGCCTTCTGGTGTGCCAGCCACTCCTCCCAGCTTTGTATCATCAGCGTACTTGCTGAGGGTGGACACTGTTCCCTCATCAGAGTCGCTGATGAAGCTGTCGAACAAGACGGGACCCAGCACCGACCCCTGAGCTTGTCACAGGTCTCCAAGCGGACTCTGCTCCGCCTATCACCACCCTCTGAGCTCGGCCAGTCAGCCGGTTCTCAACCCACCTTACTGTCCGCTCTTCTGTGCCACGCTTTGTCAGCTTTGTTAGCAGGATATCGTGGCAGACAGTAGCAAGAGCCTTTTGTTTTTGTTGTGTTGTTGTTGTTTGGTTTGGAGATTCACATCACGCTCGGTGATAGAAAAGTTTAGCGCATCAGCATCCCACTGGGAAGACACAAAATGCACTGCCAAAGTCTTTCCCCGTCTCCTTAACACTGGAGGTGCCTTAAGAGGAGAGCGGTCATGTCTGGGCCCTTGCAACGCTAGCAAATTCTATGAAAAGTTGCATTCGGCTGAAAAGTAAGTGAATGACATGAACGTGATCTCACTATTTGAACTAATGAGTTAAATGTCCACTCCTGCAAAAATACTCAAAGAAATAATCCAATAGGTTACGTGTAGTTAGGCAATCACAACTGAAACTGCAACAAAGTGCCGATGGTGAGAAACAAACAACAAAGCCGTTTCCTTCTCTGACAGCGGAATACCTTGCTCAGGGAAGACCCCCATGTGGCGCCTTCAGAAAGCCTTCGACACCCTCCACCTCGTGCTCCCATCAGCAGATTGAAGAAGGTGAGAGGGAGCGGCTGGCGGAAGACTGCTCTATCCAGAGCGTGGGGTCTACTGTGAAATTTTCCACTGAAATTGTGCCCATTTCTGAGGATTGTATTTCAAGGAACACACACACCGAGCAGAAAGCATCCAAGGAACCCAGGAAGTGATGCTAAGAACGACCCTTCTTAGGATCAGACTTTTAGGAAACATGGTCTCTAAGGAAAGATTAAACATTGGATTAATGGACTAAGGCTTTAATGTCAAGAGCAGGCAGAACCGAGATGTGGAGAAGGATGCTGCAAGTAAAAAGCGAGCAAACTTCTCCCCAGGCCATAGATTTAGGACAAGGAAGAAAGGACTTCAGATGCAGCAAAGGGACTTTAGTGTAGGTGTTACTGTGTGGTGCTTTTACTTGGGTGGGCAGCCGAGTTCCACCACGGCTGCTCTCTCACTCCCCCTCCTGAAAGGGAAAGGGAGAGAAAATACGATGCCAAGGGCTCAAGGGCTGAGATAAGGACGGGGAGATCACTCAGCAGGTATTGTGATGGGCAAAGCAGACTCAGAGTAGGGAAGCAGTAAGACTTTTCCCCCCCAGTGCACCCCCTCCCACCTCCTCCCCCCGAGCGGCTCAGGGGAGCGGGGCAATGGGGGCTGCGGTCAGTCTGTAGCGCCTTGTCTCCGCCGCTCCTTCTCGGTGGCTCTCTGCCCCTGCTCCACCGGGGTCTCCTCCGCGGGCTGCAGCGTGGAACCCTGCTCCACCGTGGTACCCCATGGGCTGCAGGGGGACAGCCTGCTTCACCGTGGTCCTCACCACAGGCTGCAGGCTCCGGAGCCTGGAGCACCTCTCCCCCTCCCTCTTCACCAACCTTGGCGTCTGCAAGGCTGTTCTCATTCCTCCCTCTCTCCCAGCTGCTCTTCCGCAGCATTTTTTTTTTTTTTAACCTTTCTTAAATGTGGCCTCACAGAGGCGCAAACAACAGCACTTCTTGGCCTGGCTGTGGCCAGCAGCGGGCCCTTCTCTAACATGACGCAGTTTCTGGATTCTTCTCACAGAACCCACCCTGATGGCCCCCCGCTACCAAAACCTTGCCACGTAAACCCAGTACATGAGGCAAGAGAACTCGGAAATGGTTTGAAAGAGATTTATAGCAACATGACAGAACATGGCACAAAAAAAAAAGTACAAAAAAAAAAAAAAGTACAAAAAGAAAAACAGCTCTACATGAAATGATCGGTTGGCAGATTGAAAACAAACAGAAGAATGTGCCTCTTCACACGTCAGGCACAAAGCTGTCGGTCTGGCTGCAGACATGGGCGATGCCAAAAAGCGCCTCATTGTAGAAAACACCAAGAGCTGCATGATGAAGAAGTCCTCAAGGGCCGTAGTGAAGAAAGCACACAAAGCTGCACGATGAAAAACTTCTCAGGGCCCGGAATGAGAGAAAAAAACACCAAATGTTAGAAGATGAAGCACTTCTCAGGGACAAGGTGAAAACAACACCAAAATTGGCATGATGAAGCTCACCTCTGGGAAACCATGGTGAAGAACCCCAAAGGCTGGATGGTGCAGAACTCCTCAGGGCCGCAGTGAAGAAAACACCACAAGCTGCACCACGAAGCTCTCCTCAGGGGCCGAAGTGAAGAGAACCAGAAAAGCTGCACGCTGAAGAACTCCTCCGGGTAAACGTAATGAAGGGAACGCCAAAAGCTGGACAATGCAGAACTCCTTAAGGGCCGCGGTGAAGAAAATACCAAATGCTGCACGATGAAGAACTCCTCAGGGCCGTAGTGAAGAACACAACTAAAGCCACACGCAGAAGCACACTTCAGGGGCCACAGGGAGATGAAACCCCAAAAAGCTCCACGAAGAATTTCTCCTCAAGCGCCACAGTGAAGAAAACACGACGAGCTGAATAGTGAAGCCCTCCTCCGGGGAAACGTGGTGAAGAGATCCTGAAAAGCTGCACGATGAAGAGCTCCTCATGGGCCGCAATGAAGAATTCGCCAGAAGCTGCACGCAGAAGCACTCCTCAGGGCCTAGAATGAGAAAAAACAAAAACACCAAATGTTAGAAGGTGAAGCACTTCTCAGGGGCTGGAAGGTGAAAACAACACCAAAGCAGCATGATGAAGGTCTCCTCAGGGAAAACATGGCGAAGAACCCCAAAGGCTGGACGGTGCAGAACTCCTCAGGGCCGAGTAGAAGAAAACACCGCAAGCTGCACGATGAACTCCTCAGGGCCGTAGTGAAGAAAACAGCAAAATGTGCACGATGACGTATTCCTCCGGAGTCCCGAAGTGAAGAGAACCCCAGAAGCTGCGCGATGAAGAACTCCTCAGGGACCACAAGGTGAAGAAAACAGCAAAATGTGCACGATGACGTATTCCTCCGGAGTCCCGAAGTGAAGAGAACCCCAGAAGCTGTGCGATGAAGAACTCATCAGGGACCACAAGGTGAAGAAAACACAAAAAGCTCCACAAAGAATTACTCTTCAAGCGCCACGGCGAAGAAAATGCAAAAAGCTGAATGATGAAGCGCTCCTCAGGGTAAACGTGATGTGAAGAACCCCAAAAGCTGCACAATGAAGGCATCCTCAGTGGAAACGCAGTGAAGGCAACACAGAAAGCTGGACGCAGAAGCACTCCTCAAGTCGCAGTGAAGAAAACAGCAAAAGCTGCTCAAGAAAGCACTCCTCAGAGGCTGCAGAGGAGAACCACCAAAAGCTGAACGATGCAGAACTGCTCAGGGCTGCCGTGATAAGAACACCGAAAGCTGCACGACGACACCCTCCTGCGGGGTCACACGGTGAAGACAACACCGAGAGCTGCACACAGGAGCACTCCTCAGGGGCCACAAGCAGCCCAAAGGCCGCGCCTCGCCTGCGCGCCACCATCGCCGGAGTGCCGCAGCCCCAGCACACCCAGCACCATGTCACCCACCCTGCCCTGTGACATCTCTGCTCCATCATGGCCAGGCACCGCCCCATTGGCCGCCTGCCTTGGCGCCTCTGGGCGCAGCCAATAGTGAGGCCGCTGGCGCTTGTTGCTAGGCAGCCTGGAGCTGTGGCATCCGATGGGCGCCAGGAGGCCGCAGGGCGGGGCTGGCGTCCCAGGCCTGAGGCCTGGCGCAGTGCCTGGCAGGAGCCATGAGGCTTTCCTGACACCACCTCCAGCTCTGCCTCGCCTTGCCCCCGGCCCTCCAAGAGGCACGTTGTGGCGCTAGGAGCACGCAAACTGCTCCAGCAAGGTGGCGGCAGCATTGTGCAGGGCACACTGACGTAGCCCATCAGTCAATCCCTCCTCTGTCCCCAGTGACACAGAGTACACTGCCCGCTTAGCCGTGCTGCCCACAGACGTGAAATTGGGTCCTCAGTGTCCTGAAAGGGTACAAACCAAAGCCAGTTCTGTTGACACAGCCCACAGGACTAAACTCGGTTAAACCATGCACCGTGAGAATGCCAGTCCCTTTCTTCCTCACCCAAACTGCCCAGTGCCATGTAGCTTTTGCATCAGCTTCTTGCAGAACTGGATCTTCAGTGATCGTACAGCTCTGCAAAGCTTCCGCTCTGCAAACTTTTGAGTCTGTGGACTGTGGAAGGACCAAGGCCCCACTATGCAACTCGATGTCATCTTCAAAACCAGGGGTTCTTATCGATGCAAGCCAGGTCTAGAAAGACTGCATCTTCGTCTTTTCAATTGTTAGGGGTAATCCAGGTGTTAGAAGACTGTGGAAACATTGTATTAATGGAGCTGTTACTGCAATAGGTTAAACAGAAGATAGAGAAACGTAGGCGTTGTGGGGCTCGTTTCCCAGAATTGTAGGGGTTGGAAGGGACCTCCAGAGATCATCGGGTCCAACTCCCCTGCCAAAGCAGGTTTCCTAGAGCAGGTTGCACAAGTAGGTGTCCAGACGGGGCTTGAATATCTGCAGAGACTCCACAGCCTCCCTGGGCAGCCTGTCCCTGTGCTCCGTCACCCTCGCCGTGAAGAAGTTCTTTTGCGTAGTGGTGCGGAACTTCCTGTGCTCCATTTTGTGGCCATTGCCCCTTGTCCTGTCCCCACAGACCACTGAAAGGCGGTTGGCCGTATCCCTGTGTCTCCCACACCTCAGGTACTTATAGATAAGATCCCTTCTCAGTCTTCTTTTCTCCAGGCTGAGCAGAGCCAGGTCTCTCAGCTTTTCCTCCTAGGGGAGATGCTCCAGGCCCCGTATCCTGTCTGTGGCCCTCTGCTGGACTCTTTCCAGGAGATCCCTGTCTTTTTTTGTACCAAGGCGCCCAGAACTGGACACAGCACTCCAGGGGAGGCCTGGCCAGGGCAGAGTAGAGGGGCAGCATCACCTTCCTTGACCTGCTGTCCACGCTCCTTTTAACGCACCCCAGGATCCCGTTGGCCTTCTTGGCCACCAGGGCACACTGCTGGCTCATGGCCAACCTGTCATCCACCAGGACCCCCAGGTCCTTCTCCGCAGAGCTCCTCTCCAGCAGGTCATCCCCCAGCCTGTACTGATACATGCGGTTGTTCCTTCTGTTATAAGTGAAGTCTCAACTCAATCTGTGTTTAGTAATAGTTATAAAAGGAATATTTATAAAAGGTATAAAAGGCAAGTAAACAGCGCTGGGTGTGCGGGGAGTCTACGCTCCACCAACACGCACACGCGAACATCAAACATTCTAAATATACAGAACATTGCTTTTACATACGAAACCCGAGTATGCCTATACATGCGTACAATCAGGAAAGGTAACAAACAATCCTTTAAGTTCCATGACTTAACAGTCTCCCTTTTCCATTCCTTTTCTGCATTACAAACACGGGAGAATTCCAGGGCTAGTCGTGGGAGCAATATGTCTCGCTTTAAGTTGTTAAGCAACTCGGTCTTCGGGCCTTATGTATCCCGTGCTTCCCGCATCGAATAAAAGCATATCCATCTCCTTTTCAAGGCCAACAGGGCCTGGGTCAAAAGGCACGTCCAGGTCACCAGGGGGCGGAACAGCAAAGGCCTTCGATGGCTGTAGCAGCAGAGGGGCCGATGGCGTAGCAGCAGGATCAGTAAAGGAGCCCGCAGCTCCCCCCTCACTGTCTGGCAAACCACACGTGTCTGACTGTGGTCCCACACGGCTCTTTAAGGCCTCAGAGACTGCTCACCAGGTGCCGAGCAATCCCACTGCAACCTTGTTGTTTTTAGTTGCAGAGTCCCACACCTTGACCTCAATTTGGTCCCATATTTCAGGATCATAAACTGTCCGATTGTTAAGAAGGAGAATAAGCCGTAAGGTTACCAGGACAGTCTTTGTTTCTACGGACGCATGATTCCCCGTAATGCGCAACTGCTTACCAGCGAGGGGCAGTTGTGTGCGCGGCTCCGCTTCTCTCAGCGTGAGCTTCTTTGCAGCTCCGGTACGCCCATTTCCAGCGACTTTCAGTAGGAGCTTCTTTGAGCGGTTTGATGAGTCTGGCCGAACCTCTCTTCATGAGGCAATCAATGTGCCTGTTCCCGTCCTGGTCACCGTTCTGCTAGCCTGTTCCTTTTCATTCCTTCTTTCTGCTTCTTTATTGATGACATAACTTCATTGTGTTGCCTTTTGTTTGTTTTTTTTTAATTTTTAATTTTTTTATAACCTTGAGGGCAGGCTCCCCTCTTATACCCTTCTCCCCACAGCAATCCTTTTCAAAAACAACTTTTCATTGGTCCAACAACTTTGCCCAGCAACAGCAAACACCCAGCATCTTCCATGCCTTAATGGCTGGAGAACAAGCAACCCCAGATGGCATGGAGTCTCCTGAATCACCCTTCTTTGTTCCCTCTAAGCTCTTTTACATTCCTGATGGCCTCATCGTTAAGAGTCTACTGTTATCATTAACCACAGAGTGTGCCGACCCGCATGGCCACACTCCCACATCTCCCCCTTCTTTATTACTATCAACCATCTTCTCAACACGAATTACCACTCCATATAGAACACTTCCCAGGTGCCACTTGCTTTTGTTAAACCTCCTCTGGTTTCTTCCTGCCCAGCTCTCCAGCCTGTCCAGGTCTCGCTGAATGGCAGCACAGCCTTCTGGTGTGCCAGCCACTCCTCCCAGCTTTGTATCATCAGCGTACTTGCTGAGGGTGGACACTGTTCCCTCATCAGAGTCGCTGATGAAGCTGTCGAACAAGACGGGACCCAGCACCGACCCCTGAGCTTGTCACAGGTCTCCAAGCGGACTCTGCTCCGCCTATCACCACCCTCTGAGCTCGGCCAGTCAGCCGGTTCTCAACCCACCTTACTGTCCGCTCTTCTGTGCCACGCTTTGTCAGCTTTGTTAGCAGGATATCGTGGCAGACAGTAGCAAGAGCCTTTTGTTTTTGTTGTGTTGTTGTTGTTTGGTTTGGAGATTCACATCACGCTCGGTGATAGAAAAGTTTAGCGCATCAGCATCCCACTGGGAAGACACAAAATGCACTGCCAAAGTCTTTCCCCGTCTCCTTAACACTGGAGGTGCCTTAAGAGGAGAGCGGTCATGTCTGGGCCCTTGCAACGCTAGCAAATTCTATGAAAAGTTGCATTCGGCTGAAAAGTAAGTGAATGACATGAACGTGATCTCACTATTTGAACTAATGAGTTAAATGTCCACTCCTGCAAAAATACTCAAAGAAATAATCCAATAGGTTACGTGTAGTTAGGCAATCACAACTGAAACTGCAACAAAGTGCCGATGGTGAGAAACAAACAACAAAGCCGTTTCCTTCTCTGACAGCGGAATACCTTGCTCAGGGAAGACCCCCATGTGGCGCCTTCAGAAAGCCTTCGACACCCTCCACCTCGTGCTCCCATCAGCAGATTGAAGAAGGTGAGAGGGAGCGGCTGGCGGAAGACTGCTCTATCCAGAGCGTGGGGTCTACTGTGAAATTTTCCACTGAAATTGTGCCCATTTCTGAGGATTGTATTTCAAGGAACACACACACCGAGCAGAAAGCATCCAAGGAACCCAGGAAGTGATGCTAAGAACGACCCTTCTTAGGATCAGACTTTTAGGAAACATGGTCTCTAAGGAAAGATTAAACATTGGATTAATGGACTAAGGCTTTAATGTCAAGAGCAGGCAGAACCGAGATGTGGAGAAGGATGCTGCAAGTAAAAAGCGAGCAAACTTCTCCCCAGGCCATAGATTTAGGACAAGGAAGAAAGGACTTCAGATGCAGCAAAGGGACTTTAGTGTAGGTGTTACTGTGTGGTGCTTTTACTTGGGTGGGCAGCCGAGTTCCACCACGGCTGCTCTCTCACTCCCCCTCCTGAAAGGGAAAGGGAGAGAAAATACGATGCCAAGGGCTCAAGGGCTGAGATAAGGACGGGGAGATCACTCAGCAGGTATTGTGATGGGCAAAGCAGACTCAGAGTAGGGAAGCAGTAAGACTTTTCCCCCCCAGTGCACCCCCTCCCACCTCCTCCCCCCGAGCGGCTCAGGGGAGCGGGGCAATGGGGGCTGCGGTCAGTCTGTAGCGCCTTGTCTCCGCCGCTCCTTCTCGGTGGCTCTCTGCCCCTGCTCCACCGGGGTCTCCTCCGCGGGCTGCAGCGTGGAACCCTGCTCCACCGTGGTACCCCATGGGCTGCAGGGGGACAGCCTGCTTCACCGTGGTCCTCACCACAGGCTGCAGGCTCCGGAGCCTGGAGCACCTCTCCCCCCTCCCTCTTCACCAACCTTGGCGTCTGCAAGGCTGTTCTCATTCCTCCCTCTCTCCCAGCTGCTCTTCCGCAGCATTTTTTTTTTTTTTAACCTTTCTTAAATGTGGCCTCACAGAGGCGCAAACAACAGCACTTCTTGGCCTGGCTGTGGCCAGCAGCGGGCCCTTCTCTAACATGACGCAGTTTCTGGATTCTTCTCACAGAACCCACCCTGATGGCCCCCCCGCTACCAAAACCTTGCCACGTAAACCCAGTACACGAGGCAAGAGAACTCGGAAATGGTTTGAAAGAGATTTATAGCAACATGACAGAACATGGCACAAAAAAAAAAGTACAAAAAAAAAAAAAAAGTACAAAAAGAAAAACAGCTCTACATGAAATGATCGGTTGGCAGATTGAAAACAAACAGAAGAATGTGCCTCTTCACACGTCAGGCACAAAGCTGTCGGTCTGGCTGCAGACATGGGCGATGCCAAAAAGCGCCTCATTGTAGAAAACACCAAGAGCTGCATGATGAAGAAGTCCTCAAGGGCCGTAGTGAAGAAAGCACACAAAGCTGCACGATGAAAAACTTCTCAGGGCCCGGAATGAGAGAAAAAAACACCAAATGTTAGAAGATGAAGCACTTCTCAGGGACAAGGTGAAAACAACACCAAAATTGGCATGATGAAGCTCACCTCTGGGAAACCATGGTGAAGAACCCCAAAGGCTGGATGGTGCAGAACTCCTCAGGGCCGCAGTGAAGAAAACACCACAAGCTGCACCACGAAGCTCTCCTCAGGGGCCGAAGTGAAGAGAACCAGAAAAGCTGCACGCTGAAGAACTCCTCCGGGTAAACGTAATGAAGGGAACGCCAAAAGCTGGACAATGCAGAACTCCTTAAGGGCCGCGGTGAAGAAAATACCAAATGCTGCACGATGAAGAACTCCTCAGGGCCGTAGTGAAGAACACAACTAAAGCCACACGCAGAAGCACACTTCAGGGGCCACAGGGAGATGAAACCCCAAAAAGCTCCACGAAGAATTTCTCCTCAAGCGCCACAGTGAAGAAAACACGACGAGCTGAATAGTGAAGCCCTCCTCCGGGGAAACGTGGTGAAGAGATCCTGAAAAGCTGCACGATGAAGAGCTCCTCATGGGCCGCAATGAAGAATTCGCCAGAAGCTGCACGCAGAAGCACTCCTCAGGGCCTAGAATGAGAAAAAACAAAAACACCAAATGTTAGAAGGTGAAGCACTTCTCAGGGGCTGGAAGGTGAAAACAACACCAAAGCAGCATGATGAAGGTCTCCTCAGGGAAAACATGGCGAAGAACCCCAAAGGCTGGACGGTGCAGAACTCCTCAGGGCCGAGTAGAAGAAAACACCGCAAGCTGCACGATGAACTCCTCAGGGCCGTAGTGAAGAAAACAGCAAAATGTGCACGATGACGTATTCCTCCGGAGTCCCGAAGTGAAGAGAACCCCAGAAGCTGCGCGATGAAGAACTCCTCAGGGACCACAAGGTGAAGAAAACACAAAAAGCTCCACAAAGAATTACTCTTCAAGCGCCACGGCGAAGAAAATGCAAAAAGCTGAATGATGAAGCGCTCCTCAGGGTAAACGTGATGTGAAGAACCCCAAAAGCTGCACAATGAAGGCATCCTCAGTGGAAACGCAGTGAAGGCAACACAGAAAGCTGGACGCAGAAGCACTCCTCAAGTCGCAGTGAAGAAAACAGCAAAAGCTGCTCAAGAAAGCACTCCTCAGAGGCTGCAGAGGAGAACCACCAAAAGCTGAACGATGCAGAACTGCTCAGGGCTGCCGTGATAAGAACACCGAAAGCTGCACGACGACACCCTCCTGCGGGGTCACACGGTGAAGACAACACCGAGAGCTGCACACAGGAGCACTCCTCAGGGGCCACAAGCAGCCCAAAGGCCGCGCCTCGCCTGCGCGCCACCATCGCCGGAGTGCCGCAGCCCCAGCACACCCAGCACCATGTCACCCACCCTGCCCTGTGACATCTCTGCTCCATCATGGCCAGGCACCGCCCCATTGGCCGCCTGCCTTGGCGCCTCTGGGCGCAGCCAATAGTGAGGCCGCTGGCGCTTGTTGCTAGGCAGCCTGGAGCTGTGGCATCCGATGGGCGCCAGGAGGCCGCAGGGCGGGGCTGGCGTCCCAGGCCTGAGGCCTGGCGCAGTGCCTGGCAGGAGCCACGAGGCTTTCCTGACACCACCTCCAGCTCTGCCTCGCCTTGCCCCCGGCCCTCCAAGAGGCACGTTTTGGCGCTAGGAGCACGCAAACTGCTCCAGCAAGGTGGCGGCAGCATTGTGCAGGGCACACTGACGTAGCCCATCAGTCAATCCCTCCTCTGTCCCCAGTGACACAGAGTACACTGCCCGCTTAGCCGTGCTGCCCACAGACGTGAAATTGGGTCCTCAGTGTCCTGAAAGGGTACAAACCAAAGCCAGTTCTGTTGACACAGCCCACAGGACTAAACTCGGTTAAACCATGCACCGTGAGAATGCCAGTCCCTTTCTTCTTCACCCAAACTGCCCAGTGCCATGTAGCTTTTGCATCAGCTTCTTGCAGAACTGGATCTTCAGTGATCGTACAGCTCTGCAAAGCTTCCGCTCTGCAAACTTTTGAGTCTGTGGACTGTGGAAGGACCAAGGCCCCACTATGCAACTCGATGTCATCTTCAAAACCAGGGGTTCTTATCGATGCAAGCCAGGTCTAGAAAGACTGCATCTTCGTCTTTTCAATTGTTAGGGGTAATCCAGGTGTTAGAAGACTGTGGAAACATTGTATTAATGGAGCTGTTACTGCAATAGGTTAAACAGAAGATAGAGAAACGTAGGCGTTGTGGGGCTCGTTTCCCAGAATTGTAGGGGTTGGAAGGGACCTCCAGAGATCATCGGGTCCAACTCCCCTGCCAAAGCAGGTTTCCTAGAGCAGGTTGCACAAGTAGGTGTCCAGACGGGGCTTGAATATCTGCAGAGACTCCACAGCCTCCCTGGGCAGCCTGTCCCTGTGCTCCGTCACCCTCGCCGTGAAGAAGTTCTTTTGCGTAGTGGTGCGGAACTTCCTGTGCTCCATTTTGTGGCCATTGCCCCTTGTCCTGTCCCCACAGACCACTGAAAGGCGGTTGGCCGTATCCCTGTGTCTCCCACACCTCAGGTACTTATAGATAAGATCCCTTCTCAGTCTTCTTTTCTCCAGGCTGAGCAGAGCCAGGTCTCTCAGCTTTTCCTCCTAGGGGAGATGCTCCAGGCCCCGTATCCTGTCTGTGGCCCTCTGCTGGACTCTTTCCAGGAGATCCCTGTCTTTTTTTGTACCAAGGCGCCCAGAACTGGACACAGCACTCCAGGTGAGGCCTGGCCAGGGCAGAGTAGAGGGGCAGCATCACCTTCCTTGACCTGCTGTCCACGCTCCTTTTAACGCACCCCAGGATCCCGTTGGCCTTCTTGGCCACCAGGGCACACTGCTGGCTCATGGCCAACCTGTCATCCACCAGGACCCCCAGGTCCTTCTCCGCAGAGCTCCTCTCCAGCAGGTCATCCCCCAGCCTGTACTGATACATGCGGTTGTTCCTTCTGTTATAAGTGAAGTCTCAACTCAATCTGTGTTTAGTAATAGTTATAAAAGGAATATTTATAAAAGGTATAAAAGGCAAGTAAACAGCGCTGGGTGTGCGGGGAGTCTACGCTCCACCAACACGCACACGCGAACATCAAACATTCTAAATATACAGAACATTGCTTTTACATACGAAACCCGAGTATGCCTATACATGCGTACAATCAGGAAAGGTAACAAACAATCCTTTAAGTTCCATGACTTAACAGTCTCCCTTTTCCATTCCTTTTCTGCATTACAAACACGGGAGAATTCCAGGGCTAGTCGTGGGAGCAATATGTCTCGCTTTAAGTTGTTAAGCAACTCGGTCTTCGGGCCTTATGTATCCCGTGCTTCCCGCATCGAATAAAAGCATATCCATCTCCTTTTCAAGGCCAACAGGGCCTGGGTCAAAAGGCACGTCCAGGTCACCAGGGGGCGGAACAGCAAAGGCCTTCGATGGCTGTAGCAGCAGAGGGGCCGATGGCGTAGCAGCAGGATCAGTAAAGGAGCCCGCAGCTCCCCCCTCACTGTCTGGCAAACCACACGTGTCTGACTGTGGTCCCACACGGCTCTTTAAGGCCTCAGAGACTGCTCACCAGGTGCCGAGCAATCCCACTGCAACCTTGTTGTTTTTAGTTGCAGAGTCCCACACCTTGACCTCAATTTGGTCCCATATTTCAGGATCATAAACTGTCCGATTGTTAAGAAGGAGAATAAGCCGTAAGGTTACCAGGACAGTCTTTGTTTCTACGGACGCATGATTCCCCGTAATGCGCAACTGCTTACCAGCGAGGGGCAGTTGTGTGCGCGGCTCCGCTTCTCTCAGCGTGAGCTTCTTTGCAGCTCCGGTACGCCCATTTCCAGCAACTTTCAGTAGGAGCTTCTTTGAGCGGTTTGATGAGTCTGGCCGAACCTCTCTTCATGAGGCAATCAATGTGCCTGTTCCCGTCCTGGTCACCGTTCTGCTAGCCTGTTCCTTTTCATTCCTTCTTTCTGCTTCTTTATTGATGACATAACTTCATTGTGTTGCCTTTTGTTTGTTTTTTTTTAATTTTTAATTTTTTTATAACCTTGAGGGCAGGCTCCCCTCTTATACCCTTCTCCCCACAGCAATCCTTTTCAAAAACAACTTTTCATTGGTCCAACAACTTTGCCCAGCAACAGCAAACACCCAGCATCTTCCATGCCTTAATGGCTGGAGAACAAGCAACCCCAGATGGCATGGAGTCTCCTGAATCACCCTTCTTTGTTCCCTCTAAGCTCTTTTACATTCCTGATGGCCTCATCGTTAAGAGTCTACTGTTATCATTAACCACAGAGTGTGCCGACCCGCATGGCCACACTCCCACATCTCCCCCTTCTTTATTACTATCAACCATCTTCTCAACACGAATTACCACTCCATATAGAACACTTCCCAGGTGCCACTTGCTTTTGTTAAACCTCCTCTGGTTTCTTCCTGCCCAGCTCTCCAGCCTGTCCAGGTCTCGCTGAATGGCAGCACAGCCTTCTGGTGTGCCAGCCACTCCTCCCAGCTTTGTATCATCAGCGTACTTGCTGAGGGTGGACACTGTTCCCTCATCAGAGTCGCTGATGAAGCTGTCGAACAAGACGGGACCCAGCACCGACCCCTGAGCTTGTCACAGGTCTCCAAGCGGACTCTGCTCCGCCTATCACCACCCTCTGAGCTCGGCCAGTCAGCCGGTTCTCAACCCACCTTACTGTCCGCTCTTCTGTGCCACGCTTTGTCAGCTTTGTTAGCAGGATATCGTGGCAGACAGTAGCAAGAGCCTTTTGTTTTTGTTGTGTTGTTGTTGTTTGGTTTGGAGATTCACATCACGCTCGGTGATAGAAAAGTTTAGCGCATCAGCATCCCACTGGGAAGACACAAAATGCACTGCCAAAGTCTTTCCCCGTCTCCTTAACACTGGAGGTGCCTTAAGAGGAGAGCGGTCATGTCTGGGCCCTTGCAACGCTAGCAAATTCTATGAAAAGTTGCATTCGGCTGAAAAGTAAGTGAATGACATGAACGTGATCTCACTATTTGAACTAATGAGTTAAATGTCCACTCCTGCAAAAATACTCAAAGAAATAATCCAATAGGTTACGTGTAGTTAGGCAATCACAACTGAAACTGCAACAAAGTGCCGATGGTGAGAAACAAACAACAAAGCCGTTTCCTTCTCTGACAGCGGAATACCTTGCTCAGGGAAGACCCCCATGTGGCGCCTTCAGAAAGCCTTCGACACCCTCCACCTCGTGCTCCCATCAGCAGATTGAAGAAGGTGAGAGGGAGCGGCTGGCGGAAGACTGCTCTATCCAGAGCGTGGGGTCTACTGTGAAATTTTCCACTGAAATTGTGCCCATTTCTGAGGATTGTATTTCAAGGAACACACACACCGAGCAGAAAGCATCCAAGGAACCCAGGAAGTGATGCTAAGAACGACCCTTCTTAGGATCAGACTTTTAGGAAACATGGTCTCTAAGGAAAGATTAAACATTGGATTAATGGACTAAGGCTTTAATGTCAAGAGCAGGCAGAACCGAGATGTGGAGAAGGATGCTGCAAGTAAAAAGCGAGCAAACTTCTCCCCAGGCCATAGATTTAGGACAAGGAAGAAAGGACTTCAGATGCAGCAAAGGGACTTTAGTGTAGGTGTTACTGTGTGGTGCTTTTACTTGGGTGGGCAGCCGAGTTCCACCACGGCTGCTCTCTCACTCCCCCTCCTGAAAGGGAAAGGGAGAGAAAATACGATGCCAAGGGCTCAAGGGCTGAGATAAGGACGGGGAGATCACTCAGCAGGTATTGTGATGGGCAAAGCAGACTCAGAGTAGGGAAGCAGTAAGACTTTTCCCCCCCAGTGCACCCCCTCCCACCTCCTCCCCCCGAGCGGCTCAGGGGAGCGGGGCAATGGGGGCTGCGGTCAGTCTGTAGCGCCTTGTCTCCGCCGCTCCTTCTCGGTGGCTCTCTGCCCCTGCTCCACCGGGGTCTCCTCCGCGGGCTGCAGCGTGGAACCCTGCTCCACCGTGGTACCCCATGGGCTGCAGGGGGACAGCCTGCTTCACCGTGGTCCTCACCACAGGCTGCAGGCTCCGGAGCCTGGAGCACCTCTCCCCCCTCCCTCTTCACCAACCTTGGCGTCTGCAAGGCTGTTCTCATTCCTCCCTCTCTCCCAGCTGCTCTTCCGCAGCATTTTTTTTTTTTTTAACCTTTCTTAAATGTGGCCTCACAGAGGCGCAAACAACAGCACTTCTTGGCCTGGCTGTGGCCAGCAGCGGGCCCTTCTCTAACATGACGCAGTTTCTGGATTCTTCTCACAGAACCCACCCTGATGGCCCCCCCGCTACCAAAACCTTGCCACGTAAACCCAGTACACGAGGCAAGAGAACTCGGAAATGGTTTGAAAGAGATTTATAGCAACATGACAGAACATGGCACAAAAAAAAAAGTACAAAAAAAAAAAAAAAGTACAAAAAGAAAAACAGCTCTACATGAAATGATCGGTTGGCAGATTGAAAACAAACAGAAGAATGTGCCTCTTCACACGTCAGGCACAAAGCTGTCGGTCTGGCTGCAGACATGGGCGATGCCAAAAAGCGCCTCATTGTAGAAAACACCAAGAGCTGCATGATGAAGAAGTCCTCAAGGGCCGTAGTGAAGAAAGCACACAAAGCTGCACGATGAAAAACTTCTCAGGGCCCGGAATGAGAGAAAAAAACACCAAATGTTAGAAGATGAAGCACTTCTCAGGGACAAGGTGAAAACAACACCAAAATTGGCATGATGAAGCTCACCTCTGGGAAACCATGGTGAAGAACCCCAAAGGCTGGATGGTGCAGAACTCCTCAGGGCCGCAGTGAAGAAAACACCACAAGCTGCACCACGAAGCTCTCCTCAGGGGCCGAAGTGAAGAGAACCAGAAAAGCTGCACGCTGAAGAACTCCTCCGGGTAAACGTAATGAAGGGAACGCCAAAAGCTGGACAATGCAGAACTCCTTAAGGGCCGCGGTGAAGAAAATACCAAATGCTGCACGATGAAGAACTCCTCAGGGCCGTAGTGAAGAACACAACTAAAGCCACACGCAGAAGCACACTTCAGGGGCCACAGGGAGATGAAACCCCAAAAAGCTCCACGAAGAATTTCTCCTCAAGCGCCACAGTGAAGAAAACACGACGAGCTGAATAGTGAAGCCCTCCTCCGGGGAAACGTGGTGAAGAGATCCTGAAAAGCTGCACGATGAAGAGCTCCTCATGGGCCGCAATGAAGAATTCGCCAGAAGCTGCACGCAGAAGCACTCCTCAGGGCCTAGAATGAGAAAAAACAAAAACACCAAATGTTAGAAGGTGAAGCACTTCTCAGGGGCTGGAAGGTGAAAACAACACCAAAGCAGCATGATGAAGGTCTCCTCAGGGAAAACATGGCGAAGAACCCCAAAGGCTGGACGGTGCAGAACTCCTCAGGGCCGAGTAGAAGAAAACACCGCAAGCTGCACGATGAACTCCTCAGGGCCGTAGTGAAGAAAACAGCAAAATGTGCACGATGACGTATTCCTCCGGAGTCCCGAAGTGAAGAGAACCCCAGAAGCTGCGCGATGAAGAACTCCTCAGGGACCACAAGGTGAAGAAAACACAAAAAGCTCCACAAAGAATTACTCTTCAAGCGCCACGGCGAAGAAAATGCAAAAAGCTGAATGATGAAGCGCTCCTCAGGGTAAACGTGATGTGAAGAACCCCAAAAGCTGCACAATGAAGGCATCCTCAGTGGAAACGCAGTGAAGGCAACACAGAAAGCTGGACGCAGAAGCACTCCTCAAGTCGCAGTGAAGAAAACAGCAAAAGCTGCTCAAGAAAGCACTCCTCAGAGGCTGCAGAGGAGAACCACCAAAAGCTGAACGATGCAGAACTGCTCAGGGCTGCCGTGATAAGAACACCGAAAGCTGCACGACGACACCCTCCTGCGGGGTCACACGGTGAAGACAACACCGAGAGCTGCACACAGGAGCACTCCTCAGGGGCCACAAGCAGCCCAAAGGCCGCGCCTCGCCTGCGCGCCACCATCGCCGGAGTGCCGCAGCCCCAGCACACCCAGCACCATGTCACCCACCCTGCCCTGTGACATCTCTGCTCCATCATGGCCAGGCACCGCCCCATTGGCCGCCTGCCTTGGCGCCTCTGGGCGCAGCCAATAGTGAGGCCGCTGGCGCTTGTTGCTAGGCAGCCTGGAGCTGTGGCATCCGATGGGCGCCAGGAGGCCGCAGGGCGGGGCTGGCGTCCCAGGCCTGAGGCCTGGCGCAGTGCCTGGCAGGAGCCACGAGGCTTTCCTGACACCACCTCCAGCTCTGCCTCGCCTTGCCCCCGGCCCTCCAAGAGGCACGTTTTGGCGCTAGGAGCACGCAAACTGCTCCAGCAAGGTGGCGGCAGCATTGTGCAGGGCACACTGACGTAGCCCATCAGTCAATCCCTCCTCTGTCCCCAGTGACACAGAGTACACTGCCCGCTTAGCCGTGCTGCCCACAGACGTGAAATTGGGTCCTCAGTGTCCTGAAAGGGTACAAACCAAAGCCAGTTCTGTTGACACAGCCCACAGGACTAAACTCGGTTAAACCATGCACCGTGAGAATGCCAGTCCCTTTCTTCCTCACCCAAACTGCCCAGTGCCATGTAGCTTTTGCATCAGCTTCTTGCAGAACTGGATCTTCAGTGATCGTACAGCTCTGCAAAGCTTCCGCTCTGCAAACTTTTGAGTCTGTGGACTGTGGAAGGACCAAGGCCCCACTATGCAACTCGATGTCATCTTCAAAACCAGGGGTTCTTATCGATGCAAGCCAGGTCTAGAAAGACTGCATCTTCGTCTTTTCAATTGTTAGGGGTAATCCAGGTGTTAGAAGACTGTGGAAACATTGTATTAATGGAGCTGTTACTGCAATAGGTTAAACAGAAGATAGAGAAACGTAGGCGTTGTGGGGCTCGTTTCCCAGAATTGTAGGGGTTGGAAGGGACCTCCAGAGATCATTGGGTCCAACTCCCCTGCCAAAGCAGGTTTCCTAGAGCAGGTTGCACAAGTAGGTGTCCAGACGGGGCTTGAATATCTGCAGAGACTCCACAGCCTCCCTGGGCAGCCTGTCCCTGTGCTCCGTCACCCTCGCCGTGAAGAAGTTCTTTTGCGTAGTGGTGCGGAACTTCCTGTGCTCCATTTTGTGGCCATTGCCCCTTGTCCTGTCCCCACAGACCACTGAAAGGCGGTTGGCCGTATCCCTGTGTCTCCCACACCTCAGGTACTTATAGATAAGATCCCTTCTCAGTCTTCTTTTCTCCAGGCTGAGCAGAGCCAGGTCTCTCAGCTTTTCCTCCTAGGGGAGATGCTCCAGGCCCCGTATCCTGTCTGTGGCCCTCTGCTGGACTCTTTCCAGGAGATCCCTGTCTTTTTTTGTACCAAGGCGCCCAGAACTGGACACAGCACTCCAGGTGAGGCCTGGCCAGGGCAGAGTAGAGGGGCAGCATCACCTTCCTTGACCTGCTGTCCACGCTCCTTTTAACGCACCCCAGGATCCCGTTGGCCTTCTTGGCCACCAGGGCACACTGCTGGCTCATGGCCAACCTGTCATCCACCAGGACCCCCAGGTCCTTCTCCGCAGAGCTCCTCTCCAGCAGGTCATCCCCCAGCCTGTACTGATACATGCGGTTGTTCCTTCTGTTATAAGTGAAGTCTCAACTCAATCTGTGTTTAGTAATAGTTATAAAAGGAATATTTATAAAAGGTATAAAAGGCAAGTAAACAGCGCTGGGTGTGCGGGGAGTCTACGCTCCACCAACACGCACACGCGAACATCAAACATTCTAAATATACAGAACATTGCTTTTACATACGAAACCCGAGTATGCCTATACATGCGTACAATCAGGAAAGGTAACAAACAATCCTTTAAGTTCCATGACTTAACAGTCTCCCTTTTCCATTCCTTTTCTGCATTACAAACACGGGAGAATTCCAGGGCTAGTCGTGGGAGCAATATGTCTCGCTTTAAGTTGTTAAGCAACTCGGTCTTCGGGCCTTATGTATCCCGTGCTTCCCGCATCGAATAAAAGCATATCCATCTCCTTTTCAAGGCCAACAGGGCCTGGGTCAAAAGGCACGTCCAGGTCACCAGGGGGCGGAACAGCAAAGGCCTTCGATGGCTGTAGCAGCAGAGGGGCCGATGGCGTAGCAGCAGGATCAGTAAAGGAGCCCGCAGCTCCCCCCTCACTGTCTGGCAAACCACACGTGTCTGACTGTGGTCCCACACGGCTCTTTAAGGCCTCAGAGACTGCTCACCAGGTGCCGAGCAATCCCACTGCAACCTTGTTGTTTTTAGTTGCAGAGTCCCACACCTTGACCTCAATTTGGTCCCATATTTCAGGATCATAAACTGTCCGATTGTTAAGAAGGAGAATAAGCCGTAAGGTTACCAGGACAGTCTTTGTTTCTACGGACACATGATTCCCCGTAATGCGCAACTGCTTACCAGCGAGGGGCAGTTGTGTGCGCGGCTCCGCTTCTCTCAGCGTGAGCTTCTTTGCAGCTCCGGTACGCCCATTTCCAGCAACTTTCAGTAGGAGCTTCTTTGAGCGGTTTGATGAGTCTGGCCGAACCTCTCTTCATGAGGCAATCAATGTGCCTGTTCCCGTCCTGGTCACCGTTCTGCTAGCCTGTTCCTTTTCATTCCTTCTTTCTGCTTCTTTATTGATGACATAACTTCATTGTGTTGCCTTTTGTTTGTTTTTTTTTTAATTTTTAATTTTTAATTTTTTTATAACCTTGAGGGCAGGCTCCCCTCTTATACCCTTCTCCCCACAGCAATCCTTTTCAAAAACAACTTTTCATTGGTCCAACAACTTTGCCCAGCAACAGCAAACACCCAGCATCTTCCATGCCTTAATGGCTGGAGAACAAGCAACCCCAGATGACATGGAGTCTCCTGAATCACCCTTCTTTGTTCCCTCTAAGCTCTTTTACATTCCTGATGGCCTCATCGTTAAGAGTCTACTGTTATCATTAACCACAGAGTGTGCCGACCGGCATGGCCACACTCCCACATCTCCCCCTTCTTTATTACTATCAACCATCTTCTCAACACGAATTACCACTCCATATAGAACACTTCCCAGGTGCCACTTGCTTTTGTTAAACCTCCTCTGGTTTCTTCCTGCCCAGCTCTCCAGCCTGTCCAGGTCTCGCTGAATGGCAGCACAGCCTTCTGGTGTGCCAGCCACTCCTCCCAGCTTTGTATCATCAGCGTACTTGCTGAGGGTGGACACTGTTCCCTCATCAGAGTCGCTGATGAAGCTGTCGAACAAGACGGGACCCAGCACCGACCCCTGAGCTTGTCACAGGTCTCCAAGCGGACTCTGCTCCGCCTATCACCACCCTCTGAGCTCGGCCAGTCAGCCGGTTCTCAACCCACCTTACTGTCCGCTCTTCTGTGCCACGCTTTGTCAGCTTTGTTAGCAGGATATCGTGGCAGACAGTAGCAAGAGCCTTTTGTTTTTGTTGTGTTGTTGTTGTTTGGTTTGGAGATTCACATCACGCTCGGTGATAGAAAAGTTTAGCGCATCAGCATCCCACTGGGAAGACACAAAATGCACTGCCAAAGTCTTTCCCCGTCTCCTTAACACTGGAGGTGCCTTAAGAGGAGAGCGGTCATGTCTGGGCCCTTGCAACGCTAGCAAATTCTATGAAAAGTTGCATTCGGCTGAAAAGTAAGTGAATGACATGAACGTGATCTCACTATTTGAACTAATGAGTTAAATGTCCACTCCTGCAAAAATACTCAAAGAAATAATCCAATAGGTTACGTGTAGTTAGGCAATCACAACTGAAACTGCAACAAAGTGCCGATGGTGAGAAACAAACAACAAAGCCGTTTCCTTCTCTGACAGCGGAATACCTTGCTCAGGGAAGACCCCCATGTGTCGCCTTCAGAAAGCCTTCGACACCCTCCACCTCGTGCTCCCATCAGCAGATTGAAGAAGGTGAGAGGGAGCGGCTGGCGGAAGACTGCTCTATCCAGAGCGTGGGGTCTACTGTGAAATTTTCCACTGAAATTGTGCCCATTTCTGAGGATTGTATTTCAAGGAACACACACACCGAGCAGAAAGCATCCAAGGAACCCAGGAAGTGATGCTAAGAACGACCCTTCTTAGGATCAGACTTTTAGGAAACATGGTCTCTAAGGAAAGATTAAACATTGGATTAATGGACTAAGGCTTTAATGTCAAGAGCAGGCAGAACCGAGATGTGGAGAAGGATGCTGCAAGTAAAAAGCGAGCAAACTTCTCCCCAGGCCATAGATTTAGGACAAGGAAGAAAGGACTTCAGATGCAGCAAAGGGACTTTAGTGTAGGTGTTACTGTGTGGTGCTTTTACTTGGGTGGGCAGCCGAGTTCCACCACGGCTGCTCTCTCACTCCCCCTCCTGAAAGGGAAAGGGAGAGAAAATACGATGCCAAGGGCTCAAGGGCTGAGATAAGGACGGGGAGATCACTCAGCAGGTATTGTGATGGGCAAAGCAGACTCAGAGTAGGGAAGCAGTAAGACTTTTCCCCCCCAGTGCACCCCCTCCCACCTCCTCCCCCCGAGCGGCTCAGGGGAGCGGGGCAATGGGGGCTGCGGTCAGTCTGTAGCGCCTTGTCTCCGCCGCTCCTTCTCGGTGGCTCTCTGCCCCTGCTCCACCGGGGTCTCCTCCGCGGGCTGCAGCGTGGAACCCTGCTCCACCGTGGTACCCCATGGGCTGCAGGGGGACAGCCTGCTTCACCGTGGTCCTCACCACAGGCTGCAGGCTCCGGAGCCTGGAGCACCTCTCCCCCCTCCCTCTTCACCAACCTTGGCGTCTGCAAGGCTGTTCTCATTCCTCCCTCTCTCCCAGCTGCTCTTCCGCAGCATTTTTTTTTTTTTTAACCTTTCTTAAATGTGGCCTCACAGAGGCGCAAACAACAGCACTTCTTGGCCTGGCTGTGGCCAGCAGCGGGCCCTTCTCTAACATGACGCAGTTTCTGGATTCTTCTCACAGAACCCACCCTGATGGCCCCCCCGCTACCAAAACCTTGCCACGTAAACCCAGTACACGAGGCAAGAGAACTCGGAAATGGTTTGAAAGAGATTTATAGCAACATGACAGAACATGGCACAAAAAAAAAAGTACAAAAAAAAAAAAAAAGTACAAAAAGAAAAACAGCTCTACATGAAATGATCGGTTGGCAGATTGAAAACAAACAGAAGAATGTGCCTCTTCACACGTCAGGCACAAAGCTGTCGGTCTGGCTGCAGACATGGGCGATGCCAAAAAGCGCCTCATTGTAGAAAACACCAAGAGCTGCATGATGAAGAAGTCCTCAAGGGCCGTAGTGAAGAAAGCACACAAAGCTGCACGATGAAAAACTTCTCAGGGCCCGGAATGAGAGAAAAAAACACCAAATGTTAGAAGATGAAGCACTTCTCAGGGACAAGGTGAAAACAACACCAAAATTGGCATGATGAAGCTCACCTCTGGGAAACCATGGTGAAGAACCCCAAAGGCTGGATGGTGCAGAACTCCTCAGGGCCGCAGTGAAGAAAACACCACAAGCTGCACCACGAAGCTCTCCTCAGGGGCCGAAGTGAAGAGAACCAGAAAAGCTGCACGCTGAAGAACTCCTCCGGGTAAACGTAATGAAGGGAACGCCAAAAGCTGGACAATGCAGAACTCCTTAAGGGCCGCGGTGAAGAAAATACCAAATGCTGCACGATGAAGAACTCCTCAGGGCCGTAGTGAAGAACACAACTAAAGCCACACGCAGAAGCACACTTCAGGGGCCACAGGGAGATGAAACCCCAAAAAGCTCCACGAAGAATTTCTCCTCAAGCGCCACAGTGAAGAAAACACGACGAGCTGAATAGTGAAGCCCTCCTCCGGGGAAACGTGGTGAAGAGATCCTGAAAAGCTGCACGATGAAGAGCTCCTCATGGGCCGCAATGAAGAATTCGCCAGAAGCTGCACGCAGAAGCACTCCTCAGGGCCTAGAATGAGAAAAAACAAAAACACCAAATGTTAGAAGGTGAAGCACTTCTCAGGGGCTGGAAGGTGAAAACAACACCAAAGCAGCATGATGAAGGTCTCCTCAGGGAAAACATGGCGAAGAACCCCAAAGGCTGGACGGTGCAGAACTCCTCAGGGCCGAGTAGAAGAAAACACCGCAAGCTGCACGATGAACTCCTCAGGGCCGTAGTGAAGAAAACAGCAAAATGTGCACGATGACGTATTCCTCCGGAGTCCCGAAGTGAAGAGAACCCCAGAAGCTGCGCGATGAAGAACTCCTCAGGGACCACAAGGTGAAGAAAACACAAAAAGCTCCACAAAGAATTACTCTTCAAGCGCCACGGCGAAGAAAATGCAAAAAGCTGAATGATGAAGCGCTCCTCAGGGTAAACGTGATGTGAAGAACCCCAAAAGCTGCACAATGAAGGCATCCTCAGTGGAAACGCAGTGAAGGCAACACAGAAAGCTGGACGCAGAAGCACTCCTCAAGTCGCAGTGAAGAAAACAGCAAAAGCTGCTCAAGAAAGCACTCCTCAGAGGCTGCAGAGGAGAACCACCAAAAGCTGAACGATGCAGAACTGCTCAGGGCTGCCGTGATAAGAACACCGAAAGCTGCACGACGACACCCTCCTGCGGGGTCACACGGTGAAGACAACACCGAGAGCTGCACACAGGAGCACTCCTCAGGGGCCACAAGCAGCCCAAAGGCCGCGCCTCGCCTGCGCGCCACCATCGCCGGAGTGCCGCAGCCCCAGCACACCCAGCACCATGTCACCCACCCTGCCCTGTGACATCTCTGCTCCATCATGGCCAGGCACCGCCCCATTGGCCGCCTGCCTTGGCGCCTCTGGGCGCAGCCAATAGTGAGGCCGCTGGCGCTTGTTGCTAGGCAGCCTGGAGCTGTGGCATCCGATGGGCGCCAGGAGGCCGCAGGGCGGGGCTGGCGTCCCAGGCCTGAGGCCTGGCGCAGTGCCTGGCAGGAGCCATGAGGCTTTCCTGACACCACCTCCAGCTCTGCCTCGCCTTGCCCCCGGCCCTCCAAGAGGCACGTTTTGGCGCTAGGAGCACGCAAACTGCTCCAGCAAGGTGGCGGCAGCATTGTGCAGGGCACACTGACGTAGCCCATCAGTCAATCCCTCCTCTGTCCCCAGTGACACAGAGTACACTGCCCGCTTAGCCGTGCTGCCCACAGACGTGAAATTGGGTCCTCAGTGTCCTGAAAGGGTACAAACCAAAGCCAGTTCTGTTGACACAGCCCACAGGACTAAACTCGGTTAAACCATGCACCGTGAGAATGCCAGTCCCTTTCTTCTTCACCCAAACTGCCCAGTGCCATGTAGCTTTTGCATCAGCTTCTTGCAGAACTGGATCTTCAGTGATCGTACAGCTCTGCAAAGCTTCCGCTCTGCAAACTTTTGAGTCTGTGGACTGTGGAAGGACCAAGGCCCCACTATGCAACTCGATGTCATCTTCAAAACCAGGGGTTCTTATCGATGCAAGCCAGGTCTAGAAAGACTGCATCTTCGTCTTTTCAATTGTTAGGGGTAATCCAGGTGTTAGAAGACTGTGGAAACATTGTATTAATGGAGCTGTTACTGCAATAGGTTAAACAGAAGATAGAGAAACGTAGGCGTTGTGGGGCTCGTTTCCCAGAATTGTAGGGGTTGGAAGGGACCTCCAGAGATCATCGGGTCCAACTCCCCTGCCAAAGCAGGTTTCCTAGAGCAGGTTGCACAAGTAGGTGTCCAGACGGGGCTTGAATATCTGCAGAGACTCCACAGCCTCCCTGGGCAGCCTGTCCCTGTGCTCCGTCACCCTCGCCGTGAAGAAGTTCTTTTGCGTAGTGGTGCGGAACTTCCTGTGCTCCATTTTGTGGCCATTGCCCCTTGTCCTGTCCCCACAGACCACTGAAAGGCGGTTGGCCGTATCCCTGTGTCTCCCACACCTCAGGTACTTATAGATAAGATCCCTTCTCAGTCTTCTTTTCTCCAGGCTGAGCAGAGCCAGGTCTCTCAGCTTTTCCTCCTAGGGGAGATGCTCCAGGCCCCGTATCCTGTCTGTGGCCCTCTGCTGGACTCTTTCCAGGAGATCCCTGTCTTTTTTTGTACCAAGGCGCCCAGAACTGGACACAGCACTCCAGGTGAGGCCTGACCAGGGCAGAGTAGAGGGGCAGCATCACCTTCCTTGACCTGCTGTCCACGCTCCTTTTAACGCACCCCAGGATCCCGTTGGCCTTCTTGGCCACCAGGGCACACTGCTGGCTCATGGCCAACCTGTCATCCACCAGGACCCCCAGGTCCTTCTCCGCAGAGCTCCTCTCCAGCAGGTCATCCCCCAGCCTGTACTGATACATGCGGTTGTTCCTTCTGTTATAAGTGAAGTCTCAACTCAATCTGTGTTTAGTAATAGTTATAAAAGGAATATTTATAAAAGGTATAAAAGGCAAGTAAACAGCGCTGGGTGTGCGGGGAGTCTACGCTCCACCAACACGCACACGCGAACATCAAACATTCTAAATATACAGAACATTGCTTTTACATACGAAACCCGAGTATGCCTATACATGCGTACAATCAGGAAAGGTAACAAACAATCCTTTAAGTTCCATGACTTAACAGTCTCCCTTTTCCATTCCTTTTCTGCATTACAAACACGGGAGAATTCCAGGGCTAGTCGTGGGAGCAATATGTCTCGCTTTAAGTTGTTAAGCAACTCGGTCTTCGGGCCTTATGTATCCCGTGCTTCCCGCATCGAATAAAAGCATATCCATCTCCTTTTCAAGGCCAACAGGGCCTGGGTCAAAAGGCACGTCCAGGTCACCAGGGGGCGGAACAGCAAAGGCCTTCGATGGCTGTAGCAGCAGAGGGGCCGATGGCGTAGCAGCAGGATCAGTAAAGGAGCCCGCAGCTCCCCCCTCACTGTCTGGCAAACCACACGTGTCTGACTGTGGTCCCACACGGCTCTTTAAGGCCTCAGAGACTGCTCACCAGGTGCCGAGCAATCCCACTGCAACCTTGTTGTTTTTAGTTGCAGAGTCCCACACCTTGACCTCAATTTGGTCCCATATTTCAGGATCATAAACTGTCCGATTGTTAAGAAGGAGAATAAGCCGTAAGGTTACCAGGACAGTCTTTGTTTCTACGGACGCATGATTCCCCGTAATGCGCAACTGCTTACCAGCGAGGGGCAGTTGTGTGCGCGGCTCCGCTTCTCTCAGCGTGAGCTTCTTTGCAGCTCCGGTACGCCCATTTCCAGCAACTTTCAGTAGGAGCTTCTTTGAGCGGTTTGATGAGTCTGGCCGAACCTCTCTTCATGAGGCAATCAATGTGCCTGTTCCCGTCCTGGTCACCGTTCTGCTAGCCTGTTCCTTTTCATTCCTTCTTTCTGCTTCTTTATTGATGACATAACTTCATTGTGTTGCCTTTTGTTTGTTTTTTTTTAATTTTTAATTTTTTTATAACCTTGAGGGCAGGCTCCCCTCTTATACCCTTCTCCCCACAGCAATCCTTTTCAAAAACAACTTTTCATTGGTCCAACAACTTTGCCCAGCAACAGCAAACACCCAGCATCTTCCATGCCTTAATGGCTGGAGAACAAGCAACCCCAGATGGCATGGAGTCTCCTGAATCACCCTTCTTTGTTCCCTCTAAGCTCTTTTACATTCCTGATGGCCTCATCGTTAAGAGTCTACTGTTATCATTAACCACAGAGTGTGCCGACCCGCATGGCCACACTCCCACATCTCCCCCTTCTTTATTACTATCAACCATCTTCTCAACACGAATTACCACTCCATATAGAACACTTCCCAGGTGCCACTTGCTTTTGTTAAACCTCCTCTGGTTTCTTCCTGCCCAGCTCTCCAGCCTGTCCAGGTCTCGCTGAATGGCAGCACAGCCTTCTGGTGTGCCAGCCACTCCTCCCAGCTTTGTATCATCAGCGTACTTGCTGAGGGTGGACACTGTTCCCTCATCAGAGTCGCTGATGAAGCTGTCGAACAAGACGGGACCCAGCACCGACCCCTGAGCTTGTCACAGGTCTCCAAGCGGACTCTGCTCCGCCTATCACCACCCTCTGAGCTCGGCCAGTCAGCCGGTTCTCAACCCACCTTACTGTCCGCTCTTCTGTGCCACGCTTTGTCAGCTTTGTTAGCAGGATATCGTGGCAGACAGTAGCAAGAGCCTTTTGTTTTTGTTGTGTTGTTGTTGTTTGGTTTGGAGATTCACATCACGCTCGGTGATAGAAAAGTTTAGCGCATCAGCATCCCACTGGGAAGACACAAAATGCACTGCCAAAGTCTTTCCCCGTCTCCTTAACACTGGAGGTGCCTTAAGAGGAGAGCGGTCATGTCTGGGCCCTTGCAACGCTAGCAAATTCTATGAAAAGTTGCATTCGGCTGAAAAGTAGGTGAATGACATGAACGTGATCTCACTATTTGAACTAATGAGTTAAATGTCCACTCCTGCAAAAATACTCAAAGAAATAATCCAATAGGTTACATGTAGTTAGGCAATCACAACTGAAACTGCAACAAAGTGCCGATGGTGAGAAACAAACAACAAAGCCGTTTCCTTCTCTGACAGCGGAATATCTTGCTCAGGGAAGACCCCCATGTGTCGCCTTCAGAAAGCCTTCGACACCCTCCACCTCGTGCTCCCATCAGCAGGTTGAAGAAGGTGAGAGGGAGCGGCTGGCGGAAGACTGCTCTATCCAGAGCGTGGGGTCTACTGTGAAATTTTCCACTGAAATTGTGCCCATTTCTGAGGATTGTATTTCAAGGAACACACACACCGAGCAGAAAGCATCCAAGGAACCCAGGAAGTGATGCTAAGAACGACCCTTCTTAGGATCAGACTTTTAGGAAACATGGTCTCTAAGGAAAGATTAAACATTGGATTAATGGACTAAGGCTTTAATGTCAAGAGCAGGCAGAACCGAGATGTGGAGAAGGATGCTGCAAGTAAAAAGCGAGCAAACTTCTCCCCAGGCCATAGATTTAGGACAAGGAAGAAAGGACTTCAGATGCAGCAAAGGGACTTTAGTGTAGGTGTTACTGTGTGGTGCTTTTACTTGGGTGGGCAGCCGAGTTCCACCACGGCCGCTCTCTCACTCCCCCTCCTGAAAGGGAAAGGGAGAGAAAATACGATGCCAAGGGCTCAAGGGCTGAGATAAGGACGGGGAGATCACTCAGCAGGTATTGTGATGGGCAAAGCAGACTCAGAGTAGGGAAGCAGTAAGACTTTTCCCCCCCAGTGCACCCCCTCCCACCTCCTCCCCCCGAGCGGCTCAGGGGAGCGGGGCAATGGGGGCTGCGGTCAGTCTGTAGCGCCTTGTCTCCGCTGCTCCTTCTCGGTGGCTCTCTGCCCCTGCTCCACCAGGGTCTCCTCCGCGGGCTGCAGCGTGGAACCCTGCTCCACCGTGGTACCCCATGGGCTGCAGGGGGACAGCCTGCTTCACCGTGGTCCTCACCACAGGCTGCAGGCTCCGGAGCCTGGAGCACCTCTCCCCCTCCCTCTTCACCAACCTTGGCGTCTGCAAGGCTGTTCTCATTCCTCCCTCTCTCCCAGCTGCTCTTCCGCAGCATTTTTTTTTTTTTTTTTAACCTTTCTTAAATGTGGCCTCACAGAGGCGCAAACAACAGCACTTCTTGGCCTGGCTGTGGCCAGCAGCGGGCCCTTCTCTAACATGACGCAGTTTCTGGATTCTTCTCACAGAACCCACCCTGATGGCCCCCCCGCTACCAAAACCTTGCCACGTAAACCCAGTACATGAGGCAAGAGAACTCGGAAATGGTTTGAAAGAGATTTATAGCAACATGACAGAACATGGCACAAAAAAAAAAGTACAAAAAAAAAAAAAAAAGTACAAAAAGAAAAACAGCTCTACATGAAATGATCGGTTGGCAGATTGAAAACAAACAGAAGAATGTGCCTCTTCACACGTCAGGCACAAAGCTGTCGGTCTGGCTGCAGACATGGGCGATGCCAAAAAGCGCCTCATTGTAGAAAACACCAAGAGCTGCATGATGAAGAAGTCCTCAAGGGCCGTAGTGAAGAAAGCACACAAAGCTGCACGATGAAAAACTTCTCAGGGCCCGGAATGAGAGAAAAAAACACCAAATGTTAGAAGATGAAGCACTTCTCAGGGACAAGGTGAAAACAACACCAAAATTGGCATGATGAAGCTCACCTCTGGGAAACCATGGTGAAGAACCCCAAAGGCTGGATGGTGCAGAACTCCTCAGGGCCGCAGTGAAGAAAACACCACAAGCTGCACCACGAAGCTCTCCTCAGGGGCCGAAGTGAAGAGAACCAGAAAAGCTGCACGCTGAAGAACTCCTCCGGGTAAACGTAATGAAGGGAACGCCAAAAGCTGGACAATGCAGAACTCCTTAAGGGCCGCGGTGAAGAAAATACCAAATGCTGCACGATGAAGAACTCCTCAGGGCCGTAGTGAAGAACACAACTAAAGCCACACGCAGAAGCACACTTCAGGGGCCACAGGGAGATGAAACCCCAAAAAGCTCCACGAAGAATTTCTCCTCAAGCGCCACAGTGAAGAAAACACGATGAGCTGAATAGTGAAGCCCTCCTCCGGGGAAACGTGGTGAAGAGATCCTGAAAAGCTGCACGATGAAGAGCTCCTCATGGGCCGCAATGAAGAATTCGCCAGAAGCTGCACGCAGAAGCACTCCTCAGGGCCTAGAATGAGAAAAAACAAAAACACCAAATGTTAGAAGGTGAAGCACTTCTCAGGGGCTGGAAGGTGAAAACAACACCAAAGCAGCATGATGAAGGTCTCCTCAGGGAAAACATGGCGAAGAACCCCAAAGGCTGGACGGTGCAGAACTCCTCAGGGCCGAGTAGAAGAAAACACCGCAAGCTGCACGATGAACTCCTCAGGGCCGTAGTGAAGAAAACAGCAAAATGTGCACGATGACGTATTCCTCCGGAGTCCCGAAGTGAAGAGAACCCCAGAAGCTGCGCGATGAAGAACTCCTCAGGGACCACAAGGTGAAGAAAACACAAAAAGCTCCACAAAGAATTACTCTTCAAGCGCCACGGCGAAGAAAATGCAAAAAGCTGAATGATGAAGCGCTCCTCAGGGTAAACGTGATGTGAAGAACCCCAAAAGCTGCACAATGAAGGCATCCTCAGTGGAAACGCAGTGAAGGCAACACAGAAAGCTGGACGCAGAAGCACTCCTCAAGTCGCAGTGAAGAAAACAGCAAAAGCTGCTCAAGAAAGCACTCCTCAGAGGCTGCAGAGGAGAACCACCAAAAGCTGAACGATGCAGAACTGCTCAGGGCTGCCGTGATAAGAACACCGAAAGCTGCACGACGACACCCTCCTGCGGGGTCACATGGTGAAGACAACACCGAGAGCTGCACACAGGAGCACTCCTCAGGGGCCACAAGCAGCCCAAAGGCCGCGCCTCGCCTGCGCGCCACCATCGCCGGAGTGCCGCAGCCCCAGCACACCCAGCACCATGTCACCCACCCTGCCCTGTGACATCTCTGCTCCATCATGGCCAGGCACCGCCCCATTGGCCGCCTGCCTTGGCGCCTCTGGGCGCAGCCAATAGTGAGGCCGCTGGCGCTTGTTGCTAGGCAGCCTGGAGCTGTGGCATCCGATGGGCGCCAGGAGGCCGCAGGGCGGGGCTGGCGTCCCAGGCCTGAGGCCTGGCGCAGTGCCTGGCAGGAGCCATGAGGCTTTCCTGACACCACCTCCAGCTCTGCCTCGCCTTGCCCCCGGCCCTCCAAGAGGCACGTTTTGGCGCTAGGAGCACGCAAACTGCTCCAGCAAGGTGGCGGCAGCATTGTGCAGGGCACACTGACGTAGCCCATCAGTCAATCCCTCCTCTGTCCCCAGTGACACAGAGTACACTGCCCGCTTAGCCGTGCTGCCCACAGACGTGAAATTGGGTCCTCAGTGTCCTGAAAGGGTACAAACCAAAGCCAGTTCTGTTGACACAGCCCACAGGACTAAACTCGGTTAAACCATGCACCGTGAGAATGCCAGTCCCTTTCTTCTTCACCCAAACTGCCCAGTGCCATGTAGCTTTTGCATCAGCTTCTTGCAGAACTGGATCTTCAGTGATCGTACAGCTCTGCAAAGCTTCCGCTCTGCAAACTTTTGAGTCTGTGGACTGTGGAAGGACCAAGGCCCCACTATGCAACTCGATGTCATCTTCAAAACCAGGGGTTCTTATCGATGCAAGCCAGGTCTAGAAAGACTGCATCTTCGTCTTTTCAATTGTTAGGGGTAATCCAGGTGTTAGAAGACTGTGGAAACATTGTATTAATGGAGCTGTTACTCCAATAGGTTAAACAGAAGATAGAGAAACGTAGGCGTTGTGGGGCTCGTTTCCCAGAATTGTAGGGGTTGGAAGGGACCTCCAGAGATCATCGGGTCCAACTCCCCTGCCAAAGCAGGTTTCCTAGAGCAGGTTGCACAAGTAGGTGTCCAGACGGGGCTTGAATATCTGCAGAGACTCCACAGCCTCCCTGGGCAGCCTGTCCCTGTGCTCCGTCACCCTCGCCGTGAAGAAGTTCTTTTGCGTAGTGGTGCGGAACTTCCTGTGCTCCATTTTGTGGCCATTGCCCCTTGTCCTGTCCCCACAGACCACTGAAAGGCGGTTGGCCGTATCCCTGTGTCTCCCACACCTCAGGTACTTATAGATAAGATCCCTTCTCAGTCTTCTTTTCTCCAGGCTGAGCAGAGCCAGGTCTCTCAGCTTTTCCTCCTAGGGGAGATGCTCCAGGCCCCGTATCCTGTCTGTGGCCCTCTGCTGGACTCTTTCCAGGAGATCCCTGTCTTTTTTTGTACCAAGGCGCCCAGAACTGGACACAGCACTCCAGGTGAGGCCTGACCAGGGCAGAGTAGAGGGGCAGCATCACCTTCCTTGACCTGCTGTCCACGCTCCTTTTAACGCACCCCAGGATCCCGTTGGCCTTCTTGGCCACCAGGGCACACTGCTGGCTCATGGCCAACCTGTCATCCACCAGGACCCCCAGGTCCTTCTCCGCAGAGCTCCTCTCCAGCAGGTCATCCCCCAGCCTGTACTGATACATGCGGTTGTTCCTTCTGTTATAAGTGAAGTCTCAACTCAATCTGTGTTTAGTAATAGTTATAAAAGGAATATTTATAAAAGGTATAAAAGGCAAGTAAACAGCGCTGGGTGTGCGGGGAGTCTACGCTCCACCAACACGCACACGCGAACATCAAACATTCTAAATATACAGAACATTGCTTTTACATACGAAACCCGAGTATGCCTATACATGCGTACAATCAGGAAAGGTAACAAACAATCCTTTAAGTTCCATGACTTAACAGTCTCCCTTTTCCATTCCTTTTCTGCATTACAAACACGGGAGAATTCCAGGGCTAGTCGTGGGAGCAATATGTCTCGCTTTAAGTTGTTAAGCAACTCGGTCTTCGGGCCTTATGTATCCCGTGCTTCCCGCATCGAATAAAAGCATATCCATCTCCTTTTCAAGGCCAACAGGGCCTGGGTCAAAAGGCACGTCCAGGTCACCAGGGGGCGGAACAGCAAAGGCCTTCGATGGCTGTAGCAGCAGAGGGGCCGATGGCGTAGCAGCAGGATCAGTAAAGGAGCCCGCAGCTCCCCCCTCACTGTCTGGCAAACCACACGTGTCTGACTGTGGTCCCACACGGCTCTTTAAGGCCTCAGAGACTGCTCACCAGGTGCCGAGCAATCCCACTGCAACCTTGTTGTTTTTAGTTGCAGAGTCCCACACCTTGACCTCAATTTGGTCCCATATTTCAGGATCATAAACTGTCCGATTGTTAAGAAGGAGAATAAGCCGTAAGGTTACCAGGACAGTCTTTGTTTCTACGGACGCATGATTCCCCGTAATGCGCAACTGCTTACCAGCGAGGGGCAGTTGTGTGCGCGGCTCCGCTTCTCTCAGCGTGAGCTTCTTTGCAGCTCCGGTACGCCCATTTCCAGCGACTTTCAGTAGGAGCTTCTTTGAGCGGTTTGATGAGTCTGGCCGAACCTCTCTTCATGAGGCAATCAATGTGCCTGTTCCCGTCCTGGTCACCGTTCTGCTAGCCTGTTCCTTTTCATTCCTTCTTTCTGCTTCTTTATTGATGACATAACTTCATTGTGTTGCCTTTTGTTTGTTTTTTTTTTAATTTTTAATTTTTTTATAACCTTGAGGGCAGGCTCCCCTCTTATACCCTTCTCCCCACAGCAATCCTTTTCAAAAACAACTTTTCATTGGTCCAACAACTTTGCCCAGCAACAGCAAACACCCAGCATCTTCCATGCCTTAATGGCTGGAGAACAAGCAACCCCAGATGGCATGGAGTCTCCTGAATCACCCTTCTTTGTTCCCTCTAAGCTCTTTTACATTCCTGATGGCCTCATCGTTAAGAGTCTACTGTTATCATTAACCACAGAGTGTGCCGACCCGCATGGCCACACTCCCACATCTCCCCCTTCTTTATTACTATCAACCATCTTCTCAACACGAATTACCACTCCATATAGAACACTTCCCAGGTGCCACTTGCTTTTGTTAAACCTCCTCTGGTTTCTTCCTGCCCAGCTCTCCAGCCTGTCCAGGTCTCGCTGAATGGCAGCACAGCCTTCTGGTGTGCCAGCCACTCCTCCCAGCTTTGTATCATCAGCGTACTTGCTGAGGGTGGACACTGTTCCCTCATCAGAGTCACTGATGAAGCTGTCGAACAAGACGGGACCCAGCACCGACCCCTGAGCTTGTCACAGGTCTCCAAGCGGACTCTGCTCCGCCTATCACCACCCTCTGAGCTCGGCCAGTCAGCCGGTTCTCAACCCACCTTACTGTCCGCTCTTCTGTGCCACGCTTTGTCAGCTTTGTTAGCAGGATATCGTGGCAGACAGTAGCAAGAGCCTTTTGTTTTTGTTGTGTTGTTGTTGTTTGGTTTGGAGATTCACATCACGCTCGGTGATAGAAAAGTTTAGCGCATCAGCATCCCACTGGGAAGACACAAAATGCACTGCCAAAGTCTTTCCCCGTCTCCTTAACACTGGAGGTGCCTTAAGAGGAGAGCGGTCATGTCTGGGCCCTTGCAACGCTAGCAAATTCTATGAAAAGTTGCATTCGGCTGAAAAGTAAGTGAATGACATGAACGTGATCTCACTATTTGAACTAATGAGTTAAATGTCCACTCCTGCAAAAATACTCAAAGAAATAATCCAATAGGTTACGTGTAGTTAGGCAATCACAACTGAAACTGCAACAAAGTGCCGATGGTGAGAAACAAACAACAAAGCCGTTTCCTTCTCTGACAGCGGAATACCTTGCTCAGGGAAGACCCCCATGTGGCGCCTTCAGAAAGCCTTCGACACCCTCCACCTCGTGCTCCCATCAGCAGGTTGAAGAAGGTGAGAGGGAGCGGCTGGCGGAAGACTGCTCTATCCAGAGCGTGGGGTCTACTGTGAAATTTTCCACTGAAATTGTGCCCATTTCTGAGGATTGTATTTCAAGGAACACACACACCGAGCAGAAAGCATCCAAGGAACCCAGGAAGTGATGCTAAGAACGACCCTTCTTAGGATCAGACTTTTAGGAAACATGGTCTCTAAGGAAAGATTAAACATTGGATTAATGGACTAAGGCTTTAATGTCAAGAGCAGGCAGAACCGAGATGTGGAGAAGGATGCTGCAAGTAAAAAGCGAGCAAACTTCTCCCCAGGCCATAGATTTAGGACAAGGAAGAAAGGACTTCAGATGCAGCAAAGGGACTTTAGTGTAGGTGTTACTGTGTGGTGCTTTTACTTGGGTGGGCAGCCGAGTTCCACCACGGCCGCTCTCTCACTCCCCCTCCTGAAAGGGAAAGGGAGAGAAAATACGATGCCAAGGGCTCAAGGGCTGAGATAAGGACGGGGAGATCACTCAGCAGGTATTGTGATGGGCAAAGCAGACTCAGAGTAGGGAAGCAGTAAGACTTTTCCCCCCCAGTGCACCCCCTCCCACCTCCTCCCCCCGAGCGGCTCAGGGGAGCGGGGCAATGGGGGCTGCGGTCAGTCTGTAGCGCCTTGTCTCCGCCGCTCCTTCTCGGTGGCTCTCTGCCCCTGCTCCACCGGGGTCTCCTCCGCGGGCTGCAGCGTGGAACCCTGCTCCACCGTGGTACCCCATGGGCTGCAGGGGGACAGCCTGCTTCACCGTGGTCCTCACCACAGGCTGCAGGCTCCGGAGCCTGGAGCACCTCTCCCCCTCCCTCTTCACCAACCTTGGCATCTGCAAGGCTGTTCTCATTCCTCCCTCTCTCCCAGCTGCTCTTCCGCAGCATTTTTTTTTTTTTTTTAACCTTTCTTAAATGTGGCCTCACAGAGGTGCAAACAACAGCACTTCTTGGCCTGGCTGTGGCCAGCAGCGGGCCCTTCTCTAACATGACGCAGTTTCTGGATTCTTCTCACAGAACCCACCCTGATGGCCCCCCCGCTACCAAAACCTTGCCACGTAAACCCAGTACATGAGGCAAGAGAACTCGGAAATGGTTTGAAAGAGATTTATAGCAACATGACAGAACATGGCACAAAAAAAAAAGTACAAAAAAAAAAAAAGTACAAAAAGGAAAACAGCTCTACATGAAATGATCGGTTGGCAGATTGAAAACAAACAGAAGAATGTGCCTCTTCACACGTCAGGCACAAAGCTGTCGGTCTGGCTGCAGACATGGGCGATGCCAAAAAGCGCCTCATTGTAGAAAACACCAAGAGCTGCATGATGAAGAAGTCCTCAAGGGCCGTAGTGAAGAAAGCACACAAAGCTGCACGATGAAAAACTTCTCAGGGCCCGGAATGAGAGAAAAAAACACCAAATGTTAGAAGATGAAGCACTTCTCAGGGACAAGGTGAAAACAACACCAAAATTGGCATGATGAAGCTCACCTCTGGGAAACCATGGTGAAGAACCCCAAAGGCTGGATGGTGCAGAACTCCTCAGGGCCGCAGTGAAGAAAACACCACAAGCTGCACCACGAAGCTCTCCTCAGGGGCCGAAGTGAAGAGAACCAGAAAAGCTGCACGCTGAAGAACTCCTCCGGGTAAACGTAATGAAGGGAACGCCAAAAGCTGGACAATGCAGAACTCCTTAAGGGCCGCGGTGAAGAAAATACCAAATGCTGCACGATGAAGAACTCCTCAGGGCCGTAGTGAAGAACACAACTAAAGCCACACGCAGAAGCACACTTCAGGGGCCACAGGGAGATGAAACCCCAAAAAGCTCCACGAAGAATTTCTCCTCAAGCGCCACAGTGAAGAAAACACAACGAGCTGAATAGTGAAGCCCTCCTCCGGGGAAACGTGGTGAAGAGATCCTGAAAAGCTGCACGATGAAGAGCTCCTCATGGGCCGCAATGAAGAATTCGCCAGAAGCTGCACGCAGAAGCACTCCTCAGGGCCTAGAATGAGAAAAAACAAAAACACCAAATGTTAGAAGGTGAAGCACTTCTCAGGGGCTGGAAGGTGAAAACAACACCAAAGCAGCATGATGAAGGTCTCCTCAGGGAAAACATGGCGAAGAACTCCAAAGGCTGGACGGTGCAGAACTCCTCAGGGCCGAGTAGAAGAAAACACCGCAAGCTGCATGATGAACTCCTCAGGGCCGTAGTGAAGAAAACAGCAAAATGTGCACGATGACGTATTCCTCCGGAGTCCCGAAGTGAAGAGAACCCCAGAAGCTGCGCGATGAAGAACTCCTCAGGGACCACAAGGTGAAGAAAACACAAAAAGCTCCACAAAGAATTACTCTTCAAGCGCCACGGCGAAGAAAATGCAAAAAGCTGAATGATGAAGCGCTCCTCAGGGTAAACGTGATGTGAAGAACCCCAAAAGCTGCACAATGAAGGCATCCTCAGTGGAAACGCAGTGAAGGCAACACAGAAAGCTGGACGCAGAAGCACTCCTCAAGTCGCAGTGAAGAAAACAGCAAAAGCTGCTCAAGAAAGCACTCCTCAGAGGCTGCAGAGGAGAACCACCAAAAGCTGAACGATGCAGAACTGCTCAGGGCTGCCGTGATAAGAACACCGAAAGCTGCACGACGACACCCTCCTGCGGGGTCACACGGTGAAGACAACACCGAGAGCTGCACACAGGAGCACTCCTCAGGGGCCACAAGCAGCCCAAAGGCCGCGCCTCGCCTGCGCGCCACCATCGCCGGAGTGCCGCAGCCCCAGCACACCCAGCACCATGTCACCCACCCTGCCCTGTGACATCTCTGCTCCATCATGGCCAGGCACCGCCCCATTGGCTGCCTGCCTTGGCGCCTCTGGGCGCAGCCAATAGTGAGGCCGCTGGCGCTTGTTGCTAGGCAGCCTGGAGCTGTGGCATCCGATGGGCGCCAGGAGGCCGCAGGGCGGGGCTGGCGTCCCAGGCCTGAGGCCTGGCGCAGTGCCTGGCAGGAGCCATGAGGCTTTCCTGACACCACCTCCAGCTCTGCCTCGCCTTGCCCCCGGCCCTCCAAGAGGCACGTTTTGGCGCTAGGAGCACGCAAACTGCTCCAGCAAGGTGGCGGCAGCATTGTGCAGGGCACACTGACGTAGCCCATCAGTCAATCCCTCCTCTGTCCCCAGTGACACAGAGTACACTGCCCGCTTAGCCGTGCTGCCCACAGACGTGAAATTGGGTCCTCAGTGTCCTGAAAGGGTGTGGTGGTTTTACCGTGCTGGGCAGCTAAACCCCACAACCACTCTCTCACTCCCCCTCCTTTAGATAAGGAGGGGGAGAAGTAAAGCAAAGAACAACTCACGGGTTGAGATAAGGATAATTTAATTAAAAGGAAATAATTATAATAATTAAATAAAGACTACCATGAACTAAACAATTTAACTAAGGGGAAATAAAAGGGAAAGGGGAAAAAGGGAGGAAAACAAACAAACAAAATAAATGAAAGCTATATGGAAGTGCAGAGGAAAGAAATTACTCTCTACTTCCCACAAATGAGCGATGATTGACCACGTCCTTGAAGCAAGGCCTCAACGCACGCAGTCGGTGTTCGAGAGGAGGACCGACGTCTTCTCAACGAGAGCCCACCCCTCCCCTCTTCTTCCTGTTTCCACCTTTTATTGCTGAGTGTGACACCACATGGTATGGAATATCCCTTTGATTGGTTTCGGTCAGCTGCCCTAGTGATGTTTCTCTCCTCACTTTTTTGCCCACCCCCTAGGAGGGTTAGAGAAAGGCCCAATGCTGTGCCACTGCTGCTCAGCAGTAGACACAACAATGGTGTGATAACACTGCTGTTCCAGCTACAAGTACAGAATACGGCACTGAATGGGCTGCTGCCGGGAAAGTTAACATTCCAGCCAGACCCAGTACAAAGGGTACAAACCAAAGCCAGTTCTGTTGACACAGCCCACAGGACTAAACTCGGTTAAACCATGCACCGTGAGAATGCCAGTCCCTTTCTTCCTCACCCAAACTGCCCAGTGCCATGTAGCTTTTGCATCAGCTTCTTGCAGAACTGGATCTTCAGTGATCGTACAGCTCTGCAAAGCTTCCGCTCTGCAAACTTTTGAGTCTGTGGACTGTGGAAGGACCAAGGCCCCACTATGCAACTCGATGTCATCTTCAAAACCAGGGGTTCTTATCGATGCAAGCCAGGTCTAGAAAGACTGCATCTTCGTCTTTTCAATTGTTAGGGGTAATCCAGGTGTTAGAAGACTGTGGAAACATTGTATTAATGGAGCTGTTACTGCAATAGGTTAAACAGAAGATAGAGAAACGTAGGCGTTGTGGGGCTCGTTTCCCAGAATTGTAGGGGTTGGAAGGGACCTCCAGAGATCATCGGGTCCAACTCCCCTGCCAAAGCAGGTTTCCTAGAGCAGGTTGCACAAGTAGGTGTCCAGACGGGGCTTGAATATCTGCAGAGACTCCACAGCCTCCCTGGGCAGCCTGTCCCTGTGCTCCGTCACCCTCGCCGTGAAGAAGTTCTTTTGCGTAGTGGTGCGGAACTTCCTGTGCTCCATTTTGTGGCCATTGCCCCTTGTCCTGTCCCCACAGACCACTGAAAGGCGGTTGGCCGTATCCCTGTGTCTCCCACACCTCAGGTACTTATAGATAAGATCCCTTCTCAGTCTTCTTTTCTCCAGGCTGAGCAGAGCCAGGTCTCTCAGCTTTTCCTCCTAGGGGAGATGCTCCAGGCCCCGTATCCTGTCTGTGGCCCTCTGCTGGACTCTTTCCAGGAGATCCCTGTCTTTTTTTGTACCAAGGCGCCCAGAACTGGACACAGCACTCCAGGTGAGGCCTGACCAGGGCAGAGTAGAGGGGCAGCATCACCTTCCTTGACCTGCTGTCCACGCTCCTTTTAACGCACCCCAGGATCCCGTTGGCCTTCTTGGCCACCAGGGCACACTGCTGGCTCATGGCCAACCTGTCATCCACCAGGACCCCCAGGTCCTTCTCCGCAGAGCTCCTCTCCAGCAGGTCATCCCCCAGCCTGTACTGATACATGCGGTTGTTCCTTCTGTTATAAGTGAAGTCTCAACTCAATCTGTGTTTAGTAATAGTTATAAAAGGAATATTTATAAAAGGTATAAAAGGCAAGTAAACAGCGCTGGGTGTGCGGGGAGTCTACGCTCCACCAACACGCACACGCGAACATCAAACATTCTAAATATACAGAACATTGCTTTTACATACGAAACCCGAGTATGCCTATACATGCGTACAATCAGGAAAGGTAACAAACAATCCTTTAAGTTCCATGACTTAACAGTCTCCCTTTTCCATTCCTTTTCTGCATTACAAACACGGGAGAATTCCAGGGCTAGTCGTGGGAGCAATATGTCTCGCTTTAAGTTGTTAAGCAACTCGGTCTTCGGGCCTTATGTATCCCGTGCTTCCCGCATCGAATAAAAGCATATCCATCTCCTTTTCAAGGCCAACAGGGCCTGGGTCAAAAGGCACGTCCAGGTCACCAGGGGGCGGAACAGCAAAGGCCTTCGATGGCTGTAGCAGCAGAGGGGCCGATGGCGTAGCAGCAGGATCAGTAAAGGAGCCCGCAGCTCCCCCCTCACTGTCTGGCAAACCACACGTGTCTGACTGTGGTCCCACACGGCTCTTTAAGGCCTCAGAGACTGCTCACCAGGTGCCGAGCAATCCCACTGCAACCTTGTTGTTTTTAGTTGCAGAGTCCCACACCTTGACCTCAATTTGGTCCCATATTTCAGGATCATAAACTGTCCGATTGTTAAGAAGGAGAATAAGCCGTAAGGTTACCAGGACAGTCTTTGTTTCTACGGACGCATGATTCCCCGTAATGCGCAACTGCTTACCAGCGAGGGGCAGTTGTGTGCGCGGCTCCGCTTCTCTCAGCGTGAGCTTCTTTGCAGCTCCGGTACGCCCATTTCCAGCGACTTTCAGTAGGAGCTTCTTTGAGCGGTTTGATGAGTCTGGCCGAACCTCTCTTCATGAGGCAATCAATGTGCCTGTTCCCGTCCTGGTCACCGTTCTGCTAGCCTGTTCCTTTTCATTCCTTCTTTCTGCTTCTTTATTGATGACATAACTTCATTGTGTTGCCTTTTGTTTGTTTTTTTTTTAATTTTTAATTTTTAATTTTTTTATAACCTTGAGGGCAGGCTCCCCTCTTATACCCTTCTCCCCACAGCAATCCTTTTCAAAAACAACTTTTCATTGGTCCAACAACTTTGCCCAGCAACAGCAAACACCCAGCATCTTCCATGCCTTAATGGCTGGAGAACAAGCAACCCCAGATGGCATGGAGTCTCCTGAATCACCCTTCTTTGTTCCCTCTAAGCTCTTTTACATTCCTGATGGCCTCATCGTTAAGAGTCTACTGTTATCATTAACCACAGAGTGTGCCGACCCGCATGGCCACACTCCCACATCTCCCCCTTCTTTATTACTATCAACCATCTTCTCAACACGAATTACCACTCCATATAGAACACTTCCCAGGTGCCACTTGCTTTTGTTAAACCTCCTCTGGTTTCTTCCTGCCCAGCTCTCCAGCCTGTCCGGGTCTCGCTGAATGGCAGCACAGCCTTCTGGTGTGCCAGCCACTCCTCCCAGCTTTGTATCATCAGCGTACTTGCTGAGGGTGGACACTGTTCCCTCATCAGAGTCGCTGATGAAGCTGTCGAACAAGACGGGACCCAGCACCGACCCCTGAGCTTGTCACAGGTCTCCAAGCGGACTCTGCTCCGCCTATCACCACCCTCTGAGCTCGGCCAGTCAGCCGGTTCTCAACCCACCTTACTGTCCGCTCTTCTGTGCCACGCTTTGTCAGCTTTGTTAGCAGGATATCGTGGCAGACAGTAGCAAGAGCCTTTTGTTTTTGTTGTGTTGTTGTTGTTTGGTTTGGAGATTCACATCACGCTCGGTGATAGAAAAGTTTAGCGCATCAGCATCCCACTGGGAAGACACAAAATGCACTGCCAAAGTCTTTCCCCATCTCCTTAACACTGGAGGTGCCTTAAGAGGAGAGCGGTCATGTCTGGGCCCTTGCAACGCTAGCAAATTCTATGAAAAGTTGCATTCGGCTGAAAAGTAAGTGAATGACATGAACGTGATCTCACTATTTGAACTAATGAGTTAAATGTCCACTCCTGCAAAAATACTCAAAGAAATAATCCAATAGGTTACGTGTAGTTAGGCAATCACAACTGAAACTGCAACAAAGTGCCGATGGTGAGAAACAAACAACAAAGCCGTTTCCTTCTCTGACAGCGGAATACCTTGCTCAGGGAAGACCCCCATGTGGCGCCTTCAGAAAGCCTTCGACACCCTCCACCTCGTGCTCCCATCAGCAGGTGGAAGAAGGTGAGAGGGAGCGGCTGGCGGAAGACTGCTCTATCCAGAGCGTGGGGTCTACTGTGAAATTTTCCACTGAAATTGTGCCCATTTCTGAGGATTGTATTTCAAGGAACACACACACCGAGCAGAAAGCATCCAAGGAACCCAGGAAGTGATGCTAAGAACGACCCTTCTTAGGATCAGACTTTTAGGAAACATGGTCTCTAAGGAAAGATTAAACATTGGATTAATGGACTAAGGCTTTAATGTCAAGAGCAGGCAGAACCGAGATGTGGAGAAGGATGCTGCAAGTAAAAAGCGAGCAAACTTCTCCCCAGGCCATAGATTTAGGACAAGGAAGAAAGGACTTCAGATGCAGCAAAGGGACTTTAGTGTAGGTGTTACTGTGTGGTGCTTTTACTTGGGTGGGCAGCCGAGTTCCACCACGGCCGCTCTCTCACTCCCCCTCCTGAAAGGGAAAGGGAGAGAAAATACGATGCCAAGGGCTCAAGGGCTGAGATAAGGACGGGGAGATCACTCAGCAGGTATTGTGATGGGCAAAGCAGACTCAGAGTAGGGAAGCAGTAAGACTTTTCCCCCCCGGTGCACCCCCTCCCACCTCCTCCCCCCGAGCGGCTCAGGGGAGCGGGGCAATGGGGGCTGCGGTCAGTCTGTAGCGCCTTGTCTCCGCCGCTCCTTCTCGGTGGCTCTCTGCCCCTGCTCCACCGGGGTCTCCTCCGCGGGCTGCAGCATGGAACCCTGCTCCACCGTGGTACCCCATGGGCTGCAGGGGGACAGCCTGCTTCACCGTGGTCCTCACCACAGGCTGCAGGCTCCGGAGCCTGGAGCACCTCTCCCCCTCCCTCTTCACCAACCTTGGCGTCTGCAAGGCTGTTCTCATTCCTCCCTCTCTCCCAGCTGCTCTTCCGCAGCATTTTTTTTTTTTTTTAACCTTTCTTAAATGTGGCCTCACAGAGGCACAAACAACAGCACTTCTTGGCCTGGCTGTGGCCAGCAGCGGGCCCTTCTCTAACATGACGCAGTTTCTGGATTCTTCTCACAGAACCCACCCTGATGGCCCCCCCGCTACCAAAACCTTGCCACGTAAACCCAGTACATGAGGCAAGAGAACTCGGAAATGGTTTGAAAGAGATTTATAGCAACATGACAGAACATGGCACAAAAAAAAAGTACAAAAAAAAAAAAAAAGTACAAAAAGAAAACCAGCTCTACATGAAATGATCGGTTGGCAGATTGAAAACAAACAGAAGAATGTGCCTCTTCACACGTCAGGCACAAAGCTGTCGGTCTGGCTGCAGACATGGGCGATGCCAAAAAGCGCCTCATTGTAGAAAACACCAAGAGCTGCATGATGAAGAAGTCCTCAAGGGCCGTAGTGAAGAAAGCACACAAAGCTGCACGATGAAAAACTTCTCAGGGCCCGGAATGAGAGAAAAAAACACCAAATGTTAGAAGATGAAGCACTTCTCAGGGACAAGGTGAAAACAACACCAAAATTGGCATGATGAAGCTCACCTCTGGGAAACCATGGTGAAGAACCCCAAAGGCTGGATGGTGCAGAACTCCTCAGGGCTGCAGTGAAGAAAACACCACAAGCTGCACCACGAAGCTCTCCTCAGGGGCCGAAGTGAAGAGAACCAGAAAAGCTGCACGCTGAAGAACTCCTCCGGGTAAACGTAATGAAGGGAACGCCAAAAGCTGGACAATGCAGAACTCCTTAAGGGCCGCGGTGAAGAAAATACCAAATGCTGCACGATGAAGAACTCCTCAGGGCCGTAGTGAAGAACACAACTAAAGCCACACGCAGAAGCACACTTCAGGGGCCACAGGGAGATGAAACCCCAAAAAGCTCCACGAAGAATTTCTCCTCAAGCGCCACAGTGAAGAAAACACGACGAGCTGAATAGTGAAGCCCTCCTCCGGGGAAACGTGGTGAAGAGATGGAAAAAGCTGCGAGCTGAAACGAGCTGAAAAGCTGCACGATGAAGAGCTCCTCATGGGCCGCAATGAAGAATTCGCCAGAAGCTGCACGCAGAAGCACTCCTCAGGGCCTAGAATGAGAAAAAACAAAAACACCAAATGTTAGAAGGTGAAGCACTTCTCAGGGGCTGGAAGGTGAAAACAACACCAAAGCAGCATGATGAAGGTCTCCTCAGGGAAAACATGGCGAAGAACTCCAAAGGCTGGACGGTGCAGAACTCCTCAGGGCCGAGTAGAAGAAAACACCGCAAGCTGCACGATGAACTCCTCAGGGCCGTAGTGAAGAAAACAGCAAAATGTGCACGATGACGTATTCCTCCGGAGTCCCGAAGTGAAGAGAACCCCAGAAGCTGCGCGATGAAGAACTCCTCAGGGACCACAAGGTGAAGAAAACACAAAAAGCTCCACAAAGAATTACTCTTCAAGCGCCACAGCGAAGAAAATGCAAAAAGCTGAATGATGAAGCGCTCCTCAGGGTAAACGTGATGTGAAGAACCCCAAAAGCTGCACAATGAAGGCATCCTCAGTGGAAACGCAGTGAAGGCAACACAGAAAGCTGGACGCAGAAGCACTCCTCAAGTCGCAGTGAAGAAAACAGCAAAAGCTGCTCAAGAAAGCACTCCTCAGAGGCTGCAGAGGAGAACCACCAAAAGCTGAACGATGCAGAACTGCTCAGGGCTGCCGTGATAAGAACACCGAAAGCTGCACGACGACACCCTCCTGCGGGGTCACACGGTGAAGACAACACCGAGAGCTGCACACAGGAGCACTCCTCAGGGGCCACAAGCAGCCCAAAGGCCGCGCCTCGCCTGCGCGCCACCATCGCCGGAGTGCCGCAGCCCCAGCACACCCAGCACCATATCACCCACCCTGCCCTGTGACATCTCTGCTCCATCATGGCCAGGCACCGCCCCATTGGCCGCCTGCCTTGGCGCCTCTGGGCGCAGCCAATAGTGAGGCCGCTGGCGCTTGTTGCTAGGCAGCCTGGAGCTGTGGCATCCGATGGGCGCCAGGAGGCCGCAGGGCGGGGCTGGCGTCCCAGGCCTGAGGCCTGGCGCAGTGCCTGGCAGGAGCCATGAGGCTTTCCTGACACCACCTCCAGCTCTGCCTCGCCTTGCCCCCGGCCCTCCAAGAGGCACGTTTTGGCGCTAGGAGCACGCAAACTGCTCCAGCAAGGTGGCGGCAGCATTGTGCAGGGCACACTGACGTAGCCCATCAGTCAATCCCTCCTCTGTCCCCAGTGACACAGAGTACACTGCCCGCTTAGCCGTGCTGCCCACAGACGTGAAATTGGGTCCTCAGTGTCCTGAAAGGGTGTGGTGGTTTTACCGTGCTGGGCAGCTAAACCCCACAACCACTCTCTCACTCCCCCTCCTTTAGATAAGGAGGGGGAGAAGTAAAGCAAAGAACAACTCACGGGTTGAGATAAGGATAATTTAATTAAAAGGAAATAATTATAATAATTAAATAAAGACTACCATGAACTAAACAATTTAACTAAGGGGAAATAAAAGGGAAAGGGGAAAAAGGGAGGAAAACAAACAAACAAAATAAATGAAAGCTATATGGAAGTGCAGAGGAAAGAAATTACTCTCTACTTCCCACAAATGAGCGATGATTGACCACGTCCTTGAAGCAAGGCCTCAACGCACGCAGTCGGTGTTCGAGAGGAGGACCGACGTCTTCTCAACGAGAGCCCACCCCTCCCCTCTTCTTCCTGTTTCCACCTTTTATTGCTGAGTGTGACACCACATGGTATGGAATATCCCTTTGATTGGTTTCGGTCAGCTGCCCTAGTGATGTTTCTCTCCTCACTTTTTTGCCCACCCCCTAGGAGGGTTAGAGAAAGGCCCAATGCTGTGCCACTGCTGCTCAGCAGTAGACACAACAATGGTGTGATAACACTGCTGTTCCAGCTACAAGTACAGAATACGGCACTGAATGGGCTGCTGCCGGGAAAGTTAACATTCCAGCCAGACCCAGTACAAAGGGTACAAACCAAAGCCAGTTCTGTTGACACAGCCCACAGGACTAAACTCGGTTAAACCATGCACCGTGAGAATGCCAGTCCCTTTCTTCCTCACCCAAACTGCCCAGTGCCATGTAGCTTTTGCATCAGCTTCTTGCAGAACTGGATCTTCAGTGATCGTACAGCTCTGCAAAGCTTCCGCTCTGCAAACTTTTGAGTCTGTGGACTGTGGAAGGACCAAGGCCCCACTATGCAACTCGATGTCATCTTCAAAACCAGGGGTTCTTATCGATGCAAGCCAGGTCTAGAAAGACTGCATCTTCGTGTTTTCAATTGTTAGGGGTAATCCAGGTGTTAGAAGACTGTGGAAACATTGTATTAATGGAGCTGTTACTGCAATAGGTTAAACAGAAGATAGAGAAACGTAGGCGTTGTGGGGCTCGTTTCCCAGAATTGTAGGGGTTGGAAGGGACCTCCAGAGATCATCGGGTCCAACTCCCCTGCCAAAGCAGGTTTCCTAGAGCAGGTTGCACAAGTAGGTGTCCAGACGGGGCTTGAATATCTGCAGAGACTCCACAGCCTCCCTGGGCAGCCTGTCCCTGTGCTCCGTCACCCTCGCCGTGAAGAAGTTCTTTTGCGTAGTGGTGCGGAACTTCCTGTGCTCCATTTTGTGGCCATTGCCCCTTGTCCTGTCCCCACAGACCACTGAAAGGCGGTTGGCCGTATCCCTGTGTCTCCCACACCTCAGGTACTTATAGATAAGATCCCTTCTCAGTCTTCTTTTCTCCAGGCTGAGCAGAGCCAGGTCTCTCAGCTTTTCCTCCTAGGGGAGATGCTCCAGGCCCCGTATCCTGTCTGTGGCCCTCTGCTGGACTCTTTCCAGGAGATCCCTGTCTTTTTTTGTACCAAGGCGCCCAGAACTGGACACAGCACTCCAGGTGAGGCCTGACCAGGGCAGAGTAGAGGGGCAGCATCACCTTCCTTGACCTGCTGTCCACGCTCCTTTTAACGCACCCCAGGATCCCGTTGGCCTTCTTGGCCACCAGGGCACACTGCTGGCTCATGGCCAACCTGTCATCCACCAGGACCCCCAGGTCCTTCTCCGCAGAGCTCCTCTCCAGCAGGTCATCCCCCAGCCTGTACTGATACATGCGGTTGTTCCTTCTGTTATAAGTGAAGTCTCAACTCAATCTGTGTTTAGTAATAGTTATAAAAGGAATATTTATAAAAGGTATAAAAGGCAAGTAAACAGCGCTGGGTGTGCGGGGAGTCTACGCTCCACCAACACGCACACGCGAACATCAAACATTCTAAATATACAGAACATTGCTTTTACATACGAAACCCGAGTATGCCTATACATGCGTACAATCAGGAAAGGTAACAAACAATCCTTTAAGTTCCATGACTTAACAGTCTCCCTTTTCCATTCCTTTTCTGCATTACAAACACGGGAGAATTCCAGGGCTAGTCGTGGGAGCAATATGTCTCGCTTTAAGTTGTTAAGCAACTCGGTCTTCGGGCCTTATGTATCCCGTGCTTCCCGCATCGAATAAAAGCATATCCATCTCCTTTTCAAGGCCAACAGGGCCTGGGTCAAAAGGCACGTCCAGGTCACCAGGGGGCGGAACAGCAAAGGCCTTCGATGGCTGTAGCAGCAGAGGGGCCGATGGCGTAGCAGCAGGATCAGTAAAGGAGCCCGCAGCTCCCCCCTCACTGTCTGGCAAACCACACGTGTCTGACTGTGGTCCCACACGGCTCTTTAAGGCCTCAGAGACTGCTCACCAGGTGCCGAGCAATCCCACTGCAACCTTGTTGTTTTTAGTTGCAGAGTCCCACACCTTGACCTCAATTTGGTCCCATATTTCAGGATCATAAACTGTCCGATTGTTAAGAAGGAGAATAAGCCGTAAGGTTACCAGGACAGTCTTTGTTTCTACGGACGCATGATTCCCCGTAATGCGCAACTGCTTTCCAGCGAGGGGCAGTTGTGTGCGCGGCTCCGCTTCTCTCAGCGTGAGCTTCTTTGCAGCTCCGGTACGCCCATTTCCAGCAACTTTCAGTAGGAGCTTCTTTGAGCGGTTTGATGAGTCTGGCCGAACCTCTCTTCATGAGGCAATCAATGTGCCTGTTCCCGTCCTGGTCACCGTTCTGCTAGCCTGTTCCTTTTCATTCCTTCTTTCTGCTTCTTTATTGATGACATAACTTCATTGTGTTGCCTTTTGTTTGTTTTTTTTTAATTTTTAATTTTTTTATAACCTTGAGGGCAGGCTCCCCTCTTATACCCTTCTCCCCACAGCAATCCTTTTCAAAAACAACTTTTCATTGGTCCAACAACTTTGCCCAGCAACAGCAAACACCCAGCATCTTCCATGCCTTAATGGCTGGAGAACAAGCAACCCCAGATGGCATGGAGTCTCCTGAATCACCCTTCTTTGTTCCCTCTAAGCTCTTTTACATTCCTGATGGCCTCATCGTTAAGAGTCTACTGTTATCATTAACCACAGAGTGTGCCGACCCACATGGCCACACTCCCACATCTCCCCCTTCTTTATTACTATCAACCATCTTCTCAACACGAATTACCACTCCATATAGAACACTTCCCAGGTGCCACTTGCTTTTGTTAAACCTCCTCTGGTTTCTTCCTGCCCAGCTCTCCAGCCTGTCCAGGTCTCGCTGAATGGCAGCACAGCCTTCTGGTGTGCCAGCCACTCCTCCCAGCTTTGTATCATCAGCGTACTTGCTGAGGGTGGACACTGTTCCCTCATCAGAGTCGCTGATGAAGCTGTCGAACAAGACGGGACCCAGCACCGACCCCTGAGCTTGTCACAGGTCTCCAAGCGGACTCTGCTCCGCCTATCACCACCCTCTGAGCTCGGCCAGTCAGCCGGTTCTCAACCCACCTTACTGTCCGCTCTTCTGTGCCACGCTTTGTCAGCTTTGTTAGCAGGATATCGTGGCAGACAGTAGCAAGAGCCTTTTGTTTTTGTTGTGTTGTTGTTGTTTGGTTTGGAGATTCACATCACGCTCGGTGATAGAAAAGTTTAGCGCATCAGCATCCCACTGGGAAGACACAAAATGCACTGCCAAAGTCTTTCCCCATCTCCTTAACACTGGAGGTGCCTTAAGAGGAGAGCGGTCATGTCTGGGCCCTTGCAACGCTAGCAAATTCTATGAAAAGTTGCATTCGGCTGAAAAGTAAGTGAATGACATGAACGTGATCTCACTATTTGAACTAATGAGTTAAATGTCCACTCCTGCAAAAATACTCAAAGAAATAATCCAATAGGTTACGTGTAGTTAGGCAATCACAACTGAAACTGCAACAAAGTGCCAATGGTGAGAAACAAACAACAAAGCCGTTTCCTTCTCTGACAGCGGAATACCTTGCTCAGGGAAGACCCCCATGTGGCGCCTTCAGAAAGCCTTCGACACCCTCCACCTCGTGCTCCCATCAGCAGGTGGAAGAAGGTGAGAGGGAGCGGCTGGCGGAAGACTGCTCTATCCAGAGCGTGGGGTCTACTGTGAAATTTTCCACTGAAATTGTGCCCATTTCTGAGGATTGTATTTCAAGGAACACACACACCGAGCAGAAAGCATCCAAGGAACCCAGGAAGTGATGCTAAGAACGACCCTTCTTAGGATCAGACTTTTAGGAAACATGGTCTCTAAGGAAAGATTAAACATTGGATTAATGGACTAAGGCTTTAATGTCAAGAGCAGGCAGAACCGAGATGTGGAGAAGGATGCTGCAAGTAAAAAGCGAGCAAACTTCTCCCCAGGCCATAGATTTAGGACAAGGAAGAAAGGACTTCAGATGCAGCAAAGGGACTTTAGTGTAGGTGTTACTGTGTGGTGCTTTTACTTGGGTGGGCAGCCGAGTTCCACCACGGCCGCTCTCTCACTCCCCCTCCTGAAAGGGAAAGGGAGAGAAAATACGATGCCAAGGGCTCAAGGGCTGAGATAAGGACGGGGAGATCACTCAGCAGGTATTGTGATGGGCAAAGCAGACTCAGAGTAGGGAAGCAGTAAGACTTTTCCCCCCCGGTGCACCCCCTCCCACCTCCTCCCCCCGAGCGGCTCAGGGGAGCGGGGCAATGGGGGCTGCGGTCAGTCTGTAGCGCCTTGTCTCCGCCGCTCCTTCTCGGTGGCTCTCTGCCCCTGCTCCACCGGGGTCTCCTCCGCGGGCTGCAGCATGGAACCCTGCTCCACCGTGGTACCCCATGGGCTGCAGGGGGACAGCCTGCTTCACCGTGGTCCTCACCACAGGCTGCAGGCTCCGGAGCCTGGAGCACCTCTCCCCCTCCCTCTTCACCAACCTTGGCGTCTGCAAGGCTGTTCTCATTCCTCCCTCTCTCCCAGCTGCTCTTCCGCAGCATTTTTTTTTTTTTTTAACCTTTCTTAAATGTGGCCTCACAGAGGCACAAACAACAGCACTTCTTGGCCTGGCTGTGGCCAGCAGCGGGCCCTTCTCTAACATGACGCAGTTTCTGGATTCTTCTCACAGAACCCACCCTGATGGCCCCCCCGCTACCAAAACCTTGCCACGTAAACCCAGTACATGAGGCAAGAGAACTCGGAAATGGTTTGAAAGAGATTTATAGCAACATGACAGAACATGGCACAAAAAAAAAGTACAAAAAAAAAAAAAAAGTACAAAAAGAAAACCAGCTCTACATGAAATGATCGGTTGGCAGATTGAAAACAAACAGAAGAATGTGCCTCTTCACACGTCAGGCACAAAGCTGTCGGTCTGGCTGCAGACATGGGCGATGCCAAAAAGCGCCTCATTGTAGAAAACACCAAGAGCTGCATGATGAAGAAGTCCTCAAGGGCCGTAGTGAAGAAAGCACACAAAGCTGCACGATGAAAAACTTCTCAGGGCCCGGAATGAGAGAAAAAAACACCAAATGTTAGAAGATGAAGCACTTCTCAGGGACAAGGTGAAAACAACACCAAAATTGGCATGATGAAGCTCACCTCTGGGAAACCATGGTGAAGAACCCCAAAGGCTGGATGGTGCAGAACTCCTCAGGGCTGCAGTGAAGAAAACACCACAAGCTGCACCACGAAGCTCTCCTCAGGGGCCGAAGTGAAGAGAACCAGAAAAGCTGCACGCTGAAGAACTCCTCCGGGTAAACGTAATGAAGGGAACGCCAAAAGCTGGACAATGCAGAACTCCTTAAGGGCCGCGGTGAAGAAAATACCAAATGCTGCACGATGAAGAACTCCTCAGGGCCGTAGTGAAGAACACAACTAAAGCCACACGCAGAAGCACACTTCAGGGGCCACAGGGAGATGAAACCCCAAAAAGCTCCACGAAGAATTTCTCCTCAAGCGCCACAGTGAAGAAAACACGACGAGCTGAATAGTGAAGCCCTCCTCCGGGGAAACGTGGTGAAGAGATGGAAAAAGCTGCGAGCTGAAACGAGCTGAAAAGCTGCACGATGAAGAGCTCCTCATGGGCCGCAATGAAGAATTCGCCAGAAGCTGCACGCAGAAGCACTCCTCAGGGCCTAGAATGAGAAAAAACAAAAACACCAAATGTTAGAAGGTGAAGCACTTCTCAGGGGCTGGAAGGTGAAAACAACACCAAAGCAGCATGATGAAGGTCTCCTCAGGGAAAACATGGCGAAGAACTCCAAAGGCTGGACGGTGCAGAACTCCTCAGGGCCGAGTAGAAGAAAACACCGCAAGCTGCACGATGAACTCCTCAGGGCCGTAGTGAAGAAAACAGCAAAATGTGCACGATGACGTATTCCTCCGGAGTCCCGAAGTGAAGAGAACCCCAGAAGCTGCGCGATGAAGAACTCCTCAGGGACCACAAGGTGAAGAAAACACAAAAAGCTCCACAAAGAATTACTCTTCAAGCGCCACAGCGAAGAAAATGCAAAAAGCTGAATGATGAAGCGCTCCTCAGGGTAAACGTGATGTGAAGAACCCCAAAAGCTGCACAATGAAGGCATCCTCAGTGGAAACGCAGTGAAGGCAACACAGAAAGCTGGACGCAGAAGCACTCCTCAAGTCGCAGTGAAGAAAACAGCAAAAGCTGCTCAAGAAAGCACTCCTCAGAGGCTGCAGAGGAGAACCACCAAAAGCTGAACGATGCAGAACTGCTCAGGGCTGCCGTGATAAGAACACCGAAAGCTGCACGACGACACCCTCCTGCGGGGTCACACGGTGAAGACAACACCGAGAGCTGCACACAGGAGCACTCCTCAGGGGCCACAAGCAGCCCAAAGGCCGCGCCTCGCCTGCGCGCCACCATCGCCGGAGTGCCGCAGCCCCAGCACACCCAGCACCATATCACCCACCCTGCCCTGTGACATCTCTGCTCCATCATGGCCAGGCACCGCCCCATTGGCCGCCTGCCTTGGCGCCTCTGGGCGCAGCCAATAGTGAGGCCGCTGGCGCTTGTTGCTAGGCAGCCTGGAGCTGTGGCATCCGATGGGCGCCAGGAGGCCGCAGGGCGGGGCTGGCGTCCCAGGCCTGAGGCCTGGCGCAGTGCCTGGCAGGAGCCATGAGGCTTTCCTGACACCACCTCCAGCTCTGCCTCGCCTTGCCCCCGGCCCTCCAAGAGGCACGTTTTGGCGCTAGGAGCACGCAAACTGCTCCAGCAAGGTGGCGGCAGCATTGTGCAGGGCACACTGACGTAGCCCATCAGTCAATCCCTCCTCTGTCCCCAGTGACACAGAGTACACTGCCCGCTTAGCCGTGCTGCCCACAGACGTGAAATTGGGTCCTCAGTGTCCTGAAAGGGTGTGGTGGTTTTACCGTGCTGGGCAGCTAAACCCCACAACCACTCTCTCACTCCCCCTCCTTTAGATAAGGAGGGGGAGAAGTAAAGCAAAGAACAACTCACGGGTTGAGATAAGGATAATTTAATTAAAAGGAAATAATTATAATAATTAAATAAAGACTACCATGAACTAAACAATTTAACTAAGGGGAAATAAAAGGGAAAGGGGAAAAAGGGAGGAAAACAAACAAACAAAATAAATGAAAGCTATATGGAAGTGCAGAGGAAAGAAATTACTCTCTACTTCCCACAAATGAGCGATGATTGACCACGTCCTTGAAGCAAGGCCTCAACGCACGCAGTCGGTGTTCGAGAGGAGGACCGACGTCTTCTCAACGAGAGCCCACCCCTCCCCTCTTCTTCCTGTTTCCACCTTTTATTGCTGAGTGTGACACCACATGGTATGGAATATCCCTTTGATTGGTTTCGGTCAGCTGCCCTAGTGATGTTTCTCTCCTCACTTTTTTGCCCACCCCCTAGGAGGGTTAGAGAAAGGCCCAATGCTGTGCCACTGCTGCTCAGCAGTAGACACAACAATGGTGTGATAACACTGCTGTTCCAGCTACAAGTACAGAATACGGCACTGAATGGGCTGCTGCCGGGAAAGTTAACATTCCAGCCAGACCCAGTACAAAGGGTACAAACCAAAGCCAGTTCTGTTGACACAGCCCACAGGACTAAACTCGGTTAAACCATGCACCGTGAGAATGCCAGTCCCTTTCTTCCTCACCCAAACTGCCCAGTGCCATGTAGCTTTTGCATCAGCTTCTTGCAGAACTGGATCTTCAGTGATCGTACAGCTCTGCAAAGCTTCCGCTCTGCAAACTTTTGAGTCTGTGGACTGTGGAAGGACCAAGGCCCCACTATGCAACTCGATGTCATCTTCAAAACCAGGGGTTCTTATCGATGCAAGCCAGGTCTAGAAAGACTGCATCTTCGTGTTTTCAATTGTTAGGGGTAATCCAGGTGTTAGAAGACTGTGGAAACATTGTATTAATGGAGCTGTTACTGCAATAGGTTAAACAGAAGATAGAGAAACGTAGGCGTTGTGGGGCTCGTTTCCCAGAATTGTAGGGGTTGGAAGGGACCTCCAGAGATCATCGGGTCCAACTCCCCTGCCAAAGCAGGTTTCCTAGAGCAGGTTGCACAAGTAGGTGTCCAGACGGGGCTTGAATATCTGCAGAGACTCCACAGCCTCCCTGGGCAGCCTGTCCCTGTGCTCCGTCACCCTCGCCGTGAAGAAGTTCTTTTGCGTAGTGGTGCGGAACTTCCTGTGCTCCATTTTGTGGCCATTGCCCCTTGTCCTGTCCCCACAGACCACTGAAAGGCGGTTGGCCGTATCCCTGTGTCTCCCACACCTCAGGTACTTATAGATAAGATCCCTTCTCAGTCTTCTTTTCTCCAGGCTGAGCAGAGCCAGGTCTCTCAGCTTTTCCTCCTAGGGGAGATGCTCCAGGCCCCGTATCCTGTCTGTGGCCCTCTGCTGGACTCTTTCCAGGAGATCCCTGTCTTTTTTTGTACCAAGGCGCCCAGAACTGGACACAGCACTCCAGGTGAGGCCTGACCAGGGCAGAGTAGAGGGGCAGCATCACCTTCCTTGACCTGCTGTCCACGCTCCTTTTAACGCACCCCAGGATCCCGTTGGCCTTCTTGGCCACCAGGGCACACTGCTGGCTCATGGCCAACCTGTCATCCACCAGGACCCCCAGGTCCTTCTCCGCAGAGCTCCTCTCCAGCAGGTCATCCCCCAGCCTGTACTGATACATGCGGTTGTTCCTTCTGTTATAAGTGAAGTCTCAACTCAATCTGTGTTTAGTAATAGTTATAAAAGGAATATTTATAAAAGGTATAAAAGGCAAGTAAACAGCGCTGGGTGTGCGGGGAGTCTACGCTCCACCAACACGCACACGCGAACATCAAACATTCTAAATATACAGAACATTGCTTTTACATACGAAACCCGAGTATGCCTATACATGCGTACAATCAGGAAAGGTAACAAACAATCCTTTAAGTTCCATGACTTAACAGTCTCCCTTTTCCATTCCTTTTCTGCATTACAAACACGGGAGAATTCCAGGGCTAGTCGTGGGAGCAATATGTCTCGCTTTAAGTTGTTAAGCAACTCGGTCTTCGGGCCTTATGTATCCCGTGCTTCCCGCATCGAATAAAAGCATATCCATCTCCTTTTCAAGGCCAACAGGGCCTGGGTCAAAAGGCACGTCCAGGTCACCAGGGGGCGGAACAGCAAAGGCCTTCGATGGCTGTAGCAGCAGAGGGGCCGATGGCGTAGCAGCAGGATCAGTAAAGGAGCCCGCAGCTCCCCCCTCACTGTCTGGCAAACCACACGTGTCTGACTGTGGTCCCACACGGCTCTTTAAGGCCTCAGAGACTGCTCACCAGGTGCCGAGCAATCCCACTGCAACCTTGTTGTTTTTAGTTGCAGAGTCCCACACCTTGACCTCAATTTGGTCCCATATTTCAGGATCATAAACTGTCCGATTGTTAAGAAGGAGAATAAGCCGTAAGGTTACCAGGACAGTCTTTGTTTCTACGGACGCATGATTCCCCGTAATGCGCAACTGCTTTCCAGCGAGGGGCAGTTGTGTGCGCGGCTCCGCTTCTCTCAGCGTGAGCTTCTTTGCAGCTCCGGTACGCCCATTTCCAGCAACTTTCAGTAGGAGCTTCTTTGAGCGGTTTGATGAGTCTGGCCGAACCTCTCTTCATGAGGCAATCAATGTGCCTGTTCCCGTCCTGGTCACCGTTCTGCTAGCCTGTTCCTTTTCATTCCTTCTTTCTGCTTCTTTATTGATGACATAACTTCATTGTGTTGCCTTTTGTTTGTTTTTTTTTAATTTTTAATTTTTTTATAACCTTGAGGGCAGGCTCCCCTCTTATACCCTTCTCCCCACAGCAATCCTTTTCAAAAACAACTTTTCATTGGTCCAACAACTTTGCCCAGCAACAGCAAACACCCAGCATCTTCCATGCCTTAATGGCTGGAGAACAAGCAACCCCAGATGGCATGGAGTCTCCTGAATCACCCTTCTTTGTTCCCTCTAAGCTCTTTTACATTCCTGATGGCCTCATCGTTAAGAGTCTACTGTTATCATTAACCACAGAGTGTGCCGACCCACATGGCCACACTCCCACATCTCCCCCTTCTTTATTACTATCAACCATCTTCTCAACACGAATTACCACTCCATATAGAACACTTCCCAGGTGCCACTTGCTTTTGTTAAACCTCCTCTGGTTTCTTCCTGCCCAGCTCTCCAGCCTGTCCAGGTCTCGCTGAATGGCAGCACAGCCTTCTGGTGTGCCAGCCACTCCTCCCAGCTTTGTATCATCAGCGTACTTGCTGAGGGTGGACACTGTTCCCTCATCAGAGTCGCTGATGAAGCTGTCGAACAAGACGGGACCCAGCACCGACCCCTGAGCTTGTCACAGGTCTCCAAGCGGACTCTGCTCCGCCTATCACCACCCTCTGAGCTCGGCCAGTCAGCCGGTTCTCAACCCACCTTACTGTCCGCTCTTCTGTGCCACGCTTTGTCAGCTTTGTTAGCAGGATATCGTGGCAGACAGTAGCAAGAGCCTTTTGTTTTTGTTGTGTTGTTGTTGTTTGGTTTGGAGATTCACATCACGCTCGGTGATAGAAAAGTTTAGCGCATCAGCATCCCACTGGGAAGACACAAAATGCACTGCCAAAGTCTTTCCCCATCTCCTTAACACTGGAGGTGCCTTAAGAGGAGAGCGGTCATGTCTGGGCCCTTGCAACGCTAGCAAATTCTATGAAAAGTTGCATTCGGCTGAAAAGTAAGTGAATGACATGAACGTGATCTCACTATTTGAACTAATGAGTTAAATGTCCACTCCTGCAAAAATACTCAAAGAAATAATCCAATAGGTTACGTGTAGTTAGGCAATCACAACTGAAACTGCAACAAAGTGCCAATGGTGAGAAACAAACAACAAAGCCGTTTCCTTCTCTGACAGCGGAATACCTTGCTCAGGGAAGACCCCCATGTGGCGCCTTCAGAAAGCCTTCGACACCCTCCACCTCGTGCTCCCATCAGCAGGTGGAAGAAGGTGAGAGGGAGCGGCTGGCGGAAGACTGCTCTATCCAGAGCGTGGGGTCTACTGTGAAATTTTCCACTGAAATTGTGCCCATTTCTGAGGATTGTATTTCAAGGAACACACACACCGAGCAGAAAGCATCCAAGGAACCCAGGAAGTGATGCTAAGAACGACCCTTCTTAGGATCAGACTTTTAGGAAACATGGTCTCTAAGGAAAGATTAAACATTGGATTAATGGACTAAGGCTTTAATGTCAAGAGCAGGCAGAACCGAGATGTGGAGAAGGATGCTGCAAGTAAAAAGCGAGCAAACTTCTCCCCAGGCCATAGATTTAGGACAAGGAAGAAAGGACTTCAGATGCAGCAAAGGGACTTTAGTGTAGGTGTTACTGTGTGGTGCTTTTACTTGGGTGGGCAGCCGAGTTCCACCACGGCCGCTCTCTCACTCCCCCTCCTGAAAGGGAAAGGGAGAGAAAATACGATGCCAAGGGCTCAAGGGCTGAGATAAGGACGGGGAGATCACTCAGCAGGTATTGTGATGGGCAAAGCAGACTCAGAGTAGGGAAGCAGTAAGACTTTTCCCCCCCAGTGCACCCCCTCCCACCTCCTCCCCCCGAGCGGCTCAGGGGAGCGGGGCAATGGGGGCTGCGGTCAGTCTGTAGCGCCTTGTCTCCGCCGCTCCTTCTCGGTGGCTCTCTGCCCCTGCTCCACCGGGGTCTCCTCCGCGGGCTGCAGCATGGAACCCTGCTCCACCGTGGTACCCCATGGGCTGCAGGGGGACAGCCTGCTTCACCGTGGTCCTCACCACAGGCTGCAGGCTCCGGAGCCTGGAGCACCTCTCCCCCTCCCTCTTCACCAACCTTGGCGTCTGCAAGGCTGTTCTCATTCCTCCCTCTCTCCCAGCTGCTCTTCCGCAGCATTTTTTTTTTTTTTTAACCTTTCTTAAATGTGGCCTCACAGAGGCACAAACAACAGCACTTCTTGGCCTGGCTGTGGCCAGCAGCGGGCCCTTCTCTAACATGACGCAGTTTCTGGATTCTTCTCACAGAACCCACCCTGATGGCCCCCCCGCTACCAAAACCTTGCCACGTAAACCCAGTACATGAGGCAAGAGAACTCGGAAATGGTTTGAAAGAGATTTATAGCAACATGACAGAACATGGCACAAAAAAAAAGTACAAAAAAAAAAAAAAAAGTACAAAAAGAAAACCAGCTCTACATGAAATGATCGGTTGGCAGATTGAAAACAAACAGAAGAATGTGCCTCTTCACACGTCAGGCACAAAGCTGTCGGTCTGGCTGCAGACATGGGCGATGCCAAAAAGCGCCTCATTGTAGAAAACACCAAGAGCTGCATGATGAAGAAGTCCTCAAGGGCCGTAGTGAAGAAAGCACACAAAGCTGCACGATGAAAAACTTCTCAGGGCCCGGAATGAGAGAAAAAAACACCAAATGTTAGAAGATGAAGCACTTCTCAGGGACAAGGTGAAAACAACACCAAAATTGGCATGATGAAGCTCACCTCTGGGAAACCATGGTGAAGAACCCCAAAGGCTGGATGGTGCAGAACTCCTCAGGGCTGCAGTGAAGAAAACACCACAAGCTGCACCACGAAGCTCTCCTCAGGGGCCGAAGTGAAGAGAACCAGAAAAGCTGCACGCTGAAGAACTCCTCCGGGTAAACGTAATGAAGGGAACGCCAAAAGCTGGACAATGCAGAACTCCTTAAGGGCCGCGGTGAAGAAAATACCAAATGCTGCACGATGAAGAACTCCTCAGGGCCGTAGTGAAGAACACAACTAAAGCCACACGCAGAAGCACACTTCAGGGGCCACAGGGAGATGAAACCCCAAAAAGCTCCACGAAGAATTTCTCCTCAAGCGCCACAGTGAAGAAAACACGACGAGCTGAATAGTGAAGCCCTCCTCCGGGGAAACGTGGTGAAGAGATGGAAAAAGCTGCGAGCTGAAACGAGCTGAAAAGCTGCACGATGAAGAGCTCCTCATGGGCCGCAATGAAGAATTCGCCAGAAGCTGCACGCAGAAGCACTCCTCAGGGCCTAGAATGAGAAAAAACAAAAACACCAAATGTTAGAAGGTGAAGCACTTCTCAGGGGCTGGAAGGTGAAAACAACACCAAAGCAGCATGATGAAGGTCTCCTCAGGGAAAACATGGCGAAGAACTCCAAAGGCTGGACGGTGCAGAACTCCTCAGGGCCGAGTAGAAGAAAACACCGCAAGCTGCACGATGAACTCCTCAGGGCCGTAGTGAAGAAAACAGCAAAATGTGCACGATGACGTATTCCTCCGGAGTCCCGAAGTGAAGAGAACCCCAGAAGCTGCGCGATGAAGAACTCCTCAGGGACCACAAGGTGAAGAAAACACAAAAAGCTCCACAAAGAATTACTCTTCAAGCGCCACGGCGAAGAAAATGCAAAAAGCTGAATGATGAAGCGCTCCTCAGGGTAAACGTGATGTGAAGAACCCCAAAAGCTGCACAATGAAGGCATCCTCAGTGGAAACGCAGTGAAGGCAACACAGAAAGCTGGACGCAGAAGCACTCCTCAAGTCGCAGTGAAGAAAACAGCAAAAGCTGCTCAAGAAAGCACTCCTCAGAGGCTGCAGAGGAGAACCACCAAAAGCTGAACGATGCAGAACTGCTCAGGGCTGCCGTGATAAGAACACCGAAAGCTGCACGACGACACCCTCCTGCGGGGTCACACGGTGAAGACAACACCGAGAGCTGCACACAGGAGCACTCCTCAGGGGCCACAAGCAGCCCAAAGGCCGCGCCTCGCCTGCGCGCCACCATCGCCGGAGTGCCGCAGCCCCAGCACACCCAGCACCATGTCACCCACCCTGCCCTGTGACATCTCTGCTCCATCATGGCCAGGCACCGCCCCATTGGCCGCCTGCCTTGGCGCCTCTGGGCGCAGCCAATAGTGAGGCCGCTGGCGCTTGTTGCTAGGCAGCCTGGAGCTGTGGCATCCGATGGGCGCCAGGAGGCCGCAGGGCGGGGCTGGCGTCCCAGGCCTGAGGCCTGGCGCAGTGCCTGGCAGGAGCCATGAGGCTTTCCTGACACCACCTCCAGCTCTGCCTCGCCTTGCCCCCGGCCCTCCAAGAGGCACGTTTTGGCGCTAGGAGCACGCAAACTGCTCCAGCAAGGTGGCGGCAGCATTGTGCAGGGCACACTGACGTAGCCCATCAGTCAATCCCTCCTCTGTCCCCAGTGACACAGAGTACACTGCCCGCTTAGCCGTGCTGCCCACAGACGTGAAATTGGGTCCTCAGTGTCCTGAAAGGGTACAAACCAAAGCCAGTTCTGTTGACACAGCCCACAGGACTAAACTCGGTTAAACCATGCACCGTGAGAATGCCAGTCCCTTTCTTCCTCACCCAAACTGCCCAGTGCCATGTAGCTTTTGCATCAGCTTCTTGCAGAACTGGATCTTCAGTGATCGTACAGCTCTGCAAAGCTTCCGCTCTGCAAACTTTTGAGTCTGTGGACTGTGGAAGGACCAAGGCCCCACTATGCAACTCGATGTCATCTTCAAAACCAGGGGTTCTTATCGATGCAAGCCAGGTCTAGAAAGACTGCATCTTCGTCTTTTCAATTGTTAGGGGTAATCCAGGTGTTAGAAGACTGTGGAAACATTGTATTAATGGAGCTGTTACTGCAATAGGTTAAACAGAAGATAGAGAAACGTAGGCGTTGTGGGGCTCGTTTCCCAGAATTGTAGGGGTTGGAAGGGACCTCCAGAGATCATCGGGTCCAACTCCCCTGCCAAAGCAGGTTTCCTAGAGCAGGTTGCACAAGTAGGTGTCCAGACGGGGCTTGAATATCTGCAGAGACTCCACAGCCTCCCTGGGCAGCCTGTCCCTGTGCTCCGTCACCCTCGCCGTGAAGAAGTTCTTTTGCGTAGTGGTGCGGAACTTCCTGTGCTCCATTTTGTGGCCATTGCCCCTTGTCCTGTCCCCACAGACCACTGAAAGGCGGTTGGCCGTATCCCTGTGTCTCCCACACCTCAGGTACTTATAGATAAGATCCCTTCTCAGTCTTCTTTTCTCCAGGCTGAGCAGAGCCAGGTCTCTCAGCTTTTCCTCCTAGGGGAGATGCTCCAGGCCCCGTATCCTGTCTGTGGCCCTCTGCTGGACTCTTTCCAGGAGATCCCTGTCTTTTTTTGTACCAAGGCGCCCAGAACTGGACACAGCACTCCAGGTGAGGCCTGACCAGGGCAGAGTAGAGGGGCAGCATCACCTTCCTTGACCTGCTGTCCACGCTCCTTTTAACGCACCCCAGGATCCCGTTGGCCTTCTTGGCCACCAGGGCACACTGCTGGCTCATGGCCAACCTGTCATCCACCAGGACCCCCAGGTCCTTCTCCGCAGAGCTCCTCTCCAGCAGGTCATCCCCCAGCCTGTACTGATACATGCGGTTGTTCCTTCTGTTATAAGTGAAGTCTCAACTCAATCTGTGTTTAGTAATAGTTATAAAAGGAATATTTATAAAAGGTATAAAAGGCAAGTAAACAGCGCTGGGTGTGCGGGGAGTCTACGCTCCACCAACACGCACACGCGAACATCAAACATTCTAAATATACAGAACATTGCTTTTACATACGAAACCCGAGTATGCCTATACATGCGTACAATCAGGAAAGGTAACAAACAATCCTTTAAGTTCCATGACTTAACAGTCTCCCTTTTCCATTCCTTTTCTGCATTACAAACACGGGAGAATTCCAGGGCTAGTCGTGGGAGCAATATGTCTCGCTTTAAGTTGTTAAGCAACTCGGTCTTCGGGCCTTATGTATCCCGTGCTTCCCGCATCGAATAAAAGCATATCCATCTCCTTTTCAAGGCCAACAGGGCCTGGGTCAAAAGGCACGTCCAGGTCACCAGGGGGCGGAACAGCAAAGGCCTTCGATGGCTGTAGCAGCAGAGGGGCCGATGGCGTAGCAGCAGGATCAGTAAAGGAGCCCGCAGCTCCCCCCTCACTGTCTGGCAAACCACACGTGTCTGACTGTGGTCCCACACGGCTCTTTAAGGCCTCAGAGACTGCTCACCAGGTGCCGAGCAATCCCACTGCAACCTTGTTGTTTTTAGTTGCAGAGTCCCACACCTTGACCTCAATTTGGTCCCATATTTCAGGATCATAAACTGTCCGATTGTTAAGAAGGAGAATAAGCCGTAAGGTTACCAGGACAGTCTTTGTTTCTACGGACGCATGATTCCCCGTAATGCGCAACTGCTTTCCAGCGAGGGGCAGTTGTGTGCGCGGCTCCGCTTCTCTCAGCGTGAGCTTCTTTGCAGCTCCGGTACGCCCATTTCCAGCAACTTTCAGTAGGAGCTTCTTTGAGCGGTTTGATGAGTCTGGCCGAACCTCTCTTCATGAGGCAATCAATGTGCCTGTTCCCGTCCTGGTCACCGTTCTGCTAGCCTGTTCCTTTTCATTCCTTCTTTCTGCTTCTTTATTGATGACATAACTTCATTGTGTTGCCTTTTGTTTGTTTTTTTTTAATTTTTAATTTTTTTATAACCTTGAGGGCAGGCTCCCCTCTTATACCCTTCTCCCCACAGCAATCCTTTTCAAAAACAACTTTTCATTGGTCCAACAACTTTGCCCAGCAACAGCAAACACCCAGCATCTTCCATGCCTTAATGGCTGGAGAACAAGCAACCCCAGATGGCATGGAGTCTCCTGAATCACCCTTCTTTGTTCCCTCTAAGCTCTTTTACATTCCTGATGGCCTCATCGTTAAGAGTCTACTGTTATCATTAACCACAGAGTGTGCCGACCCACATGGCCACACTCCCACATCTCCCCCTTCTTTATTACTATCAACCATCTTCTCAACACGAATTACCACTCCATATAGAACACTTCCCAGGTGCCACTTGCTTTTGTTAAACCTCCTCTGGTTTCTTCCTGCCCAGCTCTCCAGCCTGTCCAGGTCTCGCTGAATGGCAGCACAGCCTTCTGGTGTGCCAGCCACTCCTCCCAGCTTTGTATCATCAGCGTACTTGCTGAGGGTGGACACTGTTCCCTCATCAGAGTCGCTGATGAAGCTGTCGAACAAGACGGGACCCAGCACCGACCCCTGAGCTTGTCACAGGTCTCCAAGCGGACTCTGCTCCGCCTATCACCACCCTCTGAGCTCGGCCAGTCAGCCGGTTCTCAACCCACCTTACTGTCCGCTCTTCTGTGCCACGCTTTGTCAGCTTTGTTAGCAGGATATCGTGGCAGACAGTAGCAAGAGCCTTTTGTTTTTGTTGTGTTGTTGTTGTTTGGTTTGGAGATTCACATCACGCTCGGTGATAGAAAAGTTTAGCGCATCAGCATCCCACTGGGAAGACACAAAATGCACTGCCAAAGTCTTTCCCCATCTCCTTAACACTGGAGGTGCCTTAAGAGGAGAGCGGTCATGTCTGGGCCCTTGCAACGCTAGCAAATTCTATGAAAAGTTGCATTCGGCTGAAAAGTAAGTGAATGACATGAACGTGATCTCACTATTTGAACTAATGAGTTAAATGTCCACTCCTGCAAAAATACTCAAAGAAATAATCCAATAGGTTACGTGTAGTTAGGCAATCACAACTGAAACTGCAACAAAGTGCCAATGGTGAGAAACAAACAACAAAGCCGTTTCCTTCTCTGACAGCGGAATACCTTGCTCAGGGAAGACCCCCATGTGGCGCCTTCAGAAAGCCTTCGACACCCTCCACCTCGTGCTCCCATCAGCAGGTGGAAGAAGGTGAGAGGGAGCGGCTGGCGGAAGACTGCTCTATCCAGAGCGTGGGGTCTACTGTGAAATTTTCCACTGAAATTGTGCCCATTTCTGAGGATTGTATTTCAAGGAACACACACACCGAGCAGAAAGCATCCAAGGAACCCAGGAAGTGATGCTAAGAACGACCCTTCTTAGGATCAGACTTTTAGGAAACATGGTCTCTAAGGAAAGATTAAACATTGGATTAATGGACTAAGGCTTTAATGTCAAGAGCAGGCAGAACCGAGATGTGGAGAAGGATGCTGCAAGTAAAAAGCGAGCAAACTTCTCCCCAGGCCATAGATTTAGGACAAGGAAGAAAGGACTTCAGATGCAGCAAAGGGACTTTAGTGTAGGTGTTACTGTGTGGTGCTTTTACTTGGGTGGGCAGCCGAGTTCCACCACGGCCGCTCTCTCACTCCCCCTCCTGAAAGGGAAAGGGAGAGAAAATACGATGCCAAGGGCTCAAGGGCTGAGATAAGGACGGGGAGATCACTCAGCAGGTATTGTGATGGGCAAAGCAGACTCAGAGTAGGGAAGCAGTAAGACTTTTCCCCCCCAGTGCACCCCCTCCCACCTCCTCCCCCCGAGCGGCTCAGGGGAGCGGGGCAATGGGGGCTGCGGTCAGTCTGTAGCGCCTTGTCTCCGCCGCTCCTTCTCGGTGGCTCTCTGCCCCTGCTCCACCGGGGTCTCCTCCGCGGGCTGCAGCATGGAACCCTGCTCCACCGTGGTACCCCATGGGCTGCAGGGGGACAGCCTGCTTCACCGTGGTCCTCACCACAGGCTGCAGGCTCCGGAGCCTGGAGCACCTCTCCCCCTCCCTCTTCACCAACCTTGGCGTCTGCAAGGCTGTTCTCATTCCTCCCTCTCTCCCAGCTGCTCTTCCGCAGCATTTTTTTTTTTTTTTAACCTTTCTTAAATGTGGCCTCACAGAGGCACAAACAACAGCACTTCTTGGCCTGGCTGTGGCCAGCAGCGGGCCCTTCTCTAACATGACGCAGTTTCTGGATTCTTCTCACAGAACCCACCCTGATGGCCCCCCCGCTACCAAAACCTTGCCACGTAAACCCAGTACATGAGGCAAGAGAACTCGGAAATGGTTTGAAAGAGATTTATAGCAACATGACAGAACATGGCACAAAAAAAAAGTACAAAAAAAAAAAAAAAAGTACAAAAAGAAAACCAGCTCTACATGAAATGATCGGTTGGCAGATTGAAAACAAACAGAAGAATGTGCCTCTTCACACGTCAGGCACAAAGCTGTCGGTCTGGCTGCAGACATGGGCGATGCCAAAAAGCGCCTCATTGTAGAAAACACCAAGAGCTGCATGATGAAGAAGTCCTCAAGGGCCGTAGTGAAGAAAGCACACAAAGCTGCACGATGAAAAACTTCTCAGGGCCCGGAATGAGAGAAAAAAACACCAAATGTTAGAAGATGAAGCACTTCTCAGGGACAAGGTGAAAACAACACCAAAATTGGCATGATGAAGCTCACCTCTGGGAAACCATGGTGAAGAACCCCAAAGGCTGGATGGTGCAGAACTCCTCAGGGCTGCAGTGAAGAAAACACCACAAGCTGCACCACGAAGCTCTCCTCAGGGGCCGAAGTGAAGAGAACCAGAAAAGCTGCACGCTGAAGAACTCCTCCGGGTAAACGTAATGAAGGGAACGCCAAAAGCTGGACAATGCAGAACTCCTTAAGGGCCGCGGTGAAGAAAATACCAAATGCTGCACGATGAAGAACTCCTCAGGGCCGTAGTGAAGAACACAACTAAAGCCACACGCAGAAGCACACTTCAGGGGCCACAGGGAGATGAAACCCCAAAAAGCTCCACGAAGAATTTCTCCTCAAGCGCCACAGTGAAGAAAACACGACGAGCTGAATAGTGAAGCCCTCCTCCGGGGAAACGTGGTGAAGAGATGGAAAAAGCTGCGAGCTGAAACGAGCTGAAAAGCTGCACGATGAAGAGCTCCTCATGGGCCGCAATGAAGAATTCGCCAGAAGCTGCACGCAGAAGCACTCCTCAGGGCCTAGAATGAGAAAAAACAAAAACACCAAATGTTAGAAGGTGAAGCACTTCTCAGGGGCTGGAAGGTGAAAACAACACCAAAGCAGCATGATGAAGGTCTCCTCAGGGAAAACATGGCGAAGAACTCCAAAGGCTGGACGGTGCAGAACTCCTCAGGGCCGAGTAGAAGAAAACACCGCAAGCTGCACGATGAACTCCTCAGGGCCGTAGTGAAGAAAACAGCAAAATGTGCACGATGACGTATTCCTCCGGAGTCCCGAAGTGAAGAGAACCCCAGAAGCTGCGCGATGAAGAACTCCTCAGGGACCACAAGGTGAAGAAAACACAAAAAGCTCCACAAAGAATTACTCTTCAAGCGCCACGGCGAAGAAAATGCAAAAAGCTGAATGATGAAGCGCTCCTCAGGGTAAACGTGATGTGAAGAACCCCAAAAGCTGCACAATGAAGGCATCCTCAGTGGAAACGCAGTGAAGGCAACACAGAAAGCTGGACGCAGAAGCACTCCTCAAGTCGCAGTGAAGAAAACAGCAAAAGCTGCTCAAGAAAGCACTCCTCAGAGGCTGCAGAGGAGAACCACCAAAAGCTGAACGATGCAGAACTGCTCAGGGCTGCCGTGATAAGAACACCGAAAGCTGCACGATGACACCCTCCTGCGGGGTCACACGGTGAAGACAACACCGAGAGCTGCACACAGGAGCACTCCTCAGGGGCCACAAGCAGCCCAAAGGCCGCGCCTCGCCTGCGCGCCACCATCGCCGGAGTGCCGCAGCCCCAGCACACCCAGCACCATGTCACCCACCCTGCCCTGTGACATCTCTGCTCCATCATGGCCAGGCACCGCCCCATTGGCCGCCTGCCTTGGCGCCTCTGGGCGCAGCCAATAGTGAGGCCGCTGGCGCTTGTTGCTAGGCAGCCTGGAGCTGTGGCATCCGATGGGCGCCAGGAGGCCACAGGGCGGGGCTGGCGTCCCAGGCCTGAGGCCTGGCGCAGTGCCTGGCAGGAGCCATGAGGCTTTCCTGACACCACCTCCAGCTCTGCCTCGCCTTGCCCCCGGCCCTCCAAGAGGCACGTTTTGGCGCTAGGAGCACGCAAACTGCTCCAGCAAGGTGGCGGCAGCATTGTGCAGGGCACACTGACGTAGCCCGTCAGTCAATCCCTCCTCTGTCCCCAGTGACACAGAGTACACTGCCCGCTTAGCCGTGCTGCCCACAGACGTGAAATTGGGTCCTCAGTGTCCTGAAAGGGTACAAACCAAAGCCAGTTCTGTTGACACAGCCCACAGGACTAAACTCGGTTAAACCATGCACCGTGAGAATGCCAGTCCCTTTCTTCCTCACCCAAACTGCCCAGTGCCATGTAGCTTTTGCATCAGCTTCTTGCAGAACTGGATCTTCAGTGATCGTACAGCTCTGCAAAGCTTCCGCTCTGCAAACTTTTGAGTCTGTGGACTGTGGAAGGACCAAGGCCCCACTATGCAACTCGATGTCATCTTCAAAACCAGGGGTTCTTATCGATGCAAGCCAGGTCTAGAAAGACTGCATCTTCGTCTTTTCAATTGTTAGGGGTAATCCAGGTGTTAGAAGACTGTGGAAACATTGTATTAATGGAGCTGTTACTGCAATAGGTTAAACAGAAGATAGAGAAACGTAGGCGTTGTGGGGCTCGTTTCCCAGAATTGTAGGGGTTGGAAGGGACCTCCAGAGATCATCGGGTCCAACTCCCCTGCCAAAGCAGGTTTCCTAGAGCAGGTTGCACAAGTAGGTGTCCAGACGGGGCTTGAATATCTGCAGAGACTCCACAGCCTCCCTGGGCAGCCTGTCCCTGTGCTCCGTCACCCTCGCCGTGAAGAAGTTCTTTTGCGTAGTGGTGCGGAACTTCCTGTGCTCCATTTTGTGGCCATTGCCCCTTGTCCTGTCCCCACAGACCACTGAAAGGCGGTTGGCCGTATCCCTGTGTCTCCCACACCTCAGGTACTTATAGATAAGATCCCTTCTCAGTCTTCTTTTCTCCAGGCTGAGCAGAGCCAGGTCTCTCAGCTTTTCCTCCTAGGGGAGATGCTCCAGGCCCCGTATCCTGTCTGTGGCCCTCTGCTGGACTCTTTCCAGGAGATCCCTGTCTTTTTTTGTACCAAGGCGCCCAGAACTGGACACAGCACTCCAGGTGAGGCCTGACCAGGGCAGAGTAGAGGGGCAGCATCACCTTCCTTGACCTGCTGTCCACGCTCCTTTTAACGCACCCCAGGATCCCGTTGGCCTTCTTGGCCACCAGGGCACACTGCTGGCTCATGGCCAACCTGTCATCCACCAGGACCCCCAGGTCCTTCTCCGCAGAGCTCCTCTCCAGCAGGTCATCCCCCAGCCTGTACTGATACATGCGGTTGTTCCTTCTGTTATAAGTGAAGTCTCAACTCAATCTGTGTTTAGTAATAGTTATAAAAGGAATATTTATAAAAGGTATAAAAGGCAAGTAAACAGCGCTGGGTGTGCGGGGAGTCTACGCTCCACCAACACGCACACGCGAACATCAAACATTCTAAATATACAGAACATTGCTTTTACATACGAAACCCGAGTATGCCTATACATGCGTACAATCAGGAAAGGTAACAAACAATCCTTTAAGTTCCATGACTTAACAGTCTCCCTTTTCCATTCCTTTTCTGCATTACAAACACGGGAGAATTCCAGGGCTAGTCGTGGGAGCAATATGTCTCGCTTTAAGTTGTTAAGCAACTCGGTCTTCGGGCCTTATGTATCCCGTGCTTCCCGCATCGAATAAAAGCATATCCATCTCCTTTTCAAGGCCAACAGGGCCTGGGTCAAAAGGCACGTCCAGGTCACCAGGGGGCGGAACAGCAAAGGCCTTCGATGGCTGTAGCAGCAGAGGGGCCGATGGTGTAGCAGCAGGATCAGTAAAGGAGCCCGCAGCTCCCCCCTCACTGTCTGGCAAACCACACGTGTCTGACTGTGGTCCCACACGGCTCTTTAAGGCCTCAGAGACTGCTCACCAGGTGCCGAGCAATCCCACTGCAACCTTGTTGTTTTTAGTTGCAGAGTCCCACACCTTGACCTCAATTTGGTCCCATATTTCAGGATCATAAACTGTCCGATTGTTAAGAAGGAGAATAAGCCGTAAGGTTACCAGGACAGTCTTTGTTTCTACGGACGCATGATTCCCCGTAATGCGCAACTGCTTACCAGCGAGGGGCAGTTGTGTGCGCGGCTCCGCTTCTCTCAGCGTGAGCTTCTTTGCAGCTCCGGTACGCCCATTTCCAGCAACTTTCAGTAGGAGCTTCTTTGAGCGGTTTGATGAGTCTGGCCGAACCTCTCTTCATGAGGCAATCAATGTGCCTGTTCCCGTCCTGGTCACCGTTCTGCTAGCCTGTTCCTTTTCATTCCTTCTTTCTGCTTCTTTATTGATGACATAACTTCATTGTGTTGCCTTTTGTTTGTTTTTTTTTAATTTTTAATTTTTAATTTTTTTATAACCTTGAGGGCAGGCTCCCCTCTTATACCCTTCTCCCCACAGCAATCCTTTTCAAAAACAACTTTTCATTGGTCCAACAACTTTGCCCAGCAACAGCAAACACCCAGCATCTTCCATGCCTTAATGGCTGGAGAACAAGCAACCCCAGATGGCATGGAGTCTCCTGAATCACCCTTCTTTGTTCCCTCTAAGCTCTTTTACATTCCTGATGGCCTCATCGTTAAGAGTCTACTGTTATCATTAACCACAGAGTGTGCCGACCCACATGGCCACACTCCCACATCTCCCCCTTCTTTATTACTATCAACCATCTTCTCAACACGAATTACCACTCCATATAGAACACTTCCCAGGTGCCACTTGCTTTTGTTAAACCTCCTCTGGTTTCTTCCTGCCCAGCTCTCCAGCCTGTCCAGGTCTCGCTGAATGGCAGCACAGCCTTCTGGTGTGCCAGCCACTCCTCCCAGCTTTGTATCATCAGCGTACTTGCTGAGGGTGGACACTGTTCCCTCATCAGAGTCGCTGATGAAGCTGTCGAACAAGACGGGACCCAGCACCGACCCCTGAGCTTGTCACAGGTCTCCAAGCGGACTCTGCTCCGCCTATCACCACCCTCTGAGCTCGGCCAGTCAGCCGGTTCTCAACCCACCTTACTGTCCGCTCTTCTGTGCCACGCTTTGTCAGCTTTGTTAGCAGGATATCGTGGCAGACAGTAGCAAGAGCCTTTTGTTTTTGTTGTGTTGTTGTTGTTTGGTTTGGAGATTCACATCACGCTCGGTGATAGAAAAGTTTAGCGCATCAGCATCCCACTGGGAAGACACAAAATGCACTGCCAAAGTCTTTCCCCATCTCCTTAACACTGGAGGTGCCTTAAGAGGAGAGCGGTCATGTCTGGGCCCTTGCAACGCTAGCAAATTCTATGAAAAGTTGCATTCGGCTGAAAAGTAAGTGAATGACATGAACGTGATCTCACTATTTGAACTAATGAGTTAAATGTCCACTCCTGCAAAAATACTCAAAGAAATAATCCAATAGGTTACGTGTAGTTAGGCAATCACAACTGAAACTGCAACAAAGTGCCGATGGTGAGAAACAAACAACAAAGCCGTTTCCTTCTCTGACAGCGGAATACCTTGCTCAGGGAAGACCCCCATGTGGCGCCTTCAGAAAGCCTTCGACACCCTCCACCTCGTGCTCCCATCAGCAGGTGGAAGAAGGTGAGAGGGAGCGGCTGGCGGAAGACTGCTCTATCCAGAGCGTGGGGTCTACTGTGAAATTTTCCACTGAAATTGTGCCCATTTCTGAGGATTGTATTTCAAGGAACACACACACCGAGCAGAAAGCATCCAAGGAACCCAGGAAGTGATGCTAAGAACGACCCTTCTTAGGATCAGACTTTTAGGAAACATGGTCTCTAAGGAAAGATTAAACATTGGATTAATGGACTAAGGCTTTAATGTCAAGAGCAGGCAGAACCGAGATGTGGAGAAGGATGCTGCAAGTAAAAAGCGAGCAAACTTCTCCCCAGGCCATAGATTTAGGACAAGGAAGAAAGGACTTCAGATGCAGCAAAGGGACTTTAGTGTAGGTGTTACTGTGTGGTGCTTTTACTTGGGTGGGCAGCCGAGTTCCACCACGGCCGCTCTCTCACTCCCCCTCCTGAAAGGGAAAGGGAGAGAAAATACGATGCCAAGGGCTCAAGGGCTGAGATAAGGACGGGGAGATCACTCAGCAGGTATTGTGATGGGCAAAGCAGACTCAGAGTAGGGAAGCAGTAAGACTTTTCCCCCCCGGTGCACCCCCTCCCACCTCCTCCCCCCGAGCGGCTCAGGGGAGCGGGGCAATGGGGGCTGCGGTCAGTCTGTAGCGCCTTGTCTCCGCCGCTCCTTCTCGGTGGCTCTCTGCCCCTGCTCCACCGGGGTCTCCTCCGCGGGCTGCAGCATGGAACCCTGCTCCACCGTGGTACCCCATGGGCTGCAGGGGGACAGCCTGCTTCACCGTGGTCCTCACCACAGGCTGCAGGCTCCGGAGCCTGGAGCACCTCTCCCCCTCCCTCTTCACCAACCTTGGCGTCTGCAAGGCTGTTCTCATTCCTCCCTCTCTCCCAGCTGCTCTTCCGCAGCATTTTTTTTTTTTTTTAACCTTTCTTAAATGTGGCCTCACAGAGGCACAAACAACAGCACTTCTTGGCCTGGCTGTGGCCAGCAGCGGGCCCTTCTCTAACATGACGCAGTTTCTGGATTCTTCTCACAGAACCCACCCTGATGGCCCCCCCGCTACCAAAACCTTGCCACGTAAACCCAGTACATGAGGCAAGAGAACTCGGAAATGGTTTGAAAGAGATTTATAGCAACATGACAGAACATGGCACAAAAAAAAAGTACAAAAAAAAAAAAAAAGTACAAAAAGAAAACCAGCTCTACATGAAATGATCGGTTGGCAGATTGAAAACAAACAGAAGAATGTGCCTCTTCACACGTCAGGCACAAAGCTGTCGGTCTGGCTGCAGACATGGGCGATGCCAAAAAGCGCCTCATTGTAGAAAACACCAAGAGCTGCATGATGAAGAAGTCCTCAAGGGCCGTAGTGAAGAAAGCACACAAAGCTGCACGATGAAAAACTTCTCAGGGCCCGGAATGAGAGAAAAAAACACCAAATGTTAGAAGATGAAGCACTTCTCAGGGACAAGGTGAAAACAACACCAAAATTGGCATGATGAAGCTCACCTCTGGGAAACCATGGTGAAGAACCCCAAAGGCTGGATGGTGCAGAACTCCTCAGGGCTGCAGTGAAGAAAACACCACAAGCTGCACCACGAAGCTCTCCTCAGGGGCCGAAGTGAAGAGAACCAGAAAAGCTGCACGCTGAAGAACTCCTCCGGGTAAACGTAATGAAGGGAACGCCAAAAGCTGGACAATGCAGAACTCCTTAAGGGCCGCGGTGAAGAAAATACCAAATGCTGCACGATGAAGAACTCCTCAGGGCCGTAGTGAAGAACACAACTAAAGCCACACGCAGAAGCACACTTCAGGGGCCACAGGGAGATGAAACCCCAAAAAGCTCCACGAAGAATTTCTCCTCAAGCGCCACAGTGAAGAAAACACGACGAGCTGAATAGTGAAGCCCTCCTCCGGGGAAACGTGGTGAAGAGATGGAAAAAGCTGCGAGCTGAAACGAGCTGAAAAGCTGCACGATGAAGAGCTCCTCATGGGCCGCAATGAAGAATTCGCCAGAAGCTGCACGCAGAAGCACTCCTCAGGGCCTAGAATGAGAAAAAACAAAAACACCAAATGTTAGAAGGTGAAGCACTTCTCAGGGGCTGGAAGGTGAAAACAACACCAAAGCAGCATGATGAAGGTCTCCTCAGGGAAAACATGGCGAAGAACTCCAAAGGCTGGACGGTGCAGAACTCCTCAGGGCCGAGTAGAAGAAAACACCGCAAGCTGCACGATGAACTCCTCAGGGCCGTAGTGAAGAAAACAGCAAAATGTGCACGATGACGTATTCCTCCGGAGTCCCGAAGTGAAGAGAACCCCAGAAGCTGCGCGATGAAGAACTCCTCAGGGACCACAAGGTGAAGAAAACACAAAAAGCTCCACAAAGAATTACTCTTCAAGCGCCACAGCGAAGAAAATGCAAAAAGCTGAATGATGAAGCGCTCCTCAGGGTAAACGTGATGTGAAGAACCCCAAAAGCTGCACAATGAAGGCATCCTCAGTGGAAACGCAGTGAAGGCAACACAGAAAGCTGGACGCAGAAGCACTCCTCAAGTCGCAGTGAAGAAAACAGCAAAAGCTGCTCAAGAAAGCACTCCTCAGAGGCTGCAGAGGAGAACCACCAAAAGCTGAACGATGCAGAACTGCTCAGGGCTGCCGTGATAAGAACACCGAAAGCTGCACGACGACACCCTCCTGCGGGGTCACACGGTGAAGACAACACCGAGAGCTGCACACAGGAGCACTCCTCAGGGGCCACAAGCAGCCCAAAGGCCGCGCCTCGCCTGCGCGCCACCATCGCCGGAGTGCCGCAGCCCCAGCACACCCAGCACCATGTCACCCACCCTGCCCTGTGACATCTCTGCTCCATCATGGCCAGGCACCGCCCCATTGGCCGCCTGCCTTGGCGCCTCTGGGCGCAGCCAATAGTGAGGCCGCTGGCGCTTGTTGCTAGGCAGCCTGGAGCTGTGGCATCCGATGGGCGCCAGGAGGCCGCAGGGCGGGGCTGGCGTCCCAGGCCTGAGGCCTGGCGCAGTGCCTGGCAGGAGCCATGAGGCTTTCCTGACACCACCTCCAGCTCTGCCTCGCCTTGCCCCCGGCCCTCCAAGAGGCACGTTTTGGCGCTAGGAGCACGCAAACTGCTCCAGCAAGGTGGCGGCAGCATTGTGCAGGGCACACTGACGTAGCCCGTCAGTCAATCCCTCCTCTGTCCCCAGTGACACAGAGTACACTGCCCGCTTAGCCGTGCTGCCCACAGACGTGAAATTGGGTCCTCAGTGTCCTGAAAGGGTACAAACCAAAGCCAGTTCTGTTGACACAGCCCACAGGACTAAACTCGGTTAAACCATGCACCGTGAGAATGCCAGTCCCTTTCTTCCTCACCCAAACTGCCCAGTGCCATGTAGCTTTTGCATCAGCTTCTTGCAGAACTGGATCTTCAGTGATCGTACAGCTCTGCAAAGCTTCCGCTCTGCAAACTTTTGAGTCTGTGGACTGTGGAAGGACCAAGGCCCCACTATGCAACTCGATGTCATCTTCAAAACCAGGGGTTCTTATCGATGCAAGCCAGGTCTAGAAAGACTGCATCTTCGTCTTTTCAATTGTTAGGGGTAATCCAGGTGTTAGAAGACTGTGGAAACATTGTATTAATGGAGCTGTTACTGCAATAGGTTAAACAGAAGATAGAGAAACGTAGGCGTTGTGGGGCTCGTTTCCCAGAATTGTAGGGGTTGGAAGGGACCTCCAGAGATCATCGGGTCCAACTCCCCTGCCAAAGCAGGTTTCCTAGAGCAGGTTGCACAAGTAGGTGTCCAGACGGGGCTTGAATATCTGCAGAGACTCCACAGCCTCCCTGGGCAGCCTGTCCCTGTGCTCCGTCACCCTCGCCGTGAAGAAGTTCTTTTGCGTAGTGGTGCGGAACTTCCTGTGCTTCATTTTGTGGCCATTGCCCCTTGTCCTGTCCCCACAGACCACTGAAAGGCGGTTGGCCGTATCCCTGTGTCTCCCACACCTCAGGTACTTATAGATAAGATCCCTTCTCAGTCTTCTTTTCTCCAGGCTGAGCAGAGCCAGGTCTCTCAGCTTTTCCTCCTAGGGGAGATGCTCCAGGCCCCGTATCCTGTCTGTGGCCCTCTGCTGGACTCTTTCCAGGAGATCCCTGTCTTTTTTTGTACCAAGGCGCCCAGAACTGGACACAGCACTCCAGGTGAGGCCTGACCAGGGCAGAGTAGAGGGGCAGCATCACCTTCCTTGACCTGCTGTCCACGCTCCTTTTAACGCACCCCAGGATCCCGTTGGCCTTCTTGGCCACCAGGGCACACTGCTGGCTCATGGCCAACCTGTCATCCACCAGGACCCCCAGGTCCTTCTCCGCAGAGCTCCTCTCCAGCAGGTCATCCCCCAGCCTGTACTGATACATGCGGTTGTTCCTTCTGTTATAAGTGAAGTCTCAACTCAATCTGTGTTTAGTAATAGTTATAAAAGGAATATTTATAAAAGGTATAAAAGGCAAGTAAACAGCGCTGGGTGTGCGGGGAGTCTACGCTCCACCAACACGCACACGCGAACATCAAACATTCTAAATATACAGAACATTGCTTTTACATACGAAACCCGAGTATGCCTATACATGCGTACAATCAGGAAAGGTAACAAACAATCCTTTAAGTTCCATGACTTAACAGTCTCCCTTTTCCATTCCTTTTCTGCATTACAAACACGGGAGAATTCCAGGGCTAGTCGTGGGAGCAATATGTCTCGCTTTAAGTTGTTAAGCAACTCGGTCTTCGGGCCTTATGTATCCCGTGCTTCCCGCATCGAATAAAAGCATATCCATCTCCTTTTCAAGGCCAACAGGGCCTGGGTCAAAAGGCACGTCCAGGTCACCAGGGGGCGGAACAGCAAAGGCCTTCGATGGCTGTAGCAGCAGAGGGGCCGATGGCGTAGCAGCAGGATCAGTAAAGGAGCCCGCAGCTCCCCCCTCACTGTCTGGCAAACCACACGTGTCTGACTGTGGTCCCACACGGCTCTTTAAGGCCTCAGAGACTGCTCACCAGGTGCCGAGCAATCCCACTGCAACCTTGTTGTTTTTAGTTGCAGAGTCCCACACCTTGACCTCAATTTGGTCCCATATTTCAGGATCATAAACTGTCCGATTGTTAAGAAGGAGAATAAGCCGTAAGGTTACCAGGACAGTCTTTGTTTCTACGGACGCATGATTCCCCGTAATGCGCAACTGCTTACCAGCGAGGGGCAGTTGTGTGCGCGGCTCCGCTTCTCTCAGCGTGAGCTTCTTTGCAGCTCCGGTACGCCCATTTCCAGCAACTTTCAGTAGGAGCTTCTTTGAGCGGTTTGATGAGTCTGGCCGAACCTCTCTTCATGAGGCAATCAATGTGCCTGTTCCCGTCCTGGTCACCGTTCTGCTAGCCTGTTCCTTTTCATTCCTTCTTTCTGCTTCTTTATTGATGACATAACTTCATTGTGTTGCCTTTTGTTTGTTTTTTTTTAATTTTTAATTTTTAATTTTTTTATAACCTTGAGGGCAGGCTCCCCTCTTATACCCTTCTCCCCACAGCAATCCTTTTCAAAAACAACTTTTCATTGGTCCAACAACTTTGCCCAGCAACAGCAAACACCCAGCATCTTCCATGCCTTAATGGCTGGAGAACAAGCAACCCCAGATGGCATGGAGTCTCCTGAATCACCCTTCTTTGTTCCCTCTAAGCTCTTTTACATTCCTGATGGCCTCATCGTTAAGAGTCTACTGTTATCATTAACCACAGAGTGTGCCGACCCACATGGCCACACTCCCACATCTCCCCCTTCTTTATTACTATCAACCATCTTCTCAACACGAATTACCACTCCATATAGAACACTTCCCAGGTGCCACTTGCTTTTGTTAAACCTCCTCTGGTTTCTTCCTGCCCAGCTCTCCAGCCTGTCCAGGTCTCGCTGAATGGCAGCACAGCCTTCTGGTGTGCCAGCCACTCCTCCCAGCTTTGTATCATCAGCGTACTTGCTGAGGGTGGACACTGTTCCCTCATCAGAGTCGCTGATGAAGCTGTCGAACAAGACGGGACCCAGCACCGACCCCTGAGCTTGTCACAGGTCTCCAAGCGGACTCTGCTCCGCCTATCACCACCCTCTGAGCTCGGCCAGTCAGCCGGTTCTCAACCCACCTTACTGTCCGCTCTTCTGTGCCACGCTTTGTCAGCTTTGTTAGCAGGATATCGTGGCAGACAGTAGCAAGAGCCTTTTGTTTTTGTTGTGTTGTTGTTGTTTGGTTTGGAGATTCACATCACGCTCGGTGATAGAAAAGTTTAGTGCATCAGCATCCCACTGGGAAGACACAAAATGCACTGCCAAAGTCTTTCCCCGTCTCCTTAACACTGGAGGTGCCTTAAGAGGAGAGCGGTCATGTCTGGGCCCTTGCAACGCTAGCAAATTCTATGAAAAGTTGCATTCGGCTGAAAAGTAAGTGAATGACATGAACGTGATCTCACTATTTGAACTAATGAGTTAAATGTCCACTCCTGCAAAAATACTCAAAGAAATAATCCAATAGGTTACGTGTAGTTAGGCAATCACAACTGAAACTGCAACAAAGTGCCGATGGTGAGAAACAAACAACAAAGCCGTTTCCTTCTCTGACAGCGGAATACCTTGCTCAGGGAAGACCCCCATGTGGCGCCTTCAGAAAGCCTTCGACACCCTCCACCTCGTGCTCCCATCAGCAGGTTGAAGAAGGTGAGAGGGAGCGGCTGGCGGAAGACTGCTCTATCCAGAGCGTGGGGTCTACTGTGAAATTTTCCACTGAAATTGTGCCCATTTCTGAGGATTGTATTTCAAGGAACACACACACCGAGCAGAAAGCATCCAAGGAACCCAGGAAGTGATGCTAAGAACGACCCTTCTTAGGATCAGACTTTTAGGAAACATGGTCTCTAAGGAAAGATTAAACATTGGATTAATGGACTAAGGCTTTAATGTCAAGAGCAGGCAGAACCGAGATGTGGAGAAGGATGCTGCAAGTAAAAAGCGAGCAAACTTCTCCCCAGGCCATAGATTTAGGACAAGGAAGAAAGGACTTCAGATGCAGCAAAGGGACTTTAGTGTAGGTGTTACTGTGTGGTGCTTTTACTTGGGTGGGCAGCCGAGTTCCACCACGGTCGCTCTCTCACTCCTCCTCCTGAAAGGGAAAGGGAGAGAATATACGATGCCAAGGGCTCAAGGGCTGAGATAAGGACGGGGAGATCACTCAGCAGGTATTGTGATGGGCAAGGCAGACTCAGAGTAGGGAAGCAGTAAGACTTTTCCCCCCCAGTGCACCCCCTCCCACCTCCTCCCCCCGAGCGGCTCAGGGGAGCGGGGCAATGGGGGCTGCGGTCAGTCTGTAGCGCCTTGTCTCCGCCGCTCCTTCTCGGTGGCTCTCTGCCCCTGCTCCACCGGGGTCTCCTCCGCGGGCTGCAGCGTGGAACCCTGCTCCACCGTGGTACCCCATGGGCTGCAGGGGGACAGCCTGCTTCACCGTGGTCCTCACCACAGGCTGCAGGCTCCGGAGCCTGGAGCACCTCTCCCCCTCCCTCTTCACCAACCTTGGCGTCTGCAAGGCTGTTCTCATTCCTCCCTCTCTCCCAGCTGCTCTTCCGCAGCATTTTTTTTTTTTTTTTAACCTTTCTTAAATGTGGCCTCACAGAGGCGCAAACAACAGCACTTCTTGGCCTGGCTGTGGCCAGCAGCGGGCCCTTCTCTAACATGACGCAGTTTCTGGATTCTTCTCACAGAACCCACCCTGATGGCCCCCCCGCTACCAAAACCTTGCCACGTAAACCCAGTACATGAGGCAAGAGAACTCGGAAATGGTTTGAAAGAGATTTATAGCAACATGACAGAACATGGCACAAAAAAAAAAAAGTACAAAAAAAAAAAAAAAAAGTACAAAAAGAAAAACAGCTCTACATGAAATGATCGGTTGGCAGATTGAAAACAAACAGAAGAATGTGCCTCTTCACACGTTAGGCACAAAGCTGTCGGTCTGGCTGCAGACATGGGCGATGCCAAAAAGCGCCTCATTGTAGAAAACACCAAGAGCTGCATGATGAAGAAGTCCTCAAGGGCCGTAGTGAAGAAAGCACACAAAGCTGCACGATGAAAAACTTCTCAGGGCCCGGAATGAGAGAAAAAAACACCAAATGTTAGAAGATGAAGCACTTCTCAGGGACAAGGTGAAAACAACACCAAAATTGGCATGATGAAGCTCACCTCTGGGAAACCATGGTGAAGAACCCCAAAGGCTGGATGGTGCAGAACTCCTCAGGGCCGCAGTGAAGAAAACACCACAAGCTGCACCACGAAGCTCTCCTCAGGGGCCGAAGTGAAGAGAACCAGAAAAGCTGCACGCTGAAGAACTCCTCCGGGTAAACGTAATGAAGGGAACGCCAAAAGCTGGACAATGCAGAACTCCTTAAGGGCCGCGGTGAAGAAAATACCAAATGCTGCACGATGAAGAACTCCTCAGGGCCGTAGTGAAGAACACAACTAAAGCCACACGCAGAAGCACACTTCAGGGGCCACAGGGAGATGAAACCCCAAAAAGCTCCACGAAGAATTTCTCCTCAAGCGCCACAGTGAAGAAAACACGACGAGCTGAATAGTGAAGCCCTCCTCCGGGGAAACGTGGTGAAGAGATCCTGAAAAGCTGCACGATGAAGAGCTCCTCATGGGCCGCAATGAAGAATTCGCCAGAAGCTGCACGCAGAAGCACTCCTCAGGGCCTAGAATGAGAAAAAACAAAAACACCAAATGTTAGAAGGTGAAGCACTTCTCAGGGGCTGGAAGGTGAAAACAACACCAAAGCAGCATGATGAAGGTCTCCTCAGGGAAAACATGGCGAAGAACCCCAAAGGCTGGACGGTGCAGAACTCCTCAGGGCCGAGTAGAAGAAAACACCGCAAGCTGCACGATGAACTCCTCAGGGCCGTAGTGAAGAAAACAGCAAAATGTGCACGATGACGTATTCCTCCGGAGTCCCGAAGTGAAGAGAACCCCAGAAGCTGCGCGATGAAGAACTCCTCAGGGACCACAAGGTGAAGAAAACACAAAAAGCTCCACAAAGAATTACTCTTCAAGCGCCACGGCGAAGAAAATGCAAAAAGCTGAATGATGAAGCGCTCCTCAGGGTAAACGTGATGTGAAGAACCCCAAAAGCTGCACAATGAAGGCATCCTCAGTGGAAACGCAGTGAAGGCAACACAGAAAGCTGGACGCAGAAGCACTCCTCAAGTCGCAGTGAAGAAAACAGCAAAAGCTGCTCAAGAAAGCACTCCTCAGAGGCTGCAGAGGAGAACCACCAAAAGCTGAACGATGCAGAACTGCTCAGGGCTGCCGTGATAAGAACACCGAAAGCTGCACGACGACACCCTCCTGCGGGGTCACACGGTGAAGACAACACCGAGAGCTGCACACAGGAGCACTCCTCAGGGGCCACAAGCAGCCCAAAGGCCGCGCCTCGCCTGCGCGCCACCATCGCCGGAGTGCCGCAGCCCCAGCACACCCAGCACCATATCACCCACCCTGCCCTGTGACATCTCTGCTCCATCATGGCCAGGCACCGCCCCATTGGCCGCCTGCCTTGGCGCCTCTGGGCGCAGCCAATAGTGAGGCCGCTGGCGCTTGTTGCTAGGCAGCCTGGAGCTGTGGCATCCGATGGGCGCCAGGAGGCCGCAGGGCGGGGCTGGCGTCCCAGGCCTGAGGCCTGGCGCAGTGCCTGGCAGGAGCCATGAGGCTTTCCTGACACCACCTCCAGCTCTGCCTCGCCTTGCCCCCGGCCCTCCAAGAGGCACGTTGTGGCGCTAGGAGCACGCAAACTGCTCCAGCAAGGTGGCGGCAGCATTGTGCAGGGCACACTGACGTAGCCCATCAGTCAATCCCTCCTCTGTCCCCAGTGACACAGAGTACACTGCCCGCTTAGCCGTGCTGCCCACAGACGTGAAATTGGGTCCTCAGTGTCCTGAAAGGGTGTGGTGGTTTTACCGTGCTGGGCAGCTAAACCCCACAACCGCTCTCTCACTCCCCCTCCTTTAGATAAGGAGGGGGAGAAGTAAAGCAAAGAACAACTCACGGGTTGAGATAAGGATAATTTAATTAAAAGGAAATAATTATAATAATTAAATAAAGACTACCATGAACTAAACAATTTAACTAAGGGGAAATAAAAGGGAAAGGGGAAAAAGGGAGGAAAACAAACAAACAAAATAAATGAAAGCTATATGGAAGTGCAGAGGAAAGAAATTACTCTCTACTTCCCACAAATGAGCGATGATTGACCACGTCCTTGAAGCAAGGCCTCAACGCACGCAGTCGGTGTTCGAGAGGAGGACCGACGTCTTCTCAACGAGAGCCCACCCCTCCCCTCTTCTTCCTGTTTCCACCTTTTATTGCTGAGTGTGACACCACATGGTATGGAATATCCCTTTGATTGGTTTCGGTCAGCTGCCCTAGTGATGTTTCTCTCCTCACTTTTTTGCCCACCCCCTAGGAGGGTTAGAGAAAGGCCCAATGCTGTGCCACTGCTGCTCAGCAGTAGACACAACAATGGTGTGATAACACTGCTGTTCCAGCTACAAGTACAGAATACGGCACTGAATGGGCTGCTGCCGGGAAAGTTAACATTCCAGCCAGACCCAGTACAAAGGGTACAAACCAAAGCCAGTTCTGTTGACACAGCCCACAGGACTAAACTCGGTTAAACCATGCACCGTGAGAATGCCAGTCCCTTTCTTCCTCACCCAAACTGCCCAGTGCCATGTAGCTTTTGCATCAGCTTCTTGCAGAACTGGATCTTCAGTGATCGTACAGCTCTGCAAAGCTTCCGCTCTGCAAACTTTTGAGTCTGTGGACTGTGGAAGGACCAAGGCCCCACTATGCAACTCGATGTCATCTTCAAAACCAGGGGTTCTTATCGATGCAAGCCAGGTCTAGAAAGACTGCATCTTCGTCTTTTCAATTGTTAGGGGTAATCCAGGTGTTAGAAGACTGTGGAAACATTGTATTAATGGAGCTGTTACTGCAATAGGTTAAACAGAAGATAGAGAAACGTAGGCGTTGTGGGGCTCGTTTCCCAGAATTGTAGGGGTTGGAAGGGACCTCCAGAGATCATCGGGTCCAACTCCCCTGCCAAAGCAGGTTTCCTAGAGCAGGTTGCACAAGTAGGTGTCCAGACGGGGCTTGAATATCTGCAGAGACTCCACAGCCTCCCTGGGCAGCCTGTCCCTGTGCTCCGTCACCCTCGCCGTGAAGAAGTTCTTTTGCGTAGTGGTGCGGAACTTCCTGTGCTCCATTTTGTGGCCATTGCCCCTTGTCCTGTCCCCACAGACCACTGAAAGGCGGTTGGCCGTATCCCTGTGTCTCCCACACCTCAGGTACTTATAGATAAGATCCCTTCTCAGTCTTCTTTTCTCCAGGCTGAGCAGAGCCAGGTCTCTCAGCTTTTCCTCCTAGGGGAGATGCTCCAGGCCCCGTATCCTGTCTGTGGCCCTCTGCTGGACTCTTTCCAGGAGATCCCTGTCTTTTTTTGTACCAAGGCGCCCAGAACTGGACACAGCACTCCAGGTGAGGCCTGACCAGGGCAGAGTAGAGGGGCAGCATCACCTTCCTTGACCTGCTGTCCACGCTCCTTTTAACGCACCCCAGGATCCCGTTGGCCTTCTTGGCCACCAGGGCACACTGCTGGCTCATGGCCAACCTGTCATCCACCAGGACCCCCAGGTCCTTCTCCGCAGAGCTCCTCTCCAGCAGGTCATCCCCCAGCCTGTACTGATACATGCGGTTGTTCCTTCTGTTATAAGTGAAGTCTCAACTCAATCTGTGTTTAGTAATAGTTATAAAAGGAATATTTATAAAAGGTATAAAAGGCAAGTAAACAGCGCTGGGTGTGCGGGGAGTCTACGCTCCACCAACACGCACACGCGAACATCAAACATTCTACATATACAGAACATTGCTTTTACATATGAAACCCGAGTATGCCTATACATGCGTACAATCAGGAAAGGTAACAAACAATCCTTTAAGTTCCATGACTTAACAGTCTCCCTTTTCCATTCCTTTTCTGCATTACAAACACGGGACAATTCCAGGGCTAGTCGTGGGAGCAATATGTCTCGCTTTAAGTTGTTAAGCAACTCGGTCTTCGGGCCTTATGTATCCCGTGCTTCCCGCATCGAATAAAAGCATATCCATCTCCTTTTCAAGGCCAACAGGGCCTGGGTCAAAAGGCACGTCCAGGTCACCAGGGGGCGGAACAGCAAAGGCCTTCGATGGCTGTAGCAGCAGAGGGGCCGATGGCGTAGCAGCAGGATCAGTAAAGGAGCCCGCAGCTCCCCCCTCACTGTCTGGCAAACCACACGTGTCTGACTGTGGTCCCACACGGCTCTTTAAGGCCTCAGAGACTGCTCACCAGGTGCCGAGCAATCCCACTGCAACCTTGTTGTTTTTAGTTGCAGAGTCCCACACCTTGACCTCAATTTGGTCCCATATTTCAGGATCATAAACTGTCCGATTGTTAAGAAGGAGAATAAGCCGTAAGGTTACCAGGACAGTCTTTGTTTCTACGGACGCATGATTCCCCGTAATGCGCAACTGCTTACCAGCGAGGGGCAGTTGTGTGTGCGGCTCCGCTTCTCTCAGCGTGAGCTTCTTTGCAGCTCCGGTATGCCCATTTCCAGCAACTTTCAGTAGGAGCTTCTTTGAGCGGTTTGATGAGTCTGGCCGAACCTCTCTTCATGAGGCAATCAATGTGCCTGTTCCCGTCCTGGTCACCGTTCTGCTAGCCTGTTCCTTTTCATTCCTTCTTTCTGCTTCTTTATTGATGACATAACTTCATTGTGTTGCCTTTTGTTTGTTTTTTTTTAATTTTTAATTTTTAATTTTTTTATAACCTTGAGGGCAGGCTCCCCTCTTATACCCTTCTCCCCACAGCAATCCTTTTCAAAAACAACTTTTCATTGGTCCAACAACTTTGCCCAGCAACAGCAAACACCCAGCATCTTCCATGCCTTAATGGCTGGAGAACAAGCAACCCCAGATGGCATGGAGTCTCCTGAATCACCCTTCTTTGTTCCCTCTAAGCTCTTTTACATTCCTGATGGCCTCATCGTTAAGAGTCTACTGTTATCATTAACCACAGAGTGTGCCGACCCGCATGGCCACACTCCCACATCTCCCCCTTCTTTATTACTATCAACCATCTTCTCAACACGAATTACCACTCCATATAGAACACTTCCCAGGTGCCACTTGCTTTTGTTAAACCTCCTCTGGTTTCTTCCTGCCCAGCTCTCCAGCCTGTCCAGGTCTCGCTGAATGGCAGCACAGCCTTCTGGTGTGCCAGCCACTCCTCCCAGCTTTGTATCATCAGCGTACTTGCTGAGGGTGGACACTGTTCCCTCATCAGAGTCGCTGATGAAGCTGTCGAACAAGACGGGACCCAGCACCGACCCCTGAGCTTGTCACAGGTCTCCAAGCGGACTCTGCTCCGCCTATCACCACCCTCTGAGCTCGGCCAGTCAGCCGGTTCTCAACCCACCTTACTGTCCGCTCTTCTGTGCCACGCTTTGTCAGCTTTGTTAGCAGGATATCGTGGCAGACAGTAGCAAGAGCCTTTTGTTTTTGTTGTGTTGTTGTTGTTTGGTTTGGAGATTCACATCACGCTCGGTGATAGAAAAGTTTAGCGCATCAGCATCCCACTGGGAAGACACAAAATGCACTGCCAAAGTCTTTCCCCGTCTCCTTAACACTGGAGGTGCCTTAAGAGGAGAGCGGTCATGTCTGGGCCCTTGCAACGCTAGCAAATTCTATGAAAAGTTGCATTCGGCTGAAAAGTAAGTGAATGACATGAACGTGATCTCACTATTTGAACTAATGAGTTAAATGTCCACTCCTGCAAAAATACTCAAAGAAATAATCCAATAGGTTACGTGTAGTTAGGCAATCACAACTGAAACTGCAACAAAGTGCCGATGGTGAGAAACAAACAACAAAGCCGTTTCCTTCTCTGACAGCGGAATACCTTGCTCAGGGAAGACCCCCATGTGGCGCCTTCAGAAAGCCTTCGACACCCTCCACCTCGTGCTCCCATCAGCAGGTTGAAGAAGGTGAGAGGGAGCGGCTGGCGGAAGACTGCTCTATCCAGAGCGTGGGGTCTACTGTGAAATTTTCCACTGAAATTGTGCCCATTTCTGAGGATTGTATTTCAAGGAACACACACACCGAGCAGAAAGCATCCAAGGAACCCAGGAAGTGATGCTAAGAACGACCCTTCTTAGGATCAGACTTTTAGGAAACATGGTCTCTAAGGAAAGATTAAACATTGGATTAATGGACTAAGGCTTTAATGTCAAGAGCAGGCAGAACCGAGATGTGGAGAAGGATGCTGCAAGTAAAAAGCGAGCAAACTTCTCCCCAGGCCATAGATTTAGGACAAGGAAGAAAGGACTTCAGATGCAGCAAAGGGACTTTAGTGTAGGTGTTACTGTGTGGTGCTTTTACTTGGGTGGGCAGCCGAGTTCCACCACGGTCGCTCTCTCACTCCTCCTCCTGAAAGGGAAAGGGAGAGAATATACGATGCCAAGGGCTCAAGGGCTGAGATAAGGACGGGGAGATCACTCAGCAGGTATTGTGATGGGCAAGGCAGACTCAGAGTAGGGAAGCAGTAAGACTTTTCCCCCCCAGTGCACCCCCTCCCACCTCCTCCCCCCGAGCGGCTCAGGGGAGCGGGGCAATGGGGGCTGCGGTCAGTCTGTAGCGCCTTGTCTCCGCCGCTCCTTCTCGGTGGCTCTCTGCCCCTGCTCCACCGGGGTCTCCTCCGCGGGCTGCAGCGTGGAACCCTGCTCCACCGTGGTACCCCATGGGCTGCAGGGGGACAGCCTGCTTCACCGTGGTCCTCACCACAGGCTGCAGGCTCCGGAGCCTGGAGCACCTCTCCCCCTCCCTCTTCACCAACCTTGGCGTCTGCAAGGCTGTTCTCATTCCTCCCTCTCTCCCAGCTGCTCTTCCGCAGCATTTTTTTTTTTTTTTTAACCTTTCTTAAATGTGGCCTCACAGAGGCGCAAACAACAGCACTTCTTGGCCTGGCTGTGGCCAGCAGCGGGCCCTTCTCTAACATGACGCAGTTTCTGGATTCTTCTCACAGAACCCACCCTGATGGCCCCCCCGCTACCAAAACCTTGCCACGTAAACCCAGTACATGAGGCAAGAGAACTCGGAAATGGTTTGAAAGAGATTTATAGCAACATGACAGAACATGGCACAAAAAAAAAAGTACAAAAAAAAAAAAAAAGTACAAAAAGAAAAACAGCTCTACATGAAATGATCGGTTGGCAGATTGAAAACAAACAGAAGAATGTGCCTCTTCACACGTTAGGCACAAAGCTGTCGGTCTGGCTGCAGACATGGGCGATGCCAAAAAGCGCCTCATTGTAGAAAACACCAAGAGCTGCATGATGAAGAAGTCCTCAAGGGCCGTAGTGAAGAAAGCACACAAAGCTGCACGATGAAAAACTTCTCAGGGCCCGGAATGAGAGAAAAAAACACCAAATGTTAGAAGATGAAGCACTTCTCAGGGACAAGGTGAAAACAACACCAAAATTGGCATGATGAAGCTCACCTCTGGGAAACCATGGTGAAGAACCCCAAAGGCTGGATGGTGCAGAACTCCTCAGGGCCGCAGTGAAGAAAACACCACAAGCTGCACCACGAAGCTCTCCTCAGGGGCCGAAGTGAAGAGAACCAGAAAAGCTGCACGCTGAAGAACTCCTCCGGGTAAACGTAATGAAGGGAACGCCAAAAGCTGGACAATGCAGAACTCCTTAAGGGCCGCGGTGAAGAAAATACCAAATGCTGCACGATGAAGAACTCCTCAGGGCCGTAGTGAAGAACACAACTAAAGCCACACGCAGAAGCACACTTCAGGGGCCACAGGGAGATGAAACCCCAAAAAGCTCCACGAAGAATTTCTCCTCAAGCGCCACAGTGAAGAAAACACGACGAGCTGAATAGTGAAGCCCTCCTCCGGGGAAACGTGGTGAAGAGATGGAAAAAGCTGCGAGCTGAAACGAGCTGAAAAGCTGCACGATGAAGAGCTCCTCATGGGCCGCAATGAAGAATTCGCCAGAAGCTGCACGCAGAAGCACTCCTCAGGGCCTAGAATGAGAAAAAACAAAAACACCAAATGTTAGAAGGTGAAGCACTTCTCAGGGGCTGGAAGGTGAAAACAACACCAAAGCAGCATGATGAAGGTCTCCTCAGGGAAAACATGGCGAAGAACCCCAAAGGCTGGACGGTGCAGAACTCCTCAGGGCCGAGTAGAAGAAAACACCGCAAGCTGCATGATGAACTCCTCAGGGCCGTAGTGAAGAAAACAGCAAAATGTGCACGATGACGTATTCCTCCGGAGTCCCGAAGTGAAGAGAACCCCAGAAGCTGCGCGATGAAGAACTCCTCAGGGACCACAAGGTGAAGAAAACACAAAAAGCTCCACAAAGAATTACTCTTCAAGCGCCACAGCGAAGAAAATGCAAAAAGCTGAATGATGAAGCGCTCCTCAGGGTAAACGTGATGTGAAGAACCCCAAAAGCTGCACAATGAAGGCATCCTCAGTGGAAACGCAGTGATGGCAACACAGAAAGCTGGACGCAGAAGCACTCCTCAAGTCGCAGTGAAGAAAACAGCAAAAGCTGCTCAAGAAAGCACTCCTCAGAGGCTGCAGAGGAGAACCACCAAAAGCTGAACGATGCAGAACTGCTCAGGGCTGCCGTGATAAGAACACCGAAAGCTGCACGACGACACCCTCCTGCGGGGTCACACGGTGAAGACAACACCGAGAGCTGCACACAGGAGCACTCCTCAGGGGCCACAAGCAGCCCAAAGGCCGCGCCTCGCCTGCGCGCCACCATCGCCGGAGTGCCGCAGCCCCAGCACACCCAGCACCATATCACCCATCCTGCCCTGTGACATCTCTGCTCCATCATGGCCAGGCACCGCCCCATTGGCCGCCTGCCTTGGCGCCTCTGGGCGCAGCCAATAGTGAGGCCGCTGGCGCTTGTTGCTAGGCAGCCTGGAGCTGTGGCATCCGATGGGCGCCAGGAGGCCGCAGGGCGGGGCTGGCGTCCCAGGCCTGAGGCCTGGCGCAGTGCCTGGCAGGAGCCATGAGGCTTTCCTGACACCACCTCCAGCTCTGCCTCGCCTTGCCCCCGGCCCTCCAAGAGGCACGTTTTGGCGCTAGGAGCACGCAAACTGCTCCAGCAAGGTGGCGGCAGCATTGTGCAGGGCACACTGACGTAGCCCATCAGTCAATCCCTCCTCTGTCCCCAGTGACACAGAGTACACTGCCCGCTTAGCCGTGCTGCCCACAGACGTGAAATTGGGTCCTCAGTGTCCTGAAAGGGTGTGGTGGTTTTACCGTGCTGGGCAGCTAAACCCCACAACCGCTCTCTCACTCCCCCTCCTTTAGATAAGGAGGGGGAGAAGTAAAGCAAAGAACAACTCACGGGTTGAGATAAGGATAATTTAATTAAAAGGAAATAATTATAATAATTAAATAAAGACTACCATGAACTAAACAATTTAACTAAGGGGAAATAAAAGGGAAAGGGGAAAAAGGGAGGAAAACAAACAAACAAAATAAATGAAAGCTATATGGAAGTGCAGAGGAAAGAAATTACTCTCTACTTCCCACAAATGAGCGATGATTGACCACGTCCTTGAAGCAAGGCCTCAACGCACGCAGTCGGTGTTCGAGAGGAGGACCGACGTCTTCTCAACGAGAGCCCACCCCTCCCCTCTTCTTCCTGTTTCCACCTTTTATTGCTGAGTGTGACACCACATGGTATGGAATATCCCTTTGATTGGTTTCGGTCAGCTGCCCTAGTGATGTTTCTCTCCTCACTTTTTTGCCCACCCCCTAGGAGGGTTAGAGAAAGGCCCAATGCTGTGCCACTGCTGCTCAGCAGTAGACACAACAATGGTGTGATAACACTGCTGTTCCAGCTACAAGTACAGAATACGGCACTGAATGGGCTGCTGCCGGGAAAGTTAACATTCCAGCCAGACCCAGTACAAAGGGTACAAACCAAAGCCAGTTCTGTTGACACAGCCCACAGGACTAAACTCGGTTAAACCATGCACCGTGAGAATGCCAGTCCCTTTCTTCCTCACCCAAACTGCCCAGTGCCATGTAGCTTTTGCATCAGCTTCTTGCAGAACTGGATCTTCAGTGATCGTACAGCTCTGCAAAGCTTCCGCTCTGCAAACTTTTGAGTCTGTGGACTGTGGAAGGACCAAGGCCCCACTATGCAACTCGATGTCATCTTCAAAACCAGGGGTTCTTATCGATGCAAGCCAGGTCTAGAAAGACTGCATCTTCGTCTTTTCAATTGTTAGGGGTAATCCAGGTGTTAGAAGACTGTGGAAACATTGTATTAATGGAGCTGTTACTGCAATAGGTTAAACAGAAGATAGAGAAACGTAGGCGTTGTGGGGCTCGTTTCCCAGAATTGTAGGGGTTGGAAGGGACCTCCAGAGATCATCGGGTCCAACTCCCCTGCCAAAGCAGGTTTCCTAGAGCAGGTTGCACAAGTAGGTGTCCAGACGGGGCTTGAATATCTGCAGAGACTCCACAGCCTCCCTGGGCAGCCTGTCCCTGTGCTCCGTCACCCTCGCCGTGAAGAAGTTCTTTTGCGTAGTGGTGCGGAACTTCCTGTGCTCCATTTTGTGGCCATTGCCCCTTGTCCTGTCCCCACAGACCACTGAAAGGCGGTTGGCCGTATCCCTGTGTCTCCCACACCTCAGGTACTTATAGATAAGATCCCTTCTCAGTCTTCTTTTCTCCAGGCTGAGCAGAGCCAGGTCTCTCAGCTTTTCCTCCTAGGGGAGATGCTCCAGGCCCCGTATCCTGTCTGTGGCCCTCTGCTGGACTCTTTCCAGGAGATCCCTGTCTTTTTTTGTACCAAGGCGCCCAGAACTGGACACAGCACTCCAGATGAGGCCTGACCAGGGCAGAGTAGAGGGGCAGCATCACCTTCCTTGACCTGCTGTCCACGCTCCTTTTAACGCACCCCAGGATCCCGTTGGCCTTCTTGGCCACCAGGGCACACTGCTGGCTCATGGCCAACCTGTCATCCACCAGGACCCCCAGGTCCTTCTCCGCAGAGCTCCTCTCCAGCAGGTCATCCCCCAGCCTGTACTGATACATGCGGTTGTTCCTTCTGTTATAAGTGAAGTCTCAACTCAATCTGTGTTTAGTAATAGTTATAAAAGGAATATTTATAAAAGGTATAAAAGGCAAGTAAACAGCGCTGGGTGTGCGGGGAGTCTACGCTCCACCAACACGCACACGCGAACATCAAACATTCTACATATACAGAACATTGCTTTTACATATGAAACCCGAGTATGCCTATACATGCGTACAATCAGGAAAGGTAACAAACAATCCTTTAAGTTCCATGACTTAACAGTCTCCCTTTTCCATTCCTTTTCTGCATTACAAACACGGGAGAATTCCAGGGCTAGTCGTGGGAGCAATATGTCTCGCTTTAAGTTGTTAAGCAACTCGGTCTTCGGGCCTTATGTATCCCGTGCTTCCCGCATCGAATAAAAGCATATCCATCTCCTTTTCAAGGCCAACAGGGCCTGGGTCAAAAGGCACGTCCAGGTCACCAGGGGGCGGAACAGCAAAGGCCTTCGATGGCTGTAGCAGCAGAGGGGCCGATGGCGTAGCAGCAGGATCAGTAAAGGAGCCCGCAGCTCCCCCCTCACTGTCTGGCAAACCACACGTGTCTGACTGTGGTCCCACACGGCTCTTTAAGGCCTCAGAGACTGCTCACCAGGTGCCGAGCAATCCCACTGCAACCTTGTTGTTTTTAGTTGCAGAGTCCCACACCTTGACCTCAATTTGGTCCCATATTTCAGGATCATAAACTGTCCGATTGTTAAGAAGGAGAATAAGCCGTAAGGTTACCAGGACAGTCTTTGTTTCTACGGACGCATGATTCCCCGTAATGCGCAACTGCTTACCAGCGAGGGGCAGTTGTGTGTGCGGCTCCGCTTCTCTCAGCGTGAGCTTCTTTGCAGCTCCGGTATGCCCATTTCCAGCAACTTTCAGTAGGAGCTTCTTTGAGCGGTTTGATGAGTCTGGCCGAACCTCTCTTCATGAGGCAATCAATGTGCCTGTTCCCGTCCTGGTCACCGTTCTGCTAGCCTGTTCCTTTTCATTCCTTCTTTCTGCTTCTTTATTGATGACATAACTTCATTGTGTTGCCTTTTGTTTGTTTTTTTTTAATTTTTAATTTTTAATTTTTTTATAACCTTGAGGGCAGGCTCCCCTCTTATACCCTTCTCCCCACAGCAATCCTTTTCAAAAACAACTTTTCATTGGTCCAACAACTTTGCCCAGCAACAGCAAACACCCAGCATCTTCCATGCCTTAATGGCTGGAGAACAAGCAACCCCAGATGGCATGGAGTCTCCTGAATCACCCTTCTTTGTTCCCTCTAAGCTCTTTTACATTCCTGATGGCCTCATCGTTAAGAGTCTACTGTTATCATTAACCACAGAGTGTGCCGACCCGCATGGCCACACTCCCACATCTCCCCCTTCTTTATTACTATCAACCATCTTCTCAACACGAATTACCACTCCATATAGAACACTTCCCAGGTGCCACTTGCTTTTGTTAAACCTCCTCTGGTTTCTTCCTGCCCAGCTCTCCAGCCTGTCCAGGTCTCGCTGAATGGCAGCACAGCCTTCTGGTGTGCCAGCCACTCCTCCCAGCTTTGTATCATCAGCGTACTTGCTGAGGGTGGACACTGTTCCCTCATCAGAGTCGCTGATGAAGCTGTCGAACAAGACGGGACCCAGCACCGACCCCTGAGCTTGTCACAGGTCTCCAAGCGGACTCTGCTCCGCCTATCACCACCCTCTGAGCTCGGCCAGTCAGCCGGTTCTCAACCCACCTTACTGTCCGCTCTTCTGTGCCACGCTTTGTCAGCTTTGTTAGCAGGATATCGTGGCAGACAGTAGCAAGAGCCTTTTGTTTTTGTTGTGTTGTTGTTGTTTGGTTTGGAGATTCACATCACGCTCGGTGATAGAAAAGTTTAGCGCATCAGCATCCCACTGGGAAGACACAAAATGCACTGCCAAAGTCTTTCCCCGTCTCCTTAACACTGGAGGTGCCTTAAGAGGAGAGCGGTCATGTCTGGGCCCTTGCAACGCTAGCAAATTCTATGAAAAGTTGCATTCGGCTGAAAAGTAAGTGAATGACATGAACGTGATCTCACTATTTGAACTAATGAGTTAAATGTCCACTCCTGCAAAAATACTCAAAGAAATAATCCAATAGGTTACGTGTAGTTAGGCAATCACAACTGAAACTGCAACAAAGTGCCGATGGTGAGAAACAAACAACAAAGCCGTTTCCTTCTCTGACAGCGGAATACCTTGCTCAGGGAAGACCCCCATGTGGCGCCTTCAGAAAGCCTTCGACACCCTCCACCTCGTGCTCCCATCAGCAGGTTGAAGAAGGTGAGAGGGAGCGGCTGGCGGAAGACTGCTCTATCCAGAGCGTGGGGTCTACTGTGAAATTTTCCACTGAAATTGTGCCCATTTCTGAGGATTGTATTTCAAGGAACACACACACCGAGCAGAAAGCATCCAAGGAACCCAGGAAGTGATGCTAAGAACGACCCTTCTTAGGATCAGACTTTTAGGAAACATGGTCTCTAAGGAAAGATTAAACATTGGATTAATGGACTAAGGCTTTAATGTCAAGAGCAGGCAGAACCGAGATGTGGAGAAGGATGCTGCAAGTAAAAAGCGAGCAAACTTCTCCCCAGGCCATAGATTTAGGACAAGGAAGAAAGGACTTCAGATGCAGCAAAGGGACTTTAGTGTAGGTGTTACTGTGTGGTGCTTTTACTTGGGTGGGCAGCCGAGTTCCACCACGGTCGCTCTCTCACTCCTCCTCCTGAAAGGGAAAGGGAGAGAATATACGATGCCAAGGGCTCAAGGGCTGAGATAAGGACGGGGAGATCACTCAGCAGGTATTGTGATGGGCAAGGCAGACTCAGAGTAGGGAAGCAGTAAGACTTTTCCCCCCCAGTGCACCCCCTCCCACCTCCTCCCCCCGAGCGGCTCAGGGGAGCGGGGCAATGGGGGCTGCGGTCAGTCTGTAGCGCCTTGTCTCCGCCGCTCCTTCTCGGTGGCTCTCTGCCCCTGCTCCACCGGGGTCTCCTCCGCGGGCTGCAGCGTGGAACCCTGCTCCACCGTGGTACCCCATGGGCTGCAGGGGGACAGCCTGCTTCACCGTGGTCCTCACCACAGGCTGCAGGCTCCGGAGCCTGGAGCACCTCTCCCCCTCCCTCTTCACCAACCTTGGCGTCTGCAAGGCTGTTCTCATTCCTCCCTCTCTCCCAGCTGCTCTTCCGCAGCATTTTTTTTTTTTTTTTAACCTTTCTTAAATGTGGCCTCACAGAGGCGCAAACAACAGCACTTCTTGGCCTGGCTGTGGCCAGCAGCGGGCCCTTCTCTAACATGACGCAGTTTCTGGATTCTTCTCACAGAACCCACCCTGATGGCCCCCCCGCTACCAAAACCTTGCCACGTAAACCCAGTACATGAGGCAAGAGAACTCGGAAATGGTTTGAAAGAGATTTATAGCAACATGACAGAACATGGCACAAAAAAAAAAGTACAAAAAAAAAAAAAAAGTACAAAAAGAAAAACAGCTCTACATGAAATGATCGGTTGGCAGATTGAAAACAAACAGAAGAATGTGCCTCTTCACACGTTAGGCACAAAGCTGTCGGTCTGGCTGCAGACATGGGCGATGCCAAAAAGCGCCTCATTGTAGAAAACACCAAGAGCTGCATGATGAAGAAGTCCTCAAGGGCCGTAGTGAAGAAAGCACACAAAGCTGCACGATGAAAAACTTCTCAGGGCCCGGAATGAGAGAAAAAAACACCAAATGTTAGAAGATGAAGCACTTCTCAGGGACAAGGTGAAAACAACACCAAAATTGGCATGATGAAGCTCACCTCTGGGAAACCATGGTGAAGAACCCCAAAGGCTGGATGGTGCAGAACTCCTCAGGGCCGCAGTGAAGAAAACACCACAAGCTGCACCACGAAGCTCTCCTCAGGGGCCGAAGTGAAGAGAACCAGAAAAGCTGCACGCTGAAGAACTCCTCCGGGTAAACGTAATGAAGGGAACGCCAAAAGCTGGACAATGCAGAACTCCTTAAGGGCCGCGGTGAAGAAAATACCAAATGCTGCACGATGAAGAACTCCTCAGGGCCGTAGTGAAGAACACAACTAAAGCCACACGCAGAAGCACATTTCAGGGGCCACAGGGAGATGAAACCCCAAAAAGCTCCACGAAGAATTTCTCCTCAAGCGCCACAGTGAAGAAAACACGACGAGCTGAATAGTGAAGCCCTCCTCCGGGGAAACGTGGTGAAGAGATGGAAAAAGCTGCGAGCTGAAACGAGCTGAAAAGCTGCACGATGAAGAGCTCCTCATGGGCCGCAATGAAGAATTCGCCAGAAGCTGCACGCAGAAGCACTCCTCAGGGCCTAGAATGAGAAAAAACAAAAACACCAAATGTTAGAAGGTGAAGCACTTCTCAGGGGCTGGAAGGTGAAAACAACACCAAAGCAGCATGATGAAGGTCTCCTCAGGGAAAACATGGCGAAGAACCCCAAAGGCTGGACGGTGCAGAACTCCTCAGGGCCGAGTAGAAGAAAACACCGCAAGCTGCATGATGAACTCCTCAGGGCCGTAGTGAAGAAAACAGCAAAATGTGCACGATGACGTATTCCTCCGGAGTCCCGAAGTGAAGAGAACCCCAGAAGCTGCGCGATGAAGAACTCCTCAGGGACCACAAGGTGAAGAAAACACAAAAAGCTCCACAAAGAATTACTCTTCAAGCGCCACAGCGAAGAAAATGCAAAAAGCTGAATGATGAAGCGCTCCTCAGGGTAAACGTGATGTGAAGAACCCCAAAAGCTGCACAATGAAGGCATCCTCAGTGGAAACGCAGTGATGGCAACACAGAAAGCTGGACGCAGAAGCACTCCTCAAGTCGCAGTGAAGAAAACAGCAAAAGCTGCTCAAGAAAGCACTCCTCAGAGGCTGCAGAGGAGAACCACCAAAAGCTGAACGATGCAGAACTGCTCAGGGCTGCCGTGATAAGAACACCGAAAGCTGCACGACGACACCCTCCTGCGGGGTCACACGGTGAAGACAACACCGAGAGCTGCACACAGGAGCACTCCTCAGGGGCCACAAGCAGCCCAAAGGCCGCGCCTCGCCTGCGCGCCACCATCGCCGGAGTGCCGCAGCCCCAGCACACCCAGCACCATATCACCCATCCTGCCCTGTGACATCTCTGCTCCATCATGGCCAGGCACCGCCCCATTGGCCGCCTGCCTTGGCGCCTCTGGGCGCAGCCAATAGTGAGGCCGCTGGCGCTTGTTGCTAGGCAGCCTGGAGCTGTGGCATCCGATGGGCGCCAGGAGGCCGCAGGGCGGGGCTGGCGTCCCAGGCCTGAGGCCTGGCGCAGTGCCTGGCAGGAGCCATGAGGCTTTCCTGACACCACCTCCAGCTCTGCCTCGCCTTGCCCCCGGCCCTCCAAGAGGCACGTTTTGGCGCTAGGAGCACGCAAACTGCTCCAGCAAGGTGGCGGCAGCATTGTGCAGGGCACACTGACGTAGCCCATCAGTCAATCCCTCCTCTGTCCCCAGTGACACAGAGTACACTGCCCGCTTAGCCGTGCTGCCCACAGACGTGAAATTGGGTCCTCAGTGTCCTGAAAGGGTGTGGTGGTTTTACCGTGCTGGGCAGCTAAACCCCACAACCACTCTCTCACTCCCCCTCCTTTAGATAAGGAGGGGGAGAAGTAAAGCAAAGAACAACTCACGGGTTGAGATAAGGATAATTTAATTAAAAGGAAATAATTATAATAATTAAATAAAGACTACCATGAACTAAACAATTTAACTAAGGGGAAATAAAAGGGAAAGGGGAAAAAGGGAGGAAAACAAACAAACAAAATAAATGAAAGCTATATGGAAGTGCAGAGGAAAGAAATTACTCTCTACTTCCCACAAATGAGCGATGATTGACCACGTCCTTGAAGCAAGGCCTCAACGCACGCAGTCGGTGTTCGAGAGGAGGACCGACGTCTTCTCAACGAGAGCCCACCCCTCCCCTCTTCTTCCTGTTTCCACCTTTTATTGCTGAGTGTGACACCACATGGTATGGAATATCCCTTTGATTGGTTTCGGTCAGCTGCCCTAGTGATGTTTCTCTCCTCACTTTTTTGCCCACCCCCTAGGAGGGTTAGAGAAAGGCCCAATGCTGTGCCACTGCTGCTCAGCAGTAGACACAACAATGGTGTGATAACACTGCTGTTCCAGCTACAAGTACAGAATACGGCACTGAATGGGCTGCTGCCGGGAAAGTTAACATTCCAGCCAGACCCAGTACAAAGGGTACAAACCAAAGCCAGTTCTGTTGACACAGCCCACAGGACTAAACTCGGTTAAACCATGCACCGTGAGAATGCCAGTCCCTTTCTTCCTCACCCAAACTGCCCAGTGCCATGTAGCTTTTGCATCAGCTTCTTGCAGAACTGGATCTTCAGTGATCGTACAGCTCTGCAAAGCTTCCGCTCTGCAAACTTTTGAGTCTGTGGACTGTGGAAGGACCAAGGCCCCACTATGCAACTCGATGTCATCTTCAAAACCAGGGGTTCTTATCGATGCAAGCCAGGTCTAGAAAGACTGCATCTTCGTCTTTTCAATTGTTAGGGGTAATCCAGGTGTTAGAAGACTGTGGAAACATTGTATTAATGGAGCTGTTACTGCAATAGGTTAAACAGAAGATAGAGAAACGTAGGCGTTGTGGGGCTCGTTTCCCAGAATTGTAGGGGTTGGAAGGGACCTCCAGAGATCATCGGGTCCAACTCCCCTGCCAAAGCAGGTTTCCTAGAGCAGGTTGCACAAGTAGGTGTCCAGACGGGGCTTGAATATCTGCAGAGACTCCACAGCCTCCCTGGGCAGCCTGTCCCTGTGCTCCGTCACCCTCGCCGTGAAGAAGTTCTTTTGCGTAGTGGTGCGGAACTTCCTGTGCTCCATTTTGTGGCCATTGCCCCTTGTCCTGTCCCCACAGACCACTGAAAGGCGGTTGGCCGTATCCCTGTGTCTCCCACACCTCAGGTACTTATAGATAAGATCCCTTCTCAGTCTTCTTTTCTCCAGGCTGAGCAGAGCCAGGTCTCTCAGCTTTTCCTCCTAGGGGAGATGCTCCAGGCCCCGTATCCTGTCTGTGGCCCTCTGCTGGACTCTTTCCAGGAGATCCCTGTCTTTTTTTGTACCAAGGCGCCCAGAACTGGACACAGCACTCCAGGTGAGGCCTGACCAGGGCAGAGTAGAGGGGCAGCATCACCTTCCTTGACCTGCTGTCCACGCTCCTTTTAACGCACCCCAGGATCCCGTTGGCCTTCTTGGCCACCAGGGCACACTGCTGGCTCATGGCCAACCTGTCATCCACCAGGACCCCCAGGTCCTTCTCCGCAGAGCTCCTCTCCAGCAGGTCATCCCCCAGCCTGTACTGATACATGCGGTTGTTCCTTCTGTTATAAGTGAAGTCTCAACTCAATCTGTGTTTAGTAATAGTTATAAAAGGAATATTTATAAAAGGTATAAAAGGCAAGTAAACAGCGCTGGGTGTGCGGGGAGTCTACGCTCCACCAACACGCACACGCGAACATCAAACATTCTAAATATACAGAACATTGCTTTTACATACGAAACCCGAGTATGCCTATACATGCGTACAATCAGGAAAGGTAACAAACAATCCTTTAAGTTCCATGACTTAACAGTCTCCCTTTTCCATTCCTTTTCTGCATTACAAACACGGGAGAATTCCAGGGCTAGTCGTGGGAGCAATATGTCTCGCTTTAAGTTGTTAAGCAACTCGGTCTTCGGGCCTTATGTATCCCGTGCTTCCCGCATCGAATAAAAGCATATCCATCTCCTTTTCAAGGCCAACAGGGCCTGGGTCAAAAGGCACGTCCAGGTCACCAGGGGGCGGAACAGCAAAGGCCTTCGATGGCTGTAGCAGCAGAGGGGCCGATGGCGTAGCAGCAGGATCAGTAAAGGAGCCCGCAGCTCCCCCCTCACTGTCTGGCAAACCACACGTGTCTGACTGTGGTCCCACACGGCTCTTTAAGGCCTCAGAGACTGCTCACCAGGTGCCGAGCAATCCCACTGCAACCTTGTTGTTTTTAGTTGCAGAGTCCCACACCTTGACCTCAATTTGGTCCCATATTTCAGGATCATAAACTGTCCGATTGTTAAGAAGGAGAATAAGCCGTAAGGTTACCAGGACAGTCTTTGTTTCTACGGACGCATGATTCCCCGTAATGCGCAACTGCTTACCAGCGAGGGGCAGTTGTGTGTGCGGCTCCGCTTCTCTCAGCGTGAGCTTCTTTGCAGCTCCGGTACGCCCATTTCCAGCGACTTTCAGTAGGAGCTTCTTTGAGCGGTTTGATGAGTCTGGCCGAACCTCTCTTCATGAGGCAATCAATGTGCCTGTTCCCGTCCTGGTCACCGTTCTGCTAGCCTGTTCCTTTTCATTCCTTCTTTCTGCTTCTTTATTGATGACATAACTTCATTGTGTTGCCTTTTGTTTGTTTTTTTTTTAATTTTTAATTTTTAATTTTTTTATAACCTTGAGGGCAGGCTCCCCTCTTATACCCTTCTCCCCACAGCAATCCTTTTCAAAAACAACTTTTCATTGGTCCAACAACTTTGCCCAGCAACAGCAAACACCCAGCATCTTCCATGCCTTAATGGCTGGAGAACAAGCAACCCCAGATGGCATGGAGTCTCCTGAATCACCCTTCTTTGTTCCCTCTAAGCTCTTTTACATTCCTGATGGCCTCATCGTTAAGAGTCTACTGTTATCATTAACCACAGAGTGTGCCGACCCACATGGCCACACTCCCACATCTCCCCCTTCTTTATTACTATCAACCATCTTCTCAACACGAATTACCACTCCATATAGAACACTTCCCAGGTGCCACTTGCTTTTGTTAAACCTCCTCTGGTTTCTTCCTGCCCAGCTCTCCAGCCTGTCCAGGTCTCGCTGAATGGCAGCACAGCCTTCTGGTGTGCCAGCCACTCCTCCCAGCTTTGTATCATCAGCGTACTTGCTGAGGGTGGACACTGTTCCCTCATCAGAGTCGCTGATGAAGCTGTCGAACAAGACGGGACCCAGCACCGACCCCTGAGCTTGTCACAGGTCTCCAAGCGGACTCTGCTCCGCCTATCACCACCCTCTGAGCTCGGCCAGTCAGCCGGTTCTCAACCCACCTTACTGTCCGCTCTTCTGTGCCACGCTTTGTCAGCTTTGTTAGCAGGATATCGTGGCAGACAGTAGCAAGAGCCTTTTGTTTTTGTTGTGTTGTTGTTGTTTGGTTTGGAGATTCACATCACGCTCGGTGATAGAAAAGTTTAGCGCATCAGCATCCCACTGGGAAGACACAAAAAGCACTGCCAAAGTCTTTCCCCGTCTCCTTAACACTGGAGGTGCCTTAAGAGGAGAGCGGTCATGTCTGGGCCCTTGCAACGCTAGCAAATTCTATGAAAAGTTGCATTCGGCTGAAAAGTAAGTGAATGACATGAACGTGATCTCACTATTTGAACTAATGAGTTAAATGTCCATTCCTGCAAAAATACTCAAAGAAATAATCCAATAGGTTACGTGTAGTTAGGCAATCACAACTGAAACTGCAACAAAGTGCCGATGGTGAGAAACAAACAACAAAGCCGTTTCCTTCTCTGACAGCGGAATACCTTGCTCAGGGAAGACCCCCATGTGGCGCCTTCAGAAAGCCTTCGACACCCTCCACCTCGTGCTCCCATCAGCAGGTTGAAGAAGGTGAGAGGGAGCGGCTGGCGGAAGACTGCTCTATCCAGAGCGTGGGGTCTACTGTGAAATTTTCCACTGAAATTGTGCCCATTTCTGAGGATTGTATTTCAAGGAACACACACACCGAGCAGAAAGCATCCAAGGAACCCAGGAAGTGATGCTAAGAACGACCCTTCTTAGGATCAGACTTTTAGGAAACATGGTCTCTAAGGAAAGATTAAACATTGGATTAATGGACTAAGGCTTTAATGTCAAGAGCAGGCAGAACCGAGATGTGGAGAAGGATGCTGCAAGTAAAAAGCGAGCAAACTTCTCCCCAGGCCATAGATTTAGGACAAGGAAGAAAGGACTTCAGATGCAGCAAAGGGACTTTAGTGTAGGTGTTACTGTGTGGTGCTTTTACTTGGGTGGGCAGCCGAGTTCCACCACGGTCGCTCTCTCACTCCTCCTCCTGAAAGGGAAAGGGAGAGAATATACGATGCCAAGGGCTCAAGGGCTGAGATAAGGACGGGGAGATCACTCAGCAGGTATTGTGATGGGCAAAGCAGACTCAGAGTAGGGAAGCAGTAAGACTTTTCCCCCCCAGTGCACCCCCTCCCACCTCCTCCCCCCGAGCGGCTCAGGGGAGCGGGGCAATGGGGGCTGCGGTCAGTCTGTAGCGCCTTGTCTCCGCCGCTCCTTCTCGGTGGCTCTCTGCCCCTGCTCCACCGGGGTCTCCTCCGCGGGCTGCAGCGTGGAACCCTGCTCCACCGTGGTACCCCATGGGCTGCAGGGGGACAGCCTGCTTCACCGTGGTCCTCACCACAGGCTGCAGGCTCCGGAGCCTGGAGCACCTCTCCCCCTCCCTCTTCACCAACCTTGGCGTCTGCAAGGCTGTTCTCATTCCTCCCTCTCTCCCAGCTGCTCTTCCGCAGCATTTTTTTTTTTTTAACCTTTCTTAAATGTGGCCTCACAGAGGCGCAAACAACAGCACTTCTTGGCCTGGCTGTGGCCAGCAGCGGGCCCTTCTCTAACATGACGCAGTTTCTGGATTCTTCTCACAGAACCCACCCTGATGGCCCCCCCGCTACCAAAACCTTGCCACGTAAACCCAGTACATGAGGCAAGAGAACTCGGAAATGGTTTGAAAGAGATTTATAGCAACATGACAGAACATGGCACAAAAAATAAAGTACAAAAAAAAAAAAAAAAGTACAAAAAGAAAAACAGCTCTACATGAAATGATCGGTTGGCAGATTGAAAACAAACAGAAGAATGTGCCTCTTCACACGTCAGGCACAAAGCTGTCGGTCTGGCTGCAGACATGGGCGATGCCAAAAAGCGCCTCATTGTAGAAAACACCAAGAGCTGCATGATGAAGAAGTCCTCAAGGGCCGTAGTGAAGAAAGCACACAAAGCTGCACGATGAAAAACTTCTCAGGGCCCGGAATGAGAGAAAAAAACACCAAATGTTAGAAGATGAAGCACTTCTCAGGGACAAGGTGAAAACAACACCAAAATTGGCATGATGAAGCTCACCTCTGGGAAACCATGGTGAAGAACCCCAAAGGCTGGATGGTGCAGAACTCCTCAGGGCCGCAGTGAAGAAAACACCACAAGCTGCACCACGAAGCTCTCCTCAGGGGCCGAAGTGAAGAGAACCAGAAAAGCTGCACGCTGAAGAACTCCTCCGGGTAAACGTAATGAAGGGAACGCCAAAAGCTGGACAATGCAGAACTCCTTAAGGGCCGCGGTGAAGAAAATACCAAATGCTGCACGATGAAGAACTCCTCAGGGCCGTAGTGAAGAACACAACTAAAGCCACATGCAGAAGCACACTTCAGGGGCCACAGGGAGATGAAACCCCAAAAAGCTCCACGAAGAATTTCTCCTCAAGCGCCACAGTGAAGAAAACACAACGAGCTGAATAGTGAAGCCCTCCTCCGGGGAAACGTGGTGAAGAGATCCTGAAAAGCTGCACGATGAAGAGCTCCTCATGGGCCGCAATGAAGAATTCGCCAGAAGCTGCACGCAGAAGCACTCCTCAGGGCCTAGAATGAGAAAAAACAAAAACACCAAATGTTAGAAGGTGAAGCACTTCTCAGGGGCTGGAAGGTGAAAACAACACCAAAGCAGCATGATGAAGGTCTCCTCAGGGAAAACATGGCGAAGAACCCCAAAGGCTGGACGGTGCAGAACTCCTCAGGGCCGAGTAGAAGAAAACACCGCAAGCTGCATGATGAACTCCTCAGGGCCGTAGTGAAGAAAACAGCAAAATGTGCACGATGACGTATTCCTCCGGAGTCCCGAAGTGAAGAGAACCCCAGAAGCTGCGCGATGAAGAACTCCTCAGGGACCACAAGGTGAAGAAAACACAAAAAGCTCCACAAAGAATTACTCTTCAAGCGCCACAGCGAAGAAAATGCAAAAAGCTGAATGATGAAGCGCTCCTCAGGGTAAACGTGATGTGAAGAACCCCAAAAGCTGCACAATGAAGGCATCCTCAGTGGAAACGCAGTGAAGGCAACACAGAAAGCTGGACGCAGAAGCACTCCTCAAGTCGCAGTGAAGAAAACAGCAAAAGCTGCTCAAGAAAGCACTCCTCAGAGGCTGCAGAGGAGAACCACCAAAAGCTGAACGATGCAGAACTGCTCAGGGCTGCCGTGATAAGAACACCGAAAGCTGCACGACGACACCCTCCTGCGGGGTCACACGGTGAAGACAACACCGAGAGCTGCACACAGGAGCACTCCTCAGGGGCCACAAGCAGCCCAAAGGCCGCGCCTCGCCTGCGCGCCACCATCGCCGGAGTGCCGCAGCCCCAGCACACCCAGCACCATATCACCCACCCTGCCCTGTGACATCTCTGCTCCATCATGGCCAGGCACCGCCCCATTGGCCGCCTGCCTTGGCGCCTCTGGGCGCAGCCAATAGTGAGGCCGCTGGCGCTTGTTGCTAGGCAGCCTGGAGCTGTGGCATCCGATGGGCGCCAGGAGGCCGCAGGGCGGGGCTGGCGTCCCAGGCCTGAGGCCTGGCGCAGTGCCTGGCAGGAGCCATGAGGCTTTCCTGACACCACCTCCAGCTCTGCCTCGCCTTGCCCCCGGCCCTCCAAGAGGCACGTTTTGGCGCTAGGAGCATGCAAACTGCTCCAGCAAGGTGGCGGCAGCATTGTGCAGGGCACACTGACGTAGCCCATCAGTCAATCCCTCCTCTGTCCCCAGTGACACAGAGTACACTGCCCGCTTAGCCGTGCTGCCCACAGACGTGAAATTGGGTCCTCAGTGTCCTGAAAGGGTGTGGTGGTTTTACCGTGCTGGGCAGCTAAACCCCACAACCGCTCTCTCACTCCCCCTCCTTTAGATAAGGAGGGGGAGAAGTAAAGCAAAGAACAACTCACGGGTTGAGATAAGGATAATTTAATTAAAAGGAAATAATTATAATAATTAAATAAAGACTACCATGAACTAAACAATTTAACTAAGGGGAAATAAAAGGGAAAGGGGAAAAAGGGAGGAAAACAAACAAACAAAATAAATGAAAGCTATATGGAAGTGCAGAGGAAAGAAATTACTCTCTACTTCCCACAAATGAGCGATGATTGACCACGTCCTTGAAGCAAGGCCTCAACGCACGCAGTCGGTGTTCGAGAGGAGGACCGACGTCTTCTCAACGAGAGCCCACCCCTCCCCTCTTCTTCCTGTTTCCACCTTTTATTGCTGAGTGTGACACCACATGGTATGGAATATCCCTTTGATTGGTTTCGGTCAGCTGCCCTAGTGATGTTTCTCTCCTCACTTTTTTGCCCACCCCCTAGGAGGGTTAGAGAAAGGCCCAATGCTGTGCCACTGCTGCTCAGCAGTAGACACAACAATGGTGTGATAACACTGCTGTTCCAGCTACAAGTACAGAATACGGCACTGAATGGGCTGCTGCCGGGAAAGTTAACATTCCAGCCAGACCCAGTACAAAGGGTACAAACCAAAGCCAGTTCTGTTGACACAGCCCACAGGACTAAACTCGGTTAAACCATGCACCGTGAGAATGCCAGTCCCTTTCTTCCTCACCCAAACTGCCCAGTGCCATGTAGCTTTTGCATCAGCTTCTTGCAGAACTGGATCTTCAGTGATCGTACAGCTCTGCAAAGCTTCCGCTCTGCAAACTTTTGAGTCTGTGGACTGTGGAAGGACCAAGGCCCCACTATGCAACTCGATGTCATCTTCAAAACCAGGGGTTCTTATCGATGCAAGCCAGGTCTAGAAAGACTGCATCTTCGTCTTTTCAATTGTTAGGGGTAATCCAGGTGTTAGAAGACTGTGGAAACATTGTATTAATGGAGCTGTTACTGCAATAGGTTAAACAGAAGATAGAGAAACGTAGGCGTTGTGGGGCTCGTTTCCCAGAATTGTAGGGGTTGGAAGGGACCTCCAGAGATCATCGGGTCCAACTCCCCTGCCAAAGCAGGTTTCCTAGAGCAGGTTGCACAAGTAGGTGTCCAGACGGGGCTTGAATATCTGCAGAGACTCCACAGCCTCCCTGGGCAGCCTGTCCCTGTGCTCCGTCACCCTCGCCGTGAAGAAGTTCTTTTGCGTAGTGGTGCGGAACTTCCTGTGCTCCATTTTGTGGCCATTGCCCCTTGTCCTGTCCCCACAGACCACTGAAAGGCGGTTGGCCGTATCCCTGTGTCTCCCACACCTCAGGTACTTATAGATAAGATCCCTTCTCAGTCTTCTTTTCTCCAGGCTGAGCAGAGCCAGGTCTCTCAGCTTTTCCTCCTAGGGGAGATGCTCCAGGCCCCGTATCCTGTCTGTGGCCCTCTGCTGGACTCTTTCCAGGAGATCCCTGTCTTTTTTTGTACCAAGGCGCCCAGAACTGGACACAGCACTCCAGGTGAGGCCTGACCAGGGCAGAGTAGAGGGGCAGCATCACCTTCCTTGACCTGCTGTCCACGCTCCTTTTAACGCACCCCAGGATCCCGTTGGCCTTCTTGGCCACCAGGGCACACTGCTGGCTCATGGCCAACCTGTCATCCACCAGGACCCCCAGGTCCTTCTCCGCAGAGCTCCTCTCCAGCAGGTCATCCCCCAGCCTGTACTGATACATGCGGTTGTTCCTTCTGTTATAAGTGAAGTCTCAACTCAATCTGTGTTTAGTAATAGTTATAAAAGGAATATTTATAAAAGGTATAAAAGGCAAGTAAACAGCGCTGGGTGTGCGGGGAGTCTACGCTCCACCAACACGCACACGCGAACATCAAACATTCTAAATATACAGAACATTGCTTTTACATACGAAACCCGAGTATGCCTATACATGCGTACAATCAGGAAAGGTAACAAACAATCCTTTAAGTTCCATGACTTAACAGTCTCCCTTTTCCATTCCTTTTCTGCATTACAAACACGGGAGAATTCCAGGGCTAGTCGTGGGAGCAATATGTCTCGCTTTAAGTTGTTAAGCAACTCGGTCTTCGGGCCTTATGTATCCCGTGCTTCCCACATCGAATAAAAGCATATCCATCTCCTTTTCAAGGCCAACAGGGCCTGGGTCAAAAGGCACGTCCAGGTCACCAGGGGGCGGAACAGCAAAGGCCTTCGATGGCTGTAGCAGCAGAGGGGCCGATGGCGTAGCAGCAGGATCAGTAAAGGAGCCCGCAGCTCCCCCCTCACTGTCTGGCAAACCACACGTGTCTGACTGTGGTCCCACACGGCTCTTTAAGGCCTCAGAGACTGCTCACCAGGTGCCGAGCAATCCCACTGCAACCTTGTTGTTTTTAGTTGCAGAGTCCCACACCTTGACCTCAATTTGGTCCCATATTTCAGGATCATAAACTGTCCGATTGTTAAGAAGGAGAATAAGCCGTAAGGTTACCAGGACAGTCTTTGTTTCTACGGACGCATGATTCCCCGTAATGCGCAACTGCTTACCAGCGAGGGGCAGTTGTGTGTGCGGCTCCGCTTCTCTCAGCGTGAGCTTCTTTGCAGCTCCGGTACGCCCATTTCCAGCGACTTTCAGTAGGAGCTTCTTTGAGCGGTTTGATGAGTCTGGCCGAACCTCTCTTCATGAGGCAATCAATGTGCCTGTTCCCGTCCTGGTCACCGTTCTGCTAGCCTGTTCCTTTTCATTCCTTCTTTCTGCTTCTTTATTGATGACATAACTTCATTGTGTTGCCTTTTGTTTGTTTTTTTTTTAATTTTTAATTTTTAATTTTTTTATAACCTTGAGGGCAGGCTCCCCTCTTATACCCTTCTCCCCACAGCAATCCTTTTCAAAAACAACTTTTCATTGGTCCAACAACTTTGCCCAGCAACAGCAAACACCCAGCATCTTCCATGCCTTAATGGCTGGAGAACAAGCAACCCCAGATGGCATGGAGTCTCCTGAATCACCCTTCTTTGTTCCCTCTAAGCTCTTTTACATTCCTGATGGCCTCATCGTTAAGAGTCTACTGTTATCATTAACCACAGAGTGTGCCGACCCGCATGGCCACACTCCCACATCTCCCCCTTCTTTATTACTATCAACCATCTTCTCAACACGAATTACCACTCCATATAGAACACTTCCCAGGTGCCACTTGCTTTTGTTAAACCTCCTCTGGTTTCTTCCTGCCCAGCTCTCCAGCCTGTCCAGGTCTCGCTGAATGGCAGCACAGCCTTCTGGTGTGCCAGCCACTCCTCCCAGCTTTGTATCATCAGCGTACTTGCTGAGGGTGGACACTGTTCCCTCATCAGAGTCGCTGATGAAGCTGTCGAACAAGACGGGACCCAGCACCGACCCCTGAGCTTGTCACAGGTCTCCAAGCGGACTCTGCTCCGCCTATCACCACCCTCTGAGCTCGGCCAGTCAGCCGGTTCTCAACCCACCTTACTGTCCGCTCTTCTGTGCCACGCTTTGTCAGCTTTGTTAGCAGGATATCGTGGCAGACAGTAGCAAGAGCCTTTTGTTTTTGTTGTGTTGTTGTTGTTTGGTTTGGAGATTCACATCACGCTCGGTGATAGAAAAGTTTAGCGCATCAGCATCCCACTGGGAAGACACAAAATGCACTGCCAAAGTCTTTCCCCATCTCCTTAACACTGGAGGTGCCTTAAGAGGAGAGCGGTCATGTCTGGGCCCTTGCAACGCTAGCAAATTCTATGAAAAGTTGCATTCGGCTGAAAAGTAAGTGAATGACATGAACGTGATCTCACTATTTGAACTAATGAGTTAAATGTCCACTCCTGCAAAAATACTCAAAGAAATAATCCAATAGGTTACGTGTAGTTAGGCAATCACAACTGAAACTGCAACAAAGTGCCAATGGTGAGAAACAAACAACAAAGCCGTTTCCTTCTCTGACAGCGGAATACCTTGCTCAGGGAAGACCCCCATGTGGCGCCTTCAGAAAGCCTTCGACACCCTCCACCTCGTGCTCCCATCAGCAGGTGGAAGAAGGTGAGAGGGAGCGGCTGGCGGAAGACTGCTCTATCCAGAGCGTGGGGTCTACTGTGAAATTTTCCACTGAAATTGTGCCCATTTCTGAGGATTGTATTTCAAGGAACACACACACCGAGCAGAAAGCATCCAAGGAACCCAGGAAGTGATGCTAAGAACGACCCTTCTTAGGATCAGACTTTTAGGAAACATGGTCTCTAAGGAAAGATTAAACATTGGATTAATGGACTAAGGCTTTAATGTCAAGAGCAGGCAGAACCGAGATGTGGAGAAGGATGCTGCAAGTAAAAAGCGAGCAAACTTCTCCCCAGGCCATAGATTTAGGACAAGGAAGAAAGGACTTCAGATGCAGCAAAGGGACTTTAGTGTAGGTGTTACTGTGTGGTGCTTTTACTTGGGTGGGCAGCCGAGTTCCACCACGGCCGCTCTCTCACTCCCCCTCCTGAAAGGGAAAGGGAGAGAAAATACGATGCCAAGGGCTCAAGGGCTGAGATAAGGACGGGGAGATCACTCAGCAGGTATTGTGATGGGCAAAGCAGACTCAGAGTAGGGAAGCAGTAAGACTTTTCCCCCCCAGTGCACCCCCTCCCACCTCCTCCCCCCGAGCGGCTCAGGGGAGCGGGGCAATGGGGGCTGCGGTCAGTCTGTAGCGCCTTGTCTCCGCCGCTCCTTCTCGGTGGCTCTCTGCCCCTGCTCCACCGGGGTCTCCTCCGCGGGCTGCAGCATGGAACCCTGCTCCACCGTGGTACCCCATGGGCTGCAGGGGGACAGCCTGCTTCACCGTGGTCCTCACCACAGGCTGCAGGCTCCGGAGCCTGGAGCACCTCTCCCCCTCCCTCTTCACCAACCTTGGCGTCTGCAAGGCTGTTCTCATTCCTCCCTCTCTCCCAGCTGCTCTTCCGCAGCATTTTTTTTTTTTTTTAACCTTTCTTAAATGTGGCCTCACAGAGGCACAAACAACAGCACTTCTTGGCCTGGCTGTGGCCAGCAGCGGGCCCTTCTCTAACATGACGCAGTTTCTGGATTCTTCTCACAGAACCCACCCTGATGGCCCCCCCGCTACCAAAACCTTGCCACGTAAACCCAGTACATGAGGCAAGAGAACTCGGAAATGGTTTGAAAGAGATTTATAGCAACATGACAGAACATGGCACAAAAAAAAAGTACAAAAAAAAAAAAAAAGTACAAAAAGAAAACCAGCTCTACATGAAATGATCGGTTGGCAGATTGAAAACAAACAGAAGAATGTGCCTCTTCACACGTCAGGCACAAAGCTGTCGGTCTGGCTGCAGACATGGGCGATGCCAAAAAGCGCCTCATTGTAGAAAACACCAAGAGCTGCATGATGAAGAAGTCCTCAAGGGCCGTAGTGAAGAAAGCACACAAAGCTGCACGATGAAAAACTTCTCAGGGCCCGGAATGAGAGAAAAAAACACCAAATGTTAGAAGATGAAGCACTTCTCAGGGACAAGGTGAAAACAACACCAAAATTGGCATGATGAAGCTCACCTCTGGGAAACCATGGTGAAGAACCCCAAAGGCTGGATGGTGCAGAACTCCTCAGGGCTGCAGTGAAGAAAACACCACAAGCTGCACCACGAAGCTCTCCTCAGGGGCCGAAGTGAAGAGAACCAGAAAAGCTGCACGCTGAAGAACTCCTCCGGGTAAACGTAATGAAGGGAACGCCAAAAGCTGGACAATGCAGAACTCCTTAAGGGCCGCGGTGAAGAAAATACCAAATGCTGCACGATGAAGAACTCCTCAGGGCCGTAGTGAAGAACACAACTAAAGCCACACGCAGAAGCACACTTCAGGGGCCACAGGGAGATGAAACCCCAAAAAGCTCCACGAAGAATTTCTCCTCAAGCGCCACAGTGAAGAAAACACGACGAGCTGAATAGTGAAGCCCTCCTCCGGGGAAACGTGGTGAAGAGATGGAAAAAGCTGCGAGCTGAAACGAGCTGAAAAGCTGCACGATGAAGAGCTCCTCATGGGCCGCAATGAAGAATTCGCCAGAAGCTGCACGCAGAAGCACTCCTCAGGGCCTAGAATGAGAAAAAACAAAAACACCAAATGTTAGAAGGTGAAGCACTTCTCAGGGGCTGGAAGGTGAAAACAACACCAAAGCAGCATGATGAAGGTCTCCTCAGGGAAAACATGGCGAAGAACTCCAAAGGCTGGACGGTGCAGAACTCCTCAGGGCCGAGTAGAAGAAAACACCGCAAGCTGCACGATGAACTCCTCAGGGCCGTAGTGAAGAAAACAGCAAAATGTGCACGATGACGTATTCCTCCGGAGTCCCGAAGTGAAGAGAACCCCAGAAGCTGCGCGATGAAGAACTCCTCAGGGACCACAAGGTGAAGAAAACACAAAAAGCTCCACAAAGAATTACTCTTCAAGCGCCACAGCGAAGAAAATGCAAAAAGCTGAATGATGAAGCGCTCCTCAGGGTAAACGTGATGTGAAGAACCCCAAAAGCTGCACAATGAAGGCATCCTCAGTGGAAACGCAGTGAAGGCAACACAGAAAGCTGGACGCAGAAGCACTCCTCAAGTCGCAGTGAAGAAAACAGCAAAAGCTGCTCAAGAAAGCACTCCTCAGAGGCTGCAGAGGAGAACCACCAAAAGCTGAACGATGCAGAACTGCTCAGGGCTGCCGTGATAAGAACACCGAAAGCTGCACGACGACACCCTCCTGCGGGGTCACACGGTGAAGACAACACCGAGAGCTGCACACAGGAGCACTCCTCAGGGGCCACAAGCAGCCCAAAGGCCGCGCCTCGCCTGCGCACCACCATCGCCGGAGTGCCGCAGCCCCAGCACACCCAGCACCATATCACCCACCCTGCCCTGTGACATCTCTGCTCCATCATGGCCAGGCACCGCCCCATTGGCCGCCTGCCTTGGCGCCTCTGGGCGCAGCCAATAGTGAGGCCGCTGGCGCTTGTTGCTAGGCAGCCTGGAGCTGTGGCATCCGATGGGCGCCAGGAGGCCGCAGGGCGGGGCTGGCGTCCCAGGCCTGAGGCCTGGCGCAGTGCCTGGCAGGAGCCATGAGGCTTTCCTGACACCACCTCCAGCTCTGCCTCGCCTTGCCCCCGGCCCTCCAAGAGGCACGTTTTGGCGCTAGGAGCACGCAAACTGCTCCAGCAAGGTGGCGGCAGCATTGTGCAGGGCACACTGACGTAGCCCATCAGTCAATCCCTCCTCTGTCCCCAGTGACACAGAGCACACTGCCCGCTTAGCCGTGCTGCCCACAGACGTGAAATTGGGTCCTCAGTGTCCTGAAAGGGTGTGGTGGTTTTACCGTGCTGGGCAGCTAAACCCCACAACCGCTCTCTCACTCCCCCTCCTTTAGATAAGGAGGGGGAGAAGTAAAGCAAAGAACAACTCACGGGTTGAGATAAGGATAATTTAATTAAAAGGAAATAATTATAATAATTAAATAAAGACTACCATGAACTAAACAATTTAACTAAGGGGAAATAAAAGGGAAAGGGGAAAAAGGGAGGAAAACAAACAAACAAAATAAATGAAAGCTATATGGAAGTGCAGAGGAAAGAAATTACTCTCTACTTCCCACAAATGAGCGATGATTGACCACGTCCTTGAAGCAAGGCCTCAACGCACGCAGTCGGTGTTCGAGAGGAGGACCGACGTCTTCTCAACGAGAGCCCACCCCTCCCCTCTTCTTCCTGTTTCCACCTTTTATTGCTGAGTGTGACACCACATGGTATGGAATATCCCTTTGATTGGTTTCGGTCAGCTGCCCTAGTGATGTTTCTCTCCTCACTTTTTTGCCCACCCCCTAGGAGGGTTAGAGAAAGGCCCAATGCTGTGCCACTGCTGCTCAGCAGTAGACACAACAATGGTGTGATAACACTGCTGTTCCAGCTACAAGTACAGAATACGGCACTGAATGGGCTGCTGCCGGGAAAGTTAACATTCCAGCCAGACCCAGTACAAAGGGTACAAACCAAAGCCAGTTCTGTTGACACAGCCCACAGGACTAAACTCGGTTAAACCATGCACCGTGAGAATGCCAGTCCCTTTCTTCCTCACCCAAACTGCCCAGTGCCATGTAGCTTTTGCATCAGCTTCTTGCAGAACTGGATCTTCAGTGATCGTACAGCTCTGCAAAGCTTCCGCTCTGCAAACTTTTGAGTCTGTGGACTGTGGAAGGACCAAGGCCCCACTATGCAACTCGATGTCATCTTCAAAACCAGGGGTTCTTATCGATGCAAGCCAGGTCTAGAAAGACTGCATCTTCGTCTTTTCAATTGTTAGGGGTAATCCAGGTGTTAGAAGACTGTGGAAACATTGTATTAATGGAGCTGTTACTGCAATAGGTTAAACAGAAGATAGAGAAACGTAGGCGTTGTGGGGCTCGTTTCCCAGAATTGTAGGGGTTGGAAGGGACCTCCAGAGATCATCGGGTCCAACTCCCCTGCCAAAGCAGGTTTCCTAGAGCAGGTTGCACAAGTAGGTGTCCAGACGGGGCTTGAATATCTGCAGAGACTCCACAGCCTCCCTGGGCAGCCTGTCCCTGTGCTCCGTCACCCTCGCCGTGAAGAAGTTCTTTTGCGTAGTGGTGCGGAACTTCCTGTGCTCCATTTTGTGGCCATTGCCCCTTGTCCTGTCCCCACAGACCACTGAAAGGCGGTTGGCCGTATCCCTGTGTCTCCCACACCTCAGGTACTTATAGATAAGATCCCTTCTCAGTCTTCTTTTCTCCAGGCTGAGCAGAGCCAGGTCTCTCAGCTTTTCCTCCTAGGGGAGATGCTCCAGGCCCCGTATCCTGTCTGTGGCCCTCTGCTGGACTCTTTCCAGGAGATCCCTGTCTTTTTTTGTACCAAGGCGCCCAGAACTGGACACAGCACTCCAGGTGAGGCCTGACCAGGGCAGAGTAGAGGGGCAGCATCACCTTCCTTGACCTGCTGTCCACGCTCCTTTTAACGCACCCCAGGATCCCGTTGGCCTTCTTGGCCACCAGGGCACACTGCTGGCTCATGGCCAACCTGTCATCCACCAGGACCCCCAGGTCCTTCTCCGCAGAGCTCCTCTCCAGCAGGTCATCCCCCAGCCTGTACTGATACATGCGGTTGTTCCTTCTGTTATAAGTGAAGTCTCAACTCAATCTGTGTTTAGTAATAGTTATAAAAGGAATATTTATAAAAGGTATAAAAGGCAAGTAAACAGCGCTGGGTGTGCGGGGAGTCTACGCTCCACCAACACGCACACGCGAACATCAAACATTCTACATATACAGAACATTGCTTTTACATATGAAACCCGAGTATGCCTATACATGCGTACAATCAGGAAAGGTAACAAACAATCCTTTAAGTTCCATGACTTAACAGTCTCCCTTTTCCATTCCTTTTCTGCATTACAAACACGGGAGAATTCCAGGGCTAGTCGTGGGAGCAATATGTCTCGCTTTAAGTTGTTAAGCAACTCGGTCTTCGGGCCTTATGTATCCCGTGCTTCCCGCATCGAATAAAAGCATATCCATCTCCTTTTCAAGGCCAACAGGGCCTGGGTCAAAAGGCACGTCCAGGTCACCAGGGGGCGGAACAGCAAAGGCCTTCGATGGCTGTAGCAGCAGAGGGGCCGATGGCGTAGCAGCAGGATCAGTAAAGGAGCCCGCAGCTCCCCCCTCACTGTCTGGCAAACCACACGTGTCTGACTGTGGTCCCACACGGCTCTTTAAGGCCTCAGAGACTGCTCACCAGGTGCCGAGCAATCCCACTGCAACCTTGTTGTTTTTAGTTGCAGAGTCCCACACCTTGACCTCAATTTGGTCCCATATTTCAGGATCATAAACTGTCCGATTGTTAAGAAGGAGAATAAGCCGTAAGGTTACCAGGACAGTCTTTGTTTCTACGGACGCATGATTCCCCGTAATGCGCAACTGCTTACCAGCGAGGGGCAGTTGTGTGAGCGGCTCTGCTTCTCTCAGCGTGAGCTTCTTTGCAGCTCCGGTGCGCCCATTTCCAGCGACTTTCAGTAGGAGCTTCTTTGAGCGAACCTCTCTTCATGAGGCAATCAATGTGCCTGTTCCCATCCTGGTCTGCATTCTGCCAGCCTGTTCCTCTTCACTTCTTTTTCCTGCTTCTTTGTTGATGTTACTTCATGTTGCCTTTCTTTTCCTTTTTTTTTTCTTCTCTTGTTTTTTGAGGTCAGGCTCCCCTCTTATACCCTTCTCCCCACAGCAATCCTTTTCAAAATAGCTTTTCATTGGTCAAACAACTTTAAATGTAACAACAACAGCAAACTCCCAGCAACTTCCATGCCTTAATGGCTGGAGAACAATAGAACCATCTGGAGAACAAGAAACTGGAGACTGCATGGAGTCTCCTGAATCACCCTTCTTTGTTCCCTCTAAACTCTTTTATATTCCTTATAGCCTCGTTGTTAAGAGTCTAATGTTATCTCAACCACGGGGCTTTGCAACCCCCATGGCCACATTCCCAAATCTCCGCCTTCTTTATTAATATCAACCATTTCCTTGACACGAATTACCACTCCATATATAACAGTTATATGCAGTAAAGTGTTACATGTGAATGAAGTTTCACAATACATCTGTACATATTCATAACCTGTCCCTGCTTTGTATTAAAATTAGTTCCAAGGAGTCATTCCCATAAACTCCTCCCATCTGTGCTTACACAGTGTATTCTGGTGGTGGTATTCGGGGGGAATGAATGTTGATGACTCTTCCTTGTCACCGCTAGTTGACCTCTTGTCTTTGCGCAGACTCAGTTGCTCCTTGGCTCATCCATCCGCAGGACCAGTTTATACCAGTTTCTTAAGAGAACCTCATGCTCTTACTAGGAGACTGACCTTGGTAAGGGGCCCAAGGCTTCTTGCTTTAGTTAATTTGCACAATGCACCACAGTTAGCAAAGACACTAAGTAGCATTCCAATTTAATGCTGTCAGTGCTCTATCACTACCTGTTAAGATTCTCCTAACTCCCTGTGATAAATTAGTAGGGGTTTGTTCATTGTCCTTGAGAATTTAAAGAATCTACTGAGGAGATTAGGTTTCACAGCTCATGGCATTGTAACATGGGGACAAATGGGGAAGGGGGGTTGGGTGAACATCCTTGTTAAAACAAAGATTTTGTAAGATACCACCCACCCACCAGGAGACATCCTGTTTTGCCCCCACCTGAACACAAGCACAACGCATGATCACCGGAGGAAGAATAACGATCCCCAACAACAGACTGCGCAGTCTCAGGACAGGTCTCGACAAGTCGACAAGTCTCGACAAGTCGACAAATCAACAAGTCTCGACAAGTCGACAGGTCTCAATAGGTCTCGACAAGTCGACAGGTCTCGACAAGCCAGAACTTCAATGCTATAAAACAGCGACACTGGAAAGGGGAAGTGGCGTGCCGTGGTGGAGCGGAGACTCCCCAGCCGCCCAGCGCTGTTTTGCTTGTGTCTGCTTACTTGATTAATAAAATAATTTCAATAGACCAGTAAATTGTGTGGTCTAATTTATAACACTCCCTCTCTCAGAATGATTTTTTGAATTGAAAATAAAACACAATGGGTATACTTGCTGTATTTTTACTATTGTAACTTACCTGGGTTCATTCACATCTTTTGAGCTGCTGGTGGAGAGCAATTTGAAGCTTGCACTTACTACACATAGACTAAGAAAGGAGGGGCTCAGAGGTGTATTTTTGTGTACAGATACCAGACCTCTAGTGGACACAATGGCTAAATGCTTAGGTAAACATACGTGAACAATGCATGAGGGATGCACATGTATTGTCAGGGGGAAAACAAACTTCTGAAAAGTCTATTTCAAAAGCTTATCCATTATTTAAACTATCATATCCCATCTCGTTGTAGTTTTAAGTGCATGAGTCCCAGGAAATCAGTTAACATTGCCTGCTTTTTCAACTATTTTCAAAAACCATAGTTGCTGCAACTACACTGGAGCATGCAACAGAGCACACATCAGCTGAAGAAGGCTGGAATGCAGCACTTCGGGCTTTTGTTCCCACACTGTCTGCTGTTCAGCACTTGCAGAGAGGATAGTTAGGAGCTAGGTATTCTATGCTTGGATTTCCTTATATCAGCTAAGTTTCTACCTAGACCACTCTGGATGAGTTGTTTCGAGAATACAAGAAGGCAGAGAGATGTGTTAAGAAATCGACCAGGAATCAAACTACCATCAAAGTCCTTCAATTTATTACTAACTTCTTAAAAATCATACAAAGACAAAAACAGACACAATAATACTAACTGAGGATCTTGAAAACCATCACAAGTGGGTACCGCTAACAGTAAAGACATCTGTGTTCTATGGCGATATATTGCAGTATCTAAATTATTGTTTTCTCATGAACACGTATCAATGACAAGATCAGGTAGTACTCTTGGCACAGCACCACCCAATGCACTCTGTATGAACATTTACACGGTCAAACTTTTTTTTTTTTCATGCAAGACAAACAATCTTTTCTTTCAAAGTTATATAAAATATTTTCAAGAAAAAGGATGACACCAAACATTTCTATGAAAGAGGAAGCATATTTAAAAGCTTAACTAAAAACAGCACATAGTTTTACTGAGGTAAATTTACAAAACAAACAACCCTTGTCAATCATGACAGGGCTAAAAAGAAATCCAAATCTCCAAGACGAGAACTGACAGCCACAGAAGAGACAGCTCTTATTCCTTGATACTCTGTAGTAGCCTTAATAAATGTGACTCAATAACCTGTTGAACTAAAGCAGAGAAAAAGTCTGGTTAATCAGTGTTCAGTGTTTTTTCCAAGTCTTTAGGTACATATTATTTTATTTTAGGAGATGCTGACTTGTCCTCTACAAACATTTAATAAAAACAGACAGGAATAAATTCACTCTGAGAAGGGAGTTTGCATCCCTTCAGAAAATAAAAGCATCATGTAATTAAAAAACAATACACTCAGTAAGGCAGACAGTTTTGGAGGATGATGATCTGTTCTCTGGTTTGAATAGGCAGATAGCTACAGAAAGCAAATTTTAAAGCCTATACACAGAGAGTGGAAAATGAATGTTTACTTATTAGGAACTACTTCTGTGGAACATTTTGAGACTGAACTCTGGCAGACCTTCACAGTCCTACACCTAGATGTGTAGGGCTGTGAAGTTACTGGCTTGTCCATAAGCACAGGGCTCTGCTTGGAGAAACTACATGTGCAGCATTAGTCTCGTTTTTGGGTTCGGTTCCAGATTCTGTAACAACAGACATTTCACAGCTTTCAAAATGAAGGCAGCATGAGTTAAAAACAACACAGTCCTTTCTCTGCCACTTTGTTTTCCAGAGCCAAGTAAGGTAGACTAATTCACTCACCCTCACACTGTTACTGTCTGCCCCCACGATGAACTAGATGAACTAGAGCTAGAGCTAGTATGACAAGCACAGAAGGTTTTGCAAACTACATCACACCATACCAATCACACAGAGCACTGTTGTGAGTGGTTCATGAGGACTGCAAGCTCTATTAGCATTCTCCTGTGCAACTCTGATTGCTTGTGCAAAGTTAGGGAGCAGCTTAGTTCCTCATGCCTCAATCATGGTTGCATCAGCCCTACACACTGCTGTCAGTGCCCGTAGATGCAGATCCACACCAGTGACATATTCTCAGTAGGGACCTGGTTTTCTGAACCAGGAAGGAAAATCGTTCATTTTCTGCTGGTACATTTAAGTGTATTAAGGCTTTTAGGACAGGGATCTTCTTACAGCTGCATAAGGAATAACACTCTATGAGGTTATTGCAGCAGCTGCATAAACAAGGAGTAGCAAAAAAATCAAGGAATATACATTTCCAATACTCACCACTGCGATAGCCCAAGGCTACAGCCAAATCCATGGAATTATAACCAGCATCTGTTTCAATAGTTGGATCAGCACCACTTTCTATGTAAAATATGAAAAGAAAGTCAGATTTCTAACCATGCTAACTGACAGCACATTATTACTGATAATTCCATTTGTATAGGCTGCTTACCAAGAAGAATTTTTACACATTTCACATGATTCCCATGCACTGCATATAGCAGAGGTGTTCCTCCATTCTGCAAAAGCAGGAAAAAGCCTTAGACACTTAGCAACCAACTATTCTGCAACTGTAATTCCTCAGCCTCCTAGCATACTTATCATATGTATCAGAAACTTTTGGTCCTTTAGAATGTAAGCAAGGGCTCAGGATTAGCCTCACTCTCTTTTTACCAAGAAGCCATAACTAGTAGGGTTAATTTCTCTTTTGTTATCAAAAAGCATCCCATGTAAGTTTGGGGAATGTCAGATCTTTCAGATGAGGTAGAACAATTTTCAAACCAAAGCCAATGCTGTGCCCTGCTTCAAGTGTCTGACCAAAGTGCACACTGATATAAATTCAGTCTAGAGACTTACCCAGTCATATTCGTTGACATCAACTCCACAGTCCAGCAGCATTTTCACAATATCTGTGTATCCTTTACTGCAAGCCAGTGAGAGGGCACTTTCTCGCCCTTTTCCCAAAATCTGAGGATCTGCACCCTAAAACAGTTATAAAAAGAAAAGCAAATGAACCAAATTTTTTGAAGTGACATTTTTACAGAGAACTTCATTTTAAAAGTTTTAAGCATACAGCAGCATTGACAAACTTAGAAATGCAAAATAAAATACAAAGTAAATTAAGAAATTTAAGTGTGCTCTTTTCCTTACGTTCTGGAGGAGAAATTCCACCACTGCTATCTGCCCATGAGCTGCGGCCCACATCAGAGGGGTAAATCCTTCTTCATCCTTATGATTGATTACATTTTCTGTTTAAATAAAAATATGCAATTTATGAATCCCTCTCACTAACGCATTGTAGGAGCTGGTAGAATGAATGTATTGACATGTTCATTGTGAATGGACTGGTGTATAGCAGTGTGCCTTGAAAGTCGTTCTCATCTTAAATTTAAAAACAAATGTCTATCCCAGAGGTGGTGCAAATATCGTTACTGAAGGAAAAAAAAATCCAACTGACTGAAGTAAAATCTAAGTTTTTTTTTTTTTTTTTTAAGTTCTGCAAATCAAACTCTGTTTTTACTTAAAAATATTACAAGTTGTCTGTAATATGGGCTTTATCTTTGGAGAGAAGTACTGCTTGAAAAACAAATACGTACTGTATTATCTGTACTATATTGTAGAAAGCACACTTTCAAGAGTCTTGTAAAGAATTATCTTGTAAAGTAATACAGACAGCAAAACCCCGTTGCTCCCAAAGTTCATTTAATGAATTGTCTGTTTTATAGAAAACAATTAAGGTCTACTTAAAGAGCTGATGTAAGAAAAAAAGAATATATACATACATACATACATATATATATATATATATATCAACAAGTAGGTGACTTTTTAAAAAAATATCTAAATAGTTTAAAAGTCCCATGTTTGCCATAGCACCATAATTTTAACCATTACCAACATTCCAGAATCAGTTTGCTTTCAATACAGATGACTCATTAGCAAAGTATATGGACTGAGTTACTTAAAACCTGCTTTCTACAAATGGTTTAACAGAGATGGACTGAAAGAACAGCTGGTTAGTAATATCGGAATAAGAATATTCTATGAACAGTTTAATATATTATGAAGAATTTAAATTTTATAAATGTATTATGGACTCACAGTTGTCACACTGAATACTATACAACTTGGAATGAGTAGTGCTATTATATTGCAGGTGTGGTCCATATCTTAAATTACCAAACACACAGCTCTCTATGTTGATCAATAATATAGAATCAGAAAGCCCTGATTAATAGAATGTGTTTTAAATTATTTTAAAAAAGTTTACCTCTTTTGATAGAACCAACAGATTCTAACCCCTCATCTCCATAGATCATCTATACAGTGGGAGAGCACGGGGAGGAAGGGATTCCCCAACTCCTATTGATATTAATGTTTCATTTTAAACCCAAATGATAGCAGTGGGTAAATAGAAGACTCATGTAAAACAACAGTCCACACCTACAAAGAAGAGGTATCTAAAAAATCCTTCAATTTGTACCATATTTTGAGATATCTTTAATACAGCTTTGGGGAAAAAGTGTGCAGCAGGTTGCACATGTGCCAAAGATAAAGAGGATGTTATTTAACCTTCCTTAGACTCACCTTGTTCAATGCGTGTGGCCAGATACAACATTTCTCCCTGAGCAGCCAGCTGGTGAACTGATAAAGCTACAAAAAGGGAAGAGAAATCAGCTGATATACACACCAGTTTTCATTCTGCTGTTTGGAGCTGGGCATAATACCTCCATTGGCTTGAGCTGTACTTATCTTGTATTTAAGAGCATGGATAGATTTCATCTTATACTCTGAACTGGAATCACTATGTGAAAAACTAAGATGTTTCTGAAATGCCTCAAAGGTTTTGGTAATTTTTAACGAATGTACAAATTAATAGAGAAAATAGAGATACTTCCTGTTAATACAAAAAAAACACTAGAAAACAGAGATACTTCCTACAACGACTCCTGCAGGCAACATACTTCACTCTCTGTTGTTTGGTCAGCAACCCAAGATCATGTTAAGAACATTTATCAAATGAAAATTAGCATCTTTTGATAAATTAAGGCTGAGCAGTTTAGAAGTGACATTTCTGACATCATTATTATAAGTGACATCATTATTATAAGTGACATTTCTAACATCATTATTGTAAGAGGTCACAAGCTACCAGGAAACCTGTCATGATACCAGTTGATGTCCCTAACATGACTCTTATTTACTACAATGTTGAATGGATCAGACATTACAGAACTATGCACAAAACGACATCTACAGATATTTTTTTCTTAAATCCAAAGTACCAAGCATTAAAGGCAGCAGAATTCTTAAGGAGTTACAAAGAAATATTCTCTAATCCTACAGTAAATGCTGCACAGATGCATGGTTCTGACAATTACAAATACAGACAGGTGTGAAAGGTGCTCAGGAGGAAATATATGCAATTTATCTGACTTATATAGCAAGAAAACTAGCTAATGGTTACATAATACATAAATATTCAGTGTCCTCTTTCTATTCACTGAATGAAAGTTTGATTTAATTCAGAAAGACTGACTATTTTAGTCAGGCTGAAGCATATGATACAGTTCCAGATAAATTTTTCCCATGCAAACAGTTTTTTTTTTTTTTTCTTTAAACATTGGTCTTGCTTAGTTTAAGAAAGATGCACGGTCAAGACTTAAAAATGATTTTAAAGGAAAGCAGTTCATAGGAGATTAAGTAGATTATGAGTGTAGTTTATAGAGAAAATGCTTGAAAGTCAAGAAAATCATAAATAACAGCTTGAAGCTTTAAAAGGATCAGAAAAATCTTTTTCTGTACTTTTCAAACCAAGAATTGTATCCTTTCTGGAAAATACACCTCAGTCACGAATTCGGTACATATAGTATGTGCATTATTTTATGGCTGGAAGCCTGTAACACTAGACAAGATTATTTCAATGTTTTCTTCCTATATTATAAATAACAACACACACACACACAAAAAAGGAAAAATGGAAAAAATCTGACAAGCATCTAACCTGCAGTTCACAAAATAATAATTGACAGTATGACAGAAGGATACTTACAATTTACAAGCAGAGGTGTTGTAGAGACTTCATTTCCCCTGTGTTTGTTAGTTAGGGTAGTTGATTGTTTTATTGGTGAGAAATGCTTAGTAGTTGATGGAGTATAAACGTGCCTTACTTGGATACCAGGGGAAGGAGAAGTATGGATGTTGCATTCAGCTACGTTGAACAGAGAAAACAGACATAGTTTTTTTAATGCTAGGAAGGGAATGAAAAGAAAGCCACAGATTCTAAACCAAAGTAGAAAACACCACTACCACAAGATCTTCCAAGCCTACACTAAGGAAGCTTTGTGACATGTACTTTTTCCACCGTGTATCATACAGGTTGATCAAAGGGCTGTTTTCATTTCTGGCATGAAGCAATACTGATAACAAATATGTTAAATACAGCGTAACTTCACCCAGAAACTATTTGTTGTCTAAGTAAGGTAATTCTTTGCTTAGATTCCCAACACATCCAGCACAGATTTACCAGGCAGGATGGCTCCACTTCGCATTCAGTATTCTTACTAGCACTCTCCAGTACAACGAAAACATGAGTCCTGCAGTCACAAGCCACTCAGCTCATTACTCTACCTACTCCTTGACCAGTGGACCCAACCTTCATTGGTTGGGTGGACCTTCACTGTGTTTCTTCACTAAAACCTTTTCAACTCCTCTTGGATAAAACTGTGACTACATTATGGATGTCTTATGAACATTTATCCAGTAGGAACAAAGACCTTCCGAACTAGCTAGCAGAAAATGCAGAAGCAGGTCACCACTTAGAATTCAAAAATCACACAGTGCTGCTGTTTTAAACAGTACTGACTTTTCTAACTTTGTATCAGAATCTAATAGCAAGTTATTACAGAACAGATAGAGCATCTTGGCTTCCAATTCTCAAAACAATAGCTTTTGGTTTTGAGAAGTAGCTGAAAAGCCAAATAATTTTTAAGAAGCTAGATGACTGAATACTGGAAAGATGTATTGAAGGATTAAATTTCAGTATTTGCTAAACTGATTTGAAACCAGTGTGCACCAGTAATCAGTGACTGCAAGATAATTAACATGCACACTGAATTCACACTATAGCGAACCTCTTGGTCATCAACCCAAGTGCAAGTTTACGAATGGAACCAATTAGAAGTACAGGGTAAAAGGATGAAAGTAAAATTACATTCTGTTTGCCTATCAAACAGCTACAGCTGAGGTTATCAAATTAAGAGACCTACCAGGGATTTTTGACCTGCGGTCTCTGGATCCGCAGGACTACTTCTAAAGGGTTCACAAATGTTACCTAATTAAAAACAACCCTATTGCTGATGGGTCTAAATTTGCCGTTCAGGTCTGCAGCTCCACTAGAAAGCATTTAGGGCCTGCAAATCAAAAAAGTGTGAAAATTACGATGGCTGAACTGCAGCCAAACAACACAAGTCAGAGAAATCATGAAAATCCACAATAGGTCTGTTTGTATTTGTCATAGGAAATGGATCAAATTTAGTATCATGAAAAAACAAACGACTAAGTGTCTGAAATATTAAAGCAAGCACTGCAAAAACATAATTATTACTACGTAATAGAAAGAAACCCTAATTCCTTTCTCTACTAACACGCTCAGCTATTAAAAGGTATGGATCAATTCTTATGAAGCTGGACAGTGGTGGTTAAATATTAGCTGCAGGGAACAACCTACAGAATTACAGCACTGTTCACCTTCAAATACTGTGAAACTCAATCAGCAAGACAATTGCTATGAGAACAGGCTTTGTCTATCCATATTCATAAGACAAAGTCAACCGCATCACCTGCTATTTGGACATCACACCAGTGAAAAGATAAAACGTGGTCCAGAACACTACTGTAGTTGAAATGACCGCATAGTGCTTTTAGTAGTGTTTTGTAAAGACACACATATTCAAGAATGGGTAGCGTGTTGTATGACTTTGTAATAGGGCTTGCTATCAGAAGAAGTAAGCTTGTTTTTATCATTTGCATCAGCTTCTAATAAATTAAAGGCTTTTTGTGCCGTCTTTTCAATTAAAAAATGGAATAAAATAAACTTGGGAAAAATTAGTTTAGGGTAATAATTAATAAGACGCGTATAAAAAATGGTAGCAGAATGGATCGTAGAAACTATTACACACACATATGGCAATTACTTTTTTGATATGCGGCATCCTAAGAGGATGCAAAGAGCCCAGACACAACAACCGGCACCGCACAGCTCCACCTTTAAACAGGACGGACGCCACTTCGAGGTCGGAGTTCACTTGGTCCTGGATGTTTTTGCTGTCCTCCTCGTTCAGAGACTTGACGAGCCGCGAGCAGACGTTCATGTCGAAGCGGTTGGGCAGGATGAACTTCATGCCCATGGCGACGCCCTGCGCCTGCCCTTCCTCCGCGCCGCCGTCCAGCGCCTGCTCCACCTTGATGTCCGCCATGGGCGCCAGGCTGTAGCCGCCGCCGCCGCCGCACTCCTCCACCACCAGCTGCGCCCCGGCGCCCGAGCTGCCGGAGGGGGCCGCCATGGCCCGGGCCAGGCGCGGCGGCTCACGCCATGCAGCCCTCGCGACAGCGCAGCGTGTCGCGACAGGCGCCCTGCGCCGGTGGAGCTGGGAGGGGAGGGAAGTGGCGCCACAGCGCGCGGCGCGCAGCGCTGCCATTGGCCCACGGGAGGCGCCCGCCGATGACGCGCGCGGACACGGGGCGCGCCGCCTCTCCGCGCGCTGCGAGCGAGGCGCGCATGGCGGCGGCCGCGCGGTGCGGACACTGAGGCGGCCCCGAGCCCCACACCGAGCCCCCACCGAGCCTCGGCCCGCCATGGCGTCCTACAAGCCCGTGGTGGTGCCGGCCGTGCCCAGGCTGGGCGAGAAGGTGACGCAGGACACGCTGTACTGGCAGGGCTACAAGGTACGGCACGGCCCCTCGGCCACCGGGCTGCCTGCAGGCTGTAAAAGACTACTGTGATTATAAAAGGCATGATTAGCGGGTCTGTTTTAGCGCACAAAGTGCAGAAAAAGGTGCTAAAGGTAGCCCAGAAGAAGAGGGGCTTCGTGGGGCAGCGCTCACGGGTGGTTTGGTTGTAAATATCCTTCCGAGCTCTGCGGTAAGAATGGATTAAATGATTTAATTTCTGATACTTACGTGTGTTTAATCATCTTTATTGCACCTCTTTTAGACGCCTGTTCAGATAAAAGAATTTGGTGCAGTAAATAAAATCGACTTCTCCCCGGTTCCTCCCTATAACTATGCTGTTACAGCCTCCTCAAGGGTAAGTCACGTTTTTTTAAAACTTTTTTTCACGTTGTTTCTCAACTGCTGTCACGTGAATGAGCTTACAATTGCTTTACTTTTCCAGGTCCATATTTACGGTCGCTATTCTCAAGAACCGATCAAAACGTTCTCTCGCTTCAAAGATGCTGCCTATTGTGCCACGTACAGGGATGATGGCCAGCTTCTTGTTGCTGGCAGCGAGGAAGGCAGCATTCGGCTCTTTGATATTAGTGGAAAAGCACCCCTGAGGCAATTTGATGGCCATACGAAGTAAGGCAGTGTTTTGTTCTTTGTGTGCATAAGCTTGTCTGATGTATTTAACTGCTGTCTGCTCTGCTTGTTGTTGAAAACCTGGGTAGTATTCATCTGTGCTGCTTGCAGCTTCTGCAGCTTTTACTTAAAAGGAGATTTTAAAGTTGAATTCTAAATTAGAGTGGTGATATTAATTTTAACTCTAAGCGTGTGAGTTGGGCACGTGGAAGAATAAATACATATTCTAATTAAGGCAAATGTTTGCTGATACACTGTGTAGACACATGGTAAGCAAATTTTATTTCATGCTGGGAGGAGCAGTTGTAAAAAGTGGTTAAAAAAGCTGTGAAGAAGTATGTGAGAAAGAGCAAGAATCACTTAAAAAAAAGAAAAGAAAAGGGAAGTGTATGCCCCTTGGTGGAGAAGAAGTTGGAGGAGGAATCCTGATCTTTCAGCGAGAAGAAGACAACAGTAATAATTAGATTAAACAGATTGCTGTACTCTGGAAGACCTAAAACTGCTTTATCTTTCTACAATAAAAACAACAACAACCCTCCTTTACAGGAAAGCACCCATGTGGAACTTGAGATTGTGTTTCTACCTATCTGAGCTCTCTCTAGTTGCAGATAGGGTATTATCTTAAGTCCTAATCCCTAGGTTAACTTAATAAAATATAAACTGTCTGTGTTTCCTGTCACAGTCATTCTCTGTTGGGATGTTAAAATGATAATACTGATCTTGGTAGGGATTCCTAAAGGACAAGGAGAGTGTCCAACACGGTCTTACTTAAGGCTTACAACTTTAAATAGCTTAAAGCTTACAGTTTCAAAAGGACTGGGCTAGTACACAGGCCTCCAAGTAATAAATGCAGAATTTACAGCTCTTGAATGAATGAACATCCAGTAGATCTGTAAAACTCTTAACGCAGATCACAGTAGTGCTCAGATTAGCATCTTGTGTGCAAGATCCTTTTCTGGCTGGAACTGTACAGGGTGAACTACTTTTAACTTCCGAAGTGAGGCTCGCTAATTTCCAATAGTAAATGCTTTGCACTTTCAGACGAGAGAGAATCCTTTCCTTCAGCAACCTGTTTATTTGTGGAAATAAGAGTACACTTTTAACAATGGCTGTTGTGCACTTTGGTTTCCAGAGCTGTTCATGTGGTGGGCTTCCTCGCTGATAAATACCGGATATTTTCAGGTGGTGATGATTATTCATCAAATTTGTGGGATATTCCGAGTGCTACAGAAATTGTGTCATACACTGAACATACTGACTATGTGAGATGTGGCTGTGCAAGTAAATTGAATGGAGATGTCTTTATAACAGGTTTGATTTTATTTTTTATGCATTTTTTTTTTTGGGGGGGGGGGGATAGAACTGAATTAAAAATACAGTAAATTTTTAATACAATAGCATCTCGTGTATTTTATTTTAAACATCAATAATCTTCCCATTCAGGGCCTACTTTGTTGTTTCCTTGTTACTTGCTTTTCACAGTTAATGCTGGTGTTTGTAGGGAAACCAAGCGTTTAACATCTTCTTGCTTTAGCCTGTTAAGCTTAATGGCGCTATTCTGACTTGCCTTTGAGAGCTGAAGATGCTGTGAATGCATTCTTTAGCTGGGATTGATGGAAGTGTTTTATCAGGGCACTGGAGTAGAGCACTATTTCCTCTGTAGTTTGTACAGCCTAAAACTTGCAGACTCAGAAATGAAATGCCTTATAAGAAGTTTTTAAGACCAATTGCTTTTGTGTGTGTGTTGTTTTTTGTTTTTTTTTTTTTTTTTTTCCTACCAGCAACTTTCTATTAATCTGACTAGAATTGGAGGCCTTATGCTGCCAGAAGGCTATAAATTAAGTAGGCCACTAGGCGTTTTAAATGCATGCTGTAAGACTGTTTCCATTTGTCTGGAGCTCTGTTAGATGGTAACACTTGGCCATTTTACTTCCTGAAATACTTAAATTATGCAACTGAAGCTATTTATGCTATTGTTTGCAGGTTCCTATGATCACACTGTGAAAGTGTTTGATGCAAGAGCAAAAAGTAGTGTCATGACAATAGAACATGGCCACCCAGTGGAGAGTGTGCTTCTTTTCCCTTCAGGAGGGCTGCTAGTATCTGCAGGTACTTAAATAAAATCAACTTTGTTTTCTGCTGGGCCTAATTTGAGAAATCTTTCATCTGTCTCTTCCCTGTGTGATGCTTTAATTTGGCCAAGAAGTGGTAAGTATGTAAAAATTAGATTTCTTGAGGATCTTCCTTAGGAACCAGTGTTGACCTGAAGGCTGAAGGTAGGGATCTTATCTCTGATTTGCTTCTCTTGTAATTAGTTAAAAAATAGTAGTACGCTTTTAATGATGCAATGCACTTTATTGGCCCAGTGCTGGCCTGAAGGAACGTATTTAAGAAATATTTTGCCTGCATCTTTCTCTAAATTATGCTTAGCAATGTTTTTTAGTCTCTTGCTATTGCATGAGAAGTCTTGCAATCCAGTAGTGTTTAAATCCTTTTTGTAAGGAATACATTAAACCATTCAGCTATGCCTGCGAAACCACCTGAAAAAGAACAGTCTTGTAATGTGTCTTGTCCCAGGGGATAGCCATAATGTATGGGGAGCACAAGCAGGTGCAGAAGACTCCGTTACAAAGGATGCACTGTGTCATTTCTGTGAAAACTTTTTCAGAGAAGCATAAATGTGTGCGTGTCCAACTGTTTTGTGCACTTCTTTCTCATAGGAGGACGTTATGTCAAAGTCTGGGATGTACTGAAAGGTGGACAATTACTAGTTTCACTTAAAAATCATCATAAAACTGTAACTTGTTTATGCCTGAACAGCTCTGGACAAAGGTTGTTATCAGGATCCCTGGACAGGTTGGTATATTTTGTAACTTTGTTTTGCCTTTTTTTAACTTTTGTTTGGTAATTGCTTGTGGGGAACTTCTGAGTAAGCACTTGGTTTTTTGAACCTCTAAACAGACCTTTGCTCTCCCAATAAGAAAACTGTTCTTATTTTACTTCAACACAATTCAATACTGGCTAGCACTTACCTTTAAAAGAGACCATTTTTGGTGTATCTGTGCTGTTGCTTTTTGTCCCTCTTAAAGTGACTCTGTCAATGGAAGGAATGTACCCAAGGCGCAGAGGTGATTTTTTTGTTTTTTTTTAATGTTGCCGAGTTCAGTTATACAATCTATTGTCTCTGAGACATCAGAAGAATGAAGTGGTCTGAAGTGACAGTGGTCTGTTCTCTTACTCCCTGTCTTCCCTCTGTGCTGTACTTCCTAGGCTCCCTTGAGCGATGTGGTCACAAAGGATAAGCTGTGAAGGGTTGCATTAACTATGTAGCTATGGATTGTTCAATGCTTATAACACTAAAGTTCATACTTTTAAGATAGTGTTTAGTTTTCTCATTTGTTAAGGGTTTTCCACCTTAAAACAAATCATTAAAGGGCAGCTGGATGCAAAAATATCCATGGATTTAATTGCAGAAATGATCAGTAAATCTTCCATTTAAAACTAACAACAAGTTTGAAGAAACACTGTCTTAGTGCTTCCTATTAAGTGTTGCTGAAGTCAAATGGTCTCTACGTCTGCCTTTGGTTTCCCTTTCTGCCCTTTTCACTGTTTTCATCTTTTTAGTATTAGGGCAAGTAATTATTTCTTTTTCTTTTCTGAATCTTTTGCTAGAACCTTTCTGTTATTACAGGAGAGGTAATAACTGAGAAGCTTGCTAGTAGTCTGAAGAAAGCTTTGCTTAAATATTCAGTTTCTTTAAATGATCTCCTAGAAGCTGAGAACGATGAAGTTTCTGTGAAGGCATTAGTAACAAGGCTTTGTCACTGTTCCTATACAGGCATGTGAAGATTTACAGTACGACTTCCTACAAAGTAGTCCACAGCTTTAACTACGCAACATCTATCCTCAGTCTTGCGTTGTCAGTAAGTACTTTAGAAGTCTTTATAGGCAGCATAATTGTTGATAAGCTTTAAATCACTGAAGTAATTGATTTTTGCTTTCATTGTCATTAGATGTTTCACAGGAATGCTGAACATATGAACTAGAATCACTGACTATATTTCTCCTGGGTAAAAATGGCATTTAGAGGTTTAAAACATAACAGATTAAGATACCAGGTGTTACCTGTATTCAGATCTATACAAAATTGTGTGTTTATCAGGCACCATATGTAGTGTTGGGGAAGTACACAGCTTAGAAGGGAAGTCCTTTATGATGAGTATACACATCTTTTGCTTTTCAGGAACCTTCTGAGTCTTCTTGTAAGGCAGTGATAAAAGGAAAAAGTGGGTTATTTGTTCTTTGAGAGATCTAGAATAGGATAAACCTGTCTTAGAAGTTGTTGATGTTAGAGTGGTCTGAGGAAGAGAAGAGGAAAGGGCCTGGGGTACAAACATAAATGAGGGTCTGCCAAACCAGCTGTCTTACTGTCTTAGGAACAGAAAACAAAGATGCTTATTTCTCCAAAGCATTCCAATGGATAACTGACTGTTTGGGCAAAAATTTGAAGGCCAGCACCTCTTTTTCCTTAAAGCAGTACTGTCATGATGCAGTCACCCTTCTATATAACCTGTAAAAGGGACTGTGAAGGTCTTTGCTACTTCGCTGTTGTGGTGATCTTCTGGAACCAAGGGGGAAGGGGGAGGGTTAAGGGTGACAGAAAATCTTCCTTCATGCCCTACTTTGTTCCCAAGAGAATTAGAGCTTGAATGATTTTGAACTAGGTGAAGACTGTAGTGGGGCATATCTTTCATAGAACCACAGAAAACATATACTTCAAGCCTCTGCTGCAACTGCAAAACACATGCCATACCTGCAGTTTGGCATCTCTAAAGCTGTGTATATATCTTTTGAGACATTATCTTTTTGTTTCCTATTGACTAAACACCTTATTAAGCTTTAAATGATCATATGAGATCATAACACTGGCTGTGCTGTGTCAAACCAAAGGCTGATCTAGCCCCAGATTCTGCTTCTAACTATTGCCATTAGCAGATGTTTATGGAAAGCTGAAAGCAGGACAAATATGTATGATAAATATGATGTTCTTCCAAACTCATTTTCAGATAAGAAGGTTGGTGATGAGAGCAATTTCTGTGCAACTCAAAGAATTCCTCTAGCATAAACCTGTTCAGTCTCCCCATTAGCTTGTACAAACTTTTAACCTTCACTAAATTCCTAGACGAAGAGTTCCATGTCTCTTCACACAGCAGTTAGCAAGGCTGCCTCCTTTTGTTCCATTTGAACCTTCACTGCTGTCATATGATACCCTTAAGAAACACTAAGCAGCTGATCTCCATCCATGCCTGTCACGATTTTGTAGGCTTCTATAATATGCCTCCTCAGTGGTCCTTTGCCCATGCTAAGGAGTTCTGTCTCAAATCAAGCCAACTTTTTATTCTCCTTATTTTTTTTATTTTTTTTTCCTACTCTGATTCTGCTTCTGATTTTTGAGAATATGACTTGCATAGGCTGTAAGAGGTGGGCAAATTATGGATTTATTTAATGTCATCATGACCTATTTTTTATTTCTTATGTAGCAATTTAATTTGCTTTTTCTTAACATCTGTTGACCATACAGCTAAAGTTTAAAGATCTCATATAGTTATCTACTAGTACTAATGGGTCAGAACCCACTTTTATATACATAAAGTCAGTATTTTTTCTCTCATGCATTATTTAAAATTATAACCTTTATCATCAAATAAATTTAACCTTTTTACGTAGATAAAACAAATGGCACTGGCTGATGTTTTGAACAACTTTGTCTTGTTTCTGAAAATGCTACTGATCTGTGTTAGCTATTCTCATAGGTGGTGTTTATGTCTGCTGTATAGCATGTAGTATCCAAAGGCAGCTGTACACCATTTGGAAAAAACAAACACAAAACAAACACAACAAACCTATATAAGATTATACTTGCGTGTGGTTTTGTGAGAAGGATGTTAATGTGTATTTGAATCTTGCTGAACTAGTCATGCTGTATCTTGGCTTGGACTGGCGCACGCTTCGTTGGGTTAGAAACTGGCTGGATAGCCGGGCCCAAAGAGTCGTGGTGAATGGAGCCAAGTCCAGTTGGAGGCCAGTCACTAGTGGCGTTCCCCAGGGCTCGGTGCTGGGGCCGGTCCTCTTTAATATCTTCATCGATGATCTGGACGAGGGCATCGAGTGCACCCTCAGTAAGTTCGCAGATGACACCAAGTTAGGTGCGTGTGTCGATCTGCTCAAGGGTAGGAAAGCTCTGCAGGAGGATCTGGATAGGCTGCACCGATGGGCTGAGGTCAACTGCATGAAGTTTAACAAGGCCAAGTGCCGGGTCCTGCACCTGGGGCGCAATAACCCCAAGCAGAGCTACAGGCTGGGAGAGGAATGGTTGGAAAGCTGCCAGGCAGAGAAGGACCTGGGAGTGATGGTGGATAGTCGGCTGAATATGAGCCAGCAGTGTGCTCAGGTGGCCAAGAAGGCCAACGGCATCCTGGCTTGTATCAGGAACAGCGTGGCCAGCAGGGCTAGGGAGGTGATCGTCCCCCTGTACTCAGCTCTGGTGAGGCCGCACCTCGAGTACTGTGTTCAGTTTTGGGCCCCTCGCTACAAGAAGGACATGGAGGTGCTTGAGCGGGTGCAGAGAAGGGCGATGAAGCTGGTGAGGGGCCTGGAGAACAAGTCCTACGAGGAGCGGCTGAGGGAGCTGGGCTTGTTCAGCCTGGAGAAAAGGAGGCTCAGGGGTGACCTTATCGCTCTTTATAGGTACCTCAAGGGAGGCTGTAGCGAGGTGGGGGTTGGCCTGTTCTCCCACGTGCCTGGTGACAGGACGAGGGGGAATGGGTTTAAGTTGAGCCAGGGGAGTTTTAGGTTAGATGTTAGGAAGAACTTCTTCACTGAAAGGGTTGTGAGGCACTGGAACAGGCTGCCCAGGGAAGTGGTGGAGTCACCATCCCTGGAAGTCTTCAAAAGACGCTTAGATGTAGAGCTTAGGGATATGGTTTAGTGGAGGGCTGTTAGCGTTAGGTCAGAGGTTGGACTTGATGACCTTGAGGTCTCTTCCAACCTAGAAAATTCTGTGATTCTGTGATTCTTCTCTAATATACTTTATTATTAGAGGCTTATTAAATAGATAATGTTGCTTAGGATCATAGCTTTGAAGATGGTCCTTCAAGTACAGGGAGTTTGACAACAGAACCCTATAGACGTGGCTTCTAGCTTAAATCTTTCTATGATACTGTGATTTGAGTTTTATTATTACACATAAAAGCTGAAAACTGTGCACAGTAGTAATGCATGTGTTGTCAAATAAAACACCAGGTTCCTAACTCTGTGATTTTTGCATTTTAGCCTGAAGATGAAACCATAGTTGTAGGCATGACCAATGGGGTGCTAAATGTTAAACACAGAAAGCCTGAAGAAAGCAAAGAAAAGTCTCAAAAGAAGAGACAGCCAGCGTATAGAACCTATGTGAAAGGAAGAAATTACATGCCAAAACAGGTAAGGTGAAGTGAGGAAATGTATCTTGAAGCACTCAAGATTTCTTTTTTTTTTTTTTTGGTGTGTGCTAAGTTGAAGGGAGGCAAGACACAAAGACATACAAGCTTGTCCATAGCAGTATGTTTACATTATATATCTACACAAATTCATTGTGTCCATCTTATTATGAATTTGTATTTCAATTCCAGGAGGATTTCTTTGTCAGTAAGCCTGGAAAATGTGTTTTGAGGAAATACGACAAGCTACTGAAGGGCTTTCAGTCATCCAAGGCCCTTGATGCAGTATTGGAGGTAAGCCTTTGTTCTTGTCTCATCAAAGTTGTGTGCTGTCATTCAGAGTGGATTTTTCTTTCAGTGTATAACTAGAGAGCATTCAAACCGCGTGGGTTCCTTATGCGTCCTTTGTTCATTTTATTTTTTGCAAACTGATACCATCCCTGTTTTCTGTATGATGATGTTGCTTTGATGCTAAACTCTTCTACTGTCTGTCCAGCCACACATCAGGCTTTATACTCCTGAAGTTACAGTTGCAGTTATGCAGGAACTAAACCGCAGAGGAACACTAAGGAGTGCGCTTGCAGGCCGAGACGAGAAGCAAATTAGTCTCCTCCTTACCTTTGTGACAAGGTATTGTTTTACCATACTTACTCTGACAACTTATTTTGAGACCCATATTTCTTACTAGCTTTTGCCACAGGGGCTCAGGAGATCATGTTAGTAGCACTGACTGAAATTTCATGTGCCTTTTGCTTTCTGATGCCAAGGTCTGGGACTTTGGCTGTAGTACTGAAATAGTTTACATGTTAGCACGAAAAGATTTTGCTGATATTATTAGAACCACCAAAAGAGACTATTTTGGCCCTTTGCCACACATTTTACCCTTAATCTGTTACTTTTTGTCTTTTCAATGCAACCCATGTCTTAACGTACCTGAGGCTTTTGCCGGTCCTCCATTCCCTTCTGTCTTTGTGAAAAGAGGAGGGTAAATACCACATGTAGCTTTTTTGACTCATATCCCTGATCTGTGAAGTCTCTTCTCTAAGAAAAATGTTGTCTGCATGCCAGTATGATAGAACTGCTTGTAACTGTTTCATTTGGCAACACGGTACAATGACAATGTGTTCTAATTTTGCAGGCGTGTAATTGAACCTAGATTTACTCCAATACTGGTAACTGTTGCGGATATGATCACTGGTAAGTACCACACAGAGAAGACTCAAAGCCCAGCAGCTAGTTTGAAAATAAGGTGACAAATGCTACCATTTTTAGAAACTACACCTACATAATTTGGTTTATAAACTCAATGGCGATGAACTGATCCAAAAAGAAATTTTGCTAGACAGCATTGATCCTGCAGACAGTATAAATCAGATACTGTCTGTGAGGTACCTCATGGTTTCTTAATTTTTTTTGATTCTTCATGTTCCTGTACTTCTGTAGTACAAGTGACTTTGGTTTCTCCAGTGAGGTAAAAATAGAATTTGATATCGTAAAAACTTCTTTTTCTGTTAGTTTGTCTTATGTATTACTGCGGGTATGTACCAATAATTAACACTGTTTTTCAGAACACTAGCAAAGTTGTCTTACTCATCTACAATGTTGGACTAGTGCCAGGTTCTTTAAATGCCTATCTAATTAGCCAAAATAATTTTTACATCTTTAATGTAAAAATTAAGATGTCTATCTTAAGTGACTCTCTTCTTTACAGATATTTATCAGCCTGTGCTTGGACAGTCAGCAGTTGTAGATAAACAATTCTTGAGGCTTCAGGAAGCCATAGGAAGAGAGATTGACTATCAAGAGGAACTACTAGAAGTTTTGGGAATGATGGATGCACTATTTGCCACTTTGACTAAGAAAAAAGCTACATATCTAGAAGAGAACAAAAGTAATGGTCTTACAAAGACTCTGGATCAAGATACGTGTAACTAAGTGATGTGCACCACAACAAATTCTTATTAAAACTATATGGACTTGAAATAGATGACCTGTTCTACTGATAACTTTTTATAATAGTGACTTTCAAAATAAGCCCCTCTCTGTACAAGTTCTTTCTTGCAGGATGTGTTTTTGAAGAGGCCAATTTTAGAAGACAGAGGAAGAAGGACTTTTTCAAGATTCTCCATGACGTATTTTTTTGAAAAACTAATGGATTTTAAACTTTTATTCCAAAGCTATTTAACTTTTAACAAGTGTATTATGCATCCAGTACTAAGTCACAATTTGATTTTGGAAAAACAATCAATTTTTACTTTTTGTTCACCAGAAAATAATTACAAGTTTGTCTAATTTTAACATGTCATCATCCTCATTTAAGGTTAGTGTCCCATCTCAGGTACTTGGACACAGGAGTAAAACCATGTATGTATTTGATATAACTTGATAGTGTTGTATTTTCTTTCATTGCTTTGTCTGCACTTCAAACTTCCATAAATTCATAGAAAACAACAAATTAAGAAGAACTAGTACAAGTAGGTGTTTTTTGTACAGTAGAAGAAATATGCTTCTATATTATTGGAAAAACTCATTTCTTTTTTTTAAAGAGTGATGTATGCTTAAGACTTTTAATTCTCAAGGATAAAGATAATCCTTGCATGTATGGGGAAGTGAATTCAAAATAAATGTAGTAAGTAAATAAATTGTACATCAATGAGGAAATCAACGCAAAAGATTTTACTTAATTCTATAACTGTTGTTATACAATAGAGTCTAATTTTTTAAAGAATAAAATCATAAAATCACTTATGTTGGAGAAGACCTTTTTCATCAAGTCCAACCATCGCCTAATGCTACCAGTTCCAGTAGTAAAACATGTCCCTGAGCGCTACATTCACACAAAGTTTGTATCAGTATTCTAGGGTAGTTTTTTTGTTGTTGTTTGTTTTAAACTTCACGTGAAACTGAAGTAAGATCATACATTTTGGAAAGAAGGGTGTGCCAAAAGCCACACACATTTAGGGTGATGTAAAGCTTCATTTGTAGTCTGTAGGCTGAAACTTACTGGGATACCATAAGAATTTCCCTCAAAAGGAATTTGTACATGTCTGGCAGTTGGCAGTGAGTTATGTTTATCAGTATAACTTGGGAAAATTTTCCAAGTTTAAGTACATTTAGGTAATATTTTCTGAGTTTTACCTGAAATCTTACTATTATCTTCAACCTGGAAAACGTAGAATAGTACCTGGTCTGCTGTAAAGTTAATATGTGACCAATATATCTTCCTGGCTACTGGGATTTGTTAGTTATATTTTGAAGGGCTAAGATAATAATAAGTAACAATGAGGAGCATTTTCATGCAAGCTTTAAACATTTCTCAATGCTTCTTTGTTTTCTTGGTGCTCACTTGACTATTTTTATCCTATTGCTGCTAATAGAGTTGAACTTTCTTTTGTCTTTTAGGAAATCTTACTTTTAATTGTGTGACTGAATCAGGCAGTATCTTTTAGAAGACTTAACAGAACATAGGAGTTCTGGGGTGAGAAGCTCTTCCTGGAGCCTCCTCCTTCCACATCTCTTCAGTAGTATCTGTTGAAGGTGGATGTTTCTCTTGACAGCCGAGTTTTCCATGACTTGAGGACCACAGCCCTTGACATCATTGTCTGAGTTTTTATTGATGATCTTCCTATCTGAACTATGCATTCATTGTACTGCCTTGAAGTTTGATGTGTGGCTTGCAGCAGCATAGTAAGGAATTGCATTAAAATAGTAGATCAGTTTGATCTTACAGTAATTTGATTAATCATCAGGTATCCCATTCACGTTGTTCTGTCAAGTGAGCTTGCAGAGGTGGCATCTACACAAACAGAAATCTGATCAAAAGGTGGGAAAATACGCTATTTTAAGAGCTTCATTTCTAAGAAGACTACTAAAATCAAATTTTGAAGATTTTTAAACAAAAGGTCAAATGATTTTTTGTTACTTAAGTTGTGTCTTGAGTTGCGGATTCAGTGCCTTTGTGTTGAAGGCTAGTATTTGTTCAGGTGAAAGCTAGTCTGCCTGTCAAACTTGCTTATTGTTTGTGACCCTGTTTGTTATGAAAAAATATGGTCTTCTTTCTCTACATTTAGTAGTTTGTTTGTTTGTTTGTTTGTTTGTTTTTCCATTAGGCCATTTTTTTCCAGTACCTATGCAGCTCAGAGGAGTAAAACTAAGGCATATTACTATTAATAAGGAACCTGTTGACATTCTGCAGCAATAGCCCATAGTAGAAGGGGCTGAATGATGCTCAGTACATTGTCTGTGAAGATCCATTGGTAGTGGTGGTTGCTAAAAGGATGCTATGTAATCCATAATTAATTTGACACAGGAAACAGTAAAATGTGAAGGAGAAAGAGTAAAGCCAGTGGAAGTGTAGTATTAAAGTGAGTAATAAAGCAAGCAAATTCTGAATGTTTAATACTGTAGGCATGAGGAGTTGGATATAAATGAAGATGAAAATATTCTTGCTCTGTATGTACGAGGTTGCATTCCTCCATGAGCAGTTGTGTGAGCTGTCATAGATTTTTTATTTTTATTTTTATTTTTTAATCTTCGTTACCGTCTCAGGGTACATGCTCATTCCAGCCCTCCTCAAATTAAACAGGTTGCAGTTTACAGAGAAGTCACTTTTACTGACTCTCTGATGGAAATCTGGAGTTGAGACAGTGTAAATCAGACTGTGTATGTGCAACTATAAGCAGAAAATGGCACATCTGGGTTCTAAGTTTTTGATGCAGAATAGGTTTATCTATATTGTCTGGTATTTTAACCAGCCAGAGTTTTGGTTTTAGGTTTGAAATCTAATGAGTTCACTAAGAGCAGAAAAGGCTGAATTGCGTCAGGAAAGATTTTAAGTGCGTTAAAGCAGACTTGAGACATACCTTACTTAAAACAAAACAAAAATTGCCTCTTCGTAGGTTCCAAAAATATATTTTTTTGACCCTGCTCAGAGGGAGCAATCTCTCGCAGGTTGCAGAAGTACGTCTGGATGGTGAGTTTGGCCTTGGTGTTGCCAGCAAATAGCCATCATTAGTCTTCAGGCTTTTTCATGTTTCTGCATCTAAAAACAAACAAAAAGAGTTTTAATGGCTCTAATGATGCTTGTGTAGCACAGGCAATTCTTGCCAAATACTTGATTTAGATTTGCATGCCTACTTGAGCTCAGAGTTAGTGCAGGTTACAGTTGCAATTTTTCTGGTTGCCCTGGATAATCATCATCTACCTTTCACTGGCTTCCTTGGTTGGAGCCTGTAATGCACTCCAGTGAAATAATGCAAAACAAGAAAAAGTTTTTACAGAAAAAAAATGACATTAGATTTCATAGGATACTGCATTTCAGTATTTAAAACACAAGTTTTGTACCTGCAGAGTTAACTTTTCAGGGAAGATCTCACACATTTTACACCTGAGAAAGAGCCCCCTATTTAATTTTTGGTTTAAATTTCTCATTTAAAATCCCCTTTAAAAATGAAGGTAGAGAAAAAAAAAACAAAAAACATAGTGTATAAGAACACTATGTTTTAAAGGTATTTGAGTGTATGTCTTGATTTTAATCCTTGCCTAGATAGCAGTTTGTAGTTTCTGTGACATACTCTGAAGGAAAGTGATGTAAAATTAATTTACTTTTTTTCTTTCTTTCTTTCTTTTGAGAGTAGCTTTGCTTTCTGGAGCTTACTGTACCACAACTAACACCTCTTCAGGTCTTAAGGCAAGGATTATTTCAGCATTCTTATTTATGTAAGAATTTATCCATACTATAATATTAGAAGTTCACATGGAGAAGTTTTTCCAAGCTACATGTATGTTACTTGGGAGGCAGAAGGGTATTATGTACTAGTTGTGGTACAGTAAGGTCCAGAAACTGCCTCTCTGACTGTGCTTCCCATTTCATAAAATTATTTGTTGCATATGAATGCTAGGCATTCATTTAAATATCTCCATTCTTATTAATTAATAAGTAATGTCAGGTCAAATTTGGCTTTAAGAAGTTTCTTTGCTTTAAACTCCATTTAGTAACTGATATGTAGAAATGATAGCATTAAAAACATTATCCTATGATGGAAAACAGCAAAAAGTTCACCTTGAACCTAAATTGCAAAACAGTCAAAAACCGTTGCCCACATTTATTTAAATATTGCAGTGTGCCAATTTATTTCCCATGTCACTGTTCTCAAGCAGGCCATTGTTGAGGGATTTTTGATACAGCAAGAATCCCATGGCTTGCTGTAGCTGAGCAAACCAAGCTACCAGGGCAACTATGAGAAGTTCCCATGACAGTGTTCCCACATTGCCCAATTGAGGAATTCAGGAAAATATTGTTACCAGTAGCTGGCTTCAAGGACAAGGTCTATGTGACTGCTAATCACAAGGGGGTTGTTTTCTTGCAGGTGGGGTTGTTTTCTTGTAGCTGTTTGTCTGAGTGCTTTTGACCAATAATCTTGTGTGAAACACTGTCCGCTCCTGTTAAGTTCACTATAAAAGTTAGGCTATTTGGGCAATAAAATGGAGCATGATCTGACTCTACTGGTGTCTGTCGTGCTTTCGGCCGTGCTTCCTGCAACAGGCCATTGTCTTCAAATACTTCTACAAAGCGCAGATAATACTGATCTCTTTTTTTTTCTTTTTTTTTTTTTTCTTCACATTTACTACTGCAGCAGAAATAAGTCTACACATCAAGAACTGAATAAATGTTAGTCAGTGATGTACAAGCCCTGGGCAATGGTTGTCACGCGGATGTCAGGATGCTCTGTGCAATCCAAAGAGAGTCTCCAAAGTCTGTGTTTTCCTTGCTTTGATACTTGGGTTGGTTAAGCAAAACTTGTCATATTGCATACGTATCTATGTACATACAACAAGCTTACCTAGATGCTTGTTTGCATGATGGAAATACCCAGTGGATATATCACCTTTGCAATTTCAGTTCTGGATTTAATAGGTGCATCACAGAAAGCTCCTGCTTCCTGGTTCTCTGAGCAGAAGTTTGTCAGGTATGTCATGATAAGCTACATGGAGAAATGAAATGAGAAGTTTCAAATTTTAAAGACAGACGTACTGTGTAAAACTGTGAATCTTACTAAAACACAGGAAAAAGTCAGATTTTACTGGCTTCTTTCTCTCTTACAGGGGGTTATCTTTGCTACCTATGCTCTGTTGCAGCACATACATTATCTTTTAAAAAAAAAAAAAACCTGCTGAGACTATCATTCATTTATATAGGTGAATGAAAGCAAATTACAGAAGTAAGATTGCATTGAGGGCATCTGATAAAATGACAAAAAAAAAAAAAAAAAAAAGTTGAATTTTTTTATGAAATTTGAGTCTAGTGGTGATTTTGTGCTGCTAACTCGAAGCTTTCACTGTATTTACCAGCCTGGGTACAGCTTTTCTATTAGTTGAATGTAAAACATATAAGCCTTCTAGTATAAGATAAGGAGAATGTCAGCCTCAGTTGTGTTACTGTTTCCTGTGTATGCTTTTTTGCTTGTTTGTTTTACAGTACCAATCTGTGTTGATAGTTTAATGTGTTTACTATTCTAATTTCAAATGTTTTTTTTTTGTTTGTTTGTTTTTTGTTTGTTTGTTTTAAAGGGAAATCAAATTAATGGAAATGTTGATCTGAGACAGGCTACAATGAGGGGTGTGTGTGTGTGTGCACGAGAGAGAAAGGTATGTTATTTGCTTCACCCTTTGTGGTGAAGGAAGGGGTAGGCCTGCATATGTGACCTCAAACCTTTTCTTTAGGCCTCAGAGAGGAGTCCTTACCCACTATACCCAGTGAATCTTGGGGAACAAACTGTCTTCTACTGTTGCCTTTTCCTAGCATTTACTCCACTCCTTGTTAAAATGCCTGCTTTTATTTATTTATTTATTTATTTATTTATTCATTCATTCATTCATTCCTTACCTCTGAAGAGCAGCACATCATGACACTCTTTTGTTTTTGTTTGTTTGTTTTTTGTTATTGCTGCTTTTTTTTTTGTTGTTTTGTTTATTGCTTGATTTATATTTGTGCTCATATTACTGCCTTTGGCCAAGGAGAGTTCAGAAGTCAGCACCTGCAATTATCCCTCTGGGTGTGGAAAAAAAGTACAGAATATAAAACAAGCACAGCAGGAGCACGCTTTCATAGATGATACTCTCAGAGGACTTGTATAAGTGGTGCTTCAGATGATGCTTCCCAGCGAAACAATTCTCCATGCATTGCTGACAGCACTTGCACGAGCTTTTTTCATCTTCACAGCACCGTGCAAAAGTGCTGCCGTTGCCCAGGCAGCACGCTGTTCCCCTGCGTGAACTAATTTCTAAGCTGCACGAGAAAACTGCAACCCAGACCTGCCCCCAGCCCAAGCCTGGGGTACTCCGCGCCCCATCCTGCCCCTGCCCGGGCTGTGCGAGCGGGCGGCCGGCAGCCGGCACTGCCGCCCTCTTTGCGAGCGCAGCTCAAACCACGACCCCCCCGCGGGTGGCAGCGTCCCACGGGCCGGGGCAGGGCCCCTGGGGGCTCCGCGGCCGGCAGAGGGCAGCGCTGCGCTCCGGGAGCCGCCCGGGGGCCGCCGGGGCCGCGCAGGGATCGCCCCCGACGGGGCGGCGAGGGCGGGGCGAGCCTGGACGCTGGCACCGGCACCGGCACCGGCATCGGCATTGACACAGGCATCCCCTCCCCGTGCGGACCTCACTCCCCTCTCCTCGCGAGCAGGTAAGGCCGAGAGGGGGACACCAGCCCTGGGACGGGGGCCCGCAGCCCCCGGCGGCACCTGCCGAGCGACGACCCCCGGCAGCCCCCGCTGCCACGGCGTTTGGCGGCCGGGACGCGGTGCCGTGGGAAAGGGGGGTGCTGAAGTCCCGGGGGGGGGGGAAACGGAGGTGCTTTTATACCCGTAACTATAACTAACTTTAACTGCATCTGTCGCACAATCTGTATCAGTAACTATATACAAAGCGACATCCGTAACAATACCCATATCTATAACTGTATCTGTGACATCTGTATCTATATTATCCGTAGCTATAACTGTATCTATAACATCTATGTCTTATATTATCTATAGCTGTAACTGCATCTATATCATCTATTTATTTGTGTTTGTTCCTTACTTTGCCTGCAGAGCTGCTGGTGTTTTCTCAGCTCATGTCCTCTCTTAAGCCTTAGCCTCCCTGAGCCGGAGCAAAGGAGTTTTTTTTTTTTTTTAAAACTGTTTTAACTAAATATATAAAAGAATTGAAAGCTTTCCTAACAGTAAAAATCATAGAAACAGATTTTAAAATGCTTTTATGCAGTGTTTTGTTATATGGCACAGTGTGTGCAGCTTAGAGCTGCATAATTTTCAACTTGAACGGTGGTTCTTATGCAAAAAAAAGAAAAAAAAGTCTCTGAAAATCTTCTGCGTTCTTATGCATTTACTCCTACATCTGCAGTTTGGTGGTATACAAAAATGGAGGTAGTTTTCACAGATTGTTATAAGACATGCAAACATGATAAGAAGCCCAGCAGATGACATACTTTATTTCTCTCTCTTTTATGGAAGTAATTTACTCTCTGCTGTGCTTTGCAGAAATAGGGCTTCAGGAGGCGTTTGATTAAAAGGGACTTTTCCACATCGTTGAAAAATGAACTATGTTCTGAAAACTTGGTATAAAAATGTCAGGACAAAATCTGGTTAAAAGACTCATTACTGTAGTGTTTTTCTTTTTCCAGAGCAGTGTTTGAATATTGAATGCAATAAAGTAAGCAATCATGTTAGTAATATCTACCAGGAAACTCATCTGGCCTTCTCAGTTGACGAGTAAATTGGGCATTTCTGCCAACATTTTGTTACGTAATATCACACAGGAGTATTCTTTTTCTGGGTCTGAAGCTGCTGCTGTTTTTCCGGAGAAGTTCCTATTGTTTCCCCCCAAGAATAGTTCCTTTGTGCGGCTGCTTCGGAAGGGTATGGTGTGTAAAATGGCTCACCGTTCTTTTGATCTGAATAACATGTTGAACAAGAATTTGTACCAGGATATAGGAAGGACAGCTCATGACTAATATGGTGACTCAGAAGATCCAGTTCCAATTTTTGGCTTTGCCAGCTGAAAGCCAAATCTCTGCATGTCTGTGTGTCAGTCAGTTGGCACCTGAACATGGAGATTTTCAGTTTATAGATGAGGGAGATGTGGTAATCTTAGAGCAGGTACATACATTCTCTGTGCCTCGTACAAATAAGTGTTTCACCTGCTAGCATGCTACCTAGAAGAGCAGGCAGAAGTTTTATCGCAGTGAAAGTTTGTGCCCGAGTTCACCTCTGTAGCACCTTGAGTATTACTGCATCTATATACTGTATCTAGAGCATCATGTCATCAATCAATCTTGTCATCATCTTGTCATCTTGGGGATGCTTTTTGATTTTTCCTCGATGCTGTTTGCTGAATTTTTTCAGAAATTACAGATTTTTAATTAATGTTGGACTGACTAGTTGAACTGTGTGACTTGTATCTTAAAGGCACCATTAAGGTGGATGCTGTTAACATGTGGGTACTGCTAAACTACCTTAATGATTAAAGGAGAGCTGTGAAGTAGAATACTCACCCTTCTGAAGGGTGAAGCCACTTATTTGAATATCAGAATATCTAATGACTGTTGATATCAAAAATGTCAACTCCCTCTCTATTTTTAATGTCTGTATTTTGTTGTGCTTTGCACAGCCTATGGACAACACATTTAGCCACATAATAATGTGAAGAAATTTTGCTAGCAGAATTGTTTGCACACTATGATATGGGCTAAGTAAAGAAAATTGTACCTTGATTGCTAATTTAGCAGGGGAAGCAGCTGGAAAGAAGGTCTGTGCAACAATATGCTGACTAAATTTGGCTGGAAAAGAGTCAGTAAACACAAAGCTGTACCATGACAGTTTTATGTATCATCTCAGTGTGTGGCCGTATTCTGGAGAAATCAGGGAGAAGACTTCCCAGCTGAATCTGTCAGCTTTGGAATTGAAATTGTGTTCTTGCTTTATGTGTGTTGGTAGGAGAGTGGAACTTGTTTGAGCTTCAGGCTTTCACCTACACACTTTGAAAGATGAAGGAAGAAGTAAGATTTCAGGAGCAAAAAAAATCTGCAGAGCTTGTGAATTTGAATAAACCTATTAAGATTTTCAGGCAATGATCTCTTTCACTTTCAATTTGAAGTTTGGACAAGGGGGAAGAGAACTGTATAGTTTCCAGGAAATATATTTAAATAAACAGTTTGCCAGTGTTCAGTGTTACAGGGTGCTCCACATAGTTGAAAACATGAAAATATAGAGGTGAAGTCATTCAGACAAGCTTGAATTCTGCTCTGCAGCTGCCCTTGGGATAATCAGAAAGCGGGACCATCTCGTATCTCCAAAGCGAGCTGAGATGCACTCCAACTGTTTTTGAGTTCAATAAGCCATGCTTTCAGGGCAGTTAATTCTAGCTGTTCATGAATGTGGACGAGAAATTACAGGAGTATTGGTGTATACACAATGTGTCCCCCCTAACTTTGTTTGTTAGTTCTAGCACTTTGGTCGATGACCAGGAGTGAGTGATGATGAAGCATTGCTGATAGCAGCATTGGAGCATGGATTTGGTGGCATTGGTAAAAACAAACACTTCTGATCCACTTTTCTGCTACCTTCTCAGTGAACCACACAAGTGTAACTACGCTGTGTAAACCCTTTAATGATATAATTAATATTATGACTTCACAGTAGAGAACCTAGGGGGTGGTAAACTCTAAAACCATTAAAACAAAATCAGTAGAAAGCAATTTTCTATGTCAAAACTGTCATTAAAGGAGTAGGGGAAGTGAGACAGATGTCTGTTTTTGTATTTTAGGGCCAATTTGTTTTTCTTTTTGTCTTTTGGAAATGTATAACCTAAGGTTTCTAAAACCTAGAACTCTGTTTTGGTTTTAGATGAAATGAAAATGCTACATTAAGAATGTTAATACAGGAATGCATAAAGAATAAACTTTGCCAACTTCAGGAACTAGCTGCTGTCAGAGAGGCACTTTTCTAGGGTAGTTTTTGTTGTAAAATCCAAATCATTCTTCAAAGTGTAAAAATTTGAGACTTTTTTTGGACAGTCTTTAAATATTTTCTCTATGAAGAAGTACGGTAGCCATAAGTGAGGTGATGTTCTTTGGAAGACTTAATACTCTTTTCATCTCCAATTGTTGAAAAGAGAGCTATTAAAAAAGGTGTTTAGCTGCATTTCTTCTATTCACATGTTTCAAGAGCAACTAATGTTTGGTGAAGTAATCAACATTAATGCAAGCAGCTTCATTATAAATTTATTAGGCAAGGGTTCATTTTACTTCTCAGTTTGAATAGTGTTCAAAAAGAACTAAGAGAGTATGCTTGCAAAGTTTTTAACTGAGGATTTTGCTTTGTCTCCTCTCTACCCTCTTCATGCTATAGATCTTCATGAAAGCCAGGTGTAAGAATGAAAGATCAGTCAAAAAACTTGGCTACAAAGGTGCAAATATTTGTATTTTGGAATGCAGTGTTTAGCATAGGTACAGTTTCAGCTTTCTACTTTTTTCCTGTCTTTTAATTCTTCCAGTGTCTTTTAACCAGATTCGGAGCAAGGATCTGTACATAAAATGATGTTCTGTACTAAACTACATTTGATCTCTGTGCAGTGCATTTCCTGGTGCTTTAGAAGCAGTGAGTGAGCCTTTACCTGTGCATACATAACGTAACTGGTGGAATCAGTAAGTAAAAAAATACAGTTTGGTTCAGTTGCCATATTTTTTGAGAGGAATCAGTGGGATTAACATTATTAATGGAAACCAGCTGCTCCATGAACGCCATACTAGAGTAGCACTGTTTTTAAAAAGTATTTAGATATGAAAAGTATAAACACTATGTAAAATTATTCATATCCATCTTAGAGGCTGTTTTTTGGGTAGTTTTTGGGTAGAGCACCTACCACTATGGACTAATGAATTATACATAACAGCAACACAGTGATAAAGGTGCTGTGTAACACAGCCATGCAGAGGAAGATAGCTAGGTGGAAGCCCTATTAAAATGCTTGTAAAAAGCGCAAAAAGTCTAGCAGCACAATGCACAAGGCTTTTTTGCTTAGAAAATAATGATGCGTTTTCAAGCACTGTGAATGATAATTCTAGGGGTTCCTGCTTACCTTCCAGTAGAGTCTGGGTGGCATCCACTCTTACTTCCTTGTTGCTCTACTTGATCAGAAATCAAGATTTAACATGCTTGTTTTGATGGTAGTAATAAACAGTGTTAATAAACATGAGTTTAAATATGTGCATCACACACACACAGGAAAAAAAAAAAAAAGGAAAAAAAAAAAAAAGGAAAAAAAAAAAAGAGAGGAAGAATTGAATTCCAAGCCACCTATGAAGTATTACTGGAGGCTTATTTGACTTTCAGTCAATTATATTGCAATACATGAATCATCAGTAGTGATCTGGGGCACAGAAATGTGGGATGAAAAAAGCAAGGCAGCAGGAGAGCCCTAAGTTAAGTGAGGTCCACACCAGTGCTGGATCACAGAGAACCATCAGGGTGCGTGTCCTGTCTTCACTTTCTCTGAGTCTTTCTGCCATTGTTATGCACTTCATTTACAGTGAAGAGGAGAAAGTCGAGTTCTGACTTGTAAGCCAGGTAGCTGTAGGATCAGTAGGTGGTATCTTCTGTTCAGGAAAATAGTGATGATACACTAGTATCCAGAGTAGATGCCAGGACAACCAAACAATAATGAAGGGCTGAAGGGTCACCTTGACAGCTAGCAGAAATGCCTTTCCACTGAGATTCAGATAATGCTTTCTTTTATTTGATTTCTTTGGTGTGTGTAGAATGAGAAGTTTGATAACTGAAGTCTTTTCCATTAAAGTGCAGTTAAGTCAATGTACTACTGGAAAATAAAAACTTCAGGTATCTTCTTCTGGCCTTTTTAACGTGTTTTGATAGTTGGGGAAACCATGCCTTAAAATGCTGAAATTTGTGATGTTGAAAGAAATAGAAGAGTCCTGTGATTAGCAACCAATAAATTAGATGTTGTGAGAGCAAGAGAAAGGTATAGGAGAGATTATTTATATATCTTGCACTTAGATAAAACCCACAATACTTGTTGATGTTCATTTCAATAAAGCTTAAGCTTGTCAGGAGACCAGTAATAGCATTTGATAATAGATTTAATGGACAGTGTAGATTAAAAAAAAAAAAAAAAAAAGATAGGTAAACCATTTTATTTTCAAGATTTTTTTTGTTCTTTCTTGTATACTTACTTCTACTTGGCTGAAATGCTCACCACAGCAAATATTTCCAGTACATCTAATACTAAACTGAATCAATCTGGAAGCTAAAAAGGTATTTCTGTTTGTGTAGATGAATTCTGCTTCCTGCTGAAGTAGATGTGAGGTTGGTGTTTGTGGGCAATGCCTTAAACTGGAGCTGTTTGCCCATCCCACTGGTTTCTGAGTCAGAAGCACATATGCTGGAAGGGTAGTTGAGGTTGTACTTTGTGGAATGATGTGTATCTGTTGTTTCCAGCTAGATGTGGAGTCTGTGCTTGCTGCTCAGGGTTGGATTCCTCCTCAGTTGTCTATGTGATAGCCCTTGGCTACTGGGGAAAGTGCTGTATGGGGACCTGAGCTGCACTTGGAAGAGGTTTGGAGGAGGTGAGTGGCAGGATTCCTTCCGGTCCCTCTCTCTGAAATGGAAATTGCAAAAGAGCAGCTCAGTAGCCAGAGCTGAGTATTTCCTCCCTACGTGCATCCTCTTCCTGCCACTCCCAGCTGCTTCTAGCAAGCAAACCAAGTTACAGTAAGCCCCAGATGGAAAGACGTGAGACATTCGTATGAAACCTTTCCTAAACAACCAGCACTCTGAAGAGTGAGAGGAGCAGAACCATCCACCCACTGTTGACAGTTACTGGTTTTTCTGCAGGAGGCAAAAAGGGCATCATTAGGGATGCTTTTGTCTCCAGGAAAAAACATTATAGGCTGGATTGTCAGGGGAGCACATGTTGAAAATACTGAGCGTATTTCTGTGTGGTTCTAGTCAGCGTTCAGCATCCAATGTTTTCTGAGTGCTATACAGGAGAACACTGATTGCCTCCAATGACCTAAATCTCTGGGCTGTTTATCCACTCAGGATCAATACTGAGCTAGGAGCTTGGTGTTTCAGAATTACCAAGCTCCCACAGCATCCACAGTGGTCACAGCACTGAGCCTGCCAGAGTTCAAGAGGCATTTGCACAACAATCTCCGGTTCATGGCCTGATTTTTTGGTGGTCTTTTGGGGACCCAGGAGCTGGACTCAAAGATCCTTGTGGGTCCCTTCCAGCTCAGGACATTCTGTGATTCTATGATCCACAGGGTGACATAAACAAAGGGTAAAGGGAACTAAAATTGGGATAGCATCATATCTCCAGTGAGTTCTGTTCGTATTAGCCAATAAAAAAGGCATTTATTGCATAGGTGATAATGGTAATTCCTGAAAGGAAGGATGAAATTAAGCCTTTTTTGTGCATGCTTGCAGCACAATATGGAGACTAGGCTACAAAGATAGCTGTTTTCCTCATCCTTTGCAGAGAAGGGTATAACATGCATCTCATGATGCTGTAGAGCTCAAGCTCGTCATATGTCAGAAGTAATCCAGAGTAGGTCGAGTTCTGTTGGCATGGCATAATGATTTGATTGTGCTTGTATTTTTTTTACAGAGGAGATGGCAGAGTTTAGTTTGGATGTGCTCCTTGAAAGAGGGAGGACCACTGCAGTTGAAGGGATTTTGTATATCATTATAGAGCAATGGTGCAAAAACATCTGGCTGGCATGTCTCTCATTCATTTCAGCCTACCATTAAATGATGTGTGTGGCAGTAATTGTGAGCTGGTGACAGGTCAGGGACAGAAGTCAATGTGCTTCACCTGTCCTGTAATGTGACACTTGCTAGAAGCTCCACCTTAAATACTGCTTGAAGACTTAATGCTATGTTTTTTTAGTTTCTATTGTAGATCTGTGTTCTTCTGTGCAAACAGAGCTGTGCTTCCAGTACTGTTTCTCCTAAGGCAGCATTCAGGATGCTGGTGCTGGAAACTGCAGAGCTTTGTCTCTGTCTGTTAAAGCGAGACACCTTGGAGACAGCTTCAGGATTCCTCCTCCTGCCTTGGAACATAAGAATCCCGTCTGCCTGTGTCTAGCTGCTGACTAGGCTGGCTGGATTAAAGTTTCCCTAAGACCTTTTTCTTATGATATGAATGTGCTCTTTTGCATTCTCTCTCTCTCTCTCCCCCCCCCCCTTTTTTTTTTTTCTGACTGAATGCTTGTGGCCAGTGATTTCTCTTTTGAAATTGCACTAAAGTCAAACCGCAAAAATGTAGGTACTTGTGAATATAGATGAATTGACAAGCACTGGGAGATGAGCATTAACAAACTCCATGGTTTAAATGAAATATGTGTGTATGTGTGTGTGATTTTTTTTTTTGATTGAAGCTCTGCATTTAATTTTTGCAGCTTGTTGGAGAAGAACTTCTCAAATCCTATCTGACTCATAGCAGGCTGTACCTATGCATTAACAAGAAATGTGCTGCACAACTCTGTTGTTTTTGGAAACTGTTCAGCTGTAAAAACAAGGCCACATCTGAGCTGAGGCAGCCTCCTCTTAAGACAGGCTCTTTTTTTGTGGCCCATTTCAGTAAGTGGAAGAAGGCTTGAGTGTAGCTATTGAGCCCATCCTGCTGTTTTAAAGTGATGTAGTTGCTTCTGATATGCTTTTCTCATTTGCAAGGAATGCTATTTTTAGGGTATGAATTTTGAGGTTGTATTGTGTTTGAAATATAATAATAGAAATCAGTATTGCTATGATGGCTGTAATTATAGTAATTCCAGTGACTTACTGTGGCAGTAATTTGCTGTTCAGGGTATTTAAGGCAACTTGCCTTGGGCATAACTTCTGTGAAGTTTCTAAATACCAGCACTAGACATTTGGGATATTGGTGTGGAGTAAAAGGCTGCTACAACTTCATCTCTAGGTCAAATTCAAAATTCCTTTCTTTGCCTCCGGAGATAAGAAGGGCCCAGCACTTCATCTGCTGCCACTAGGAATGTCTCTGTGACCAGGCTCCGCTGTCTGCTGACCTGTTTTATTTTACTGTGCCAATTGTGTGAAAAGCATGCAGCGTGTCCATGAAACCAGCCACCCCTACTGCAGCATCATTGCACCAGCCTCTCCTCGCACCGAGGAAACTTTGGGCAACTGGGTGTCTGATAAGTTTACTATGCTTTTACTAATTCTGGAAGATGCAAATGGGATAGGGTGATATCGGTACCTTCTGATTTGCTGTGTAATAATTCCGCTGGTTTATTCTGTTCCCAGGTGCTGTGAAAATGGAGTTGAGCTGCACTGAAGTACCTCTTTATGTAAGTTCTACAACGTTGGGCTTCTGCCCTGAGAGTCGCTTTCTTTTGGGTAACAGCTCATTCAAACACAGAGTGAATGAAACCAAAAAACATTCTATAGCTGTCTGCGACCTTAGGCAGTTGAATGTTGCTGTTGAAAGCAGGCATGTGTGGGGATGATGGTTTATAATACTGTAGCTCCATTCTCTGAAGTAAGTTTAGAATTATTTTTTCTTTAGGATAATTATTTTATTCTTCAACATTCTCAATCTCAGTTTTCAAAACAGTTATTGTCTGTGAGGAGGTGGCACTCACTTTCTAGTTTCTCACAATATGCAGCTACTGTAAATAGCTGTACAATTATACAATTCTAAACTACCTTTCTCTCCAGTTCCTCAAAACACAAAATTGTACCACATATATATATATACGTATATATATATGTGTGTAAGCCTAATAGATTGAAATTGGTAATCAAATGTATTTTTTTTCTGCAAAATGTGAAGTGATTGGATATAATAAGTAGAGCTCAGAAGAGATCAAAAATGTGTTAAAAGATGTGAGGATATGCATTAGTTACATTTAATTTACTGGGATGTAATGATGGGAATTAAAACTCAGGCAACCTAGTAATTATTATTACTAAACCATGGCTTATCTTTTTTAGTTTGTTCTGCCATGGTTTTCAATGAGAATGGTAGTAGGGCTACTGAATGGTGTTGTATAGGAGAATAGTGGGAGTGTACTGAATGGGAATGGAAAGGGTGGTGAAAGATGGAAATAAAACAATTATCTGATTATTGTGATAAGATAGGGTTGAAAATGGAGGCAGGCATTAATCATCTGTACCCTGGAGTACTGAAAGAATTTAGGATTTTCTAAAACACCAAGAGTTTTCTTTGTCTTTGTCAATTTAGGAGTGGGAACCTCATGCTGTGGAAAACTAACTGCAGCGTCTGTAAAGGTGGGGTGGAGGTTTGTAAGAACTGCTCATGTTGTGTGCAAGGTCTCAACAATTTTTAACAGGAAGGATAATTAAGAATGTGTTGGTAATTGATAGAATTTAACATGGTTTCATCAGAGGTAGCTGCATCAGACTAATCTGATATCTTCCTGGAATAGTTTAACAGATGGGCTAGACAAGGGCAGTGTAATTGGGCTTAATCCCGCTAATTGAAATGAAACATTTGATGCCACGTCTCAGAGGAAATTATTCTGTCAGATGAAGGTGGAGACTAATACTGGTCCTGTAATCCAGATAAGGATGTATGGATACGCTATGGGTTACATTGCAGGAACACTCACCAGGATAGAGAGAAAGTTACTACAAGTGATACTCCCTAAGGATAAGATCTAAGGCCAGTTCTGCTTGATATTTTGATTATACACTCGTGAGCCAGATGGAGGTTTGTGAGATCTGTGCAAATCTGTGGACGTTATTGTATTGTTTAATGCTGAGGACAATTCAGTTACTACATGGACAGATTGGACTTTCCTATCTCTTACTTACTCCAATTAATAAGAGCATTTGGATAATAATTGTGATAAATCTGTTATGAAGTAGGGGCTTACCAGGTGGAGGCAGAGGAGGCTGGGCTGTGTTAGTCACTTACAGAGTGACAGGGGTGAGAATGTGATTTTACCTGTGTCCTGGTTTCAGTTAGAACAGAGTTAATTTTCTTCCTAGTAGCTGGTAGAATGCTATGTTTTGGCTTAGGATGAGAAAAGTGCTGAAAACACCCTGATGTTTTAATTATTGGAGAGCAGTGCTCATACCAAGCTAAGGACATCTCAGCTTCTTGCTCTGTCCTGCCAACAGGCAGGCTGGGGGTGCAGTAAGAGCTGGGAGGGGGCAGACCCAGGACAGGTGACCCAAACTAGCCAAAGGGGTATTCCATACCATCTGACGTCATGCTAAACAATATTTAGGGGTGGCTAGCTGGGGGAGGGGCACCGGACTGCTCGGGGTTAGGCTGGGCATCGGTCAGTGGGTGGTGAGCAATTGCATTGTGCATCACTTGTTTGTACACATTATTAGTAGTAGTACTATTATCATAATTGTATTATTATTATTATTATTATTATTATTATTATTATTATTATTATTATTATTATTATTATTATTATTATTATTTTGTCTTATTAAATTGTCTTTATCTCAACTCACGGGCTTCACTTTCCATTTCTCTCCCCCGTCCCAGAGAGGGAGGGGGGGAGGGTGAGCAAACGGCTGCGTGGTGTTTAGCTGCCGGCCGGGTTAAACCACAACAACCTGGGAACGCTCACTGTAAGCCTTGCACAAGTGAGAGCCTGTCCTGGACCTGAGTGTTGCTTCAGGACTTGCTGGTTGTGGTCTGCAGCTGCTCTGGTGAGTTAGCATCTGAAAGTGTTGCACCTTCACAATCCTACCCCCTACAATATTGTTCCTAATGTGAGTGCTCCTCAGCGCATCCGGGAAGATCAAAGAGGTCTGTCTATCTTGAGGAGTCCTTGAGTTAAGGTATTTCTTTTCTCTTAGTCAGATCCAATTACTTTGTCAGTTCTGGAAACTATTTCCCACTGCTGCTGTCATTTGCATGACTTTGCTGGAGAACACAATCAAGTCAGCATTCACATAACACATGAAAGACCTTTCTGATTTGAAGTTCCTTAGACATCATTAAGCAGTTTTCTGGCCATCTGAGCTTAGCAAAAAATTGTTGAGTCTTTCATCCATTATAAAGGACAGGGAAAGCATCTCTTGGGGAGACAGGAAGCATGACAGATATTTGCATTGCAACAAATGCAGTTACTTCTGATGTGTTCCAGTCCCTTTTAAAGGGAATGGTGAATATAGAAAATAAGACATAATGACAGTTGCATGCTGTTCACATGCAACTTAAAAAATAATGGCAACATATGGTTATAACACATTATTTTCTGCAGAAGTAAGGTGAGTTTTAGTAGTAAGTATTTTTTGCTGTCAGAAAAATCTTTCAATTAAAGTGATCAAAAGGTAGGAACTAATCACAACCTGCCAGCCTCTACAAAAATGTGGGTTTTTTTTACTAGAGAGAGAGAGAGAGAGAGGGATCTACTGTATGCTAGGTCCAAAATTAGGATGCTTTTCACACTGTATTCAAATATACTTAGTATCTGTCTCAGGTGGATTTTATGCCATTCCTAATTCTGAAAATGTCTGTCTGAGAGACTCTCATTTTGTGTAAAATTACCTTAGAATAACTATATTTCTGTGTTTATAATATAATTGTTAATATTTTTAAAGATTACATGCAAAATACTTTTTTGACTAGCTGTGTTTGAGCAGCTCTTACAAAGCTGGAGGATGCATACAGCACTGTTATTTCAAACCATCCCACTGTGTCATTGTGGAATTTCTTCACAAATCTAACATAGTATGTGTAATCTTGTCAGGTGAGTGAGAGCTGTTTATTTTCTGTTGCATAAGAGAGAATGTATTCAGAAAGCTCAAGGACTTTGCTGGGTAATATGATTTTTGTGAAATATAATTTAAAATACTCTATGAAATTACTCCATTTCAAAATTGCATTATTTTGGTACACTTCTTATATATGATTTTTGTAGCAGCAATACGATTAAAATCTAATTACAACACACATAAATGTCATGGTTTAAAAAATAAATGGTAATGAAACAGAAAATTAAATATTTCAAGCACATGTTTTTCAGTTAATTTGAGGAGTCTGCTTCCGGCTTCTAGATAGCAAAATCCTGGTAACCGCATCTTAAAATTAGTCTTTATAAACCCATCTGATTTTTAAGACTAGCCGAGTAGAAACTGATGCATCATTTGTGATGTCTCTTCTTTCAGTCCTAATAATTTGTTGCTTCAAGAAGAACCAGAATTGAAATAGCCTTTTCCCTTCTAAATTGTGTTTTTTTTAACTGATACAAATAAAATCATATTTATCCAGTTCTTTCTGCAAGGATCTCAGCAAGATGAGTCTTTTCATTTTACAGCATAGGAAACACAGTATATGGAATAACCCTGTCCTGTCCTTAGACAGCCATCAGTTTCATTGTTGATGGTAAAAAATATGTAAAAAGCAAATATTTGCTTTATAACACAATTCAGATATTAAAAAAATTAAAGATGGTAGTTGTTCCTCCTATTGAAAGTTGATACTAGTATGTAAAAACAAATCCCTCTAATGGAAAATTCTTCCTTCTTATTTAATGGTAGGTGATTTTTTGTCTTTTTTTTTTTTTTTTTTTTAAGAGAAATATTATTGATCATCAGTGTTGATCTTTGACATTGGCAAAGGAATGTTTTGCTGCCATGGGGCAAGCAGACCGTGGGAGCAGTCAACTCTTGAGAGCAGAAGATGAGTGATCTCAGAAGCTTGTAAATTATTCTTTACTGAGAGCCCAGTAAATGTCTCCCTTGGGAGTAACAGACAGAAACAGAGAGATGTAGAGTCACAGAAGGGTATTCACAGCAGTTCCCTATAGATGACAGAGGGGCCTCATCTTCCAAGGCGATGCTGGAGGCTACGTATCCATTCTTGGAATCATAGAATATCATAGAAAAATTAAGGTTAGAAAAGACCTTCAAGGTCATCTGATCCAACCATCACCCTACTAACAACATCACCCACTAAACCATGTCCCTACACACCAGGTCCAACCTTTCCTTGAACACCTGGGAACTCCACCATCTCCCTGGGCAACCCGTTCCAATGCCTGACCACGCTTTCTGAGAAGAAATGTATCCTAATTGTTTTAATTGTTGTGCTCTTTGTTCAATTCTTTAATTGGTGAAGAGTAGGGACATGATGTTTCAACTTTTCCACACACCAGGAACATCACCCGAATGCCAGGACTTTTCAGCTATGATGGAGAGAGGCTTGGCAACTACATCAGCCAATTCCCTCAGGACCCTGGGATTCATGTCATCAGGTCCCACAGACTTGTGCCTGTTTAGATTCAACAGGTGGTCTCAAACCTGCTCTTCACTTACAGTGGGTGGGACTTTGCTCCCCCAGCCTCCATCTATGTGTTCAGGGAAATGAAAGACTTGGGAAGCCCACCTACCAGTGCAGACAGAGGCAAAGAAATTGTTGAGTGCCTCAGCCTTCTCCATGTCTGTTGTTGCCAATTACTCAGATACAGAAACTCACTTCTAATATAAGAAATTAGCCACCTATGATCACTTACACGCTACTGTTTTTCACCCCTCAGTCTATTTTCACAAATGTTAAAGGTACATGGTGGCCCTTGGGGACTCCTCCTGTCACCCCAGCGCAGCAGCCCAAAGGGAGCTGGGTCCTCTCTTGTGCTCTTCCTGGAGGCTCTGTGCAGAAGGGATGGCACATCCCGCACTGGGGCTGGGGGATGGGAAAGAAGCAGTCACACAACCCCTGAGAATTGGCAACAGAGTTCTTTATTGCGGGGACATCCTGCAGGTAAGCCTGCAGGCTGTCCATGGTGTTTGGCAGCTCCAAGCTAATGCTTGGGATGGAGCCTGCGCGATGAGTAGGGAGCTCTCCGGGCACTCGTATGACGCTGTTGGGGTGCTCTGATGGCACAGAGTGAAGACATGCTGGGGTAGTTGCAGGTCTGATCTGGCTGAGGTGGATCCACGTCCATTGATTCCTCCACATCTTCTGGTGGAACCTTCTCCATGGGCTCCACGGTGTTTGGCAAAAGGATGAGCCAGTCCTTGCCTGGGACTGCCCACATGGGATGCCTTGCATCTGGAATGTTTTCAGGCCAGGGTGCTGAACCAGGGGGTTGTCCAGTTCCATGCCTAGGTCCCATGCCACCATCTGGTTCATTTCCATGCATGGATTTGACACTGCCGTCTGTTTTGCAGCCATGGCTGGGTCCCACGCAGTATTCTGGACGATAGGCATGCCTCTGCTTCCCGTGGCTGTCTGCCTGATGCTCTGGCCATCGGCCCTCACCACCGTTGCACAACTGGTTAGGCCCATGCCCCCTGTTGCTGTATGACTGAGGGGGCGGCCTGTTCCCTGCATTGTTGTGGTGCCAGTGGTACTGCTTATACGTGTCTGTGGGCTGGGTGCCAGATGTCCCATGGGCACTGGTGTCAGTTGTGCTGTAGGCACTGCCCCTTCGCCCATAACACGTCTCCTTGTTAGGTGCACTCCTTCTCAGTGCTTCCTCGGACTGCATTGCTGTCCTCACACCGAGGAGGCCTGCCACTCGCCTTGCTGCTTTGGCTCTTCTTCCTGCCACACAAGCTGGCTGTCAGTGCCTAGAAGCTCAGCGAGTGGTGGGCCAGCTGCAGGGGTCCTGCTTTATAGGGCCTGCAGCAAAGGCACAGCAGTGGTGGCCACTGTGACCACAGCAAGGCTCTGTGGTGGAGTGGCCCACGCATGGCCAAGGATGGCTGTGTTGGAGACGGCCTGGAAGATGCCCTCACGTGGACAAGGAGGAGCACTGGGGGGGCTGAGGGCCCCTTCTGTGGGGCTGGCTCCCCCAGGTCATTTGGCTTGCCAGAGAGAAAGGCTGCCCCTCGGCCACAGGGATTGTCCTCCACCTCTCATCCTGTGCCCTGGGTTTATTTTTAACATTTTTTTTTGGTAATTAAAATTAATTTATGGAAAAGAACAGAAGCACGGTACATCTTCAGCCCTAATGCCCATGTGCACTTTGTGCTCTGAGTGAAGAATTTCTTCCTCACATCACATCTAATCTAAATCTCCCCTCCATTTGTTCAGAGCCATTATTCCTTGTTCCATCATTATACTCCCTGATACAGTCCCTCTCCACTTTCTTTTAGGCCATTGTTATGGGTTAGGTTAGGTGGCAAAACTGCAGGACCTTGCAAATTACATCCTTATCTACCATGTTCCACATGACTTTTGCCAGCTCAGGTTCTAGCCTCTCATCAGTCTTAGACTGATCTCTCTGAGCATCCTCTTCTCCAGGCTGAACAGCCCCAGCTCTCTCAGCCTCTCCTCACAGGAGAGGTGCTCCAGTCCCCTCATCATCTAGGTGTGCTTTTGCTGCATTCTGTCCAGTATGGCCATGTCTGGAGACAGCACTGCAGGTGTGTACTGTGGCTTCACCCCTCACCACTGCGTGAGTAGAGGGGAAGGATCACCTCCCTTGACCCAATGGTGATACTTTGCTTAATGAAGCCCTGGATAACATCAGCCTTCTTTGCAAAAAGAATGTCTGTTTGGGTTTGGTTCTCAAACTGTAGCAGCTTCTCTGTTGAACTGTAGGTTGCATGGAGGGAGGCACAGTTATATATCTACTGATGTATCAGTGCTCTTACAAAGGTTGAGGGTTGAGTGGTTTTCCCTCTGACTGGATCAGGGGTGCCTGAGGTTAGGACATAGTGTCAAGCTGCTTGAAGCTGCAGAGCATATTGGTACCTTCAGGCTGTCCCACTTTGGAGTGAACCAGTGGTTCTCTTTGCCTGGTATGTGCTGCAGAGTGACGAGTGTGTGAAGTTTTCCAGTCACCCTCCTCCATGTCTCCCCCCACCTTCCCCCCCCTCCCCAGCATTTTTCCTTGTATCAGTCTTTAGAGTTCATGTGGTCAAACGTGTTCTTTGCTTGTCCTGCTCTTTGCGTGTTTTGTTTGGGTTGGTGGGTTGCTTTTGGTGGTGTGATGTGGGCTTGATTCTATTTTCTATTGCTGTCATAATGTCAGTGCCTGTTAACTTTTTTCTTTGGAAGTCACAAATATTCTTTTGTGGTCAGGAAATGTTGTTTAACTTCATTAGCTCAGACCATCTTTTTTAAAGGTAAGTGCAGTGAAGTGCACTTACCTTTACAAACCTAACAAAGGTGTGATAAAACACAATCCAGTCCAGGTTTCTCAGATCCTAACTTAGTGGTAGGATGGGGCAGCATCCTTACTCTGTAGCCTTTAGCCACTTAGATGTTAAAGATGTCTGTATGAAGAACATTTTCCTGTGTTTTGCTTTGCTTTGTTTGTTTTGCTTTGAAAAGTGAAAACTGCTTCTAATGCAAACTGTTTGTGGCATATTCATGACTCAAGTGTATCCCATCTTATTTATGATGCAAAAGACAGGAGTGCAGCTGCTTTAGATGCAGGCACATCGAGCGGCTGCTTCAGACCGTGGCTGGGCAGAACTGTGCATTGGCAGCTGAGCATAAATGGGGTCCCCAGCAGCTGTGCCTCCAGCTTTGCTCCCTGGTACGCACTCTCACAGGGTAGCAGGAGGTACTCAGGCAGCAACTTGGTGGCCTCAGCTGGCCTTCCAGCTGGACTTGCCCTGAGCAAGTGGAAATGACTGTGTGGCTTCCTTGCTGCTGGTTGCTGTCAGCCTCCCTGCATTAAATGCTGCCCAGGAGCTGCAAAACTGGAAATTAAGTGCTGGTTTGGGCAAGACAGAAGCTGGCAGCTTTTTTACTGCATGTGATATACTAGTAGCCTATCCCTACAAAGGCATGCCTGATTACAGCCTACCTCCATTAATTATCCCTTGGATCTCTTCTATTTCCTTCTGTCATTACGTAACGATTTTAAAGTTCTTGTGGTCTTGTTGCCTTTTTCATAGGAAATGCCCTCTTCTAGGATTGTTTGTGCAAACACCTGGGCTACAGTCGGGCTCGTTAGCATCTTCACTGTTTTCTTAATCAGTGATATTTTTGTTCCTCCAGGATGTGCAGGCATAATTGTCTGGGATCTGAATGAAAGCACAACTGCTTTTTCACAGGCACCTTGGTAATTGAAGGTGTCTGAGTAAGTAATAGGACAAAGTGAAATAACGGAGTTATTTCATACCCTAGGGGCCCAAAGAACAACAACAGCAAATTCCTGGACTAAATTTTAAGGTTCTTCAAAGCAATGAGTGCTGTATTTATTGACAATTTAACTGCTTGGGTTTCTATGTGAAGGAAATACGATGAGACAGAATTCATTCTAAAAGGTTGTAGCCAACGATCAAGCTAATTTCCAACCATTGAATAAAGACACAAGCCAGTAGACATTGGCTAAAGAATGAAGCAAGGGAGCTCTCTCCAGCTAGTTATTAGCGGTCATCCTTCCTTCCACCTTGTTTTCCATCCTTCCTTCCACCTTGTTTTCCGTGGCCTTTGTACACCCACTGTTATACTGTCTGCACAGCAATGGCACGGAGGGGAAAAATAATTGTGGATTTTCATACTGTACACTTCACGTAAAATACTTCCAGGACAGTTTCAGAATATGAATGCCTGATGTACAGCTAAATAAATTAAAGACAGAAGGTTTAGGTTAGGGATCAAAGTCCTCTCAAAAGAGTAGAGAGCAGAGTGGTAGAAAGTCTAGTTTGAAAAGATTATATCCAGGAAATGGATTAATTTAGTGCTCTGTCAGGAACTTCTGTTTGTCTGTGCTGTTTTTACCTCAGTGGTGAAATTTTTCTGTAGTGCTTGCTGTTGGTTGTCGTTGCTCCAGCTAAAGGCAATGGTAAAGTACACTCTAATATTCACACAACCCTGAATACTTCTGACATTTTTCAGCTCTGCTCTGTGCTCCATGCAAAGCATGATTAAATAAACACTGTTTTCATTTTTACTCTAGCAGTATGTCCAGGAATAATTTGAGCGTATCTTCTGTTGGAAAATGTTCAGAGGTCCGTAGGAAGAGAGACTTTAAAAACACTTAGTAAGGCAGTTAAAAAGTTGTGAATCATCTTGTTTGTAAGGAAGGAATTCTGTATAGTTTTATAATGTATATCATTTGTGTGCCTGGTTATAGCCAGAAGGACGAATGGACTGTGATTATTATCTTCTCTACAACTGCATGGGTTTCATCTGTGTGAGAGTTGGGAAACAGAATTAATATAAATCATTCAACAGTGTATTCTGTTTTTGAAATGTGATTGATGTGAAGGTCAAACTAGTATGGGATTCCAGTGCGTTTTTGCATGGTGGAAGTGGAAAGCGGCAGTAAGCCTCACATATAGCTCCCATAGTGAGCAGTTGGTCATCTGCCTTGCCAAACTACATGTCTTCCTTGTCCTTCCCAGCTGCACTAAAAGGAGTTGAGTGGGAAGGAGGTCTGGGAAGGGATAGAGTTTCCCACAGTGGATGGAGTACAGATTTTTTTTATTACTATTATTATCTTTTTCTGCCCTTGCAATGTGTTCAGTCTCTTCTGGCCAGCAATGTGGGGAAAGAAGCCCGCTTCTGCCCCATCTTGCCATCCTCTGCTTTCAAGTTCCTTGCTATGGGAGGAGAGAGGTTTTTCATTGCAGTGGTGTTGTCCACGTCTGGGCCATGGTCTGTGTGTTCAACCAGGCTGAAATCACTGTCCTGTTATACGGTGACTTTGAAACGCAACAGAGTAATGTGGTTTAAAATGTAAATGTCTGTCAGGCTTCCAGCATGTGTTTGCTCATGCACAGTGCTGTGTTTGCTGGCCTGGTCCAGCACAGTCAGTGGGTGTTTTGTTGCTGACCCCTATGGGAGCCTGGTCAGGTCTGTCGTGGGCGGCTTGCTTGGGGTGCTCACAAAAGAGCCTGCACAGTGGTTGGTCTGTGCTTGGATGTGTAGCTGCTGCCACAATGAGACTCAGGAAATACATGTAAAACAATGAGATCTATTTTAAAATGTATGGAGGAAAAGAGTGGGTATTTCAAAGCACATTCATCAGCAGTCAGATCATTTTTGTGCCCATACTGTACTTTTCTCCTTCCATTTTTTTGTCCATGGTCAGTCCTTAAATTATGATTTTCTAATCAGGGACCTGCATGCATTTGTGTATTGTCTGCAAGAGTAGAGTCCTGATGTCACACAGGACATGAGAATAATAACTAATCCAATTTATTTATTTTAAATTGAGTCAAATGAAAGAGGTAACTCCCTTGTTTCAGTTAACAGTTACATGTCAGAATGGATGTTCATTTTTTATTAATGCCCCTTGTTGTGGAAGGTTTCTGACCTCTGTATGTGAACAGCTCAGTCCCAGGGTTCTTAATTCCTGTATATGATTTTAAACACAAACATAAATTGTGTTGCCATTGACATCAACATACTGAATGATATTTTTAACAACTAACCAGCAAGACTGTTAATACATGTTTTGGCACTGTGTATTGCTTGAAAAGTTTTGTTTTGTTTTTTTCCTTTTTTCTTTTTCTTTGTAAAAAGACATCCAACCTATTTTTATTAGTATCCAGCAATTCCAGAATGAGATGATGTGTTCTCTACTTGTGTTTTTTACTTTGCTATATGGGAGACTGAAAACTTTTATCCACCTTACCTGTTATCACAGTTTTGATTCAGCATTAAACACAGCCTTAAGGTTGCTAGTGACAGATTCAGAAAATCACAGCCACGTGATGCAGAGTCCTGATCTGATATAAATTTGCTCTGCTAGTACAGATTGTTTAAACACATGGGCAGGTTAGCTCTGTACCAGCGGTCAGATCAGGTGTTGTCTGTTTTCCTGCTGCTAACATGCAGCAGGCATATAAAGCACAAACACGGTGTAAGCTGTGTATTGTGTGCTCTCGCTATTTCGACAAAAGTGAGATTTTATGTCCATGTCTGTTGTGGGTCAGACTGGTGTTGGCTGGATGTAGCTCATGGCAACTCATAAATGTTCAGCCCTGTGTTTAGATGATAGATTAATGTCATTTCAGGCTTGTCTTTAAATAGATTGAAAGAAGCAGCTTATCACTTACTGAGCTACAATGAGGGAAAAATTACTGGATGCTTTCTCTTTTGAATCATTCTATTCATCTTTATGATTTGCAAAGTCAGTTGGGGGTTTTCTTGCTTTTGGCTAAATTTTGAGTTTCTGCAGCCAAGCCATGGGGGAATCCAGCCACGTACTTGTGATCCTATAAAGTCCTTGAACTTCTGAGCTAGGCACCAAGAATATATTAATTCCTGAAATGGCTGATTGTTCAGGTTATACTAGATTTATTTGCCTCTTGATCTTCCTTTTCCCAGGGCCCAAGCCTTGCAGTTCCCAACACAAAACTTGTTTTTTTGCGGTTGGCCATGAAGAAGGTCACTATCTAAACTAGGGAGGCAGCAGAAGGTGTATCTTAATTTGGAGCACCAGCTGTGGGAAAATACCCGTGTATGCAAGTTCAAAGACCCCCACAACAGCCAATGTGCTTCAGTTTGTCACTGAGGGAGGAGGATTGCAATAAGGAGGATTGCACACACAATTTAAAGACTGATCATCTGTTAAAACCTAACAAAATAAAACATGAACTTTCATTTCCCCTCCTATTCAAAATAATTAAAAAACCATCCTGCTTCAGAGGCCTTAACTGGCTAGAACTCAACTTATGAGTGAAAACACTGGTACTGAAGGCTCTGCTCCATTTAGTGCAGTCTTCTGTTACATTGCTGGCCATTACGTTTCACCCAGTTACTATGTACGAAGGCCAAAGACTTATAAGGCCAAACATCTCAGCTCTTGAAAAAGCCAAAGCATGTGCCGGCTGTAGAACGGGAGAGGCCAAGCAGAGCATTGCTTGGGTGGGAAGATGTTCCATGTTTGCACCAACCTAGTGCAAACTGACAGTCTGCAGGGTGCTTTTAGGACATGTGAAACAAACTCCATCATTTAGAAGTAACTGCAGTAGAGCTGGTCCTGCCCTGAAGTGCAGAGTCAGACCTTTCAGGATCTCTTCCAGCTCCCTGACCCTATCTCCCTCCCCACCTTTTTGCTTGCTTGTTTGTTTGTTTGTTTGTTTGCTTTGAGGAGCATACTTTTGTCATCTGTTTGGAAATACTGTAATTTTTTTTTTTTTCCATTTTATTTGGATGTGTGACCCCTGGTTGTTAAGCAGCTGATGAGGTGGCAATAGCTGCAGCAAACACTTACCTTCCCTTTCAAAAAGGCACTGCATCACTACCAAAATGGTGAACTTGCTGATACTCCATATCGAAAGAGGGCAGGGAATGAATCTTCATTAAGGAATTTCTCTGATAAGTATTTTCTCCTCAAGGTTGACCTTCAACCTTGCTGGAAGCATCCTTCAGGCTCAATTCAGAGACCCAAGTGGTCACTGAGCCACTTTCTCCTTGCTCTTTTGACAAGATCTTATTGCTGGAGCAGATGTTTCTTAATTGTGCTTGGAATTCCTGTGGAAATGCTTTCTCTGCATTTCTCAAAAGCTACCTCATGCTGAAAAGGAGCTTAAAAATACTCGGTGTGTAAAAGTCCTGTTGTTTCAAGTATTTCCTGTTCACACGTGCAAATGCTGAAGACTGATTTATTTATTTTTTTTTTTCTGCTGTGAATGAGAGAGGTTCTTGTAGTGCTGGTGGAGTTTTGCCATTTTGTATAAGCAGAGGACATGGCTCTTCTCAAAGCACCTTTATGTACATATATAGTTTTAATAAAAATATCAGTGTGAAGGCTTTTAGGCAATGTGTAATACTGTTTTGAGTATGACCATACCATCACATTGCATCTCCGGTCTATGTGGAATTAGACTTGTGCTATTACTCTGGATATAAAAGATATGAATTATTTTGGTTGCTTATTCTGCCAAATTGTTAATCTGGGAAAAAACAGCTATTTTTGTTTAAGATGTTATTAGCTATACAGTTAGAGTGTTAATGGTTATACAGAAATGTTCAGCTTTTATCTCTGATTTTGTTTTTTACTTTGTTGCTCTTTTCCTTCCCTGGGAGTAATTGCTGTTTCATTGTGTATGTAGCCTTGAATCCCATCGCATTCCTTTAAAATATAAAATGTGCTTTCTTAAACAAGTCCATCACAATATTTACTGCAGTCTGGCTACAAGGACTGCCCAGTGAATATTACAGCCATATCACTGAATGTTAGAAAGACATCTTTACAACTTTGTCCTTGTTATTAATGACTTAAGTAATTTATTTCGTGTTAAACAATCTTGTTGTGTTAACAATTTCTCTACTGTTGCTTTGTCATCTTTTGTGTAGGCTTGTTGATTGTTGCAGCTAAGCTTTATTATAAAGGTCATTAAAATGCTCAGGGAAACTGTCATGCCACTCCTCTTATCTAAGCACAAGTGAAATATATTTAACAATTCACCTTCAAATAGCAAGATCTTAAGTGATTTTTTTGAACATTGATTAAATGTTTTAATATGCTTGCTGTGGTCAGATAAAGCAAACCTTACACTCTTGCAAGGCCTGTGTAAAGATGAGAAAACTAGTGAGAAAATTCTCCTGCCTCTTTCATACTGTAGTGTTTTAAGTTACATTAACAGGATTTTCTCTTCCGGCCTTAAGTTTGGTGCATGAGTGTGAGGTCTCATCTTACAACTGATAAATTAAACAACAGTTTCAACGCACTTGCTATAATTATCTGAAATCACAGAATTACACGATCACAGAATCACAGAATCGTCTAGGTTGGAAGAGACCTCCAAGATCACTGAGTCCAACCTCTGACCTTACACTAACCAGTCCTCCACTAAACCATATCACTCAGCTCTACATCTAAATGTATTTTAAAGACCTCCAGGGATGGTGACTCCACCACTTTCCTGGGCAGCCCATTCCAATGCCTAACAACCCTTTCGGTAAAGAAGTTCTTCCTAATATCCAACCTAAACCTTCTCTGGCTCAACTTAAGCCCATTCCCCCTCGTCCTGTCACCCGGCACGTGGGAGAACAGACCAACCCCCACCTCGCTACAGCCTCCTTTAAGGTATCTGTAAAGAGCAATAAGGTCGCCCCTGAGCCTCCTTTTCTCCAGGCTGAACAAGCCCAGCTCCCTCAGCCGCTCCTCATAAGACTTGTTCTCCAGACCCCTCACCAGCTTCGTTGCCCTTCTCTGGACTCACTCGAGCATCTCCATGTCCTTCTTGTAGTGAGGGGCCCAAAACTGAACACAGTACTTGAGGTGCAGATAAAATAAATAAATATAATTCTGAAATAACATTGTCTATGAGCCTAACTTAGAGTTTATACTGGAATGCACTGTTTAGTATGCATATCTATGTTAAATTGTAGTGGCAGCTTTACATAGAGGGCAAATGCTCCATTATTGCTAGCAATGCTTAGGGATTTGCATTTACTTCAGAATGTCGGAACTTGCATTTTTGGATCAAAAAGGCACCGTGTTTTACCATTGTGCACAGATATTTTCCTGGAACCATCAAGCTGCATATATGCAGTATACTTATACTGTTATATTTACAGATAATATCCTTGAAAGTGTTGTGTTCATGCAGTATTTCTGCAGCTATTATGTTGTTCATATAGCTTGATAAAAATATTTTTAGCGTACTTTACGATGTATGCTAAGTGTATGTCACAATGGAATTAATTATTTCCATGGTAAAAATCTGTTGGGAACGTAGACTTCCCCAGGCTGGGGGTAGAAGAATTGGGATCAGTTAGTACATTTTCAGTTACCCGGTGCAGTGGGCCGGGCCTGGCAGACCACTAGAGATGTTTTTGCATTGCACCAGCTTTGCTGGGGCAGGTTGCTAGTGAAGACAGTGATGTTACCTAAATTAATTCAAAAAGGAAGAAGCTCTGTTCAGGTTAAGGGCCACTGATTTATCATGAGGCAGGGTGATCAGATGCACTAGAAGCGTCACCATCCTGTCCTGCCTGCCTAGGCCTTGAGGGTTTGGTACCTCCATTTCCCTCTGCTTCTCTCGCTGGAATGGTGGCATGGTTCTTCCATGCACCCTGCATGCAGAACATAGTCAGAACCCATCCCTATCAGCTCTCAAGCACCCTAGAGAAGCCAGATAAAAATGTATGTCCAAAAAAAAACCTGTTTGGTTACATTGAAAAATTGCTTAGAACTATAAATCCTGTTAAAAACACAAACCTTCCTAATCTCTTTCTTGGCACCAGTACCAGTGCAGCCTTTTCACTGGTTATAAGAGGTATGTTTTAATTCATGGATCCCAAAGATGTCAAACCTGCCAAACAACAGCTTGGTCACAGGTTTAATGTGCTTGGAGTAGGATTGTCATCTCTTTTAATACCCCCACAGCTGCTGCCCCACCTCCCTGATCGCATTCTGTGCCCAGGGCCTGCAAAATTTGGGGTGCAGCTTTTTTTTTTTTTTTTTTTTTTAATTTAATTTAATTTATTTCAGGGTTTGCAGTGATACTCTTGGCTGTCATTGAATCAGTGGCAAAACTCCTTTTGGCTTATATAGATGGAGAGTTTTTCAAGTGCTCTTTAAAGAAAATGGGTTGCACCCAAAGTTTCTTAGTCTTTAAGAAGCTCTTTAGGGAAAATAACCCTTTCTTCTGTGCAATTTTTAGTTGAAAGCCCTTCTCTTTGACTGATGCTGAAGGTATTGAATTTGCTGCGAGTGGGGCACGTTTGGGGGAGCTCATAGAAGCAGGAGCTTCTGGCCTTTGCCCATAGGGTCTTTCTACCAGATGCTGCATCTCTGAGGGCTTGGAAGGGCCTCATCTTCTCCAGTCTCATGATGCATGTGGCATTTTCTGGAGCTCTGGTTCCGAACACCAGTTCCTTTCTACTCTTTGAACATTTTAATATTTTTATTCTTGATTCAGGCTGTAGGAAGGTGGTCTGTGCCTCTCTAATTTTGAACTTGAGATAACTGGGATACTGCAATGTACTCTACGTGAAGTTCTTTTCTTCTTTTTTTTTTTTTTTTTTTAAATGAAGGTCCATGCAGCAGCAGTTCAGGTGGTTGACCAGAAGTTTATCTGCAGTGGTCTGCAATGACTTTTGTGGTACATTTTGCAGTTGCAGATGTTGTGTCTGTCTGAAGTTCTTGGCTGTTACAAGCATAGATGATATTTGAGAGATCTCCTGCTGCTGTGTGGTGGCTAGGTAAAGTTGAGGTTCTTGTTTAGAGTGTAAATCTAAGCAATACACTGTCAGGTTGGTCTCAACAAACACCCTTTGACTTTAAAATTTACTTCCTGTACAAGTCTGCCAGAATCAACACTGTATGAACTTGAAGGCAAGAACCTTCCCCAGCATTTTTGTAAGAAACAAGTCATGACCAGGGGCTGTGTTTATTTCCTGAGATGGTAAAGGGGGCACATCCTTTCCTTTGCTTTTATTGAAAGAGGATTTAACAATCTTAGATCCATGTGGAGGCTGAGAATCATCCTTAAGCTTACCTACGCATGGAAATAAACCTGTAACTTCCTCTTATGTTTTTCCAAGTCCATCTGAATATAAATAGGCTTGTTAGGGAAAGTAAACAATGGGAGAGAGGTTGAATTGTCATTAGACAATGAACTGGTGAAAATAATGTCAAAGGCAAAGCTTCCTAACCACTGGTAGATTCTCAGGAATGTGGCCCAGAGAAGTCCTCTGCTTCCATGCTCTCACAGCTGCCTTGTATTCAGGCCACTTTGCTGGTGCCAGTGTGCCTTATAGTTTCTGTTTTAGCACGAAAAGGATAACCATAAAGCTTAAATTGGTTCTCTATTTAGAAACACACACCATTCTGAAAGAAATATACCAGTAGGATGTGTTTTCAGCTAAATTGTGTGGAAGAGGCTCAGAACAAACATGGCCTTCCAGGAGCACATGGTCATGTGTACACCATCCTTATTTATTTATTTATTTATTTATTTATTTATTTCTGTTGGTTTTGCTCTGTTTGTTAATATTTAAATTAGGGCTCAATTGCCTAGTTTTAGGTGCTGATAACCCTAATATTAATCTCTTCATACTTCAGCAGTGGGTCAATTGTAGAGGTTTGTGCACTATAGAGAAGTACACAAGAAAAGGTAATTGGCAATATTACCTTGCAAAATGGAATGGGGAGCAGTGGAGCAAGCACTTTTGCTGGAGGCAGTAGCAGTGCTACCAAACAAATGTTTTCTGAGAGTGTAGGAATTTCTTGTGGGACTCATGGCATTGTGCCGTGCTGTTGTTTACTTAGGAAAGATCTGTGCAAGTAGCTCCTGCTGTTCCACTGCAGCCTGCTTCTGGGGCTGGGCTGGGCACATTCGCCCCCCGACGGACTGGGGAAGGCACTGCCTCTGCAGGAGTGGGTGTACTGGAAAGGTGTAAACTATCCTTCAGGTTTAAGCTAGTAGCATAAGCCTTTTTCTCAAAAGGCTAAGAGCTCTGGGCTTCTGCCTAGTTGAGCTTATATTGTATGTGCAGTGAGGCTGACAGGAATCAAGCTGGTACATGTTTCTGAAGCTGTTTGCATCGTTCTAAAACTGTGCATTAACAACTGCTGCAAAAAATAATAATCTGAAGTAGTTGTAGCACTGAAATTTTGTTTAATTTAATATGTATATGTGTATGTATGTTGGTAGTCCTTCCAGGCTGTTTTTATGTGGCCTAGGACATCCTAAGTTTTTTGTTTTGTTTTGTTTTGTTTTTCCTAATGAAGTTGTCTGAATTAGTCTCCAACAAGTGGCTTCCCCAGACTCTGAGGTGATCAGTAAAGTGAGTTTACTGCTTACTGGGAGTGACAGCTCCCAATAAAGCAGTGGCTTGCCTGTATACAGAGATGAGTACATGGCAAAGTCAACGCTCATGAATGTCTGGATTTAAATACAGCTAAAGGCAAGGCCAAACATCTAAAAACTGAGTGCAAAGAGCTAAATGAACTGGCATTTTCACCTTATCTCCTCTTCTTCCTTCTCCACCTGCAAAGACTGCATATTGGTCTGGCTTGGGAGCTGGATGCATCTTTCCTCCTTCTCCAGATGCAGGAGGCTAATCCCTTTCTCTGACTGTTTCTACCTGGAAGTTTTCTAGACTTGACTGCAGATGATCTTTGCTTGAGGGGAAAATACAAAACAAAACAAAAGGTTCTGGTGACAAAGTTGGCTTTACACAGAGGAAATGAACAACATTCTAGTTGTGGTGCTCTCTCACAGCAATTCAAAGAGTAAGGCACATTTAATGTGTTCATGGGCATATACTGAGACACCTCTTGTAGCAACAATAATATCATCCTCAATATTCAATAGTATTGATATTTGGCATTCTGTTTTTTCTGTGTGCAATTAATGAACCTCTGCCAGCAAAGGCTGGAGGAAAGTGGAGGAGAAAAGTGGTCATAGGATTTAGGAAGACTGTTAAACACATTTGTGCCAGCAGAGCAAATGGATGCAGTCGTGGGTGTGGTCATCTCCATCAGTCACATCTGTTTGTGACATTGTCTAGCTGCATTATGGCATCTTTTTCTCTTTTTTTTTTCTGTAGTGTGTGTATATACAGAGATACAATTATATGTATGCTACATATACAACATGTATGATAATTATATTAACAGTATAATAATTTTATTCAAATGTATATATAAAAAAAAGATTTTGCAAATGTAGGAAAGAAGTTGATCAAACACTGTATGTAGGCTTTCTAGTTCCAGCCAGTCCCGTGATCTCCATCTCGCTCTCTATAGGTACCTCAAGGGAGGCTGTAGTGAGGTGGGGGTTGGTCTGTTCTCCCACGTGCCTGGTGACAGGACGAGGGGGAATGGGCTTAAGCTGAGCCAGGGGAGTTTTAGGTTAGATGTTAGGAAGAACTTCTTCACTGAAAGGGTTGTGAGGCATTGGAACAGGCTGCCCAGGGAAGTGGTGGAGTCACCATCCCTGGAAGTCTTCAAAAGACGTTTAGATGTAGAGCTTAGGGATATGGTTTAGTGGGGACTGCTAGCATTAGGTCAGAGGTTGGACTTGATGATCTTGAGGTCTCTTCCAACCTAGAAATTCTGTGATTTCCTCTGCAGCATAGACACGTTTGATGCTTTTCGTGGAAATATTGCTTTACTGTCAAACTTGTCATTAAATAGACATAATTGTGCACTAAGGGTAGCTGGAGTTAAGGAGAAGATGCTTAAATATTCAGGTTTAAATGTGGTATTAACTACATTTTGAAGGCTGTAGCTCAGAAGAGAGGATGAGGAAGGCAGAAGTGAGAAGAGAGGGTGAAGAGAGGGCAGGCAGCAGCTTGGCAGGCACGGGGCATGGCTGGATGGGAAAAGTGCTGTGCAAAGCAGTGAAGGGACAGGAAAGGATGAAAAGGCAGGCATGAACTCCAGAAGTCCAGTGGCAACAGGATGCAGTTGCACAAGGTTTTCAGAGGGTGAGAAGGGGAGATGATGTAAATGTCCCAAGGATGTTTTGGAGATGAGTAGGTGAGAAGAAAAGAGATACTTCAAAGCTAGAGAAAAAAAAACACATGGTGGCTTGATCAACTAATGGAAACTGATACATATTTTAGTGGAGGCAACTGAGGAGTATGGAATTAAGGAGTATGATATAAGGAAGTCTATAGGTGGGATGGATGCAATTTGGAAGTGCTGGAGACGAACTTATGTTTAGTGAAGTAATTGCCTCTGATGCCAGGTGTGGTAATCACCCAGCATCAGAAAGCATGAAGACTTCTATTGAGCTGTGAAAGTTTTTTTATCTTTGAGTTTTCTCTCGTATTATATGGTTTAACCCTCCTTTTTTTGAATTGCATGGAATTTTCAAAATGAAGCACTTAATTATTTGGGCAGATACAAGATAGCTGCCAATTTGCCTTTCTTCTGTAATTTTTTCCTTAAGTTACTAGCAGTTTCTTCCTCTGAAGGGTTGTAAGGTAGGGCTTATGAAAAAACTGTTATCATATACACTTGAGCTTTGCACTGTATTTTCCCTTTTGCTTTTCCCCTCTACCCTTTAGAAGACAAGGAGTTGTGAAATTGTTCCTCACATCTGGCAGTGTGATCAGTGTTTCTGAAGTTGTTCCTCTATCTTCACTGAGTCTAAACAGACATTTTTTTTTTTGTTTTGTTTTGTTTTTTTAAGGAGCAGTGTAAGACAACAGTTACAATTTAAAGTTGATTTTTTTTTTTTCTAAGAGTTGGTTTATAAAATGAGAAGTACTGCCACGAAAATATCTCCAGTGTTCTTGCAGTTGCGCAGTGTGGAAGCTGGCTGCCTATGTAGTCCTTCAGCCTTTGGGGTCCAGAGGGTTCAGAGGTGGTTTGTGAGTGATGGCCCATGTGGTGCTCCCCTGCACCAGGCTGCTGGCAGCAAAGCCCATACTGGAGCAGTCCTTGGAGCTATCTGAGATATTTCAGGGACATACCCTGTTCCTGTCTCCCCAGAATAGCCATCCATAGCATTACTCAACCAATAAAAAGACCCATTCACAACTAACATAAAAAGATGAAAAAATGATAGTTAAAAAAAAAAAAAAAAGGATATAAGTTACAAATAATAATAGAAAAAAGAAGACCAGTTCTGTGTATAACTGTGAAAAAGAGAAGCAGGAGAAAGCACTTGGCAGTTACAGTAACACTTCAGGCTAATAAAAAGAGATAAGCATCAATTTCTGAGGATGACAGACATGTCTGCTCTCAGTGCTAGTCTCCTAAAGTTGTTTACATCTAATCTTGCCAGAAAATCCTATTTAAGGAAGATGTTGTGTGTCTGAAACTAGATTCTGCCTCTTTAGCTCTAGCTCAATAGACATGCTTGTGTTTAAGAGGAAAACAAACGCAGGATTTGCGTTGTTACGAGTGACAAGAAGGATGTCCTTGGGGAAGGCAGTCAAAGATGTGACTTTGCAGTGGTCTGGCAAGGATCTCACTGCATGTGGACCAAGAGAAATGGCCTGCAGTCCTGCGGACACTTGAGGTTGTGGAGATGGTGAAACACCCCAGTACTTCTTTTTTCTAACTTGATCACAAATTATCCAGCATGTTTACACAAAGAGGCTCATTTATTATATAATGAAAAGGAGCACAGCTGTATTTTTCAGCCATGGAAATTTCTATGCTACCGTGTTATGCTTTGATGCAGGCTTTTACCATACTTCTCATGGAGCTGATGGAGCGCATGTCACAGCAGCTGTTCAGAGTAGCAAGGGCACATGCATCTTTTGGAAGTGTGAAATGATGAGATATTCTTCTGCGGTGTGTTTTCCTGAAACACCAGTTCAGATAATGCTTGGGCAAATCCAGTCTTACTTCAAGCAACCGTGGCAGCCAGGAATCACGTTGGAGCAAGCTGTCCTCCTCTTTGAGGAAATGCAACTTCATCTAAATTTCCTCCCTTGAACATGTCAGACACTTGTTATTGTTTGCTGCTTCTCAGATCCCTTTCCTGTTCTTTTTTGAAGCCATTGTATGGCAGACTTTTCTTGGCTGGTTGCTTTCTGTTTACTATAAGAGAACAAAACAAAACAAAAAACAACACACATGGGCAGGTATCTGGGAACTAGTATTTTTTGAAACTCAGCTGTAGAGTTGCAACAGTGCTTTTGTAAACCAAGTCTAAAATATTTCAATCACTTTTTTTTTTCCTTTTTTTTTTTCTCTTTCTTTTAACACAAAGAATACTTTGTAAATAGCAAAATCCTCAGATTCATTGATTTGCTTGCTCTGAGGCATTTTTATTTAAAAGTCATATATTTGCACAAGTCAGGATGAAAGGAGTATGCTAAAAGGCATTGTTTAAAGACAAATTTTTAAATCACCTTACAGGCATAAACACAGCATTATTTTCAAAGGGGAAGTAGAAAATTTCAGATTTGTCATTGGATCACAGACTCTGTATAATAGAGTTGGAAAGGTTATAAAAAGTTTGCACTAGAAGTATATATTCATGTGTGTGTTGAAAATGAGAAACCTATTGGATGTTTATGAAAACATATTCATTTTTCAGGGACAGGTGACTATAAATGCAAAATTTGAGAAAGGCATTTACCTGCCAGAAGATGCGGAATTTTACTTTGTTTATGACGGATCCATGAAGAGGCACATAATGTTTGCTGCGCGGATAAGTGACAATGCTCTTCAGTCCCTAGTTCCAGGTGAGTGTTACTCGTTTTTATTTCTGATCTCTTTGCTATACTGCAGTCCCATTTTGAAGTTGGACATAACTGGGTGATTTGGGTAACTCTGTTTTATGGCTTTGTAGTGGAGGAAATGTAGGCATTGAATGATGGTCCTTAGGATGCAGCATGAGTTTAACTGGCCATAAGTTATGCTGCCCTCTGTAGCCATCTGTACCTGCATGGTGTCAGACACAGACAATGCTACAGGCAGGGCTTTCCTGGGTGTACACATAGTAGGGTGTGTAGGAAAATGCATCTTCAGGCATTTCATTGATTTTAGTCTGACTTAATTCTATTCAACAGTTCCATCCTACTAGAGTTTGCCTCTGGGAATTGTAATGCCTACAAAACTCACATTTTTGTCTGGGCTTTCCCTGAAGGCAGCAGTCAGCCCAGCTTGCAGTACCCAGGTGGTGGTGGCTTGGGGTGGTTGGAGCTCTGCTTGAGCCATGGGGAGAATCATCTGCAGGTGCCTTGCTGCAAGTAGAGGGGGTTTGAGCTCCCTCACAGCTGGCGTTGTCTCTCTCGGCCTTGGCGTTTTCCCTCTTGCTGGTGTAATATGAACCCTGACTGTTGTCGTTATCGTCTGCTTTGTGACCTTTTCATTTGTGGAGTAGGTGGCTATAAACATGATGTACCTAGGCAGTAAGTTCCACTTGTTATTTGTTCTTGTTTTCTAAAGGACATTTAGAATCTTAGAGTAACCAGTGAGTATAAAAAGGGAAAGTTTGCTGCTGTTACGTGGTGGCTGCTTTAGTCTGTAAATGCTAAAAGATTGTCATGAAATACAATGGGAGAAAACGCAGTGCTAGACTAATCCCAGGGTAGCAAGGTTATTTTTCTGAGATGCCTGAAATGACACTACTAAATGATTACTTCTCAGCTAGGATAAAAACAGGAGGCTGCAGGCAATGCTTAGTCCTCTGTCTGCTCTCAACAGGGGCCATTAGCAGATGAAAATAAAAGGCGAAGTTAAAATATGGCTCTGGTGTAGTTACTGTTGGTTCATAGTGGCCAAATTAAACATAAGGGAATGCAGAGCACTTCAAAAACAACTGCAGATGTGGTAAGCACATGCTTCTGCAGATATAAGACTGCATATAAACTTGTAGTTATTGGGAGGCTATTGTAGGAAATTTAGATTTGCACCCATAGTATGTCATGGCAGCTCTCCAGTAAGACGTGTGAGTACAGGATGCACACCTTACGGATGTGTGACATTTATCCTCACCTGGTTGGCAAAGAAAGAGGAAAGGTGGGGTGGGATTTTTAAGTGGCAAATTCCCTTAGACTTCGACAGTCAGGGTTGTAAATTAGACAGTTGATACAACATTGAATCAAGCCTGCCAAAAGTATGAAATGCGCATTTGTTAAAAGCATCTAGGTTTTGGCCTGCATGGAGATGCTGGGTAGATTAAAAAATGTGTGTTAATAAATAGATGCGATGTATTCCTCAGAGTTCATGTTGCATGCTACTGTGACATTCTTTTTATGGGCGTCTCTTGTAATTCTTATCCAGGTACTTTCATGCTTTTGATTTTTGGTGTTTAGTACTGAGATGGTTACCTCTTCTTTCTCTTGTAGTTGAAGAACCTTCATATAGAAGGACTGCTTTAAAAATGCACTATATCAGTATAACTGGAGGACTGGCAGTTCAGAATCTAGTCAAATCCAAGTTCATCAACAGAAATGCTTGGTGGGTGCCTGACAATAAGTAGGTGTAACTAGAGGGAAGAAGAAAGTAATTCTGGATGAGTAGTCACCGCTCTTACAGGATGAGAAAAGAGGAAAAACTAATTAATTTTCTGAGCATATATAATTTTAATGATTAATTTACATTATGATTTTAGGCCATGGATGCCAGGAAGAAGTTTCTGTCTCTGTGTTAATGTACACAAGAGGATACTCACCTGTGGTGCTCGGCAGCTGTCCTGTCACCTACAGAGAGAACCTGACTTGCAAACTGTCTCGTTTTCTGGTCAATCACACAGAATGCATCACTGCCACTAGTCACAAGGTTTTACTGGATAAGTTTGGGCTAACAATAAAAGAGCTGCAGTCCCTGGATAATGATTTGACAATGGCCATTGCTCATGAAGAATTGCCATCAACGTGGAACATCCTTGGAAGCTACTCAGAAGGTGGTAAGATTTTATTTCAGGTTGGAAGGCTTCTAGTGGTGACTTCCTGCATAGGTCAGAGCAGAGTCTCTCAGCATTTTATTGAAGGTTTCCAACCCTTCTGCTTTATTTTGTGATTATGATGAAAAGTTGTTTGAGAAGGGTACTCAGAGATTTTGGTGTGCGCCCAGAAGTTTTAAAAATAATTGTGGCTATTGTAACTCAGTCTCTCCAGAAGATTTTTGTACTTTGACTCACTGTTAAAATAGCTTTTATAAAAAGACTCTGCTTTTACAAGATTAAAGGGTTGTCTCTTAAAAAGAATTGTAGTAGTAATTGTAGTAGTAGAGTATCTCTACCGTGATTCCAACCAAGTGAAGTGTTTTAATTGTGCAGACAAAAAGGAGACGAAGTATACAGTCATAAAACAGAATAATGTGTTACTGTAGGCGTTTGGATATGTAGAGTAAGCATACTGTTTATCATAGTTCTGTAAGTATTTATGCTTTACTTGCAACTATGATTATTCTTAGGGGAGAGTATCATTAACCAAGTTTTGATTTTTTTTTTTTTTTAAATAGAAAGTGGAATGAAAATATACATGAAACCTTACACTAGGGTATGCTATTGAAAAATTTTGTAACAAAATCAGGTGAAATTTGCCTGGCTTCATGTTTCATTGCAAACACAAAGCTGTAGTTACTTTTTGCTGAAGAGTGTAATTTTTTTTGCAGACTGAGTTGATTTATAGCTGAGGTTGGAAACAGTGTTAAACTTGATGGCTTCACATGTTTTTCATTGAAAATTTGGTACTTTTGGCTGTTTTCCTCTTAGTACTTTAAATTGCTAAAATTTGGAGGACAGGCAGTTTCCATATGAGCCAAACTGAAGGAGAGATTCATGCAAGCTTTTGGGAACTGAAAATACAATGCTTAGCCCATTTCTCTGGGTGAGGGTTTTTCCCTGTCTTAAATCTTTCTAATTCTTAATGACAGTCAGCTTGAAATCCGCTACTGCCTTCCTCAGGAGAAGGATAATTTTTGTCTGTCTGCTGTAAATAGCTCTTTCAAGAGATGTAAAAACAAATACCAAGGCTCATTCAAATATTGGCTAGACATTGGATTTACTTGTTTCATTTTCATGTGTAGTAAATATTTGTTCACATCGCTCAAATTCTGGAATGACTGTTTTGTAGCAGTGAAGATCTTGATTCAAAGTCTGAAGAAATCAGCTGTAGTTTTTTCACAGATTTCGCTAAGCTTTTCATCAAAACCAGCTGAAGCCCAGTCCAGAAGTAACAGCAGGACACCAGAGCTAGTGAGAGATGCTTGGCCAAATCTAGATGCCTACCTGTTTGCCTGAAACTCGGGGAAGTTTCTGCTGTGTGTGTTGTGAGTCTGGGGGATCAGAGACCAGCACAGCCAGTACCAGGCAGAGCTCTGCCAGGGCAGCTGCTACCCAAATCGCAAATTTTTAGTTTTGCTAGCTGTCAATTTTGAGGTGTACTGCAGCATTTATACATTAAATTGCTCAGACTCAGTGGTCATTCATGCCTCTTGTGGGGAGTGTGTGTCTAACCAGGAATCATAGAATCACAGAACAGCTTGGGGTGGAAGGGACCTTAAGGAGCACCCAGTTCCAACCCCTCTACCATGGGCAGGGACACCTCCCACAGACCAGGTTGCCCAAAGCCCCATCCAGCCTGGCCTTGAACACTTCCAGGGATGGGGCATCCACAGCTTCTCTTGGCAGCCTGTACCAGGGCCTCACCAACCACCCAAGAATTTCCTCCTAACACCTAATCTAAATATCCCCTCTTTTAGTTTAAAACCATTCCCCTTGTTCTGTCATTTATCTGCCAGAGCAAAAAGTTGCTTTTCCTCTTTTTAATAAGCCCCCTTTAAGTACTGAGAAGCTGCAATAAAGTCACCCTGGAGCATTCTCTTCTTTAGGCAGAACAGCCCCGGCTCTCTTAGTCATAGGAGAGGTGCTCCAGCCCTCCAACCAACTTCATGCCCCTCCTCTGGACCAACTGTAACACACCCACATCCTTCTTGTGCTGGGGGCCCCAGACTTGGATGCAGCACTCCAGGTGGGGTCTCACAAGGGCAGAGCAGAGGGGGACAATCACCTCCCTCCACATGCTGCCTTTCTGGGCTGCAGTCGTGCACTGCTGGCTCATGCTGAGCCTTTTGCCCACCAGAACCCCCAAGTCCTTCTCTGCAGGGCTGCTCTCAATGGGTTCTTCTCCCTGTCTGTGCTCATGTCTGGGATTGCCCTGACCCAGCTGCAGTACTCTCCATTGATGTGTGCAGGTCACATCTGCATTCATACCTCAGGCATTGCTTTAAATGGGGATCTTCTCCCTGCTTTCCAGGCAGTGCCAGTGTTACATCTGGGTGGTTGGCTCTCTCCTCTCCCAGAGTGACAAAGTCCTTGTAAGGGGTGTCCCTGCTAGGCAGGAAGGCAAAGGCTGGCAACCCTTGTTGACTGAGGGCTCCCAAAAGGTTTCTGGCTAGCTTTTCCTTCAGCCCAAGGGTGGACTGACATTCCCTCTGTGCCTCCCTCCACTCCTTATGTAGTGTAGTTCTGCCCTCTGTCAGAGTTTGTGAAGCAACAATAAATGTGTTGCTGCCAGTGCTATGGTAAGGATGTGTTGATACAGCAAAGAAAACTGAGGCTGAACGAGGACAAGATGGATCCTGGCCTTTGAGGGGAGTTTTCTGTGCCTCTGTTAAGACAGATAGGTGGTGGAGAGCCTTCCATACCCAGAGAAGTCCTGACTCTAGGCCTTTTGGGACAGAAGTCTGTGGAGTCCTTTAAATGCATCACTTGCAAGAATGGCCTGGGTGGCTCAAATAACTGGTTATGGCCATGTGCACACATATAGAAATAAGGAAGCCTGTCATCTCATAGTGTATGTAGTCAACTTGACAGGAGAGCAGCTTACCCACAGTAACTGAGTATTCGGCATTTTACTTTAAAAGTCTCTACATAGTTCTTCCATTTTTTTCTCCTGTGTTTTCTGTTCATGAGGCCCATCTGTTTTAGTCTCTTCTAATCAATTTGTACAATTCTTCTTCATCTCCTGTATCCTTTCTCTTTCTTTTCTGAAATCATTTTTTTTTTTTTGTCTCACAGCCATATTCTCTTTCACCTGAGCCTGAGAAGCACTGACTTATATTCTAACCCACTTGTTGTCTCCATACCAGTATTTTTGTCCCAGTACCAAGAAGCTGAGCAAAGCCATCGGTTGCATGTTGCAGAGGGAGCCCTGTGCATGCAGGGGAAGGAGAGGGAGGGATAAGGAACTGGACTGTGCAAGGAGGACCTTGGACAGGTGAGAGGAAGAGGAGAAGGAGGTTCTTCCTGTTCCACCATGAAGTAATGAAAGGCTGCCCCAGGACCTTGCTTCTTCCCTGACACCCCCTGAAAAAGATCAAATTGGGGGAGAAATATGGGAGCTAAAAAGAGAGGGAGACCCTTTCTCCGTCCTTGATGTCCCTGAAATTCCTTGTCGTGAAGGTCTGTTTAGTGTCTTGACACGTGACAGTGTCAGGATGTTCATTTTAGTATCAGTATTATGAAACATTTTGGGTGGTATCATTCATCACTAGTTAGGATCTCATGCCTGTGAGACTAAATTGCTGCTGATTCTGTCAGTTTTCAGGCCTGTTGGGCTATTTTTATTAGAAAAAAATTACTTTTGAGTGACACATGGCTTGAGAAAATTGTTGCACCATCTGGTGTTTTTGGATCTCTTTCATTTTTTATGAGGATTTAGAGACGTATGGGTTGATGGAAAGATGGAAGAATAATTTATTCATAGGAGCTATGGTATTTGGAAAAAGTGTTTGTATTCCCTTTATAAGGCATAAAAAGTACTGGATAAAGAGAGAGACTGGATTGTCTAGGGAGCATTGCAAATAATTCAGGAATTTAGTGCAGTTGCACAGGTCAGAACTTGTTATCCACATTATTTAAAGTTCAACAAAGGAAACAAGAAAGCACGAACCTTCTGGTAATCCTCACTTGTAATAAGTGCCTGTTAGACAGCTATGTCAGAAAACGCCTGCTCACAAAAAAGGGTCAGACGGTCTGATCACCTGGCCCACAGCCAGTTTGCTGCCAGGGGAAATTGAGGACCCAGTGGAGGTGCTGTGCTTGCACACGTACTCCTTGGTGGGTTTGAGGAAAGGGGAAAGAGGGACAGGACTGGAGAAGCTGTTTATTTGCTAATTGTACTTTTGTAATGGACATTTTCATTCTGAAAATTGGATTGCTCAATTTAGGAAGCTAAACTGTAATAAATATTATCCCAATTAACTTGTTAAGGTTGGTCAGAAAAGGAGAATCCTCTCACAGTTGTTATGTTCAGATAAAAAAAAAAAAGATGAAAAGAAGAGATGGATTCATTTGGATGAGAAATGCTCTATGATAACCTTCAGAGGATGTCTCCGTGCTTCCTATAGTAGGGTCAGCTTAGGGCAGTCTTTCAGGGCTGGCAGCCCCATCAGACATGGACATAGCATCCTCTCTGCACCTCTTATGTCCTTGGCATGCTCAGGCTTTTGTCCCCTGGCTGTCAGAATGGGTGCGCAAGTGCAGGAGCGTGGAATCTGCAAGGCATCTGCATTACACACAGGTGGCTGAGGGTGTCTCAGTTTGCTTTAAGGGCATTGCTGGGAGGCTGAGGTCAGGTTGTCTGGCTGACATAACTGTGCTGTTAGTGAAACAAGAACGTTTCCTGCCAGCTTTGTCACTACTACATTTTTTTTCTTGAAGAAGAGTGCTCTATTAGGTTTGAGGCTATTAGTAGAAGCAATAAAATTATGAAAAATAGCTGTGGTTCATAGAGAACAGAACAGTGTCTATACTTGTTTAATTCTCTTTCAGAAACAAAGAGAATTTTCATTTTATTTCATAAATGCTCTGTAATTGTTTTTTAGGAATAGGTCTTGTGGAATTGTGAGAAAAATCACAATAATTTTCTTCAGACAGGATCTTCTCTGAAGCTATTTTATTTGTGATTGCAATGGCAAGCGTCCTGCCAATTAGGAGAGCATTTTAGTAAACAAATCATAGCCTTTTATTCCCTATTACCTGACATCTGATCACCTCTCCTGTTTCCTCATTGCCTGAGTACTACAGGTTCCCAAGCTCCTCAATGCTCCTCTATACCATATATTTACAATTCTTTTTTTTTTCAACCCTTTAATTTCACCTTTTTCCTTTTTTTCCCCTTTCTTATGTTTTGAGAACCTGTGATCTTTCTTTTACCATTCTCAAACCGCTCATCCTGTTTTTCTCAAGCTTTTATCTTATTTTGGAACAGTGAGGCCTTCTACTGTCCAATTATCTAGTTAGCATTTCTCCTTCTTATGACTGTACAGCTACCTTGGAATATAGAAGATTAGTTCTCTACTGCAAAAACACAACTTGGTTTCTCACAGAATGACTTGAAGTATCCAACTTCTCTGCTTTATAGGCTGCTTTTGGGGAACGCTGTTTTGTTTTCTGTTGCATTTTTGACATTTTCATTTCCCTTCCCTGCTCGCTTTCACTGTAAATCCTGTTACTGTTTCTACTTGGTGCTAATTATGGTCCTGCTATGCTACATGCACTCAAACATGTCTCAGTGTCAGGCTGGTGGCTGCTGGTTGGGTTTGTCCAAACCAAGAGCAGCAGATGTGCCTGACTGTTGTAACCCACTTCCTGGGCCTGGTCCAGCTCTGTCTGAAGTAGGTTGAAGGGTATCGAAATAGACTGGAATAGTTACAGCTGGAAGGGATCACACAGATCACCAAATCCAGTAGTTTAATCGATAAAGGTACCCTACAGAAGGGCAGATGATGTGAGGAATAGAAAAAGGGGATATTCCAGTTAGTAAGTAGAAAGGGGTTAGGTTTCAGAACAGCACTGACTTCATGCCTCACTGCTGTGTGTTCACAAAACCATTTGCCATGTGAGATCAGCATGTATGTATGTTTCTGCAGTAGTGGGGTGCACAGAAGACTTCTTTATAAACTCGTACCTAGGGGAAAATTAAAAAAAAATTAAGAGTAATACATAAAAGAATGAAGCCAGGAAAAACTGGAATTTGTCAGACTGTTTTGATGTCTCCCTCTGCTTTTCAAGTCACAAGTCTTGAGTTTTCGTTCTCCTTCCAGGAAATGAATGAGATTCATAGCCCAGAAAGGGCTTAGTCATTTCTGTCAGAGAGAAATATTTGTTTTTAGTTTATTGTTTTGGACGTAGGAAGAGATTCAGGTGCAAGGAAGAACAAAGGGATTTATATAATGTTTAAAACAGATTGTGTTGGCTCAGCTCAGTGTAACTCAAACAGGGTGTTTTGGCTGGAGAACCGGGATGCGATGCAAAACAACGTCCTGATAGTGCATATCCTTTACAGCACCACCTGCTTGTGGTATCTAACCTTGTATGAATCAGCCAGCACTGCATCTTTCAAATGTTAGTAATTGTTTTTTTGTGTGTCTTGATGGAAAATGGTATTTTATACCACTTAAATATGAATTTGTTGAAGAAATCTTATGTTTTCATTGTTTCCTGTTTTTCTTCCTTTTTTTTTTTTTTTTTTTTTTTTGGCCGCTGAATGAAGTTCAATGAATTATGTTGTGTTTTTTTTTCACCACATCTTTATTTTTGTTTCTTGATGTGGTATTTTTATTTATTGTTGCATTTGTTTTGCCATTTTGCCACATTACAAATCTTCCTCAAGGGAAGAGTAAATGAAAATGAAAAAATATGGGAAAATGCCATTTGTTCCCTGCCACTGAGGAGCCAGAAGAGGAAGAGTAAAAGAGAAGAATTGAGACTGGAAGCTGTTCTTATGAAAAAAGTTGCTAAAAAAATCAGAACTTTACTTTTTTTTTTTTTTTTTTTTTCCCCCCCCCTCCCCTTTGGTATTGCTAATCATAAATAGAACCATAGCAGAATGCAGGATTTAGATGGACAGGATTGCTGGAGGTGGTCTGTTCCTGCCCCCTGCTCGTGGCTAGCATCAGAGTTGGATCAGGTTGCTCAATTTCAAATTTTGAGTACCTCCAAAGGACAGAGGGGTCCGTAACCCCTCTGGGTAGCCTGTCCCAATGTTTGACCATCCTTTTGGTGAAAAATATTTTCGTTGTATTGGAAGAACTCATTTACCTTCCTATTTATCTTGCAGACCTTAAGCTTTATATTTCAGATTTTAGTATCCTGAAGGTGTTAGTAATCGCCATCAGGTTTTGCCTGCTCCTAGGCAAGCCAGATGTGAGTAGTAGGAGAGTAGCCCAGCAAAGACTCTTTGGAGTTGAAGATTGCAGAGGGATCTAAGTACTGTTTCTAACTAAGTGCTAGTGAAACGAGCTGGTTGAACTGCCAGGCTGGTTCTGCTACAACATGCTTTTAAGGTAGCCATGAGCAAACTGAGTCTAGTGTTAGATGAAGGTCATTGGGTTGGACAGGTAAAAATTAGTTACCAGAATATTTGTGGTGAGATAACAGAAGATATTATTGTAAGTCATGTTTTAAGACCGCAGAGATTAATAAGTGTTATTTAAGTTAATTTTAAAACTAGGTTCTTTTGTGGTAGACTTATTCACACTACATTGTTTTTAAGATTTGGCCTCCAGAAATGTAACTTTATTTGCTGCAGTGTCAGAGCTTAGGGTAGGCTACTGCCTAGGCTACTCCTTATGGGAGTCTTCCTAAGGGCTTCCTTTTTTGCTGAGCAGAAAAGTCCTAATCATATTTTGCCCAGTGTAAATTTATCTGTGGTTTTTGTGTGCGTGCACTTTTTTGTCTGTTTGTTTGTTTGTTTGTTTTATTAATTACAGTGTTACAATAGACACTGAAACCCAGTGACCCAAGGCCAAAGTTTTAATCAGGCAGTGGAGTTCAGAGTATAGTTTGTCCTTTTATTTCTGTCTTTAATCTGAGGGTTGGGGTGTGGTTAATATATAATCAGATGCTTAGTGTACTTAATACTGGTTAAAACATTTGCATGTGTTTTAATTAGATGGTCTTATGCACTGGTTGCTTATGTAGAAAAAAATGGCCAAATTTGAATCATCCAGAGTCCTACTATGATGTCTAAAGTGGGACTTCAGCGTAATTTAAGAGCTCAAGAGCAAGGAGCACTTCTGAAAGCTCATGCTTTAGTGAATATTTTAGTCTGGAAACGCATAATATGGCCTTGGGACTGTGTTTTATACCACAAAATTTCCTGGGCATCTCCAGGAAACCATAACTCCTTGGTGTAAATGTAAGCATGCCAGACATGGAAACACTGATGTCTGGTTCCCAGCCATGCTCTGTTGCAGTAGAGTCAGGCTGCTGCTTTTGTGGTCTCCTCCTGCCCTGCGTCCCTTGAATTTCCTTCTGCATAGTTGGTGAGCCACTTTCAATTACTCGTTAATGGAGCAGACAGGCTGTGCTTCCATCTGAAGGGGGGTGACCTGAAGAAGTGTGAAGATGTGGGTCTACATCCCATCTGGCCAAGGAGGAAGTCGAATGGAGGTCTTCCATTTCTGAAGTGGCACATCATCCTTTGTTTCACTGTTTGAAGCTGTGATTTGGAGTGAGATTCTAATGTTCTGTATTGCCTGTGGGCTGACTTTAGCCAGCCACATGCTCACTACATGGGTTTCTGTGAAGCTTCTCTCTGAGGCTCTCACCTTCACTTGTCTTAGTGAGTCATCCAGACCCTGCAGGACCAGGTGATTCATTTTTAGGCATATGTGTCCTAGATTTTGCTCTGAGTTCTCAACCAGCATCAGCTGGCTATTGCTAGATATGCTGGCACCCATATCATCAGCTCTGTGCACCCACATCAGCACAGCTCTGTGTGCATTACATGCAAAACCCCACACAGGCAGGGGCCATGTGCAGCAGCCATCCCTTGCTGCACCTGGGACAGGCTGCAGAGGAGACAGTGGCCCTGGCCTTAGCTATGCAGCAGTGCTGTGGGATGAAGCAGAGAACATTTTCCCCAAGAGCAGAAAGGAGAGAGAAGGGAGTTTCTAATGCTACCTCCTCCTGGTTATTCTTGAGCTTGTCTGTGTGGAAGATAAGCAAAAGGAGCCAAGTTCTTCACTGATGCTCTTCTGAGAAACCTTTTCCTCCCACTTTTTCTTTCTTCTGATACATCCTTTAGTTTCCCTTCTGGAAACATAGCTGTTTATGCAGTGTGTTTCAGACTAGGTGGACTGAAAAGAGGTCAGAGGCTTTGAAAGCCTGGGCTAGCATGTGTGGGCTTGCAGATGGCACTAGAACTAGGATAGGTCTCTCCTTGGAAAAAATGGGTGTGTAGATGGTCCCTAGATAAGAAACAGATTTTGTTTTATGGTTATGATATATATTTTAAATGCTGCTGTTTGTATTTTGCACAGTTGATGTAAAAAAAAAAAAAAAAAAAAAAAAGCCTAAACACAATTTTCTGCCGTGATTTGTTGTCTGTGCAAGCTCAAAAATATATTGATTTTAGGAAAAAGTGCTAGATTTGATATATGGAAAAGTTCCTTGGTGTATTTTCGATATCAAAATGTGTAATTATTGCATCTCACATTAGTTTCAGCCCAGCCATAAGTATTACATATAGCTGGGGCCCCAAGTCAGCAGTCCAGTCCCAAGTCAGTGCTTGTCAAAACACCCTAATATTTAGCTTCATACCAAAATACCGATGTAAGGAATATGTTTAGTAGCACTTGAGCTAATATTCATTTATTGCCCTTAAACCAGAGGCTTTGTGTTTGAAAATGCATGTAGACAGATAAATCTTGCTTTGAATAAAGTCAAGCAAATGGCTCAAGTGAATGACAATCAGCATCACATGATTTAGTCCATGTTGTCTATTGCTTTATTTTAAGGTTCAGCCTCAGTTGAACTTGATGATTGTGTTAAAAAGTAAAGAGGAGAAATTGGTGGGTGAGGCCACCTTTCCAAAAAGTGACACAAGAACTATTGACACAAGAACTATTGACAAGACAAGAGACACAAGAACTGCATGCTTTACCCACAGGTGTGATAGCTTATGTCACACTGCACCACTACGGATGTCTTAGCATGCTGTTAAGCAGGCTCCCTGAAAAATCACAAACTTTAATTACAGTAAAATAAAATAAAATAAATACTTAGCCATGCTGCCATGTTTTGTGTTGCTGAGGCTGTGCACAGCAGCTGGGAAATTACCTCAGCTATCTTCTGTATTATATATTGGGACATCCCTTGTGCTGAATGCTATACTATACATGAAGAAAGAAGTATTGAAATCATGTAATTCAAAGTGTTTTCTTTACCTCCTGGACTTAGATGGTATTTGTATATCCTGGGTTAGCTCTACAGATACAATTAAGGGCTGAACTCTATTGATTTCGGTGAAAGATGGATAAATAATACTTCCTAATAATACTAATAAATAATACTGCCTAATAAATAATACTGCCTAAATACTTCCATGGGTCTGAACCTGAGCTGAGCTATTGCTTCAGCGTAAAAAAAGTTTAATTTGATGTTTCTAAGCCAACAAAATACCAGTTTTGGTAGTTATGATTTTATTTGTTTATTGTGTTTTTCAGAACCTACACAGAAGGAAACTCTTCTCCATCTTGTGATGAAATTAGGCTTGATTGAACTCTCCCAGTTCTTAGCAGCCCAGCCTGGAGGGTCAGTGGCATTAACATTACCTAATGCAGATGGAGCAACACCATTAGATTTGGCTGTACAAAACGGGCACTCCAAACTTGTTGAGGTCTTCACAAAGTGAGTATAATGGTTTTGTTGTTTCTCCTGAAAAACTCTTCATCTGTTAAGGGATGTGGGAAGTAATTTTTTTCTCAAAAGACTTGCCTATGATTCTGTCTTGTGTTGGTTTCTGTTACTTCTTGTCTTTATTACCACTTCAAGTGGCACTTATTTATAAGTAAAGCAAGATTATGATGTGTATCCTTCATTGCATTTGCAAATCCATTAATAGTGTTAGTATCAACAATGCACTTCTGTGATTTTAAGCTATTGCCATGATTCAGTTAGGGATTATTATTATTTTTTTCCTTCAGGCTGTTGTGTAAATAGCATCTGACATTAATTTGTAGCCTTATGAGTTTGTATTCTGGCATTTCATAATTTTGGATTCATGGGAGAGGTAAAAGGAAATTATTAAATAACAAGTACTCCTTTTCCGGGACTTGTTAGAGAACACACCTGTCTGACAGGAGTTTGTTGTGGTTTAACCTGGCAGGCAGCACAGTGACACGCAGCCATTCACTCATTTCCCTGCAGTGGAATGGGAGAGAGAATCAGAAAAAAAAAAGGTAAAACGCTTGGGCTGAGGTAAAGACAGTTTAATAGGACAGAAAAGGAAGGGAGCATAATAATAGTAATTAAATATGTGCATAAAAAGAGTGTTGTGCAATGCAGTCACTCACCACCTGCTGACTGATGCCCAGCCAGACCCTGAGCAGTGACAGACCCCCAGGCCCTCTCTCCCTGTTCCTATTGCCTAGCATGATGCCATGTGGTATGGGACACCCCTCTGGCCCCCCAGGGCCAGCTGTCCTGGCTGTGTCCCCTCCCAGCTTCTTGTGCACCCCCAGCCTTCTCGCTAGGAGGGCAGCATGGGAAGCTGAAAAGGTCTTGGCTTAGCTGGGCCCAAACCTGCTGCTAACAAGTAAAGGCATCCCTTAAAATGCACATGGAGGGGCACACAGGTGCAGAGACATGACTTTCACAAAGGCCTTGGGTGACTTTGTGGCCTTTGTAAAGTCTCAGGTTGTAATCAAGGGAGAGGGTAGCACACCCAGGACTGCAGTGATGATTGTGTTTTCACCAGACTTCCTCCAGGCTGACAGATGACTTCAAGGACAAGTGCTTTCTGGCACACCTCAGCTGTCGAGAGCTTCCCTTGCACTGACCTGCAGTTCTGCCTGATGCGTGTGTCTCTCAGTGCGAAATGCTCAGTGCCAGGAGCCCTTCTTACTGCTGGTTTTCTTTGCAAATATGGGGAAATATGCCAGAATTTGAATGCTTTACTTTTTTTTTTTTTTTTCTTAGTGAGGCTCGCTCAGTCCCAGTTCAGTGCAGTGTATAGTTGATGTGAGAATTATGCACATTTCAGTTTGTCTGAAGAAAATACGTGAAAGAGCAGTATGGTACATTATGTTATGAATTGTTTGTAATGTCCAAACAATGCTGTACTCCCTTGAGACACTTTCTGTTTTACTCTCTGTGACGGGATAACAAATCTGCTAGCTGCCAGTCATGTCCTACTGCTATATATGGCAACGGTAACAGGAAAAGGTACTACTGCTAATTGACAGCAATTAGGAGAAATAGGTATTGTCACAGCTTGCTCTCACTGGCTTGTTTTATTAGTGACTAACCACTCACCACTTCTAGAGCAGTCTTTGTTTTTTCCATGCCAATCGCTAGAAGTTTCCTAGTACTGAAAGGAGCCCTTGGTAAGTATTTGTTTGCCCAGCTGTGTTTTCAGTGGATGTTTCAAGCTTTTTTTGCCTCAGGATTTTGCAGTGAGTGTGCTGGGATGCTGGCAGGCCATACTGCAGGGGAGTGGGAACGGTGCTGCGATTGTATTTTCACCCTAGCTGCACACAGAGCATCTGCCCTGGCTCAAGGAGTGTGTTTTTTCCAGTTCCCAGGGCAGCCGCTCACCTAAAATTTCCAGAGCGGAGATCGGCAAGGATGCCTGCGTGCGCTTTGTTCGTTCGTCATCAGCCCTGACGCTGACATTTGACCACACTGCAAAGCACTTGCTGGAGTCGGACGTGAGGCTCTTCAGAAGGTACTTCATGAACAGACCCCTGCTCTGCAAGGTGGGTGCCAGCCCAACTCAGGGCGCTCACAGGCTGTCTTCACACATTTCTTGCTGTGGGCAATCCGGATTGTTTTTTTTTGAGTAGCCTTCTCGTTGAAGCTGCCTGTTTCACCCATGGCTAGTGTAATGAAGGATTACTGCTGTGGGCTTCCACGGTGTGTAAATGCAGCTCACTGTGTATATGAAGCTGGAGAGAGTGAGAGATTTTGAGAACTTTATCAAAGTTTTGTTTACACCCCAAATTGTTTTTGGTTTGCTGTGGACTTCCTGGTGAATATCTCCCCCTGAAATCTCTGTCTCTTAGATTACATTGCCATTGTATTCATGTTGGTACTTTGAAATATTTAATTTAGTTCCATTTTTCTTTGTACCAGTGTAATGCCTGTGAGCCCTTACCATGTACTGTGAGAAAAATCTCAATATTTTTTTTCAGACAGGATCTTTTGTGAAGCTGTTTTATTTGCGATTGCAATGGCAGACATCCTGTCAATCAGGAGCACATTTTAGTAAACAAATCATATCCTTTTGTTCCCTATTACCCGATGCCTGATCACCTCATTGCCTGAGTACTACAGGTTCACAAGCTACTCAACGCTCCTCTATACCATATAAGTACATTTTTTTTTCTTCAACCCATTAATTTCTCCCTTTTCCTTTTTTTTTTTTTCTCCTTTTTTTTCCATTTTTATGTTTTGAGAACCTGTGGTCTTTGTTTTACTGCTCTCAAACTGCTCATCCTGTTTTTCTCAAGCTTTTATCTTATTTTGGAACAGTGAGGCCTTCTACTGTCCACTTCTCTAGTTAGCATTTCTTCTTATTATGACTACACAACTACCTTGGAATACAGAAGATTAGTTCTCTACTGCAAAAACACAACTTAGTTTCTCACAGTACCAACCCCAGTGTATTATACAAAGCAAGAACATACAGATTATAGACTTTTGCTGTGGAGGAATTTATGGTGCACTGGGTCTTATTTTGCTGTAAGGTGTCTGGAGCACTACTGTGATACCTTCAGGACAAGCTTAAAATTAAGTAAACAAAGGAGGTTAGGAGTTGGAAACCTGAGTTTTTAAATAGCAGTGCAGGTGCTCACCTATAATTTTGGATTGAGACTGCATGTCTCAATCATAGTTCTAGCTCATGACATAAAATTAGTTAGCTGAAAAGACACTGAAAATAGTCAGGCTTTTCTCTTTTTCTGGTCTTAAAGTTTAACTTCCCTTTTCCTTGTTTAATTTCAGCATTCCTTATTTTCCTTGAGTCACTTTTGTTATATTATACATGTTCTTATAACTTAGAACATAAGCTACTCGTTAAGTTTAACACAAAAACTTAAAGGTGTGATTTTTTGTACAGCTCTTGTGTATAATCTTGTGTGTTTACTGCCAAGATTTTGATTTGCTCCCATACAAAAAAAAAAGTTACTCTGTACCATGCAGAATACCTACAATTTGTGTGGTTTTCCCATGGAAACGGTAGTAAACCCAGTAGCAAAACCAAGACTGTAATGAGGAATGCATTGTTATTTATATCGCTGGCTTTTTCTTAAACTCATCAAATCCATGTTCTTCTTGTGGTATTGGAAATGGAATAAGAAAATGTGCTATGTTAGATGTTTGCACAGCTTTTAGAAACAAAAACTCTTTGAGGTAGCAAAATTATGTACTTTAAGAAAAAAGCCCATCAGCTTTCAGTTGTGCTTTTCCCTTTTGCTCATTCCTGTAGTTGCAGCAGTCTAAATACTTCTTTGTGTGGACCCTATGTCCATCCCAGCATCAGCGTTGTACTTCTTTTATTAAAACAGAAATAAGTCAGAATAATTAGGAAGGTCACAGTGTTTGATTAATTTTCGATAGACCAGGTGCCATCCTGAAATGTCTGTGGGGAGGCAATCAAACTGTCATGTTTAGACTATGTATTATATCCAAAAGATAAAGTAAAATTATTTTTTCTTCTGTTATAAATGACTTGCAGCCCTTAGCTGGATCCAAAGCATAAGGTGGGTGTCAGAGATTTCTAGATACGTAGTTGTTTAAAATAGAGCTAGAATTTACTGCTGTACTTGATCATTCAGCCCCAAGACTGTAAATCTAGTTTATTGTATTTTGAGACTGTATAAATGCCCACATTGTTATTTTCAGTTTGAGCCAGAAAAAGTCATGGACTAAACAGAAAGAGCTTGTGTTGATTATGGTGGCAAGCAGCACTAGATTTGTGTGTGTGAAATGGATGGCTAAGGGAGCAGCAGAAGCTAATTTTCTGTTTATTCACACCAACAAAACCTGATCTTTCTCATTTATGTTTTTCACTCCCTAGCTGTGGCTTCACTTTTCCTTGCAAGTCTAAAAGAGCAATGGAAAAGTTAAAGCAAACAGGATTGTTAGTAAGCTTGAGTTACTTGTGCAGTAATCTTGCCTTCACTGGAAACTCTCAGGGGCTGTGCAATTCAAAAAAGTTTAAACCCACAAGTTTAAACCTCTTTGAGGCAGAAATGGCCCCATGGAGGTAGCAGCATGCATCAGTGAGGCTGCAGGGAGCACATGTGGGTTGGAGGAGGGCATAGGGAGAAAGCAGTGGAAAGGTGAGCTTCTTGGGGTTTGTCTTGCACCTCCAGCAGAGCTGTAACCAGTGGGTAGAGGTGATCGGTTTGCTGGAGACACACAGAAGAAGCATCCTCCACAAGAGAAGAAGAAATCCATGGACTGACATCCACGCATCAAATGGTGTCAGGGTTTAAAAAAAAAAAAAAAAAAAAAAAAGAGGGCAAAACAGAGTAATTGTCCAAAATGAGTAAGATAATTTACATTTTAAAAGTAACTTTGTAGCCTGGTGTTGGATAGATTTTGTAATTTCTCAAGGAGGAGCTGACTGCAAGGGCTTACTTCTGACAGGTGACTGTAGGAGTAGGAAAGTGTGGGAGCTGAGAAGAATGTAACTGGGCCTACCAAGGGGGAGAAAGAGCTAGAATGATAGTTATGTGGCTTTCGGAGCAATTTGGGTGCAAAATTCAGACATTAAAATAATTCAGTGTCATCTCTAACTTTCTTTCTTGAAATTAAACTACCATGCCGTTATCTGCTTGCTGTTCTGAGAGATGACATATACATGGGAATCCTAGCTGTAGATGGAAAGATTAAAAGCAGTAAAATTGTAGGTGAAAGTAACTACTCAAAATGAGACAGTCTCTCCTCCATTCCCTTTTCTTACATTCTTTGAATGTAATTGATAAAGTAAGTGACTTACATTCTTTGAATGTAATTGATAAAGTAAGTGACTGGACCTGACCACCCCACTTTCATTGACAGTGGAGCAATGCCTGCTGTGTGTGTGCCTGACCGAAGGGTCACATCAGCAAGGGGTACATGGACTCCTGCTTGCAGGCTGGGTTTGCTATGTAGTCATTGTTTAGTCCTGATTTAGGCTTTTTGTATTTCTTATCAGTAAAAATTGCTCTTTATAGGCATGCTGACAAGGTTAACCAGGCTTCTGGACAGAGCCACTCTAGCTAACTGCTGTGCTGCCTTTCTCATAGAGAAGGAAGTTACTGTAAGCAGAGGGTAATTTTCCTCTTGAGAGAGGGAAACTGATAAAATATTCTGTAGAACCTCTATCAAGCATTTTTAGTATTATGTATAATTTATTTGTTTGCTAGTCTTTGCTTTTGTTTGTAAATTTTTATCTAAATGTCATGGACATCAAATACAGTTACTGTGATTTTGATATGTATTTCTTTTTTATAGAGTATTAATTCAAACCCAGTTGAGACACTGGAAGGTCCAAAAATGCCCTGCAGTACGACAAGCTCTGTAGAAGGTACAGTTTCTTATTCCATAATGTTAAACTCTCTAAAAGTTCTGGAAAGTTGGCATAGATTCATATACTGTTTATTTATTCAGGAAGATCATGTTACATATGACATTAGAAACCTGTAAGTAGGCAACAGTGGAATACACAAATCATACACTATGAGAGATTTGTAAATCATTATACTCCCTACAGAGCACTGTTTTTCCAGTGTAAAATTGAAATTGTTCAAAAAATGTTATGGCATGCATAGTGACTGGAAAGGCCTCAATCAACTTTATTGCAAAAGCCAGAAAAATGTCAGTAGTTTCCAGGAGAGGGCAGTGTTTAACTGAATGAACACTGCAGCCTGAAAATGCCGGTAAAATGAATCAAATTAACAAAGATTTGAGTGGATTACAAAAATGTAACTTCTTGTGCAAACAGTTTTGGGATCCAGGCCAAAAGTCTTCATGTGGCAAAACTCCCATGTATTTCTATTAAACATTCAATGTGCTTTTGGGTGATTTACCTCCATGAGGGTTGCAGGACTGTACTTTCTAATCAGAGCTCTTTCATTGCCAAGATGCATCTTTGTATGTACTTCAGAGCTGAAAAGAAAATCACAAAGACATTCCTAAGCATCAGAAGTATGGAAGTTGGGATATTTGATGTATGATTGTTAGGAATTAATTAAAAGTTTTTATCCATTTGCTTATGAGGCTGGTGCTGTTTGTTGAGATTAAGTGTCTTGCTAAGAACAGTGGGCGCTCTGAGAGTGTCTGGTCAGGCTAAGTGGCTGCAGTGGTGGCAGCCCTGCTGAGAGCAGCATGAATATGAGCACTTGCATGAACCTTTGGCAGGCCCTGGACCGGGCTGGACTGTATTTCCAAGTGGCATCAACTAGAAGTTTTCAGGGAATAGATAAATCAGTGAAACAGTGTAGGTCACAGGTAAAAAGGTAGATTACTGCTGGTTAGTGTTGGAAGAGGAACTTCACATCTAATATATCAGTGTTCAGGCAGCTATTGTCATGCCAGTGGAAGGTAAATTTGCAGAGAAACAATAAACAGCTGTTAGCAGTTGCAAACTATACATCTGTTATTGCAACTGTAAACAGCAGTTTCCTTTACATGGTATGTGGATGGCTTTGATGATGCAGCATGCACATTGACTCAGTTTATTCCTCTGAGGGCCATACTCTGACCAGCATGATCTCTGTACTTCATGGATAGAAAATGAATGGCATGGCATGGTAACATCATATGTAGCACTAGCTAGGGCAATACAACTTCTAGGTGATAATTACTTTGATGTTTTCACCAAAGGCACTTTTTGTTTGGCCTGACTTGGGGCAAGCAGTTAATGAACATCAGTGGGTATTGATTGCCCCAAGAGAGAATCATGAGTTCAGGACGGGCTGCATTCTGGTTGGATTTTGGTTGCAGGGCTTCTTGTTTGGGATTCTGGTTGTAAAGATCCTCATATAGAACATATATCATGTCAAGATCTACAAAGATGTTTGAACACCTACCTATTTGCATTTTCAGTGGAAGCTATGTAGTTTTGTGCCTTTATAGATCAGAGTTGTTTTGTGCCTGATTTGGATTTAAAAAAAAATACCTCATTTCAGACAAGAGAAGTATGCCACATTTTATTAGTATCCAATAAACCACACAAACCACTGTGAAACTGGTTTGGTAGTGTCAAACAAATCAGTAGCAAGCTGATCAGACTTGCATTTTTGCATTCTGCGTTGTCTACATGTATACATGGGGAGCCCTTAATTATTATTTTCACATAGATGGGCAACAGTTTTTTTTTGTTTGTTTGTTTGTTTTTAATTTCACATGTTTTGATATTCTCCTCAGTTACAGCATTTCTATCAGCCAGGATTATTTTTTTTTTCCCACCACCTACCACCAAATCTAGATGTTGAAAATTCATTAATGATCAGTACTGGTGACTTGTAGTCTGTGTTATGCTCTCCAGCTCTCCATCGGCAGGCATTCAGGAGACTCAAATAATTTTATTTTTTTGTAGATCTAATTAAAATAATTACCTGTACAACTAAAACTAATATGAAACAATTAATGGAATGTTTTTTACTATGTTCTCAGTTGCATTTAGTGAACTCCTTTGCAAAATGGCTGCTGAGCTTAGGATATAAATTTGGTGCATTAGTGTCATGAAAGGATCCCCCCTCATATTTCAGAGCTGCTGCCATTTAGCGAACAAATAACTACTCCTTTCACGGTGGGCCTAAAGTCAAGATCAGCAGTCCTTTAAAACACAATGCTTTCAGAAGCCCTGAGCTTTTATCTACAAAAGGTTGCTATAGCAGTATGTTGCTTGTTGTGAAATGCAATCAAGTGAAAGTAGTGGGTCACTGTAAGGTGATACTACTAGCTTAGTAGTGAATCTCTCAAAGCAACTTCATTAAATTAAAATACATGGAGTGATACACTATCTGGTAAGGATGAAGAACAAAAGGTGAAGTAGATGGTATTTTGGTTAATTCAGTAGTTTGTGCTTTTTCTCTGTTTTCTGACTGTGAAATTCCATGTCTGTAAGTAGACTGAATGCTGTTATCTGGAGGTATAAGCCATTTGCTTCTGCAAAATAACTTAGCTATAGAGGAAACAGCTTTTCTTCTGAGAATTGTAAGACTGGATGATGATAATAATTGCATCTCAGTATTGTAAAGAAAAATCTGGAAGAACATTGGACATTCATTTTCTGGAAGTGACATTTCAAAAATGCCACTTCTTCCACTGAAGCTTTTAAAGTAAGTTACTGTGATCAGAGTTACAAAAACAAAACAAAACAACTGTGAAGGGACAGGAAGAGCTTCAGGCAGAGCCAGCAATTGGCATGGAGAAGCAGGCAGTGCTTCATGCTACTGGCAGGTGTCAGGGAGCTAGGGTGGCCTGTGCATGTCAGCCCTGTGTGAGGATGGATGCAGACACACCTCATGCACAGGACTCTGTCAGTGTTGGAATGCAAGGGAAGACAAATGCAAGGTATGTATTTGACTGTTGCAGCAGGTTCGTTACACAAGGTGAAATAATTAAGAATTAGCAGCTGAGATACTGATCAGCATGAACCCAGGCCTTTGCAGTTCTGACTCACACCAGCATCCCGAGGCTGTGCAGAGCTCAGAGATCACAGGTGCTCTGATTGCACTGGGCTTGTGATTTCCCTTCCCTTCCCTTCCCTTCCCTTCCCTTCCCTTCCCTTCCCTTCTTGGAAATACTTGGAATACTAGGAAAGGAGTGAGTTGCCACATAACCTACCATTCTTCAAGGCACTTCCCTAAACCACCCTATATCAGCTGCTGAGTCATGCTTAGTTTAATGATTTGCTGGAAATGGGGAATTGAGAGGGATTTGTGTAGGTGACAGCAGACTTGAACCTCAATTTGAAAGATTCAGTCAAAAAAACCCCACATATTTACCAGCATAACTATGGTGGTATAATTGTTATTATTTAAAATATACTTAGTAAATAATAATGTTCCTGGAAGCCTGGGTGATTCTGGTGTTCATTTGCATTCCTGTAGCCAGATTACTTCTCTTTGCTGTTTCACAATAGTGCTGGAGGCTGTTTGGGCAAAACTTGCAAAGTGTTATGTGTGTGCTATGTCCTTTCCCACAGTTCTGAGAAGAAACTGTAAAAGAGAGAGTGACAGAAATTATTTTTTTTCCCTTGTATGTGTGTGTGGTTGTGTGAAGATGTGAGGTCTAATTTTGGAAAATACAAGAGACCTCTTTCAGGGAAAGAAACAGATCCCAAATGCTCTGCAGAGTTAGTGCAAAGCACAGAACAAGAAACAGTGGTGTTTGAACACTTTGGCGGCTCATCAGCATCTGCCCGACAAGTCACCATGTTTTCTTAGCCTTTGGTTTCAATAGCTTGTTCATAACTGTCCCATGACAATAACATAGCACTTGTTGTGCATCTAGCCTGCCTGCTGCCCACAGGAATGCTGTTTTAGGGGGATGCATGGGCTGCACAAGTCCATTGTTTTGGCTTGCCTGCATGTTTGTGTGCTCGTTGTTCCCCCTCCTATCTGAAAGAGAAGAGAGACCAGCAGCAGAAGCCAAAGCAGATCCAAACTGCATTCGCTTGCTCTTAAAGGCAGGAATCTTTGCTTTTGCAGGTCCTGTGAACTTGACATCTGATGAATTGTCCCAGGATGATATGAAGGTACAGATTTCTCCTTATACAAATAGCTAAGCTCCCTGTAGGCTCGGGGGCAGCAACCTTTGCTTGGCTATCTGAGGATCTCTCAGAACTAACAAATAAGGTGACTAATGCCTGCCAGCCAACATTTCCTGTCCATTCCTATCCTGTAGGAATAGCTATGTGTGCAGATGATTATCATTTGAAGGAACCTGTTATGTGGTTGTGGGCCGGGAAGCTGGGTCACAGAAGCAAGCTCTGCTTTTGGACCAGAAAACTCTTGTGTTTGTGGCCATCCTGAGTGCCTTCAGGCAGCCTGCAGCTCAGCTGCTGGTCTGTGGGGTCAAAACCTGTCTCCTGTGAGCACCTGCTTCATCCTTGGGATGGCATGGTCTGCTACACCTGAAGGAGACTTCTTGGTTAACTGTGAGTTTTCAACTGGGAAAAAATGTTTGCTGTAGAAAAGATAACAGTTCCCATTGTCTTTTACATGGAGGTCTCAAACAGCTTTTGTGGAGGAAAAATATTTTTGAGAAATCACATTCTGTTTTTCTTTCTTTTTTTTTTTTTTTTTTATTGACACCTTTTTAAGCCAGAAGTTTATATTTGATTATTAACTCAAATGGGTGTGAAGTTAAATTATTTAGGTCGACAGAAACAAAATCTGGCAAATCTGGTAAAGGTATTATCTTTTGCATAGTTAGTGACTTTTGATTTTAAATAACATTTGAATTTTGGGAATGTTGTTAGGCTGCCACTGCTATTACACCCTGATTTTGAATGTGCTCACCCCCTTAGTTCTTTTAAGCGCCAGCTCTAAAGAAGATTGACCATTCCTTTGAGATTGCAATCTGTGTCATCTCAAAATCATATCTCTGCAGTGTGCATGAATTTCTGAGTCTATGCTGATAATGTCTGTTGGGGCAGACTGTGGTAGCTCACAAATCGTGCTGTGGGGTAGAAGTTTCTGGTACTGTGTTGACTGTTTCTTGTTTTGTGGTGGGGAAAGTCTGTAGTTCACTTTATAGAGAATGAGCTGGCTTATACTACTGCTATAGGCATGAACAGCTCAGGCATTAGAGGAGCCCTCTCAGAAATGTCTCTTTCCTCCCAAGCACTCTACTGGCTACTCTGGGCACAGTTAAACTTCTTAAGGAAGAAAACTGGAGTTTGCATGTCAAGAGAGTTTGATCTCTTCTTTGACTATGAGTTTGAGTCCACCAGGTCAGCCTTATAATTCATTTTCGTATCAGTCTGGAAGAGGCATTCTCTATCTGTTGCCTTCATTAAAATGACTAAAATGAAGTGACTGCTGCTTGATTTTATTTGAACTGAATTCAGAAAGCCTGAAGCACAGCTTGTAACTAAGCACAAATGTAACTATTAATCTTAGAAGATCTAGCTAAAGTTTTCTGTTTCTAGCCTTTCCGAGATGCTGTGGTTCCTTCTAATGAAAATGAAGATCATGTCCTCTTGGGCATAGGTAAGAAATAATTAATCATTTTGACTTCCAAAAAGCTGTTGGTATGTATTCTGATGCCATAAGGCAGTGTCTTTTAAAAATGTAAATATCAATTACATTGCAACATAGCTTGGCAAAAGATCAAATGAGTTATGTCTATGTCAAAGGGAGAACCTCTTTCAAAATGCTTCTAATGTACATACACAATGCATCCAACAGTATCATGTTATCCTAGGATTTTTCAGCAGAATATAAACTGTTGTAGAAATAAGAATCTTGAAAACGATTTCTGATCGTTTCTGATTTTCTGATCGATTTCCAACATATGTGACTGTAGATTAAATGAAGCAAGTGGAAATGTTTAGATGTAACAGTGCAAAGTGCATTGTAGGGCCAGAAGGAGAATATAGCCAACTACATTAAGACAGTGCATTTAGAGAATGAAAATCAAATGGAAAGGTGAGTATTGTCAAGTTTAGGGAAAGCTCCAAGTGGAAAGTGCAACCATGGTTGCATACAAAGCAGAGCAAGGAGGAGAAAGACAAGTAGCTGAGCTCTGCCTGTGGGAACTGCTGTGCCAGGCAAAGGCTTGCCTGTGGTCCAGTGCTGAGCTCAGGATGGCGGAGCCCAGATGGCTGCATTCAGACCACTTGTGTGCAGGCTCTGGTGGCTACAAAACCACCAGTTGCTCTGTGTGTGTGCAAAGAGGGGGGGGGGATGTGCATGCATGAATGGAGGCATTATATGTTAGGGAGAAATGAGCTGGCATAAACTCAGAGACATGGTTGTAAGATAAGAAAGCAGCAGATTATTTTAATAATCTCTCATTAAAATCATCATCTAGTTCTCAATTTTTCTAGTTGTTGTTAGGTCAAATGCCTGTACTGCAGCAAATCCAAATGCTTGTCTTGCTCTTCCATCCAAGCGATATGGGAGCTGCATAAGGAAATTGGGACTAGTAGCAAAAATATTAATATGCATGGTTATACTGGCTTTAATACTTTTGTTAATAGCACAGAATAGCAGTCCTTGTCTTGCACAAAAATGCAGTGCATGTGCATGCAATGTTACTTCCCACATGATCAAATTGTTTCTGTCAAGGAAGACCAAAATGTTGGGCTGCGTCTCAATGTAGGAGGGTGTGGAGCCATTGGGGAGTGATTATGGTTTGCTAATCTGCTCCGGTCTAAGTTCCAGTTACACCATCTGGAACGAGCAGAAGGTAGCTGAAAAGCTGCATAGTGGAAATTCTCAACCCTGAAATTATAGCTGATATTTTTTTCTTACCCCTGAAATGAGTTTTCCTTCTAAGTCATCATTTGCATAGGGCTGGATGTGACAGCAGGAACAGAAGCCAGGCCCTCTGGCTTCAGAACAGTTCCCTCTCCTCTCTGAAGCTTGGATAGGCAGCTGCCAGCAGATCCTGGGTCCCCTGCAAGAAGCAAGCAAGAGACTTTGGCTGTGGTTCATACTGCTAGATAGGAATGGTAGATTCTTAAAGGAGCTTCCAGGTGAAAAAACGGTGTACTTGCATACAGCTTGGAACAAGATTTAGGTGCTTAATATTTGATTTTACCTTATTTTCTTAGGCATCTTATTCATTTACAATAATAAATTATAAATACGTAGATAAATGTGTACATGCACATATCATATACATGTGAACATATAAAGCTTTTGTCCTGAGCACATGCTTAGCTTATATTAAAATCAGAAATATTACCTATTGTACCTTCTGTCTGAAAATGAACCTTCTCTCTCTTCACTAAACTGTAATCACCATGTAATGCATCTAAGAGGTTGACTTACGTGTGGAGAAGCTGCAGTGAAGTCTATTCTACTTGTTTTAGAACAGACATCAGTAAATCACTGTAACTGAAAATGTGCTCACTCTGTGAAGACTGGAGCATGGTCTCACTACTATGTGGGTCTTGAGCTCTCCTTACCCATCTCCCATCTCTGACTACTGAACTCAGCTGAAATTCAGCTTGTAGTGCTGACATTTGATGGGTTTTTGCCATTGACCTTACCAGAGCCTGGAAGGCCTCCCATCAGCATTTTGTGTGAGAGGTGATGGGGTTGAAGTGCAAGCTGGGGTTTAAGGGTGCTCTTGGATGTGCACTAAAAGGTGAAGGTAGGGAGGGAAAGGGATGAAATTAGGGTTTAGTGACAACCAAAAATTTATAAGTTGGCTTAAGCTGGTTTTATGGGTTTCTTTGAATATAAAAAACAGTATATGTTCTAACCTGACTCACATAACCATATTGCTAAATGTCAGTTTTATTACCCTGAATTGTTTTAAACTACTTTTAAAAAAATAATTGTTTGCCTGGCATTGTTTTTAAATGGCAACTCTTTTGGCAGGAAGAGCACACAGTGGGGAATAAGAAGAGAAATGGAAACGGTTGTCAGTGGGGGAGAGGAAGAGGGAAAACAGCTAGGGGGGGTTGAGTGAAGAAGAATGAATAGAAACAAGCAAACTCTGGAATCTCACTAGGAAGTTGGATGTGTAAATCAAAGAGGACTTCTAAGAGCAAGAACACCAGTACTCTTTGAATGGGTTTCTTTGAATGGGATGTAAGTTATTCTACTTCTGCATCTCACTCTTTTTCCACGTGGTTTGAGAAGCTTTTCCAAAAATTGGTCTAAGCATGGTGGGTCCTGGAGGGGTTCTCCTGTTCATGCAGTCTGTCTTCCCTCCACCCTGCCGTTTCAAATGTATTGACTGATGTGTTTCTTTCTCCTCACCTAACAAAGTTTTGGGAGTATCTTGCAAGGGTGCTCACAGCAGTCAGTAGGGTACTAAAAGGATGCCAACTCTTCTTGCTCCTTGTCTTCATCTTTGGTTTGGGACCTGGCTGCCTCAGGCACTGTTTGATTCTCAGAGTTCAACTCCAAAAATTGTTCCCCTTGGCCTCTGCTGAGCAAGAGGCACCACATTGTCCAGAATTGAGGGAAGAGGCCCTGGGGTCCCACCCTGATGTGTACTGGGGAGGTGAGGAACACACATGGGAAGCCATGTGAATTACATATGTTTTTTCTTCGGGTGAAGTGGGTTTGTCATATTCAAGAATTTTAAAAACAGGAGTAAACTGTGGGGCACAAGAGAAAGCTAAACCAGGACGAACAGTGGATGGCGTAGAGACACCTGAATTCAGTGATAATCACACCTGGCAGTCTTCTTTCCTCCACTGATCTCTCTCTCTCTCTCAGAAGTTGCTAAAGATGTATTTTGTGTTTTAAAAAAATAGAACACAAAGGCTTTTTTCAGTGAAAGAAACACACTGGAAAGATTGAGAGAGGAAAAACAATATCCAGTTGGGGAGAGTGAATGAAAGAAACAAAAAGGGAAGCAAGAAAATAAAGGATTTTATTTTTTTTTTCTGTCAATATTAAGCGTATGTATTATTGCCAAGCATTGTCATCCTCAAGAGTCAGCAGCCCTGTACTTTCTGGGAGAGAGTCTAGGAGGTGACAGCTGAATGCTGTTACTGTTGGGCATGTGACGGTGTTAGCAGGGCATGTGTTTTTAAAGAGTTATAATTCCTTCCTGTTTTGTATAGCTGGTTTGGAAAGAGGATGTTCACAAGGCCATTTATAAAGCTGCAAAAGTTTCTCTTTTCCAACAAGAAAAATCTAACCTCCAGTTTTTCTTCCAAGGAAATATAACTTCAGGAAGGCAGGATGAAGATAAATTTTCAAAATATTTTCCCTGTTCTCCTAGTTACAGTGCCAGTGACCTACTGGTGTCTGCCTAATCTAGTCTGTTTGCTCTGCCAGTGGTGAAAGGGTATTGCAAGCCAGGTTTTGCACTTTGAGAGATAAAAATACTGATGCCAAATTTTGGCGGTTCTCTGTATGTGATCAGGCAGCTGTGAAACGTTTTTAGTAGAATCTGTCCTTTGATTTTCATGGTTCCACAGAAATCCTAGTTTAACCGCAGATCAGTTTAAGGAACAGAACACAATGATCTTCTTCTCTGTGTAAACCAGAAGGGCTTCACTGTAATCTGCAGAGAATCTGGTTTCAATGTTGCTGTTTTGTTCTTTTTTCAATTAGATTTCCTTACTGTGGTTGGTAAGACTTAAAAAGTTTTTTGTTTTGCTTAAATACAAAAAAGCATGGTTCTACTGTCTAGAGTCCCTCCTTGACACAGTTTTTGCTGGGTCTGTAAAATGATTGATTCTTCTACTGATTGGGGTTAACTTTTTCACTCCGTGTTTTTTTTTTTTTTCCCCTTCAATGGGGAGAAGAATATTTACATTTGGAACTATTCTGAGTCAAATGTACCTGTTTTGAGATTGGAACCACAGGAGGTAATTTTATGGTTATTGACAGATAAAAGTGAAAGTTGTATGTCGTGTTGCCTATTCGAGACAGTTACGAGAATCCTATGATTAATGCTAGGCAGATCTTTTGTGTTTGCAGTCCTTGCATGGCAGCACCCAATCCAGTCTTCCCCTTTTCTATGCCTGGGGAGAAGCTGGGTGATCCGGCCCTTGTATCTGCAGACCTTTACTTCAGTTTCTGTTCTGTTATGGATTTACAACATGACCTTGGACATGCCAATTATCTTTTCCCTGTATCTGTTATTCATCAGAAGTAAGGGAGATCATGAAGAATAAGATGAGAAAGAGGCACTGAAATACTTAAATGATTGGAGATGTGCTGAAGAAGTTCAGGAAGATGGATTTGCAGTGGAAGGAGGCTTTTTTTTTTTTAAAGGCAGGTTTTTGTTTTTTTTTTGGAAATGTGACGGGTTTGAAAATTGCAGAGAAAAATACTAGCTGAAGAAAACTGCAGAGTTATTGATGCAGCTGTCTTTTAATGACTGTGGCATTTATACTGTGCCCTTTTTCACTGAAGTTCTCAGATCTTTATGGTGCTTCTTTTACTGAGCAAAACCTTTGCGTAGTTTCTTGCACCTTGCAGAACAGACACTTAACCTGGATCTGGTCTGTCAGAACCCTTCCAGAAACAACCTTTAAACAACATATAGCTGACTTTTTGTTGTTGTTCGTTGCGTTAGATAAAACATTTTCATGTTTGTTTAAACTGTCTATAAACAACTGAGTGTTGAAGATAGCTGAATAGTTGAGAGCTAAAGAAGATGTGGGAAGGAAAATCTTCCTGGGATGTAAGCCTCAACTGAGCTTAATTAAAAAGCTGTGGAGAAATCTGGAAGAAGAAGCATTAAGCAGTAAAACAAGCCTGTTCTTGTTTCTTGGAGTTTCCTCCACTCTTCATTTTCTGAGACATTATAATTCAAGTTAACCTCAAAAGGAAGACAGAAAGAAAAATGAACAAGCTACAAACATGTGCTGTCTGGCTTCCCAGAACTTGTCCTCCTCCTCTGCCTAAAATCCAAAACAAATTTGCTCAACAAAATAATCCTTCAAAAAGAGGCTCTTTTTTCTGATGTTTAAATAAGCTCTTTCGCCTGTCTTCTGCCCAGTCTCATTTCACACTAACGTAAATAAACAATCTGGGATATATCTAATGTCAAGCTACTCTTTAAATATGAAATGTATTCCAGAACTATATTGTGAAGAGAACAGTTGCAGTCTTGAAAATGCACAGATGATCACATTTCTCAGCTTTCCTCCTCCTTGAGAAGCAGCCCTTCCCTTGAAATCTTCCCTGAAACATGGAAAATTGAATGTTTAATGAATCGGGTCTTTGGTGAACTTTTTGGCTGCTCAGGTTGCCAGTGTAATTGTAGACTCAACAACCAAGTCATTGGCAAAACTTCAGTATGAGTGAGGTCCAATTCAAACTTTGGTGTGCTTTCATGTACGGCCACGTGTGTTGTCTGCATTACTGGGACTTGCACAGGACTTTGTGGAGCAGAAACCAGGAAGAAATTTCTGTTTATCCTAGCCCTTAATTCTCAAGCATTTGCAAATAAACTCAGGAGACCTTTTCATCAAGATATGAGACAAACAGCAATGAGCTTTCTGTCCACAGTTGGACTGCATATCCCAGCTACCCTTTTGATGTGAGTAGATGCTGGACAAGGAGAGCATTTAGTCAAATTATTTCACTATGTACGTTGCTGGAACAGCTTAGTGGTTGTTTCAGGAGTCAGGGCATACTGACCGCTGTCACATGAAAGTAGTATTAATGAGCTAGTTACCCAAACTGAAACTGTTATCCTAAACAACCAGGTGAATATATACATATATATATATATTTAAAAAAAGAAAGCATATCTTATCTATATATATTATCTACATATATATTATATACATATCAATATATATTATTATTACACACATATATAAAATATATAACATATATTGTAGATATTTTATATATGTGTATATATATATATATATTTTTTTTTTTTTTAAAAAAGGAAAGCATATCCAGTGAGTCATGAACCAGATTTCAGAAAGCTCTGGATCTGAAGAACACTGTGAAACCATAATATCAGTACAGTAAACTGGCCAATGCATTTGGGACAAAGCCTGAAATAATGCTTTTTGTCCAGTGGCTCTTTGGAGCTAGAATGACTCAGGGTTGAGCAGAGGTAGCGCTTTGCCTCAGTTTTGTAAGCGCTGAGCTCTTCTTCATCCCAGTCTCTTGGGTGTTATCCAAAGATTTTGCAGTACTAGTATTGTTTATGCAAACCTGGTTCTCTTGTATTCTTAAAGGTGAATTGCTCCTTTAGTTTAGCAAAGAAATACGAAGCAGTTGCTTTTCAAAGGGAAGATAAGTATTACCAGTAGATCTTTGTGGAATGATGCACCTTTCATTGACTGTCATAAACATGGTATTTTTAACATGAAAACATTATTCTCATTAAATCCATTCTAACTGAAGTTGTCTTTATTGTTTCAAAGAAAAAATGTGCAGAACAGCCTTAAAAAATAATTTTATAATTCACATTGTAATTAGAAATACACCTGCAAGTGAGTAGCTGAAGAGTTAGATAAAAAATGTAGATGTTATGGCCTGCTTCAGTCTGGATCATTTACGACACTGTGAGTCTATGTGCACTGTCTGGAGTTAGTAAAAGGATATATCCCTGGGGAAATAAATGCAATGGAACATGAAAATGCTTGGATTGGCAATCTAGCTTAAAGTGAACCAGAATGCAGTGCACGCAAATTGGCTCTGCTTCTTCTGTTGTCTGCTGTGACGTGAGTGCTTCAGTAAACTCTTATTTGTGTACAACAGCATTTTTAGAGACAGGTCAGGTGGCCTGCCACTCTCACTGGGGTCTCTGTGAAGCTGTAGCATCTTGGTTCATCATCAGACTACTGCGCAAGAAATTGCACAAAAAAATAAAAGAAAAAATCAACCCAAATTTATAGCACCACATCTTTATGTTTTATTTATGAAAGGTGGAGAATGCTTGCAAGTATTTCATGTAGGAGATGAGAGGACTGAGGGCTCAGGGCCATTTAATCTTATCTCAGGATTTACTTGGCTTTGATATTTACCTTCACCTAGGGCTTTTCTAGTAGAGAAAAATCTGCCTCTGTAAATGGTGGTGAGAGGAAGAGGCTCCATAATGATAAACAATGATGATCTTTCACAAGGCTGTTGCTAGCACTAACCTTTAGCATTGGTGGGGCTGAAACAGTGAAAAGCATGTGTGTTTGCTGACAAATGTGTGCAGTACAGGAAGGTTGCAATTCCCACTTCCTCTCCAGTACTTTTCCCCTTCCCTGCAGTATTCCCCTTGACGGTGACATGGGACAGGGAGTTTTGCATGCAGTTTCAATGAAAGAGACAGGTTCTACCAAATACTGTCAAAATTTGGGCAGTGATGATGGCCAGTGAATGCTGCTTGAATCTTTTTGTGATCCACTGCTATGCAGTTTAAATTCCAAGTTGTTTTGTTGCTAGTGGGAGACCTTCTCAGATCTCCTCTGCTTGTGCACAAAGAAAGGAAATAAATACATCAGAAAAGACAGTTCTCTAAACTGAATGAATGAATCATCCATTGGAAGCTCAGCAGTAAGAAAGATCATAAAAACGAATTGGGGAGGTCATCTGCCAAGATCTTAAGGATCTGGACTTTGTTCTGTGTTTTTCAGTGTATTCATCAATGATTTGGGAAAGGGAGATGGGGAGAAGAGAGATGTGGCAAAGTTTTCTGACAATTCCAGTATAAACTTCTATAAAAAAGACCCAGGTGTTTGGCAGAGAAGAGAGGTGGTAAAGATTTTTTATTTTTTTTTTCATGACAAGCTGTCTTATGGGAACTGTGATGCTGTTGCTGACAGTGATCTTCACAGTCACCATATAATTGCTGTGGGCAGGTGGAAAGAACATTTGGGTTGGGGTGTGCTTGGTGTGTGGGAACTGGCTGGTAGCACTTTGCTTTCAGTCGCCTTTAATTCACATTTGCTGAATTTTCAAAACAGCGATTACTGTCAGGTAATGTAGATATTTTGTCCAGGTACATTGGCAGGTCCTTTCTGTGACCTTAGACAAACAATGGAGTGAAGATGGTAGAAAAGTCACATGGACCTGTGGGTCACAGAGGTTGGTGGAGAAAAGCATGTAGCCTTTTCTATGCTATCTTTCCTTGTCAAAGTCTTCTCCACAGTTTTGGGAAATGAACTCTGCTGGTCCTGGGACAGAATGAAGCTGGCGGAAATCAACTTTGTCCCTAATGTTGGTGAGGACTGTTCAGAGCAAACCAGGGAGGGCATTTCTGTCAAAACCATTGCTCATGCAGTTCTCAACACCCACACCCTATGTCGACCATCACCGGTCCTGTTTCTGGGGTCATTAGCCCCGTAGATCTGTTCTCCATCTGGGAACGGGGCACCTAACTCAAAGGGATCTTCTCTTTCTGGCCTGCCAGGGAGCTAACTACCAGCTATGGGGCTGTTTTAGCAGTGTTTCAGGAGAGGGAGACCACATCCCCCACACCACTTCACTATGAGGCTGTCCTCTAAGTGCCTTGGGGAGGTGATGGTGCTGTTCCATGGAAACTGTAAATGTTGGTGACATTCCTGTACTTCCTTCCGTCTTGCCACGAGCAGAGGGAGTGGTCAGACAATAGACAATAGACTGTAATATCTCTGAAAAACATTTATATCGTATGGGTGTGTTTTGGCAAGCGTTAGGTGAAAGAATTTAAAGCATTGCATTAGTATTTATCAAAAGCATTAGCCTTAGGTAATGCACACAAAAAACATTTGTTCTTTATCTTCACATCTATACGTTGGTATACATAATTGAAAACATTTTACATGGAAAGTAAGGTTAATATTTTCCAGCTAGAAATCACCTTTTATCTTATAAGCTGCCAAATATCTATGCCAGCTGCATGCAAATACCACTGCTGAAATGCTGCCACTTTGGAAATGATGAGTGGGAGGTGAGATGTAGATTGGATCATCCCCCAAAGTGCAAGAATGGGGAGAAAAATACTTTTAGCCATAGATTGGAAGGCAAAGCAAAACCTGTCTTCATGGCAGAAAAGCAGCATGAGGTCTTCTGAAGAAAGGACTTCTACAAGCCAGAAAAAAAAATAAATCTTTCATAGGGCCTGAACAGAGCAAGTAATGTGAGTGGTATTCAATTAGCCCTTCAGAAATAGTTGGTTAAGGTTGATAATTTATCTGCACTTTCAGAATGCAATTGACAAATTCTCATGCAAGATCCTGTTCAGGGGAGATTGCAGTAAGCATGTAAAAAGCCTAAGATTTGCCCAAGAAATAGAGAATAAATAGCAGCAGTAAATGATCAGGTCTTTATCACAGCAGAAGTTTAAAAGCTGGATTCTCCAAGAATTATGTAATAGGATTGCAGTTTAAAAATTACTTAACAGTCCTCAATTACTCATTTATGTTTGGAGGTTCTAAATTAACACTGCTAGTTTAAGGGCAGGCAATAGCTGAAACAGTCAGTGAAAGCATTTATGAAACATACAGAGGTCATTCAGAAAAGTAAATATCTTGGCATATAAAATAGTTTATTGCCATTTAATACATCAGCTGCATGTCCACGCTGTGAGAGTTTTGTTCAGTTCTAATTGTTTCTTTCTGGACTAACTATAGATAAAATAGATAGAAGGAAGACCTGTGGAGGTGAAGAAGTATATTTTTCTTGATCATATAAAGTTGAGTGAAAAAGTCAGAATTGGCCAATGTAGAGAAAAGGAAAACAAAAACAAAAAAACATTCCTCATCACGAATGAAAGAATAATTGCCTAAACTGAAAGGTAAGGAATTTTAAGGCCAGTGTAAAACTTACAATGCTCTTTAAATATGAACACCAGTTTGCTCACAGAGCACTGCCCTGAGTACATCTGAAACTGAGGCTTGTATTCAGGTTGTCATTAAATATATCTGGTGATAAAGAGAGCTTGGCTAGGGAAAGATGTTGTGTACAGGGAAAATCTTTTGTGTTGGAGCAGCTGGGAAGACATTTCCTAAGCGAACAAGTTACCCAGTAAATATGCTCCATCCTTTCCTCTTTTTTTCATTTAACTGTGGCCACAACTGGTGAATGGGGGCCGGCCGGGGTGCAGGTGCACAGGAGAATGTCCGCCCCTGCGTTCCCGTGGGCCCAGGGGATCCATCAGTGCTGCTCGAACCTGACATTCCAGCGAGTGGAGATGTTTTGAAGTGGATGCTTAAACCGTGGATTTATATCCTCCCTGTATTGTCAGTTATCCATTGTCTGCTGTTATTCCCTGGGGCTGTTAATTATATATATAAATCAAACAAAGTCAATGGGAGTGTCTAATATTTAAAGTGAAAGTCTAAGGCTTCCAGCGTCTGGGGCAAATTACTCTTTCCAGGCCTAACAAAGCTGGCAGGACTTCAGTTAAGGGAAGGGCAGAACAATGATCTGCTTCAATTGTGTTTTGTGTAATTTGTGCACTTTATGAAGTGCTCATATAATAATTATTTTATCCCTGAAAACCTGATAGATACTTTTATAATGAGCTTTGAATTAAATTTGCATTTGAATCGCATGATCTTCTTTCAACAAATACATTGTTATCTCCGACTGCAATGTGGATTGAGGAATCACTTGAAACATAATACAGAAGTAGCGCTGCAGACCTCAGCAGCCTGAAAAATAATTGAAGTGAAGTAAGGAATGTTAACAAGCTCAAATGTCATCATCTTCCAAAAACTGACATTTAAGCTGATCCACATTCCCTCTCCTCCTTTATGTGGAACACAAAAACGCATGCATTGTGGGGTAACTAAAAGAAATGTTTGGCGGAGCTGGTTAAGAAACAGTGGACATGTTATTTTTGTATTAGCTCTTGTATAGCCACATTCGAGCCTGTTTAAAAAATGTAGTTTGTGTAGTGTAAAGATGTTGGGGGAAGGGATAATGAGTTCCTACTGAATACTAATTGCCTGTGAGTTGTTCAGGGAGACTGTATAAGAATGGAGGATTTGTTGTAAATTAGTCACTAGCTGTATTGTGCATTGCTATGAGGTTAGACTAGTGCTGTAAAGGTGCCAGCTCTACAAAATCCTTATGATTCACTGTCTCACTTGGTGACTGTGTGATGGAGAAAACACTATTCAGACTAAATATTATTTGAAAGAGAGCTCCTCTAATAACATTGTAATCTTTCTATATAACACTTAAGCTTTACGCTCATTTGAGCTAGAAAGATGGGAGCGACAGGCTTTTGAGTGGGTTATCTCTGCTTTCCAGCTGCTACATCCCAAGGTCTGCCAAAGTCAAAAACACTGAGAGGGGAGGCATTTCTCCGCAGTTATAAAGGGTCCAGCAGGTAGACTATTTTTCTTAGTTTACTGTTAATCTTTCGCTTCTTCACTCCCAGCGTTTTGCTTGTCCTCAGTTTGAGACTCTTGTAAATCCTAGCTTTAACGTGGAAATGAAGCTTTGAAAAACCTTACACTGGTTTGTTTACTTTTGAGACATATTTTCTCATTCCTTACTCAGCTCCTATTGTTTTCATTTACATCAAAATGGAAAGGTGAGTTAATGATTCATTGGCACACAATGACCTTTCAAATAGCTCTGGACCACGATGGAACAGTTCCACTCGAAGCTCTCATACTTTAACCTCCTTGCTTCTGCCTTAATATTTGCAGCCTGATCTGTCTACATGCCTGGACGCCTGAAGAGAGCAAACATTTACAGCTTTTCCCTCCCCTGTGTTTAGTGGGCAATTTGATCCTTCTTTGTCCATTCCTTTATTTTACATCACTCTTAGACTTGACTTGCAATTGAGAACAACAAAGTGCAACTTTGAGAATCTGCTCTCTGCTTATTGAGCAAAAAAATGGACTCAGACTCTGATTCACCTTTTAATTACTCTTGGCCTTCCCTACCTAAAATGCGGATTCGAAGAAGGGCATCCAAACAAGGTAGAAAAAGCTGTCTTCTTTTAAATGACTCTTGCTTACTTGCTCTGCCTCTTTTTTGTTGTCTGGTTGTGTGCAGGTGGCTATCGACAGCTGTAATGAGGCAAATTTTCTTCCTTTTTGTCAAAAGTCTACCTCACTGTTAGTTATGCTTTTGTAAATAATGTTATTGAAAATTGTTGAGGAAAAAAGTGTTTTCTCCAAATTATGTACTGTTCTTTAAAATTGTTTTAATTTCTTTATTCTCTCAGGACTTCTTTTCTTCAGGCTATATGTGTTGCTCTCACTAAGCAGTTCTGGTGCCATGGGAGCTTGCAGAACGGCACTGCTGCAGCTACACAAAGTTCTGCTAGCTACAGTTGTTTTCACTTAAGGGGAATTTTGTAACTCAAATATGTCTCAACAGCTAACAAGAGAACCTTTACAATTATGTACAGAAATCTTATCAGAATGAAGAGGGAATTCTTTTGCTTTCTGTAAAAGAAAGAGATGGCAGGGTCAGTCATTCTCTGCACAGATACTGGTGCAGTTAGATATTGTCTGTCTTTGTGGAGAAGCCTCTGACAGGGAAGCATTATAAATTGTCAGCATGAGAAAAGGAGTTTTAAGGAGACGGAAAAGCACTGGGCAGAAAATTTGTGTTAGGAAGAATTATCATTAAAAGCCTTAACAAGGAAATATATTTTTTCCTGCATTTAGAAGCAAAGAAAAGAGGACGAGTGGAAAAAATGTACTTTATATTTCCTTTCATAGTTTTTTGTTTGTTTGTTTCAGAAAGGGAAAAGAACAAATAAGAGAATCAAGATCCATCAGTGTCATTAAAGTCAGTGAGTGAGGAGAATCATGTTGTTTACACAGGCTCAGACTTTGACCTTAACTTTTAGAGCAAAAAACGTGTACAGAATACACTTTTTAAAGCACACAGCAATTTATGAACTATTTATTAGTGGGGAAATCCGTTATTTCCCAAGTGCAGAGGAGTTTTTGTAATGTGTGTGGATGTGTACACAATCTGTAAAGAAGATGAAAAGGATTGCAAATTGTGTAGTGTGCAGTCTGTGTCTCTCATGAGTACTTGATTTATTTGTATATGTTGTAGCTATTCACCCATCCTCCATGGCACTTTGATTGTTCTTTATTTTACCTTAGGACAGCATTATTATTCTTAGATATTTTATGTGTTACATAGCATTGTATACACTCCTGATGTTTTCATGTTATAGTGTTGCATCTTGATTCCTGTCTCTTTGAATAACATACCAACACATGTGGCATGTGTGCACAGGTGATAGGCTATGTTGTGTTGCTGGAGCAAGAAGATGCTCCGGGTGCACCTGTGTGTTTCAGTGGTAAATTCCAAATGGTGTCTGTGGTGTTGAAATCCCGGCAGCAAGTAAGGTGGGAGAAGCACCTCTATGAGGGGATGAGCTCTTCTCCACTTTGCTCCAGGACAGCTGTGTTGGTCGCTTCCTTTCCAAGCAGAACGTGACCTGTTTTCACATGGCCAGGTGTGGGACATGGTGCCTTGCATCTGTGTTTCCATCACGTACAGCTTCGGGTCTCAGTGAACAAGAGACCCTGAGAACTGTGTGGAGGCAGTGGGGGATTCTTCCTCCCCACCCCAAAAGTCATGAAGAGTTATGTACCTGTGTTGGGTGTTTTGGCTGATCTGGGCAATAAACGTCAGCTTCCTTCCTTCTTCCCCAAGCCCATTGTTGGTTTCACGGTCTGGGGTTTCTCTTCCCGGGAGGTAGTGAAGCTCTGCAGACTTCTGGTGGGAAATTCAAAAGCTGAAATTCTTGAATGCTACTTTGCATTACGTACATCAGTGTTTTCAAATTTTAAGTTTCTCACCCCAGCTTCAGCATTTGTCCCTGCTTGGAGACCTCTCAGGCTTCACAGGACAGAGCACACTAAGAAACCAAGCATACTCTATTTTGGAAATGTAGTTTTTGCATTTTGGTGTTGTACAAACTTATTTTTGCCTTTATACTCATTGATTTACTGCAAACAGCTACAGTACCTGCTTCAGAGAGGGCGGTCAGGGCTGTGAATCCCATGGTGGATGAGTTTGCTCTCTTCTTATCCAGGTTTAGGTGACAAAAATCAAAGGTGATGATTAAAAAGTGCCTTTATCGTCTGTTTTTCTTAGTGGCTACTATAGCATCACGTCTGGAACATCCTGGATAAGATTTCTAGCATACAGCTGCCTGATTGTGTTTCCCATATACATCATGGAGACAGTGCTTTAGTTTCCCGCTCCACAGATTCAGGACACTTAAATGTCACGTTCAGGCTTGTGACAACAGCACCTCAAAGCCAACCTCACTTTATGCACAGTGCAGTGCTGTTCTCATGTGCTTGTTTAATTTTACTCCCAGGAGTGGTTGCATTGTCTGAATGGAGCACTAAGACTCCCCAGGCTAGGAATGAAGATACCTGGTTGAAAGTAATCATACAGTCCACATCTCCAAATATGCATATTGCTTTTTCAGTGCCTTGTCAGGAATTTGTGGACTTCTGTGAAATTCAGGTGACCACCTCTGGATTTAGAGGAACATTACCATAGTCCTGCATGACCCATGCATTTAGTTGTCTGCATTTCTTCTCTGACTTCATACCTCTCTTACTTCCAGTTACACATTAACCCCTATTTGGTCTGCTGGGGGTAAATGTGATGAGCTGTCTGAAAACTATTCGTTGCATCTAGAGAGGGGAATTTGTAATTTCTTTTCTGGCTCTCAGCTTGGTCACACTGATGTACTTCACTTCCCTTTTACTATGTGCCTTCTCAGAAAATTTAAGTTTTGATTTTTGTGGTAAAAGTCAGTATTATGAATTTGGTCATAATACTGGTTTGGACCATTTTCCAAAACAGGTCATTCAAGGCTATACATCTTCTTATGCCAGTATTAAGCATGTTTTAAATTACCGCCATGATGATCATGTGTTTTCTAAAGTTAAAGTATTTTCACGAGCATTTGTGCCTGTTAAAATGTGCAGCTTTTGCTGAATAACTTTGATGACAACCTGACATAACAAAAGATGTAGAGAACTTGTGCCTAGTCGTTTGGTGGTCCACATGTTTTATTTTATCCATGTTTGGAGATTATCCTTCCAAGCACTGTGGCTTTTGTTCACCTGCATCTAAACAATGCACACATCTTACTTATCCATTTACCAGGCAGATAACAGAGATCCACATGCTCTGTTAAAGGGAGACATGCCTTTATTTTATTCCCTTTTGGTGGCTGTGGCACAGTATACAGTCAGAGCATTCATCTCTGAGAAAGAGGATCAGCTTGGTGAGGCGTGCTTGCTGGGTTGTTTCAGCAGCAGAGGGCTGGGTCTATTCTGTGTCATATTTAGGTTGTGTTTTCCTTAATAAGCATCCTGAAGTCCATTACCAACACTTTTCAGAGCTAGGTCTCTTTGGGACACCTTCATTGCCAAAAGAGATGCCAGTCTTAATGTCTCTTCATACACCGTGCTGGAATTTGCATCTGCAATAGGAATAACAACGCTTTTGACTGGGTAGGGTGGGGGATATTTATGAGATACTGTGTTTGAAAATACACTTAATCAATACTCCTAACCTTTCAAATAACAACAACAAAAGGCCTTTCTGGGCTTTAACACTGTCACCAAGTGCAGTGAACTATTACTACCTGCTGTCATTTTAAACTGGTGAAAGGTATTGATGGTCCCTGTAAGACTGATGATGACTCATAACTGTTCATGATGCAGGCTGTTAGCATAACAATTAGTGGGGCTCCAGGAATACAGTGCATGATGTGGAAATTTCTTATGGTTTTGTCCTCCTTTAAACTAAGCTGGCCTTTCCAGTAGAAATAAGTTACTTGTAATTAATAATGCTCTCCCCTGCATTCAGCAAAGTCTTGAAATGCTTTCATGGTTAACACAGTTAGTGCAATGTGGTCATCACTTCATGTATGTTTGAAATCTGAGGGCGAAGTGGGTAAGGAGGTTCAGTGGAATCGTGCTGCATCACAAAGCCCCAAATACCCCGCTTTCTTTCATCTTTTCACTTAAAACTCTGGTGAATATTTAGAGGCATGTTTAACAGCAGACTGGTTGGGGGTGTATAATTGAACCTCCTTCAGCCGAGCACAGGAGCCAAATGCCACCCTTCCAGCTGTACTCACCAGGCTCATACCTGGGGGAGGCAGTGGAGACAGTGAATGCACAAGAGGCAATGTAGAGTTTAATATGATTTTCTTCAGTGGTTGTTGGTTTAAGATCAGCACTCGGAAAACTTTGCTTGCCACAAGAAAGCACTGCCTGTTTTGCCAAATCACATTTCCTTATGATTTTAGCTGCCAAAGTCTGATGAATTGCTGTAGAAAACAATGGTTTACGCTATTTATAAACAAAGACTTCAGGATTTTGGCAGACATAAGGAAATGGTTTGTAGCTTTAGCAAGTCTCAAGATGGCAGTCACTAAAATCATGTTAAAAATCCTACAGGAGGGAAGAAACAAAATGAGAGATATAAGGATGTTTTTAATGGTATGAGATCCCACAAAGCCTGCCAGGACTAGAAACAAAATAGTTCATAGCGTGCCATTTCTAAATGGGAATTTCCAGTTTTCTCTAAGTATAGAGCTTACTGTTCATGGGCTTTTATGAGATAGGATCTTAAAATTAAATAAAAGCTGTGGTGTAGTGTTGCATTTTTGGCCATTGTCCAGGATTTTTTTTTTTTAAGGAACTAATGTCCCAGATCTAGTCAAGCGTAGTTTCTAATCCAGTATTTTGTAACTCTTCTTGCAGTCTGATGGCTATAGGCACAGTGTCTTCCAGAAGCAGTTCTAGAAATATATCTTATATACCTGTTTTCACACTCTATAGAACTGACTGGCTCCCACTTTGTGAAACTTTGCTCCTTCTACAATCAGAAGATACTATGAGGCATTGATGACCAGATCAGGTGCTAGGTTGGTGCATGCTCCTCATACTCAAAAGCAGCTTCAAGAGATCTGTGCCAACAGGACAGATTGACTGTTTCTGTAGCACTTGGTTGGGTTTTCTACTGCTCAGAACTCTGAAATACTGAGTCAGCACACACAGCTTTCTGTAATATCTGCAGTCATGAACACACTATAGAAATATAAGTCCTGAAATTCTGATAAAGATTGTTCGCTGTTGAAACTGGTTGTTTCTGCTTTTGCTACTGAAAAGATATCAGGTGCAGTCTTCATCCCAAACATTGTGTTCACAGATCAAACCTTAATTGATTTCTGTCACTCTGTAAAGACACTATCAATAGTATTTTGTTTATCTCTATCTTAAAATTTTGTTGCTGTTTGTTTGTCTGTTTGTTTTAATAACAGTAATTTACTTCACTGGTTTAAGATTATGTTGCTCCCAGCAGGCAGAATGCTTTGTCAAAGTCATTATTTGGCTGCAAATGGACTGTATTCTGTTCGTATAATGCATCTGATGTTAGATATTTAACATATAGGCCAGAATCCTACATATTTCATCCTAGCCCATAAATCTTGTCCTATTTACTGCGGTTATACTTCTGCAGCCACAGACTGTACAAAGTTCTAGCTTGGTAGGAAAATTGGAAGGTGTTCCTAGCCAAGCTGCAGGAACACTTACTTTTTGTGAATCATTTTGTGGTATCTTTTGTAGTTTTGTTGGCTATAGGTTTCTAGAAACATATACCAAGTGTTAGGCAATTAAGAAATTGGCAGATGTTTGAGAGGCCATGCAAACATTTCTCAAATTGTAATCTTAAGATTTGGTGCTTACTAGTTAAACTTCTCAATTTTTTATGACATTACATAAAAAAGAAAATGGTTTGAGAAATAATTGCCTATTTTCCACAATTTATTTTTTCCAGAGCAGAGACATCCTACCTTTGATGTTCTTAGGAAGCTCAAAACTCCACCTACTTTCTTTGCTGCAGCCAGACATTCTGCCATGTTGAATGGAGGAGACGAAATATATGCAAACTGCATGGTAGTAGGCCAAGTAAGTTTATGTTTGAACTTCATGGAAAGGTGAGAAGCTGAAGTCAGTGCCTTAGAATTGATGCAGAGCTCCTGGATTAGTATTCACATTTCTTATCAATTTATTAGCAGCACTGGAGGTTAGAGAGCATGCAGACCAAACTGTATTTTAGATCAGTGCGTTGCACCTGAAATACCTCTTTATGGTCACACTTCTGTATCATAACTTGGGGAAGGGGGACTGGTCCAATCTTAGTCATTGTGTGTAGTCGAACAGCTGCAAAATTTTGGCATCATGAGGCTGTGTTTTAGTGAAGGCTGAAGTGATCTATTTGTTTATAATGTACTGTTAGCTTTGACTTGGGTGAAAGTTTGAATATAGGAATAAGAAATGATAAGATCGTAATGTTAGAAAAAGGCTGAGATTTTGAGGTGTGATTTCTTTCTCTCGCTTTCTCTTTCTTTTTTTCTTCATGCCTTTGTGCTTTCCTCTCTCCCTCTCCCTCTCCCCATTCAAGCACTACATACACTGCAGCCCTCTGACTGCTGAGGCAGAAGTTTCTGTCAGATGTCAGTATGTTCAAAATGCACCTAAAGTTACTGAGAGATGCATGAAATAACGACCTAGGAGTGAGTAAATAGCAGGGTACTCTTTATGAATATCAGTGAATCCTTGATTTTAATAATATTGTGGTGGTAAGGACAGAGCTGCAGAAATGCTCATGTTACCCGAGTGTGTTGCTGGTGGGACCTTCAGTTTGGATTACCACCCTTTCATAGCTCAACATGTAGCCACTTTAACTTAATTAAACTGCTGACTGGGGCAAAATCCTCCTTTAAGCACTGCTCTGCCAGCATCACTGACCCACTCTGTGGTTGTGTGGAGTGGAAACACTGCCTGCACAGTGATAACTTTGGAGGGAGGAGCAGCTGTAAAACCTGGGAGAAGAATTTTTCATTTATGCATCTCATTTGCACAGCACAAGAGAACTACCTTTGATTGCAAATATGGACCGCTGTAAAAATGTCAGCAGTTCTTTCCATCTCTTATGAAACATTGTTATGAATGGGATAATACATCTCAAATGGGGCTGGAGAGAAGGTAATCAATCATCTGAAAAAAGAGGACTTTGGAAACACTTCCACTCCTTCATTTCTTCTTGCTTATACAGGTGCTTTTGGGAGGTTGTCTTCACTGGCTTTTCAATATTATTCTGCATCTATCTAGACAGCAGTAGTGTCTACCTAAACGACTGACAACAGACTGAATTGAATATCTTATGTAGATTTGACAGAGAATTTCAACCTTAGTTTCATAAAGAATTAAGCGTTTGTAACCAGGGTCTAAATCCTAATCCCTGTTCCTGAGAAAACAGTTTCTAGCTGCATTCTTGGTTTTGTGCCAGAGAAAGGATGCCTCATGGCTTGCAACTGCTTAATGACAAAAAAAGAGAGATTCCTTTCTCATCCTTATGTGGAGAACCTCAGTTTCAGGTCATGCATTTTTATCTCAAAGGTCAGGGAACCAGTATGGAAAAAATAAAAGTGTGCGTAATGTATAGGCTGATTTTTCCAAATTAAATAGTTTGAATTTTCTTCCATATGTTCCCCAGACTAATGTATTATGCATATTTTTTGATTGACTTCAAAATTTTTGGTTACTATCAATTACTGTCAATCCATTACTACTGTCATGCAAAACAGCAGCACAAGGTCTAGAACTTCTTAGCCATATAATTTATCTTCAGTTCATGTGGTATAAAAAGATCTATAAATTCACATGCTACAAGAAGTAACAGAGGAAAAAAAATGAAATAACCATAGAATGGCAAACTAACCTGGTCCTTGTTCCCTGACAAGATATCTTGTTACTAAATTTTATCAGCATTTGCTTTTCCTCTGCAGGTTGGGGATTCAAAGATGAACTCCATTCATGGAGATAGTGTCAGCAGTGAAACATGTTTGAATTCCACCAACTCAGCATCAGTGGCAAAGAGCTCTTCAACTCTGTCTCTGGAGGAGAATGACCAATATAAATGTGATCCCAATGAAAGAAATCAAACGTCAGTAAAAAACAGAAAAAATGTAGGTTTAAGGCATACTGTTTTACCTTCTGATCTGTATGGACCAGATTCCACACAAGACATTCCATACAAGACATTAATTAAGAAGAGAGGTCGACTTTATGCTGACATGAAAGAAAAAAGGTATGGAATTGACTCAATAATATGGCCAGAGTAAGAATTGTTTACAGTAATCTTTTATTTTATAAGATGAGGCAGAATCTGTAGTGATAAATATTTTTTGCAAGGTAAAATCACTGTTCATTAACTGATATTTAAATTGTCTTAATGATCTGTTTTTATATGGTAGTTATGAAGACTTTTATTTATCTTTATTTTATTTACAAACAAAAGGTGTCTTCTAAGCAGATTAATTTTTAATGCAAATTTTATATATTTTTAACCTTTTTTCTTGTATGTAATATACAAAGAAAAAAAAATCAGCTTTTCACCGTAAGTTTCCATTATGGTGTTTTTGTCAGAAATTGCAATTTCACCCTGAGTTTTTCTCACTTTTTGTCATTATTTGGGAATAGTTTGACTATTTGTCATTAAGGGAATAGTTCAAAATCCATTGAATTCTGTAGGAGTCTTTTCTTTCTTGGCACCTATATGTGGAAGGAACAGCATATTCATGAATTCATATACTTTTTAACCTCAAAATACATAGTACACGGTACAGTTCATGTTTCTGATAGGTTCAGACTTTTCTGCTCTTGTGCTGATACAAAAAGTGTGAGGCCAGCAGAGCCAGTTCTCTGAGGACTCTCCGTCAAATAGCTTTAGGTTATGCTGGTTATGCTGGGAACTGACTGGCTTCAGGAATTCAGAGAGAACTTTGGAGAAGAAATGATCATTTTTGCTTTTAGCAATTGGTTAATACCGTAGGGAAAACCAAACCAAAATAAAATAAAAAACAAAAACAAAACAAAACAAAACAACAAAAATCAACCAACCAACCAAAAATAAACAAACAAAACCCAACCAAACAACAAAACAACAACAAAAATGCTGTATTGCTGCTCTGGGTAGAAGAGACCTGAAGTCCATTCCTTCTTATGCAGAAGTAAATTTGAATTTGTATTCCACTTTTCAGGAGTGTTTGGACTAACTGGACATAGGGCACCATATCTATGTAAAAACGCTTGGAAAGGGAGCAGTAGAGGCTATTCATCATTGTTGATCAATATGATTCAAAGTGATCAATAACATTTTCTCTGTCATAGTCTTTCTTTCCTTAAGCAACTATAAAATCCCACTGGGAGGAATGTTGTGGCACGGATAAGGCAACAAATATTAGACTAAAAGTTGATCTTTCTCAGACCTTTCTGTTTTACTAGCTATGGGGATAAAATGCACACTACCATAAATAATCTTCTTTTGCCTTTCTGACATAAGCATTCTTTCTCCTATACTTGTTTAGTTATTCCTGACTTTGTAAGACCAAGGTCAGGTAGCTATATATAAGCTTTAAGAGCTTATATGAATTTTCAGAGAGATGTGATTGACCTTGATGTATCCACAGTGTAAGTGATTCAAATATTGTACATAAAATGAGAAAAATCAGTATGTAATTTCAGTGGCATCTTCCTTGAAGGATCTGGGGTGATGTGGCAAGTTAATTAGTAGATCTTTAAAACATCTTTTTATGTCAGAAAAAATTCCTGGCTAAGGTACCCCTAGTAAGACATGCACTGCTTGCCTATTGACATAGACATGTATTGCTTTTCCAGTTTTAAAACATGACAATAACTGATAATATGGTTGAATAACATTTCTGAGAAATCACATATGATATTATTTGGAAACATTGTGAAAGATGGTCTTCAGAAATGTAATAAGGAAGTAATTTTGGACAGTATTGATAGATTCCTCCTTTGGCAAACTGAATTGTAGTGGTGTGGGAAGGAGTTATTGTGCTAATATTTCTGGTAGAAACTCTGGCTATTTAGAAATACCACACATAACTTAAAGTTTTATGTTGTAATGCTGGAATGTTTTTGCAAGCAGTCAACCAGTCTTTCCAGTAGCACTGATGAAGAGACCATGAACTCACATGTGCAGCCAATGTGACCCGACGTGGGAGACCTCTTGCAGCCTGATGCTGCTGAGCAGTCTTATTGTCCTATTCTGTACAGGAACCCCTGCCAATCAAATTATCTAGATGTTCGATATATTGATTTAGCCAGAGATTTTTGAATATGTTTATAGAATCACAGTAGAGCTTGGGTTGGAAGGAACCTTAAAGACTGTCTAGTTCAACTTTCTGACATGGGCAGGGACACCTTCCACTAGAGTACATTGCCCAAAGTCCTGTCCAACCTGGGCTCAAACACCTCCAGGGATGGGGCATCCACAGCTTGTCTGAGCAACCTCTTCCATTGCCTCACCACCTACATATGCTTTTAAATGTATATATTTTGAAATTAATCTCATAAACTATTTCAGACCCTCCTTCAGATCTCTGTTTTCTTTTCCATCCCCCATCAATTCACAGGTGTAGAAAAGACTTCTGTGAGTAGCCGCATGGTATGGTTTACATAAACACACATGCGCACATAGGCACACAGCAAAATCCACACATCTATGTATCTTCCTGCTGAGATCTGAGCTAGTTGTCTTGGTTCTCTTTATTGTTTATGTAGATTGGCAGGTACTTGTGTGGAACAAAATATCTCCTTTTAAGGGAGATAACTATCATGGTTCTGAATATCATTCTCCAGAGGTGGCTAAATGTGGTGGGAATCTGGGTGACTTGGACAATGCAAATATCTGTACTGCAGATCCACTGGGTTAGGTCAGATAAGTCCTGTGCAAAGTGACCAGGTGATGGGAAAAATGTGAGGGTACTCAAGAGTGTGACTTGGGTTGTCATTTATCAGAGTATGCAGACGTATCATTGCTTTGTGGCATTAAGGTTGAGACTGATTCATAAAATCCATGAGACTTAAAGACTTTGTTGTCTGCTTCAGTTCAAGCCTTGATGACCTTGAAGTAGACAGCGGAAATGATGGTGTTTTGGACAGACCCCACATTTCCTCCCTTCCCCTCGGACCTTCAGATGTGAAGGCTTGCAGCAGAGATGGATTAGACTCTTCTGAGATGAGCAGTGATTTTAATATCAACCAGACAGAATTGCTTTCCTTATCCACCAGTCTGCAAACCAAGGTATGTGATACTGTTTTGATGTGGATTGTCATCCTTTTAAGTTAGTCACTGAAAACATACAAGCAACTCCTGAAATCTGAAAGTGAAAATTCACTTCCGAGGTGGACGTCACAGCTGCTAGTCTCTCCAGAGAACAGCATGGGCAGGGATGTGGAGCAGGGGCTCCATGGTTGTGGCCAGGTTTGTCAGCAGCACAGGGAAAGGGTCACCAGAGACTGCCTTCACCTTTGGAAAAGCATCATTTATCAGAACTGTTTCAGAGGAAATAGATCAGGTTCAGTGAATAAGCATTTTCCAACCAAAATATATTGAGTTAGAAAATGTTTAACCAGCTGTAGTTATGTGAAAGGGTAACAGCTTTGTAAAGAATAAATCCAGTCTGCTGCCTACCATAAAACAATTCCTAGACTCATGGAGGGTCAGCTGGGTTTTGTACAAGGACCAGTGCAGATCTGTCCTCCAGGTTACAGTTTCCTAAAGCATTCTGGCTACATTTGTTTTCGTTAGACCTTGGTGCCATTTCTGTCAATATCTGACACATATACAGAGTTATTCTATATTCATAGAGATTCTTTATATTTTATTAGGCAGGCTACTTGTGAAACTGTAGTTTTATCTGACCTTCAGTAAATAATTACTTGAAGGGAGAAAAGAAGTCCAGCAAGAGCTGAATTCTGTTAGGGAGACTTTTAAAAGCAGTATAAGCAGTTTAGGAATAGCCTGTCTTGAAATTTAAATGATGCATCAAAAATCAGAGGGGGTTCCTTTCAAGCCATATCATTGACATAGTTGGGGATCAGAATGTTTTTTCAAGCACAATCAAAAAAGAACGGGAGAAAAGGAGAAAGAAGCTAACTGCTTTCTTTTGAGACTTATCACTACTTACCAGGACAGGGTGTTAGTCTATATGATATGTTCTTATGGTATTAAACCACAAAGAATTAGTGGTTCCCATAGGAAAAAACCATAACTTGGTCATCAGATAGATGTAATGGTGCACAACACTGGATGATGCTTGCCACCAAACGAGAAAAATGTAAGCTTCCTCTTAGTCTAACCTGCACCCAGAAAACATTTCCTGAAATATACCAGAATTTCTTATGACAGAAGTATGGCAGGGTCTTTTAAGAATTCAAAGTAGACAAAACCTGTACTTGAATTTAAGACTTTAATGAAGCCAAGTAAATATATGTGTGTGGTCAACTGTCTCTTTTAGAAATGTTGCCACTGATTTATTTTGGTTCCGTTGCTGGCAAATTTCAAACCGATACAGGTTCTCATTTGCTGCAATTTGTTGTAGGAATGCTCACTTTCTGGAATTCGGTCACGCTCCTATTCCTGCTCCTCACCAAAAGATGTATTAGGAAGACCTTACATTCCTCAGGACTTCACAGTTGGTGATTCAAATGAAGGTCAGTGCCAGCTCTGCTCTTGCTTTTCATCTGCACCCATGTTTGCCTGCTTCAGACCCAGTGCTGATGTCTTTACTCAGGCCCGTTGTGTCCCCTCGGTACCTGTGTGCACAAGGTCCATGCACTCATAGACCTCACTAGTGCCCGTGAATGAAGGGTTTAGTTGCCCTCAGGTTCCTGTACCATCTTCCCTTGCTTTTCTCCCATGTACTACCTCCTCATGCTGTCCCCCAATACAGCAGCAGATTCTTAGGAGGACATGTGAACTGGGACAGCGAGACCATTAGTCAGAAAAGGTAATGTAGACACTAATCTTCTTTTCCAAAGAGCCTTACCCTAACCTCCTGCTGTGTGCCCAACAGAGACTGAAAGAAGGCTAAAGATGATGCGGAAGCAGAGTCGGAGAAGGCGAGTGGCCCCAGTTTCACTTAGATCCTGGCGAATCTCTAAAATTGTTGGCTTTGTGGTCTTTTTCATAATCAGAACCCACCCTCTCCTTCAAACAAAGTTGGAGGTGTCTTGGTGGGGATTCATGCGTATGACATCTGCATGCTGTTCAAGCTGAGGGTTGGGCTCAGCCTGTTTCTGATCAGATTGAGCTGTCAGATTTATGAGTGAACAGGTGTTTTCCCACGGAAAAATTCTGTAAGAACATCACATTCTATTCCGGTGTTGTCAAAATGACTTTTCTGCTTAACCTGTAATGTCTTACAAATTGTTTCTAACATGCTTTATTCTGAGTAAGATTTTATGTCCCCTTGAAATGAGTACTGTGTGCTGCAGCATGTAGTTGTGCTGCATTTTGTCACGCCGCTTATGTATTTGCAACCATTCGTATCCTACAGATTAGTGAAAAGTCTTTGAAAATGCAAGGCAGAAGGAAATAAATAAAGTATGTCACAGAAGCAGAGGATGGCTGATAAGCAGAACCTTGTAATGTGTGTGCTTAGAGTTAAAACCTTTGACCTTGTTGCCAAAGGGACCGTTGGTGTCACAGAACATTAAGTTTCATCCAGACACCCTTACCTACTCCAACCTGATCTGGGCTTGAGCCCACATCCTGTCCATTCTCTCCTCCCTTCCCCCTAGGACTGTCAGTGCTAGACATTTCCCTGTGTTGTTGGAAACCTTCTCCTTCTCCTTCTCCTTCTCCTTCTCCTTCTCCTTCTCCTTCTCCTTCTCCTTCTCCTTCTCCTTCTCCTTCTCCTTCTCCTTCTCCTTCTCCTTCTCCTTCTCCTTCTCCTTCTCCTTCTCCTTCTCCTTCTCCTTCTCCTTCTCCTTCTCCTTCTCCTTCTCCTTCTCCTTCTCCTTCTCCTTCTCCTTTGGAAAAAAGCTGCTCTGCAGCCCACACTGCAAATGTAGTGTGCTCTGCACTCACCAACTGCTGGGAGCAAGGGCCGTGGATGAGAGGACATCCTGGACTCTGCAGGCTACAGAGGGGCTGTGTCTAGGTCCATTTGGGTGTCTGCCTGCTGGAAACCTGCCCCTTCTGCCCAGCTGCCAGCTCATGAGGCATCTCACTCAGGGCCTGGCTGTGCCAGAGGGAGGCACTGCTGACCCTGTACATGTCAATAAGGTGTAAGCCAAAGAGAGGAATGCACGATGGCAACAGGCTGGTCTTTCTCACACCAAATATGATGAAAAAATGGGAAATCCCCATCTATTTCTGAGGGAAGCTTTTTGATATGCTCAGGTTTAAAACAGCTGCCTGTTTTTATTCAAGAAGGTATTACCAGGCCATAACAGTAAAGGATTTGTCCCTGCTCTGTAGATGGTGTGCTCATGAACAGTGGTCGATCCCTCCTTCAGGCTCTTACACTCTCTAAGTCAGTGTCTCTGCTCCACCCCTGTAGTAAGTACCACGACAACCCCACGACGCTGTTTTGCATGAAGCTGCCTTCATCTTCCTTGGGCACCATGGTCTTCGTGTCTTCAGAAAGCATCCTGCTGCACAGGTTTTGTTTGGCAGCTAACTGAGATGCTGTTTTGGTCTCGCTGCTTCTTTGACTCTGGCTCTCGCTAACCTGAACTACATGTTTGTCTGAAGACGTGCTGATTCTGTGGAGCATGTTTAAGTTTGTATCTAACCTTAAACATGGCACAGTCTGATGCTTCAGGTTAGCTGTTTAAGTATCTTTCTGATACTTTTCAAGTAATCTCTGCAAAACTAAATTACTTCTCATATGGAAATAGTAGAGGAAATTCTAATTTATCAAAACAACCCAGCTTACCTATCTATCTATCTACTTATTTATTTATTTTTGTTTTCTAGGTAGTTAGCTGAAAAGTGTCTCCTTGAGACCTCTCCACTCTTTCCAGGGTGTAAACGTTTAAAAAGTGACATGGTCTGTGCAGTACATAGGCTAGTACTGTTCCTCTTTAGGAAAAGGTGTTTTTTTTTTGTTTTGTTTTTTGTTTTTTTTAATAGTGTTCTAGATAAAGCTGCATTAAACAGGCAATTGTGAATGTTAGAAGAATATCATGAAGATATATTATGACAGATCTGCTAAAAAGCAAAATGGAGTATGAATCATTCAAGTCTGGGTTGTTAAGAAAAAAAAATATATTTTTTATTTTTTCTTAAGACTGTTTGTAGAGGCTGGCATTTGCTGATACCTGTCTATCTCAGTTCTATCAGGTTCCACCAGCTAACCGCAGCCCAGTCAGCAGTGGCGTTACCCTAGAAAAAGCTGCTTCTAATGTACCTATTTGTTTTTGCTTCCCTAATTTTAAAATGACATTGCAAGCGCTTAATGACAAGCTTACGGCCCGGTGGAGGTCGCGTGTTTCCCGTAAACGTGGTGTCTTCCCAGCCTGATGTTGGTTACCTGCTTGTGTCTTGCAGAGCGAGCGTACAGCCTGCCCGAGCACTCCCGGGAGAAAAGGTAGGATGCTCGTCGGGCACGGGTCCCCAGGAGCCGGGAGCGGGTCTGTGCAAGCGTGCTGCCACCTAGGGAGCCGAGCGGGGAAAAAATAAATAGTGTTTATCATCTTTGTAATAATGAGAACTAAAACCAGAATTAAACACTGTAGCTGTAAATGTCAGACGAAGCAACCCCCATCTAGGTTCTGCTCTGTTTCCCACTGGGATGAGTTGTTTTTGCTGGTCTGTGTTTCTAGGATTCAGGAGGAGGAATGGGATAAGTATATTGTTCCTTCAAAAGCAGAGCCTGAAAAATGTAAAGTGAGTCGGACTTTCAGCTTTCTAATGAACAGAATGACTAGCTCGCGGAATAAGTGCAAGGTAATTTGAGATTTATGTCTATATTATTATCTATAATTATGTCACTGTGATTAAATTAATTGTAGATGAGAATCTAAATTTTTATGTAGACATAGCTTGTTCTTTATTGCAAAAAACATGTAATAGGAAGAAACATCAGTCTTTATCTTGTAATTTTAAAACTTATGCAGAATACCCTCAAAAGGCCTTCATATTAGAAAAACAGCTTTCCTTTTAAATGATAGCATTAGCAAAACAACATCAACTGGTGCCGGTGCCATTTTTCAATGTTATCAATAATTTCATTTTACTGTTTAGCCAAAGTTGAAATGTCTTTAGAAATACCTTTAAGAAATAATTTTCTCTGCTAAATAAAATTAAAAGATATATTCCTGTTCTTGTAATCATTCTCAATAAGTGCTCAAGTCTGTAGCATGGGCACTTAGTCATTGTACGTGGGCACTTAATCAGTTGAATTTCCTTTATTTGAAGTTAATGGTACTTCTTGTATGAGTAAATGCTGCTTAGCATTAAAGAGGTGCAGATTCAAGGCCTGTTTGGTCAAACATACGTGTTATGAAAGGTAGATGACAATGTTTGTGGTTTAATCTTGAGACATCTGAAGTGTAGATGAATGGCATCAATTAAAAGATTGAGGGGTGGATTTGGCCTGTGGGTTGTTTCAGCAATTTTGCAGGCTTTCTAATGCACACTGCTGTGCCCCAGGATATCCTAACATATGTGGGTATGAAGATGGTTAGCAAACTACTGCTGGGGTGAGATCTTCCCATGAGGCAGAGCTGGCTCTGAACACATATGTCCAGTCCAGCAGCCATACATGAATGTGTTTCTGTGTGGTCTCCTAAAGCATGACTACCAGAAGTGCTCAGAGGAATGTATGCTCACACCAACAGAAGTACTGTAAAAATAGTCAAAAATTATTAAATCCATTAACACTTATTGAAAATAGGTTATTTCCGATGTCATTTAATATTTGAAGACAGTTTGCATAAGATTATGTGAATGCAGCTTTAACTGCACAGGCATGAGTTTGCCTGTACTCCTCAAGAAGATGCAAACAAACAAACAAACAAAAATATTTTTTGTATGTGGCAAGTCAATAAGACTTCTTAAATTTTGTTTCCTGGCCCTTTCTTTTTTGCAGGTTTTTAAATGCCAGTCTTCCTTGTGTTAATGCTTTCTCGCCTAGCTGCCAGTGAAATTAATGCCTTCATCATTTTAGAACTTTAACAATGTCAGATGTAATAATATATTATAGTATTATAAGTCTTCCAGAACAAGGAATGAATGCTTTAAGATCCTTTGCTCTTAAGAGAATGCTGTAGTGTTTCTAAGGTTGAATCATTTTATCTTCTTTCCTAATGTTCTCCCCCCCCCCTTTTTTTTTTTTTCTTGTCTGTGCTGTTGGGGATGAAGACAAAAAATAAAGATACCAAAGATAAAGAGAAACTGAACAGACATAATTTTATAAATGGGACTTTCTCAGGAGTTATGCCATGTATGGCCTGCGAAAAGGCTCTCCTAGGAAAGGAGTCCCTTCAGTGCTCTTGTAAGTAGTTGCTAGCTTTTGTGTGTGAATTTGCAGTGCTCTGAAACCTGCTTTGGAGATCCTGGTTCAGTGTTTTATGTCAAAAAGAAACCTTGCCTAGATTTGGAAGTACCTACTTCATGTAGTGGGCTGAGGTTGGCAGGGGAGAAGGGGGTAAGGACAGCAGATGAAAACTTCAGAAGGGACCACAGTCATCTCCAGGCAGAGACTTCTTCCAGCTGTAGCATCACAGCAGCCTCAAGTATACTTTAGTAAGGGGATCTGAACGAGGAAAAGTGATGAAGCCTCAGAATAACATCATCTGCAGGCTGAGGACCCTGTTCAGGATCAGGCTTTGAAATGTACCTTCTCTTTCAGATTGCAACATGATTGTCCATAAAAGCTGTAAGGAGTGTGCTCCTGTTTGCACCAAGGTAACTTCCTACACCACACTGTTCTCTTTAGAGAATATTTGCTTTCCAAGGGGTTTAGAAACAAAGTGAAGAAAAAACAGAAAGCACAGGAAGCCTTTGCAGACCTAATGCTATATATGTATGCAAAGCGTTACAAGGGCATTAAACTGTCTAATGTGAACAACACAGCAAGCTCTGTGCTTGAACCAGAATTTCTAGAAGAGGGTCAAAAATAAGTTTAAAGTGTTATTTGTATTTTTTAAGAACTGCAAGGGCAAGTTGGAAAACGGTGTGCCTGGAGGGTACACAAAGGGATTAAAAAGAAAGGCTGCCCAAAGTCATGGACATCCCTTTTGCAGAAATGGGGTCCTACATGTGTGTAATAATGGAAAGCAGTGGGGACTTCAGGAGGTGACCTAGTCCATCTTGTTACTCTGGGGCAAGCTGACCTTTAGCTAACAATTTTGGCAGATGTTTTTCTGATGTGCTCTGGAAAATCTCTCATGGAGGAGACTCCACAGCCTGTCTAGGCACTCGCCCCCAGCGTTCAGCTGCCACTGCAGACAGAGCAAAATCAGGGTTAGAAAATATACAGGCTGCTTCCCTTTAAGTAGGTGTGCAGATATGGTGAAGTTATCATAAGAAATATGTCACTTTCAAAAATAGATGTGTAAGGTCATTGCCCGCATGGAATAAAATGGGTCTAGCAAAGAAGTATGCCACAGTGATGCAGGTCATTCTTCAAATCACTGGAGTGTGTCTTTCTGGTGTAGCTGGGTTTTGCATCATGGTGGCTTGCAGGAAGAATATTTCCACACAGAGTCTTCAGGGTAAACAAGGCTTAAACTGGATGTAAAACAGGTATTTTTATTTGTTTTGTTTATAGCTCTCATGTTATAGCACACATTTCTGGCCAACTAGAGGACACTAGGAGAGCTGAACTGGCAATTTTATTTATTGGGACTGATAGGTTATTTGTCAAGAGGAGACAAGAGCCTTTCCGCACCATTCTTGTTGACTCATCTCAACAAGAATGAGATACAGAAAACATTCACTGAACCACCTCAGGTGAAATACATGTCTAAGCACAACAGCCTTTCATGACAGGTTTTGCAAAGCACATTTTGGAAGGATGGTTGATTCTGCCTCTTGACACCTAGCCCAGACTTCCTCAGGCAGTATCCTGCCACAAGTATTTCAAGTATATTTGAATATAAAGCCCTGAAGATGATCTCCTTTTCTTGCAGCCTTCATGGCAATATTGATACATAAAAAGCAGCTTATAGTAGCTCAGTAATTCTCTTTGGTATAAATAGATTCAGTTTTGTATTGTAGTACAAATAACGTTTTATTTTGACTTAGGTTTATTTGATATTTTTTGAAATTAGGAACATCATTTAGGACCATTTTCTTGAAGCCCTTTTGTGTGATGTTATATGTAAGTGAATTACTAACTTGACTATTTAGTTATCTGTCTGCTGTGATTTCATTGTTATTTCAAAAATAATTCTTTTTCAGAAATCCCAGGAGAGGTACCATAACAAAAGCAAGCCCCAAGCTGGTGTAGCAAGTAAGTATTTTTGTAGGCTAAGATGTGTAAACGTGGCACTTCAAAGTTAAGCCTCTTTGAAAAAATCAGGGGAATGACAACAGAAACTGTCCTTCATCATTCATGGGAATGGAAATCAGAAGTAGCTAGTTCTGTCTTGTGCTTTTGTCACTCACCATATGCATAGATATTTGGGTCTTCTGGTGTTCAGGTTGCAATGTGAGAGCATGTATGATTAGATATTGTTTTCTTATCAATAGTAACCACACTGGAGCTATTCTACTTTGCTGGGAGACTTTTCTTTATATTCTGTGGTAGAATATTACAGTCTTGCACCATGTTTGGGAGGACATTCCTGGTACCTGGTATGGGTCTACAAGAAAACCAGAGAGCATTTTAGTTTAACTATGTTATTAATATATGCTATACATTTTCAAAATGCTATTTTGTGCTTTGCTTCATAGATTCACGGCTTGGAGATATTCCACAGCCTGTGCTGTTCTCTGTGCGTCCTTCTTCCTCTGTGCCTATTGGACTGTCTGCTGGGTGGAGGGAAGCCTTGCCACAGTCCCACTTATTGTCCAAAAGTGTTCCCAGTGCCAGTTCTGAAAGGTAGAGGGTAGCCACCAAGATTCTTTGCTAAATATATCATTCAGCATTTCTGGGAAAATTGCATCCATTAATTTTTTTTTTTTTCCTTTTCCCCTGCTATGGAAGATCTATGCCATTTCCTGAGGAAGACTCTGAGACTAGTACCTGGAGGTCCAAGTCGCGTTCTGAGGAGATGTTACAGGCATTAGGGACCTTTTCTTCAACAGATACATTTATGATGGAAGGTGAGAAGTATTATACAAATGTTGCCTTTTATAACCTATATTCAAAGAGCAAAATAAGTCATTATTTTTAATTAATTACTTTAATATTATTTATTATTATTTTAATATCACTTAATTATTATCATTATTCCTATATAATTAGTTGATACAGGAAGGTGCTTATAAAAGACGAGCAACCTATTTTTGCTAGTTAAAACTGAGTCCTTCATTAAAGTGATACAATCAGACACAATAGTCTTAAAATATAGCTTTTTCTTTCTTCCTGGTAACTAAATCTTTGAAAACTTTTAGAATATTTTTGTATGGTGTGGCTACTGGAAAAAAATAGGGTAAATATATTTGGCATCCTTGCAGAAAAAATATACTTTCTTTCTGCACTCACCTAATTGTTTCTATTGTCAACATACATTGGAAAATATAAACCTACATCCCTTCTGTTTCCCCAGTAGCCTCCAGTCTTGCCCTTGTGGCCTAGAAGGCCAATGGTATCCTGGGGTATATTTGGAAGAGTGTTTCCAGCAGGCTGAGGGAGGTGATCTTCCCCTTTACTCAGCCCTGGTGAGGCCACACCTGGAGTATTGTGTCCAGTTCTGGGCTCCCCAGTACAAGAAGGACATGGAGCTACTGGATCGAGTTCAGAGGAGGGCTATGAACATGATGAGAGGACTGGAACAGTTGTCATATGAGGACAGGCTGAGAGAACTGGGCCTGTTTAGCCTGGAAAAGAGAAGGCTGAGGGGAGGCCTCATCAATGAGTATAAATATTTGAGGGAAGGGTGTTGAGCGGATGGAGCCAGTCTCTTTTCTGTTGTGCCCAGTGACCGGACAAGAGGCAATGGGCTCAAACTGAAGCAAAGGAGGTTCTGGCTGAATATGAGAGGGCATTTCTTTACTGAGAGGGTGACAGAGCACTGGCTCAGGTTGCCCAGAGAGGTTGTGGAGTCTCCTCTGGAGATGTTCAAAACCTCTCTGGATGTCTGTGCAGTGTGCTCTAGGTGATCCTACTCGGCAGGGGATCGGACTTGATGGTATTCAGAGGTCTCTTCCAACCTCAGTCATTCTATGATTCCAAATCTTATCTCCCACTGGTAAACTGCCCTCCAAAATGGATACACATCCTTGTGAGGTGAACAGATATAGGCATTTTCTGTAGGTAGGTGAGAGGCTAAATTTCAAAGATGAAGGGAATCCTTTCACAAAAGGTAGTGTGGATATGCTATGCAGGACATCTGCAAAATGAATAGTGATCCTCCAAAATCACAGATACTTTCGAAAATGATGGATTTTATTTTTAAATTTGAAAGGTTTCTTCAAGTGAAAAAGGGTAAAAGGATTTAATCTGAGAAGATTTTGTTTGTTTGTTCTTCTCCCCTGCTGTCACATTTGCATTTCAATACTACAGTAATGCTATTGACATCTGGCAAGCATTTCTGTTATAAAACCAATTGCCAGCATTTGCAGAAGTTGCTTAAAGTTAATTCCTATGATTTGATGATTTGTCTCCTTTATTTACAAATAGATGTGTGTGTGCAAAGGAGTGTCCCTTAACATTCATACAGCTGGTATATATGAGATACACATTTTCCCACAGAGTATGTGGATTCGTCTCAGTGGACTGACCTCAGCTCAGATGCAAGAGAGTTTGAAGCGGAGTCCTGGAGTCTTGTTGTGGACCCAGCATTCTATCACAAACAAGAAAAGGATGTCATCAAGAGGCAGGACGTCATTTTTGGTCAGTATATCAAAGCTTCGTGTAAGTTTGGAAACAACTGGGTGTAGAAAATGCACTAGGGAACCTGACGTTTTATGTCTGGAAGAATGAATGGCTCAATTTAGAATAATAAGGCTCAAAGAACATTTTTGTCACAGATTATGATTTATTCTAGAGCTAAGGAAATGTAGGAGCGTACTGTTTACCAAAGACATGCCTACCCTGTTCACAGGATGGTTGAGGTTGGAAGAGACCTCATCCAGTTCCCATTTTAATCAGTTGCTATCCTAGCATGCTCAGTGGGGTACAACTGAGAAAGCTGCATTAGAGCTCAATATATTAAGTCTTCTCACTGGCATAATCTATTAGGTTTGAGGCTCACAAAGGAAAATTGATTATGTGCGATATCTGATATATAATATAACATATCACAGAAGGTGTCTAAAATGTTCAGGTGATTACTACACTAAGCTGTTTTCTTTTATGCCGCAGAGCTGGTGCAAACAGAAGTGCATCACATCCATACCCTGTTCATTATGTCTGAAATATTCAGGAAGGGAATGAAAGAAGAACTACAGCTGGACCACAACACAGTGAATAAGATATTCCCCTGCTTAGATGAGCTACTGGAGATCCACAAGCAATTCTTCTTCAGAATGAGAGAGAGACGGCAGGAATCGTGTGAAGTGGGGAATGACCGTAATTTTGTAATCAGTAGAATTGGAGACATCCTTGTGCAACAGGTAGAGACATCAGCTCTGTTAATCCTTCACATAGTCAGGGTTCTCAAATACAATTTACTGAGTTTGAAACTTTTTTGGGGGATGAGAAGAGGGCTAATGTTGCCTTATTAAATTCAATGTCCCCTTAAGGTTATGGCAGGGTGAAATAGCAATGAGAGAAAATAATTACTGACAGGTAACTGATAACAGGTGGACGAACTTGTACATGCATGGTACAAGTGACAAAGAAAGTGATGAATTTGAGATTCTGTTCATGATAAAAAGCTGCTCCCATGGATTGCTCAAACAGTAGCAATGAGTTCGTTTTGTTAACAGCTAGGCAGAAGTGTGAATAATTGATCATGGAAAACAAACTATCCTTTCATTTCTTCATTTCATAAAGTGGTCTGGTGTGGTGTATCTCGGGTTGCTGCTCATTAGAGGAGGGGTCGTCACATGTGCTTATGGTAGCTGTAGTACTGCTAGCTAACTCTGCTTGCTTGCTGCCAGCAGTTTGGTTCCTTGCAATGAGTGCAGCTTTTCACCTTTTGGCAGTCAGTTCTCACCCTGCTGAACTAAAGAAGCTGAACTATTGATATCTGTTTTATAAGTGATGGGGAGATCAGATGAATGCAAATAAGCCTCAAAGGGATCACGTTTGCAAAGGAAGCAGTGTTATACTAGTTGGTCTAGCCATTATTTGCAGGATTGTCACACTTGTGCCCTCTACAGCTTACCTTCCTCTCCTTACTCCTAAAATGGCTAGCCCATTTTTTGTTCTGTGGTGACAGACCCTGTTAGTGACATTCAGAGAACTTGACAAACAAGTAGCATAGAAGTTAGAGGTTCTGAGTATGTACAGAATATATTAATCCTTGGTATATACTTTTATGTTAGTTGCGATGTTGAGCATGATTTAATTATTAATTTCTTCAGTTTTCAGAGGAAAATGCAACCAAAATGAAGAAAATATATGGGGAATTTTGCAGCCATCAGAAAGAAGCTGTTAGTCTCTTCAAAGAGTTGCAGCAAAACAAGAAATTTCACAATTTTATTAAGGTATGTTTCCACATGAATGTGATCCCTATGTAGCCTTTATTTAAAATTTAAGGATCAAAGTTATATTCAGTATCTCTCTTTTAGTAGTCAATAAAAATGTCAAGTTTTTTTCATTCTTAATGAGTGAGCTAATAAATTACAGTTTTCTTTCAAATGTATGAAAGCTTTGGCATTCAGTATATATCACATACATGTTTCTGTTGTAGCATACCTCATCCCTCAGGGCAACAAATCTTCCTTGGGGATGGTTCAGGTAACCCAGCATTTCATTTCAGTTTAGTCTAGCATGTTGAGATCATATTTCTTATTAGTCAGTTGGTGCTTTGATAAGCATTTACTACTTAAGGTATGTATTTGTGTCTGTACAGCTGAGGAACAGCAACCTGTTGGCACGACGCCGAGGAATCCCTGAGTGCATTCTGCTTGTCACTCAGCGAATCACCAAATACCCTGTTCTGGTTGAAAGGATATTGCTGTACACAAAAGGTGAATAAAAGCTGAGTGTTGCTTCACATCTGTAATCATAGTGCATTTCTAATGTAAGGAATATGCACTGATACAATTTATACAAAGAATGAAATTCACTGTTCTGTAGAGAAACACAGCAATGTAAGTAACTACTGTTCAGGCAAATATCACCTAAAGTGTGTGTCTAGTATACATAGTCTTTGCCAAAGCTAGGATGTGAAAATTTCCAGGATTCCAGTGAGGTAAGTCCTAGAAGTCCAGTAGAACATGTTTTAGCAAAAGATCTTGAATAGAGGATGTGAATTAATTCAGGCAAGTATGTGCATGTTCTTCAAAATGAGATACAGTGAAGGATCTTGTAAAATTAGGCAAATTATTGTTCGGCTTTTCAAACAAAAGTTTGAATAACCCTGCAGTTTTGTAGAATATGTTAGAAATGCTAGAAGCTTACAGATATTACCCTCAAAATGGGTAATAAGTGAATATTGCAGAAAGTTTTTATACAATATTTCTATATTGCAGAAAGTTGCAAAATTTCCTTGGAAACTGTCTTTGAAATCCCTGAAATCCTATTTTAATTTCTTTTTAACTCTTAACCAGAAGAGTAATATATGATTTAACTTAGTTAAAAAAAAAAAAAAAAAAAAAAAAAGAGATGCTAACAGCTCATAAATATGTCAGAAATATTCAATGTTTAGTTTTGACTGATGAATAAATCTGAGGTACCCGTCATCTTTTAACAGGCAAACCAAAGGCAGATATCTCTAGTATTTCTAGTAAGTTGATTACTGTGTTCAAGTTAAAATGACATATTTATCAATTTAAGCCTTGCATCATGTTGATTAGTTCCAAGAAAGTAAGGAATAATACTTTCTATTGAATATGTCAGCTATTATCAGTTTGTTTATTTTTTGTTTCCTACAGAAGGAACAGAAGAACATAAAGACCTGTGCAAAGCCCTTCATTTAATTAAGGACATAATTGCCGCAGTAGATTTAAAAGTTAATGAATATGAGAAAAAGCAAAAGCTGTTGGAAATTCTCAGTCGGACTGACAACAAAACATACACAAAGCTGAAGAGCGGCTATGTTTTTAGGAAGCAAGACTTACTGAGAAAAGAGAGTATACTTCTTCATGAAGGTTTAGTGTACTGGAAAACAGCTACAGGTCGTTTCAAAGGTATTGCATCCTAGCAGTAAAGTCCTCCAACTCTTTATTTGCAAGTAACATATAAAGATTGTTTGGTTTAAGAATGAAAGTACTTTGTTACACTGCATTGCAAACACAGATTTTTGGGTGAATGGTAGTGAGAATATTGTTGGAAGAATAGTTCCAAAAGCTGTCATGTTTTATAGGTAATCCCCTGTATATTTAAAATGACAAGTTTGCCTACAGTGCCTGGGAAACTGTAAATTTTGTACATTCTACTATTAGTTGCATTTTTTCTTCCAGACACTTCTTTTAGTTCCCACAGTTTGCAGCTTCATCCCGTGAAGTAGCTTCTTGACTTACATATTTATATTCTTCACAGCATTGACTACTGAAAATAAGGCATTAAAATTACATGCGGTTCTTCAGTGGTACTGGTACACAGACAGTGAAAAAGAAAACATGAGGGCAAATATGGCCAGAGCCCAGTTTTTACATTCAAGTTCACAGTCTGATTTTCACTTTAATCATATGTTGGGATTGTCTTTTTTTTAAACTTACTAGTATTTGTTGTAAGATTTATAAAGCTATCTCCTCACTATTACTCCAGAAATGCTTTCATACTGTGCTGCTACAGGCAAAACAAAATTTGTGTGAGTTGTTCTTTGCCAGGTTGCCTGTCAGTGGCCTGGGAAATGTGGGGGGATGTTTGAGTGAGGGTTTCTGCTTTCCATGGGACAGTGCTCCAGCACTGTGCTGCAGGAGGGTGAATAGTAGAAAGTGGGGTCTTTCCCAGGAGGCACAAAGTGATGTCTTGCAGTTGCTTTGTGCAGACCATAGGGCAATCCAGCTATTTCCTGTTTAGTTTACTGTAGGATTATGTGGGAGACTTATTGAACAGGATTTCTTCCTTTTTAAAGTATAAAAGAAGAAATTAAGTATAGTGTTAAGTATAACCCTTCATTAAAAAAAATCTTTTACTTTTCTCATTTTAAGACACCTTAGCTCTGCTTCTAACTGATGTGCTGCTGTTCTTACAAGAAAAAGATCAAAAATACATCTTTGCAGCTGTTGTAAGTATATTACCAGACTTTTGAATATATACATTACATTTTTGTTTGTGTATTTCTCAAATGTGAGGACCCTTTCTAGGTTATTCTCAAATATTGTTTTATTTCTTTAATCCTGGTAGTATATTCAGAACGGTAATGTACCAGTATATGGAAAACGTGGTTTATTTTCAAAATTAAGAAATCTCGGGGAAGAAGAAGGATAAAACAACAGAATGATGTTTAGCGATGTGCCTCATGTGGTTATGAGGATGGGAAGCAGAGCAGGCTCTTTCAATTATCTAAAATAAATTTTAACTTCTGGTTCTGTTAAACAAAACAGAAGAATAATTTGACTGCAAATGTAGTAGTAAATACGCATAAAATATATGAAAGGTCATGGACTGAAGTTCCCAAACTTATTATAAATACTATATAAATACAGTGTGTCAGTATCATTGATCCCCTGGGATTTATTTTTTAGCGCATACACAGTGCTTTACTTGTTTGTGAATACTGTAAGGTATTTAACAAAAATAGTTTAAAAAGATGTCTGAATACTCATCTTTTGCAGCCATATACTTGGTGAGAACATGCATAGGCTGAGTTTAACAGTAGGAGAATTAGTTCAGTTAATTCAAAAATATGCCTTATTATAAAAGTATGGTATTTTATGAGAAACCCATTTATTTTTTTTAATATACTGTGACTGTTTCCCCCAGGACCGGAAGCCTTCAGTTATCTGTCTTCAGAAACTCATAGTAAGAGAAGTAGCCAATGAAGAAAGGGGGATGTTTCTGATCAGCGCTTCATCTTCAGGACCTGAAATGTATGAGATTCATACCAGCTCCAAAGAGGAACGTAACAGCTGGATGAGGCATATTCAAGATGCAGTGGAAAGGTAGAGAAAAAGGCTTTTGGTTTTCACCTTGGCAGTCCAAAGCAGATAGGAGGTCATTTGGGTATTTGTTGCAGCGTGCTCTCTCTTCTGCACTGCACTGGATCTATCCTATGAGGCTGGGTTCACAAACACCAAAACCTCACCATCACTTCTGCCAAACTACCCGTTTTCTTCTGTTTTACCACTGAACCTACAGACCTTTCTTGCTCCCCATCAGATGTCCTCACCTGTCATTTTAGGCTTCTCTCACCTTTCCTTTTGGCACTGGATGCTTTCTTGAGTTCTGCAAGTGTCCATACATCCATTCTGGATAAATCCCCAATTACACCTTGGTATTAGTTCCTTAGGAATGGCAGGGAAAGCATTGCTCCGTGTGGGAGCTGCAAACCTGCAGGAGGGCCAGCCACCCACTCACTGCATGATGTAACCTTATCAGGATTGAAAGGAATCCTTCAGTATTGTTCATACCCAGTTACTGCTTTTTAAAGAAGTAGGCAAATGGCATGCTGCTGGATTGGAGCAAAAGTTGATGTTGATGTTGTGCGATTTATTATGAATGCAAGGCTGTACTGAAGATAATTATAAATGTTCAGATTTTGCTTTATCCACATTTGTTTCATCTCTAAAGATGTCCAGAGGAAAAAAAGGGAAGAAAAATGAATGAATCTGATGAGGACAGACGTATTGCTGAGGCCAAAGCATCCAGAATTCAGAAATATCAAGGTGCGGTACCTTTCCTGCCACTCTGAGACCTCCCATGTCCTGAGAGTTTAGGATGAAGGAATAACATTCACGTGTTGGCTGATGCACTCAGAATGGCTTAATATGCAGAGTCACAGCACAGAAAGCTAGGGTTGTCTGATTGTATATGGGAGTTGCCTGAAAAAGAACCATTTTTTTCCAAGTACTTTATATTTTTACTACATTACTGTGAGTACAAAAGAAAAGGTAAAATGGCTTATTTCAGAATAAGCGCTAAATTTTGCAGATCAGCATCAAGGTCAGATAGATTCCTATTTGTGGAAGTACCTCAAACCTCCAGTAACTACTTTTCTACTTGTTTATGGCAGTACACCTTTGCTGCTTTTATTTTTGTCTAAAATTATCACTAATCAAGACAAATTTCACTTCCTTGTTTCCTGTACACCTAATTTCCACATCTTTAAGTGCTGTAAGGAGAGAAATTTCACCAATGTCCTTCCTGGAGAGAGAAACAGGGAAGGGCATCCTCCACTGAGAGCAGATGTTCTTTGATGTTGAGACAGTGAATTAGCCAAGTGCTTTTCCAGCATTGCTTGTTGTGAGTGTAGCAGGAGATAGCTGAGTGCTCCAGAACACCGGCAAGGCCACCTCATCAGGATAGGGCAGTTGCCTGGTCCTTTGTCAGGCAGGACAGACTATGGGTTGAATTTGGGTCCTAGCCACTTGCAAAAGGTATCGTGTAGGTCTGTTGCCTAGCTCATTAGCAGTGTCTGTGTGGTGTAAGCATTAGAAGTGTGAATGTCCAAAGTACTTTGCCTGCAGGTTAAAAAAATATTAATATGCTACTCAATTTTTGTTGACAGAATCACTGAGTAACCAGGACCAGCAAATCTGCAGCTGCTTGGAAGACAAGTTGCGTACCTATGCGGAACTGGTAGATATGATTGGGTTAAAGGATGTTCATGTAGAGCCTCACCTCCTTATCAAACTGGATTTTGGAGAAACTCCACAGGCTGTTTCACTGCTGGCAGCAGCACTCAGAGAAGGTGAGTTTGTATGGGAATAGTGGTTTCTGCCCTCTCCAAATGGGATTTCCAGATAACATTTTACATTTCCAAGTAACAAAATACAGCCATGTTGGCTTGCCTTGCAATTCTACCAAGTCTCAAGAGCTGGCAGTGTCAAAACTTGGCAAATGATGCTGAGGAAAAGTCTCTTGAGTTTATACTTGTCAGGTGCATAAGATCGTATCTGCCAGACTGTGACATAAGGGATATGTTTAGTGCATAACATCATATGTAAGCAGGCTGGACCGTGGTGTTAGGTTGTATCCAAGGAGTGTTTCCTTAACTGGACTCCTTGCAGTACAGCCTGGTGAAGAAGATAATGGGATACAGTGTGATACTGCATCTGATCCCTTACCCTCACCTGCCTAGGTTGATTTGATGATAGGTCTGGATCATGTAGGGTCATATACAAACCAAACTGCAGATGGTATTGGCAGATTTGCCAAGACGCACCTGCCATTGGAGGAGCTGTGTTTCTCTGCATAATATCTAGCAGGGGCTGCATAGCCTTGTGCCTACAGTGCTGTCCTCTGAAGTAAGGAAGACTGGTTTTGGTGATGTCTTGTATAGCTGGAGGTTTAGCCACATTCCTTTTAAACTTAGCTGAAATGAGTCCTGATAAACTGAGCCATATCCAACATAGGGGTATACTCTGAGAAGTACTGCAAGATTATAGCATCACATAGACTGAGATCTGTGAGCAAATAACCAGCTGTCAACCCTAACAGCAAAGGTTGACCTCCATCATCATTATGAAGGCAGAGAATAAGTTTGTTGATAGACTTTGTCTTTAGATAAAGAATATAAGGTAGTGATGCCATAATAGATGTGATTTTATCTAAAACAGCAGCCTATACTGACACAGCTAATTCTGCCCACTTTTAATTTTCACTTTCTTTCATGATACTCGTACTGTTGATGATGTCTTTTCAGCCCACTATAATGAATTTACAGCAATGTGTGGAGGATTATTTTCCAGAACACAAATACTAAGTCCCTGAGCTAATAACAGACTCTCTAGCAGTAAAACACTACTCAGAGTAGAGAAGGATAGAATTAGGAAATGCTTAGGCGAATTGGATATATTCAAATCCATGGGAAAGATAGAATAAATCCAAGTATGCTCTGGGAGCTGGCCAATATCTTTGTGAGGATGCTTTCTATCATCTTCAAAGGGTCAAGGTGACCAGGAGATGTTCCTGATGACTTGAAGAACACAAACAGCATTACACTGTTCTTCAAGAAGGAAGATAAAGGGAACTACAAAGCAGCCAGCCTCAGCTTAGCCTCTGGGAAGATGATGGAGGAAATACTCAAAGAAGCCTTTTCAAAACATGTGAAGAGGTGACTGGCAACAGCCAGTATGTATTCATTGAGGGCAAATTGACTAACTTGATGGCTTTTATGATGAGCAGAGATCAGCGCATGTTTTTACCTTTATATCTGCAAGGCAGTCAATGTGGCCTGCACTGGTTGTAGTATCCTTACAGCCACATTGGTGATGTAAGGACTGCATAACTGGTTGGAAAATTGGCTCAGAGGATTTTGATCTGCAGTACGGTGTCCAGCTGGCAACGTGTTATTAAGGGAGAGGGAATCCCTAATAGGGAGTTAGGGATGGATATTGAGACCAGTACTTTTCAGCATATTATTAGTGAAGTAGCAAAGGAATTGAGTAAACTCTTGGCAAATTAATGACTGACAGCAAATGAGGAGGAGTGATTAATGTGCTGAAGATACCTCAACAGAGTGGGAAAATGTGCTGAGAAACCTCAAAAAAATGACAGAGACTATGCAAAGTTCTGCATCTGGGATGCAGTAATCCGTGTATTGGTATAGGCTGCATACTGGCTGGATAGAAAATAGCTTTGCAGAAGTGCACCTGGGAGTCCTAGTGAACAGCAAGTTGACCATGAACCAGCAGTGTGCCCTTGGGGCAAAGAAGGCCAGCAGGCTTGTGGGCTGCTGCAATAGGAGAAGTGTTGCCAGCAGGTTGAGGGAGGTGGTCCTTCCTCTACTCACCTGTGGTGGGAAGTATCTTGAATGCTGTGTCCAGTGGTGGGACATGGACATACCGGAGAGAGTCCAGTGAAGGGCATGAAGAATGTGATGTTTGAGGAGGGGCTGCAAAAGCTAGGCCTTGAAATAAGAAGGCTTGGTGGATCTTACAACTGTCTGCAACCAGATAAAAGTACTATAACAGAGAAGCTGAAGAAGAGCGGAGAAGCCATTATCTATCATATTTGAGAAGCCTTGGAAGTCTGGTGAAGTTCCCACTGCCTGCAAGAGGAGAAACAAAACCCCCATTTTTAAAAAGGGGAAAAAGGAAGACCAAAGAACCACAGGCCAGTCAGTCTCACCTCTGTGCCTGGCAAGATCGCAGAGCAGATCCTCCTGGAAACTATGCTAAGTCACATGGAAAATGAGATGATTGGCGACAGCCAACATGGCTTCACTAAGGACAGATCATGCCTGACAAACCTTCTATAATGGGGTTAAACATTGGTGGATAGGGGAAGAGTAACTGACATCATCTGCCTGGAGTTGTGCAAAGTATTTGGCACTGTCCCCCACAATGTCCTTGTCTCTAAATTGGAGAGGCATGGATTTGATGGATGTACCACTTGGTAGGTAAGGAATTGGCTGGATGGTCACACTCATAGGACTGTGGCCAATAGCTCAATGTCCAAGTGGAGAGAGTAACAAGTGGTGTTCCTCAGGGGTTGATATTGGGACCTGTGCTATTTAACATCTTTGTTGGTGACATGGACAGTGGGATTGAGTGCACCCCTCAGAGAGTTTGTTGATGACACTTTTTGCTGAAGCTGTGTGGTGCAGTTGACACACTGGAGGAAAAGGTTGGACCTGGACATGTTCCTAAAGATGGTCCTGGAAAGGCTCGAGAGTTGGGCCTGTGTGAATTTCATGAGGATAAACAAGGCCAAGTCCTACATCTGGGACGGGACAATCCCAAGCAAAAGTACGGGCTGTGCAGAGAGCAGCTCTGAGAGGAAGGACCTGGGGTTATTGGTTGATGAGAAGCTCATCATAGGCTGGCAATGTGCTATCACATCCCAGAAAGCCAGCTGTATCCTGGGCTACATCAAAAAAAGACATGGCCAGCAAGGTGGAGGAGGTGTTCTCTCCCTCTCTACTCTGCTCTCATGAGACCCCACATGGACTACTGCATTCAGGTCTGGGGCCCCCAGCACAAGGAGGTTATGGGTCTGTTGGAGAGAGTCCAGAGGGGATAGTAAAGGGGATCTACAAGGATAGTAAATGGGCTAGAGCACCTCTCCTATGAAAAAAAGCTGAGAGAGTTGGGTTTGTTCAGCCTAAAGAAGGTAAGGCTCTGGGGAGACCTTATAGTGACCTTCCAGTAAAGGAGACCTACAGGAAAGCTGGGGAGGGACTCTTTTTCAGGGAATGTTTTAATAGGACAAGGGGTAGAGGCTTTAAACTAAAAGAGTGTAGATTTAGATTAGATATAAGAAGAAAATTATTTGCTGTGAGAGTGGTGAGGCACTGCAACAGGTTTCCCAGAGAAGCTGTGGATGCCCCATCCCTGAAGTTCAAGGCCAGGCTGGATGGGGTTTTGGACAACCTGGTCTGGTGGGAGGTGTCCCTGCCCATGGCAGGGGGAGTGGAACAGGGTGTCTCTTCCAACCCAAACAATTCTGTAATTCTATGAAGCTGAACTCTTGGAGATGCATGGGGATAGGACAGGAGGCAGCAGGCACAGGTTGGAACATGGAGAATTCCAATAAAATAAAAGGAAAAATTATATTACTGTGGGAATGGTCAAAAACTGGAGCAAGTCTCTCAGAGAGATTGTGAACTCTCAGTCCCTCGATACTTTAAAAGCTTGCTTGTACAAAGCTCTGAGTGACCCAATTTTGTTGACCAGAAGTTTGGACTAGATGGCTTCTGAAAATCCCTTCCAGACTAACTTATTCTACAACTTGTTGTCATTTATTTATGCATAAAGGAGCTATTTAAAGGGCTATTTAAAGGGCCTCTAACTGTTCATGTTTTCCTCTCTAGCTGAAAGTCTCCGTGTTGCTGTCACATACTCACAAGTGAGTGAATCAGAGGAAAGTCCTGAAGAATTAAATTTGAAGCATGAACTTAGTGCCAATGAAATCTTGGAATCTTCCCATGGTGGTAAGTAAAATTTGATGTTTCTATGTATTCGGATTGCTGAAATAATTGATACAGGATTGTTTTTTTGGAAAGCTGTCTCAGTCTATGGCAGAATCAACAGAAAAAAAATGTAACAAAAGTTGTCTTTGGACAAATGCTCCGATAGTGTAAACTGTCATATAACTTCATTAATGCAAACAGACTGTTTGCATCCACTGCATCTTTTCCTTATCGTATGTCTGTAATCAGCATTATTGAGTGTGATTTGTGTAATTTCATACATAATGTATACGTGATTTCTAGTCTTTGTTGCTCAGCTCCACAGCAAATGTATGTTGCAGTGTAGCCCATTTCCTGGGTACTAATTTTTGTCTGAAGGCCTGAAAGCCAGCTCATAAGTAGGATTGATATTGCAATAATTTCAGCTATAAAAAGTATAACATGATTTTCTTGCAACAGCAACAACAAAAATAAATAAAAAAACCACACACACACACAAAAATTAAGTCCTGTAAAAGCCATTGCTGCAGAGTATTTTTAGTGATACGGCTGTATTTATATCTTAGCTTTCATAATTTAAATACTACTGATTTTTTATGGTAGGAAAAACAGATTGTCCCAGCCATGCCATCCTGACTTTGAAACTTGTTTTTCCTCAGCCTAAAATTCTAGAGCATTAGGTATTTTCAGCATCCTGTGTGTAGCTGTGAAAAAAATGTGCCCTTTGTTTCTGCAGTCAGAATATGCTTTGATACAGCTTTCTCTTGCATCCTGTTGTGGTCTTATTTGTTAGATGCAGAAATGAAGGAAGTTGAAGAATCATCTGACGTCGACCTCAGTGAAGGCACATTTCCTGTTGATAAGGAAACGTCAGATGACAATGTAGAGTATAAGGTAGCGTAACTGATTTCTGTTCCTGTGTTGTGTTTATGACTGTGGGCACTGGGAATGTAACTGCTGTCCAAATGTTTAAAGGAAGACTAAAGACTGTTCCAAAACCTAAAGCATGGGATAGGCACATTTTATCCAAGTCCAGATAATTCAATTTAATAGAGGTCACTGCAATTAATGATGAATTAAAAAAAAATCATTAAAAAAAATCATTTATTGACAGGCTTACAGATTGGTGGGTGTGATAGCAGCCACAATGCTTTTGTATGGGACACTTAAGACCCTGGTTCTCCACTGTCATCATTCAATACATCCACCTCTGTGGAGTTGATAGTATTCCCTCTACTCTCTCCTCCTATTCACAGGATGTTGAGTCTCCTGCAATGACAGAGACCTCAGCTAATGCAAGGAAGGCTTATGCGTTGGAAGAGCTTCATCCTCAGAACAAGCATATAAAATAGGATGGATTGTCTTACGCCAGCTTGCTTCAGAATTTTGAATTAGAACAAAATGGAGCAATTAAAAAATAGAAGTGAAGCAGCATATTTTTCAAAGTCCTGTAACTCTTCAGCGAATCCGGGGGAGGGGGGGAAAAAAAAAAAAACAAACAACAACAACAAAAAACACAGAATGAAAAGTCAGTTCTGGGCAGAATTATAAATGGCAAATTTGTGGTAGCAGCAGGGAGTGTTACAGCAAGAGCAGTATGAATTCGTATGTGCAAATAAACTGAACTGTAATTGTGTAGACCTTAGATGGAGGGACAGAACCACAAAAGGAATAAAAGGGAGAGACAAGAACAGAAGATGCGTGCCACGAAAGGGAAAGCAAAGTTTGCTAGAAAAGTAGATGCTTAGCATTATGGTGATGTCTGCGTCAGATCAAAAAGAGGACTTGTGTGCCTGAAACCTTGGATGTTTTTTCTAGCTCTTTCTGTAAGACTCTTACTAAAACACTTGTTTCCCTTTAAACCTTACCTCATGTTCATGTTCATTAAACCTCACGTCATGTTCAGCTTTAGGTCATCTTGTCTACCAGACTGCTGTTTAGGAGAGTGGAAAGAAAATTGTGTATGGAAAAAAATAGGGTAGGGACGATTCCAAGTGAGGGGTCACAGAAGTTAGATGAAATTAAATAAAATAATAAAAGGTACAGGGGCGTAGGTCTACCCTGTTAAAAGTTTCAGTAGTTTCACATGAAAAAAATGCCATTGGGGTTACAGAGAAGACAGAGACAGACTTTTCTCAGAGGCACGCAGCAACATGATGAGCATAAAAGGTTACAAATTGAAGCAAGGGAAATTCTGATTGTATATAAGAGGAAGAAAATCACCATGAAGAAGGTAATCAAGCAGGAACAGGTTGTACAGAGAGGCACTGGGGTCTCTGTCCTTGACGATTTCGAGTATTTGACTGCAGAAGGCCCTGAACAACCTCACCTAACCCACTTAGAGGTTTTCCAGCAAGCCATCATAGTTCCTTATTCCAGTTTAGCCTACTATTTGGGCAACAGTCATGTCACATCTTACTGTGTCAGAATCAGATTCGCCAGGAGGTGGCAGAATGTGCAAACAGAACAGGAAAGGCAAGGGCTTTCTAAGGCAGAGTGTGCTCACCAGCCTGCCTTTAGATGCTGTGTGCAGTGCCTTGAGGTTGTGGAATGGCAGCACTGGTATCAGACCAGCTAGCCTGGGAAGAGAGCCAGAAAGCCAGACTGAAGGCGCCTAGCTCTGGGATTAGGTGCTGACCGAGCAGCAGGAGGAGTGTTGTGCGCTCCTCCTGGGATGCCAAGCGGGCACTAGTGGGAGGCAGTCTCCATCTCATCCCCCTGCTCCTGCATTGTAATTTTATCTCCAGCTCGCTGCCTGAGGACTGGCAGCCTGCACTGGGGTCTGAACATCTGCTGCTCGTCACTCTTAACAAAGGTGTAGAGTGGCAGGGAGATGGTGGTGGACAAGTAAAACAGCTGAATATGTTGGTTCAGACCTAACTAGACTTAAAGGACTTGTGCTGAAGCTGTAGTGGTGCAGCTACAATGCTATTGTTTCCCTGGGTAGCTTGACCACACCTTCCTTGGGCTCACTCCCTAGTCACAGAATCCCAGGATAGGTGATGTTAGCAGGCCTCTCTGGAGCTCATCTGGTCCAACCCCCTGCTCAAACAGGGACACCCACAGCAGGGTGCCCAGGACCATGCCCAGACTATGGCCAGTCCTCAAGTGGTGCTGCCTAGCTGCATTAAAGAGTCCACAGGCATTTGGGCTGTTCACAGGCTACCTCATAGCCATGCCAAAGCTAGCCAGGCCTTGAATCCCCCTGTAAACCTCCTTTGTTAAATTAAACAGGGCTTAAAAGAATGAAACAAAGTGTAGAGTTGATCCCACACCTCTGTTCAACGAATGGGCCCTCGTTCATACACTCACTCTTCCTCACCCCACCTGCATCTTCTTCTCTTCTCTCTTCATCCCTTCTTCACCCTCCTCTTCCTCCCTGTCTGCAGCTTGTGTTGGCAGCCCAGAGCAGGAGGGCCAAGCTCCTGTGTGTCTGCCCCAGTGCTACAGAGGCATCCCTGCTGTGTCCTCTGTGTCTTGCGGCAGGGCAAGTGGTTGGGTTCATGGCTGCAGTAGGAAGTGGAGGAGGTGAAGGTGTGGGGAGGAAAATACTGAAGGGAGATAATGAGGCAGAATGCAAGCTGTGGAGGAAATGCAGCAGCTGGTGCTCCTTTTTCCTAAACTTCATCTTCATTGTGAGTTCTGTTTTGGGGCCTGGCCTTTTTCGTTTTCATTTCCAGTTATTGCAGCGAAATGGAGCAGCTGCTGTGCTCTCTGTGATGGGAAATGAGGCTCAGTAGACAACTTAAGAGAATTACAGAAAGAACAAATATTCCCCAAGCCCTCCTCCACTTCTCTAAAAAAAAATTACAGAAATCATACAGGAAGTCTTTCCAGTGTAGCCTCAGGAGGGATTGTGTTTTATTTCTCCACTATTTCACCTTATCTTTCTCAGAGGAGCTGTTTTTCATGCAGAAAGGATTATGGGTGGCTTCACCCCATAAATTAAAAAAGCTTCCTAGGAAAAAGAGGATAGGGTGGAAAGTGCAAAGTGGCTGAGCCTCATCTGAAAGCAGCAAGCCTAGCTGCTGTGGATGGTTGTCACTATGCCAGTAGATTTCCAAAGGTACAGCAGGCACACAGCCCTAGCTCTGTGCCTCACTGCTCACTGAAGGCACTCGCCATAACCCACTAATGTAACTGCTGTCAACTTCTTACTCTATTAATGCCTTGATTTCTGAAGAGTCTTGAGCTGTTTCATCCTACTAGAAGTAATCTAAACCCACTCTGCTGTATATACAGAAGTCTGGTTACTGTATTTCAAAACTGTCAGGTAAACAAAGAGTGAATGGAAATGTCTCTTCTGTGTAGCATTAGTCACAAGAGGATTAAAATTGTGGATGAAATATTTTTGTTTTTACAGTTGTGCTTAGGATCTCTAGTGATTTCCACGGAAACTACAGTGTTGATGAATTATTAGTCTTCATAGATTATTGCTTCTGTCTTTTTTCACATACCCACGAGAGAGTTTGACTCAGCACTGCATATATTAGCAATATGAATGTCTCCACTAGTAAAAAAAATAAATAAATAAAAAATTACCTATATGATACAATTGTAAAATTAAGAACTACTTTTTAAAGCAACATGTGTTTATTTTAGGAAGGAAGTATGATTTTCCCAGGATCTACAGGGACAGAGGTGAGTTTATTTAAACCCTAGACAGAATATAGTAACTATTTAGTTAATAATGGACAAAGCTTTGAAAATCCTTCTCTTTTGTTTTCTAGATTGTACAAACAGTCCAGAATCTAACTCGTCTCTTGTACAGCATACAGGTGACTATTCCACTGTTAACTTTGTAGAGTAATTAGTCTTGGTAATTTACTTCTAAAGGTTTGTTTTCATCTCGCACTATTTTTAGACATTATGTCAGTGGATACTTATCTCTACTGACTGTTGCACAAGCTGTCATATGATATATTTTTATTTTACATCACTGATGTTTCTTTTAAGAACTGAATAATGCTTGCTTGGAGATTACTTCCCTCCCAAAAAGGTTGTATGTACAGTCAAAAGTCTAGGGAGGAAGTAAAATGATGGCTTGAGCTGAGCTGATTTCATTTCATGTACAGATTTTTGAAATTATAGTTAAAAATGTTGAAAAAATTTAAGTATTTTGCTTAGAATATTCTGCTGGCAACTGCTAAAACACACCTCTGCCACTTAGGTGACCAGTTAACACACTGAAGATATTTCAACCTCCGTTGATTATTGTGCATATGCTATAGGGTCTTAGTCTAAAGCTTTTGCCTCTTCCATGCCGTGTTTGAATATTTTAACTTCTTTTCACTCAGTTAGGTCCAATTGAAGATTAATTTTGAAATGTTTCATTTAACTTCTAAACTTTCTTGACATTAGCATGCTTCTTAACAATTCTGGAAACTTTAGGCTTAGAAATTAAGTGGATTGAAGCAAAGCAAAAGCAAAATAAAAGGCCTGTAAATCAGCTAAAGTGTTGGAAAAAATGAAAAACAAATAGCTTAATACCAGTGGCAGTAAAGTAAAGGGATCATGCCTTATTGTCCAGACCATGAAAATTGCATAAGCTGTCAGTATAGGTGCAAAGAAACAAACAGAGCATACTGTCCTTGCCCTGTTTACAAATCACTGGAACTGACCCAGTACTGGGGGAAGAGCCAAAAAAAAAGCCAGAAAATTTAAAAAGTCTTTAGCTTTATGAAATGTGCAGTTGGGTGTGGATGGCATGGAGTAACGGGGCTGATGGAATTCTCTGGGAATATCTGCTCAAGTAGATTCCCATGTCAGTTCCTGAGGACAGGCAGTGCACTAAGTGCCTCAGTAGACCTAGGCCTTTCTTGCTTTCTTTTGTATTTGAATCCCAGCAATTTTTTTGTTCTACTGGAGGATGTCACAATCTTTAATGCAAACAATGTCACAACATCCTTGTAAGGGATGCCCTGTTGTGTTCTTGGTTGTAAAAGAAGCTACTGAAACATCAAAACTGAAATAATGACTATGTGGCAGATTTCAGCTGGCACAGGTATCTTGGTCTTCTGCATGTAGAAGTAAGGTCCTGATGACCTGACTCTGTTGGCGGGTGCCTGTAGGTCTAATGTTGATAGGACTGAGCTGTTGCAGGTTAGCAAGGTGACTCTTAGGTCCTGAATGAGATGCACTGGAAATCGTACGTTTTTCTCTGCCTAAGCCACATCTGTATTAGGAATACATTGTCAAGTGCAGCTTTCCCTAGACTGATGCTTTAATGCCCTCTTAAACCATGAAAGATTATTTTTCCTATGTGTCTTAACATCATCTGACAGAACAGAACCCCAGCTGTAACATAAACGTTGTATATAGTAACACCAAGTGCAAACCGTAAGCCTCATTAAAAGTGCTTGAAATGGTTGAGTGCTTTTAGAAACATTTCTTGGTATAGGCGTGAACACGGAGTTCTTTGCTTGCATGAGGAGTAACCTCCCCAGAAGCATTTAGCACTGATATTAAGGGAGGATGGAGCATTTTTATAAAATGCTGAAGTATAGAAATGGATTAATGTTAATATTTAAACATTTGTGTCTGATTTTGTTGTGGTGTCTAGGCAGCATTAAATATCCAGGACAGCCACAAAGAACTCTACAGGTTACTTCTGCAAGAGAATGAGAAGACGGGCTGGGGGCATGGTTCCTGGCTCACCCTCCTCATGGAACAAGAGAAATGTCGGAGCTCAGAAAAACAAAGGGAGGAGCTGGCAAACATAGACAAACTCAAGCAGCAGTTCCAGCAGGAGCAGCAGCGCTGGCTGCGTGAATGCGAGCAGCGGGAGCGGGAGCAGGAGCAGATGGAGAGCTTGCTGGAGCAGCGGGAGCGGGCCTGTGTCTGCCAGGAGGAGCTGCTGGAGAGGAGCCGGCAGGAGCTGGCACTGCAGCTGCAGGAGTACCAGCAGAGCCTGGAGAGGCTGCGGGAGGGCCAGAAAATGGTGGACAGAGAGAGAGACAGAGTGAAAATGCAGAAGAAGCTCCTCTGGCGCTGGAAGCAAGGTAGTCAAAGCAGCCTGCTTTCAGCTACAGGGAGCTATGAGGTACGTGTTTCCATGCCATAATGACATCCCCAGCTGCAGAGCTGTAGAGATGTTCCTCGATGAATGGACCAGCATTCATCGGTGTCCGCTGCTTGGTAATATCCAAGGGCTTTCTTTTAATGTTGGAGCCCTGTGGAAGCCACACTTCGGATATTACATTGAGGAGATGGGAACTAGAAGTGTGAGAATTGTGTTTTATTCTACTTTACTGCTGTGGTAGCCACCTTCTGGCAAGATACACTCTGCCTCTTGCTTCTTGTAGAAAAGCTAAATTGTAATGCTTGAGGCATGCAGCACTGTCAGTGAAGGGTCAGCCACCCTCCTTGTTCCTGGACGGCAGCACTGTCTCCAGCAAGGAACAAAGGCTCCTCCAGGAGCAGGCCTGATTCCCACGATGTTCTATCGGGCCTTGCACTGTCCATCTTGCTTCTCTGAAACAAGCAACTCCTGAGTGAATGAGGTCGGTGTGTGGCTCTGGCCTCAACAGTATAATTGGTTATACTGTTGGTCATTATTAGATGGTCATTATTAGGTGATGCTCTTTAAAGCAGCTCTGATGCTGCTTAAGTGCTAGTATCAAAAATGGTTAAATTCTTCTTGAAGTTGAGGGTGCAGGAAAAGAAGCTGGCTTTGCACTCAGCTTTTGGGTGTTAACCTGCCAGGTGTGCCCTGGCTGCCCAGTCCCTCCACCAGTGAGCAAAGTTTTGGTTTCCATGGCTGTTCCCTAAAGCACCTGTAAATCAAAACAAATCACATGGATTCAAAGCCCACTGACCCAAACAGCTTTCTTCCCCTCAGGTTTTCATTTTCACAAGAAAAAATGTAGAGCCGTTCTTCAGGCCATCACCTCCCTAGCTCTTCAGCTGGCAGCTGACCCATAACAGGCAGTGACCATTCAGTGTCTAAGCCTGAGCCTGAATGAGGAGATGAAGGATTGGCCTCTGACCTCTTCCTTTTCATCCATCTTTTGTCAGCATGGTGTGAACACAACTTATCCCTATATGCTTGCCCAGCCCAAACAATGAAGGCAGTGTGTATTAGTACAGATTGTGGTAAAAGTTTGACTTATTTGGCAATGCTTAAGAAGTGGATGATAAAACAAAAGCTGAACTTGCCCATCAGCTCTAATTAATGAGACTTTTGAAGTCTTCTGAGGAGAGGAAGTTGAAGGATGACAGTTGGATTCAGGGATGTCCAGGGTGCCACAGACAGAGGCAAAATAATGAAATCCTGAGTGTCAAAGAGCCACAGGTTTTAAGTAATTCTTAACCTACTATTTAATGTGTAAAGCCATTTCACTTGTGTTTTTATTTCAAGTAAAATATATGACCTGAATGTACTCCAGTCCTTGGGCTTGTCTCTGTCCTGCATTTTCCAATGCCACACACTGCAGCAGCAGCAGAACCAGGACTGGGCATTTACCAGCCAGCCTTTTCTCCCAGACCATTATTTTTGCCATCACTCTGAGCCTAGCTATTTTTGGATGGCCAGACGTCACAGCTAATTCTACTGCTACTCCTTCTGTTGGTGCACCCAGTCTTGATAACACGCCTGCGGGGTGTTGCAGGCTGCAGGTAATGCATTTGGATCTCCCAGGAGCCGCATGTACTTGCTGAACACCATCTGCAGTCTCCAGTAGGGCGGTTGCAGTCCTCGTCTCTATGGTTACACCGTGTGAAATGGTACCTTATTTAGCCATGGAGCAAAATATTAACTCCCTAAAAGAAGTCAGCTAACCTTGGTACATCTCAGGTACGGGGTCTTTGTGTTTCGCTATTTTGCAGTTATTACTGATTCTTTCTGTGTTTTGGGAGTAGCCAAAGCAAAATATACTCAATTACTGATGTATATTCCTGTACGTGTGGCCAATTTAGCATTTTCTGATGTTAGCTTCTGCGAAACTAAGTGACTGTGTGGTATGAATCCTCATTCTGTCCAGCATTTAACTTAAGGTACCCTGGTATAAGGGTTCTTCTGTGCTGGACAAAATTGAAAATGCTGTTATTTATTTATTTATTTGTTTGTTTGTTTGTTTGTTTTGTTTTGTTTTGTTTTCCTTTTGCAGATAATGGGACATAATCAGTCGGATCGCTTTCTTCGTGAACATTCATTCTACTTAAATGACACTGTAGTATGTGTGTCTCTAAGCAGCCTCAACAGATCAGATTCTTCTCTTGTCTATAAAGATGGTGTGTATGGGTTGAACATCTCAAACTCTGATATAGCACGGACTGTTGAAAATCAGGTGGACCTCAGAACAAACACTTCTTGTCAGCCAGCGTTGACCAATGAACTGTGCAAATCCACTGGCCCTTCCCAGCAGATGCCTTTCTCCTGCAAAAACAACAAGGATGCCTTTAATAATGGTAATTAGCACTTTATTTAGTTAACAAGTAGTATGGGCAGTTTGCCACCTCTCAGGATGAATAGTCCTAGGGAGGAAAGCAGCTTGGTAGTGGCATAAGCAATCGAGTTTGCTAAAACAGTTGCATGCCATTTTGCAATATTGTTGAGGGTAGATGAGAAAATGAGCAGCATAGAACACAAATACAGAAATCTTTTGCAAAAAAAAATATATCCTTCTCTGTGTCTGTGTAGAGCTATTCAGTGTGTTGGTCTCTGCAAATCATTTCCTCATGGTTTTTTGGCTATTTTTTCAGGAGGACTGAAGTTCGTCTTAGTGGTTTAGCAGCTGTTTTAGGACACAGCTACACTTCTAGATGATTTCTGGTTAGAACAGCTTTTATTTTACTATATTGAAATGGTAGTCTCTGATCAAAGACCTTCCTTTTTCCTTCACTGGGAATGAACTGAAAATATCTTGTAAGGCTCATGGTAGTTGCAGAAAGAAAATTACATCACTTTTAAGGGATAATATAATCTTTAACAATAAGCAGCCATGTGATTTAAAAGTAACTTTTACTGCATTACCTTTCCTTACTTATATATTTTGCCAGAACTCCACAAGACTGGTTAATTGCATGGTAGTTACTAACTGTTGCTACCAAAATGAGTGGAAAAATGGCACCTATCTGAGCATTGCATTGCATTGAAAATTCCCTGAGTGGCTTAAAGCCATGCTAATGAGAAACACTAAACTATCTGTTTTTAGTTTCTCCTGTTTCACAGTGCTAGTTTTGATCTTTTGTGGTATCTTTGTTCGTTATAGTGAGAGTTGCAGAACGGCTTTTAAAAACACATCTAGGAATCATAGGGGACAATGGTGCACTTTTGGTGTAACAGACTAAATGATCTGTCGGGGCTTTCCTTGCACAGTCATGAGATCCAGGTGGCACATGACAAGTCAGCACTGCAGCAGCACACAAGCCGCCCTCTTTCTGCAGCTGGCAGTGCAGGATGTCTTCAGTCCCCATGCCTGCTGCATGCAGCTCAGATCACAGCAAGACCAGTGGGCAGCAGAACTAGGTAGGATCAGAAGGTTAAATCGTATATGGGTACAATTTATTATTATTATTTTTTTAGTATTCTTAGGTCAAATCTCGAAGTTGTTCAAACGGAAAAGTCCTTGGTTAAGGAAGTTGTTACTTAGGACTCCTTGTAATGTGTTAATCAGGCATGTGCTATACAGCCTTAGTATAACAACATTGTCCTGAGTACACAGATTGCTAAAAAAAAAAAAAAAAAAAAAAAACCAACATTTTATATTCAAAGGTATGGCTGACTATTCTCATCACCACAATCAGCAAACCAAGCTGATTAGCAAAAGAGATTAATATTTCTAAAAATGCCTAAATAATTAGCCTGGTGAAACTTGTTCTAGTTTGACTGAAGCTGTCATTTTAGTAATAGGTTAGCTAAGCTAGTGCAAAGTTGAAAAGGAACACATACGTGGGTTTAAACCTTTCAAAAGTGGATTAGCTTGCACTGGCAAATGTTCAGATGCAAGCTAACCAGGATACTCTAAATTAAGCCCACATGAGAGCGTCTGGTTTAATTAAACTGGCTTGCACCAGTGTAATTGCACTGATTCTAAGATAAGCTGGTGGAGCTTCTCTGTGTAAAGATGCCCTTCACCTACAATGGGCTGACAGTAGGCCAGCGTGGTGTTCAGCTGCTGTCACGGCATCTCATGCAGACATCCTGATCTTGCTGTGGAAACAGGGCACCAGTACAGCCCCAGCCGCCTGGGACCAGCAGTAGCTACAAAACCTGCCCAAGAGGGAAAGCAGTAGGTTAGCTGAAATCTCTCTGCTGACGCCAAGTCTGTAAAAACTGGAGCTAATGCCTTGATTAAGTCACAAAGCACTGTTGGCAAGGCAGTGCAGCAAATCCTTGTGGCATCCTGGTGGTGCAGATGGTGTTGTGAAGCTCTCGGCATGCTGGTAGAGCAGGCAGGGAGGGAGCCTCCCCCCAGAGGGATGTGCCATCATATTCCGTAGTCACATTTGTGACTCAGAGGGTGACAAGTATTTTATTCTCTGATCATGCAGTGCATGAGTTTGTATGATTTGGGCTTGCTTCTGTCATGCGTTAGGAGCCACCGTACAGGGAGCAGGGAATGAGAAGAACGCTGAGCATCCCCCTGAAAGACAGATGGCATCCGTAGCCCCAGCAAATGGCCCCCCACATCAAAATTAAGTGAATCACTCATTCCTAAGCAACGAGAATCAAGTTGAATAGTACGAACATTTCATAACTAAAAAGCAAATTCCTTTCTGTTGTTTTTTGGCCATGCTTTTTCCCCAGAGAGTTTAGAAGTTTAAGAAGTGCCTTGTGCCTCTTTTTCCTGACTCCTCTGCAAGATAAAGTCAGTTTTGACTGCTGTGAAAGAAAACCAGCAAGGATACAATGAAAGAAGCACTAGAAAGAATTTGAAAGTTAGCTGAAACTTTTCATATTTTTATACTGATGAAATGTCATGACATTTTTCTGTATTCTTCAACCAGCTTTCTATATAAAGACTTATAATCATCTTTCCAAAAGCAGTCCTAAATAGTAAGTTAAAAAAGAATTAAGGAAAAAAAATACTGAGTATGCTTTACTGGGAATTGCCACGTAGCAGCTACATACATAGCCAGATCTTGCGTATATTAAGTTTGTGTGCCCAGTACACAAAAAGAACTTGTTGGTTTTGAATAATTTTCATAGAATTATTAGGCATCCTGTAAGAAGTCTGGTCTGTCAAAAAAAATAAATTATTTAATGAGAAATACCACCTGAACATGTTGTCAAGGAGTTAGTCATGCTGCATTATACTGTAAGTTAAATACTGTGCAGTTTAGCTTCATAAATGTACCTAAATGGAAGTAGCTACATTCCTCCAGTGCATAGTTTTCCATTCATATTTTCTAAGGTAAGACATATGTCTCTTCACATTGCTAACATCATGATTATATATCATTGTTTTATGTGTATGGGAGGGAACTTTACTAAAGACCTTGGGGCAAGTTCCCACAAAGCTGAAACTGGCACGAGTACACTCACTAGAAAAGAAAGGTGTGTCAGTCAACAGGAGGAAAATATGATTGAAAGAAAAACGTGTTAATGCTTTACACTAATGGTTATGAAATTATCTGCATGAAAGAAGACAAGTACTTTGGCTAATTAGGAATCAGGGGAAGTATAGGTTTTGTGTCAGACTAGACTGAGAATTGAATAAATTACATCTTGCATTTAATTGACATGTCGGGTTGACTACCTGGAGCAATGCCTAAGGATCTACCTATGGATTCACCTCTTTGATTTCGGAAATCAATGCAATTTTAATTCTTTTAAGCTTTGAAGTGAACAACATTGCAGTACCTAGTACTGCTTTTTATTTTTTCACATTTTATTTATTTACTTATTTATTATTCATAAGTCATACCTACAAGAATAGAGTTGAAAAGTGGAACATCTGGAAAACTGCACTGAAACTTGATTATGGATGATTTTTCCCAAACATTTGCAGTGTTAGCATGAAGGATCTTTATACATGGTGTAGTGAAAAATGCGGTTTAAATCTTAATGGGGAACATAGAAAACACTATGATTTCCATAAACATCCAAATTAAAAAAAAAAAAAAAAGGGAGAAAAAAAATAGGGCTATATTTGAATAAAACGTTTTTAATTTTTTGAGAGACAGTAATTTGTACATATATGCATACAAGCAAATGAGATAGTTTGATTTTGGCAAAACGATCCATTTACAGTGGTTTTCATCAAAGAAAGTGGTTTCTAGAGTTGTAAAATATTTAATTCACTATAGAAAAAGCAAAACCACAAACCAATCACAGAAACAACGTTTAGTGTCCTGTAACTTCATTTGTTTTCTTTATCCTTCATAAGAAATTATTTTCCTGTTCCTAAAGGCAGATTGTGCTAGAGGTGATTGCTGTGTTGGGCCTGTTCTTAAAATTGAGAATGAGATTCATTTGTTTTATTTTCCCATTGATAATATCTGCTATGAGGTTTAGAATGACACATTGTTTTTTGGCTACCTTAACATTGTTTATGGCCTAATGGCATTGTATAGAAGTATCTGCATATGTTTACATCAGGGAAGATGAGAATGGTGCTGCATGGGCCTGGCTCTTCACTCATTGCATAAGGCAAATCTGTTGATGTCAGTACAGTTATACAATGTAAAACTGAAGCAAATGTGATAAAAATCACATTAAATATGTTTTGTACTACAGTGCTAAAAGTCATCTGAAAACATACATGCTGTTTCCCCATGGTTCCAAGTCAGCACAGGATTTTGGCAAGGGCTGGAGCTCGGTAACTCAGGGCAGACACCGCTGCCAGCACTAGGGGTGGTTAATGGGATATTTAGGACTTTGTTGAATAAGATGGCTTTCATCAGTGGGAACTTGTTAAATAATGACTTACTCTAACAAAAAAGGTCATCACAGTTCTGTATATATGACCATTGTCAGTTAATTTCTTTAATGGTACTGCTGTGTGAGCTCCTTTTGAGTACATTTGACCCACTCATCCTCTGAACTGAAATGTAATTGTACCTTGCACAGTACACGCTTTACTGGTCCCCAGTTTAAACATCATCCTTTGTAGCCAACAGCAAACCAGTCCCGTATCACCTGTAGAATGGTACGGAAGGATGCTGTTCTGCCTATTTTGAGTTTTATTTTTCTGTTGTGCTTCACAACATTTCTAACAGTGATTTTTTAAAAATTGTTTGCTTTGCATGGAATGTGAATTCTTTCCATTCTTTTACTTAAGAAGTGGAAATGGTGGAAATCTCTTAAAAGCAGAAGATACCTGACTATGGAGCTCCAGGATTGTCAGGGAGCCTCCTGTGCAGATGTGATATGTTGAGCTACTTTAAATTTGCTGTCTCTTTTAATTGAGTAGATGTCAAATTAGGAACATCCATTTAATTCTAAATTTAATAGTGCCCTTTGTATCCTGGTTATTCGTTCTGCTTTTAGCATGGGTGGCTGCATAGGTAAGCAGACAACCTGTTCAGTGCCCAACATAAGTTATTATGAGAATAAATTGAAACGGGAAGATATAAGAATATGTAACTGAATATCACCATCCATTGCTCCTGGGTTCAAAATTACATCAATTTAATAGAACAACTTGCTGTAACTGATAGCAGCAATTTTGTCTCCTCTTCGTATCACAGAACACTGAGTTTTGTGCTCTGCCATAAGACATCAGTGTCTGTGGGATACTTGGTGGAAGTGAATCACAGGGGAAGTATTTTTTCCTCTTGGGAATAACACTGCCATTTGTTTAAAGCAGATGGCAAAAGGGATTAAATCACATGGCGGTGTGATACCAAAGCAAAAAATATGTCGTTATATGTCATCCGCAATTAGTATATTTCAAGTAACATTTGCTTTTCAGCTCTGCAATGTTAGGGTTTTGTTCTTCTGTTACTAATTTTCTCTTCTCAAAATACTTCTTATTTCTGAACGTAACCACAGTAGATTCAGTGGTATTGCATAACCTCTTAATTAAGGCAGTTAATGATGTACTGTTTTTGTTTTGTACACTAATGTAAGTACAGAATTTCCTGTCCAATGCCTGTCTGATTTTATTCTTTCTAATATCTTCCCACTGAGAGCTCATTCATTAGGAGGGAAGTGTAAAATAGTGCCATGTCTTCAAAGTTATGAATGGAATGTAAAGATTATCCATCCTCTCTTTTGGGGTACTGCTGGAATTGGTATAAATGTGCACATTGCACTGAGAGGTGCCTTGCCTGCAGACTTCATAAGCAACAGAATGATGGCCAAATCTTTCTCAGCTTGCTTGTACTTATGATTCCAGCAATTTCAGTACAGTGTTTTTTGAATTCAGTGGAATTACTGGCATTAGTGAGTTCAGAATGGTGTGGACTGTCATCTTTTATATGCAGATTTATTCTTTACTTAAGCAAGGTTGTTCCAATGGATCAGGGTTACAGAGAACTGTAGGGGGGAGAGAAGCAAATTTTGAAACAAGACATGGGGAGTCATTTGCCAAAGGACTGCTCCTTTTGGTCTCTGGTCAGGCAGCTCCAGCTCAGGGTTGTGCAGAGCTGTGACTTCAGCAGTAAGTCCAAAGCGGAAGAGGTGATCCCTGAGGAGAAGCACAAAACAATTGTTAATTGTCTGATGTCAGGAAGAATCCTTGGGAGGTCCATGTTTTCCGTAGGTAATGTGAGCTGTGGGTGGAGACCTGGTTGGGTGCCCTGCATTAGTACATTAAAAATGTTTTGTATATGGTTTATTATTGCAGTTACAACCTGAAATAGATTAAGAAGTATGAATAAATAATCCATCTTAATGGCTGGGAGAAGCAGTTTATGGATGATCGAATTTTGCAAGATCCTGAGTATGCAAACACACCCAAGAAAATCATGTAGCTGAATCACCAAATGTATCTGTCTGGCTTATTTTGAAAAGGAAAATCTCATTTTAATTATTTAGTATAATACTTTACATATTCCAGGAAATGGCCTGTAGCATGTTGTGTAAAAGTAATGAAGTCTCAGTAATATGAAACCACCTTAGCAGCATCTGCTGTTAAATATTTATTGAGAAACTGGGGAAGATTGTCTGTCTGTCTGTCTTTTATTGGCACCAATTATAAGAGCATCCAGTTGCCTTCCACATAAATTATATTGGCACTAGCCAAATTGCTAGGGGAGATTTAATGGAGTATCTTGTTCTGCCTCCCCAGATGCTACAGAAAATTTTCCATTGGGTGTAAATTTTTGGTGGGGCAGTAGAAAGGAGGAGCCTTGATGCTAGTATGGAAGTTGTTTTTAGTTTAATCAAATAAGATCTCCAGTGGTAACCTGCTGAGATTCCTTGAGTATTCTCTTGAAGTGTTATTTAGAGCTGGAACATAAATGCCACAAAAATCAATGTGATTTGGATATATTTGCTTAGGTCTACCATACAAAAAATCAAAGAAACCCATGCACTTTGAAAAGTCATTGGATATATTCTGTGTTAAAGAATACATGACAGACAAGACATCTTGTAGATTTGGCAAGGACGAAAAGCATTTTTTTTTAAATTGAGAATGGCAGGATAGTTGTTGCTGACAGCAATAACTGCAGAGAAGATGTCTGCTCTGCAAAGAAACTTGCCATTATAACACAGCAGAGGGATTGGAAGGGGGAGAAAGTCCTGAGAAAGGCTTCTGCATTAAAGATGGGCAGTTTTAACCTGCCTCCCAAAATGAACGGAGGAAGGTATTTTAAAATATAGCATCACTTTTTCCTGCTGGGGGGAAACAGCCTGGTCTCTGTAGCAGTGGGATGGGACCAAGGCAGAGCTGCTGCATGAAGGGAATGGATGGGAAGGCACTGAAGGGAGCTAGACTAAAGCAGATCTGGGTCTACAGAGGTGATTCTGTGTGACTAGAGATGAGCAAAACCTGTGGCAAAGGCAAAGTGGAAGGAGGTGGTGATTAATTCAGGCTTACAAGTAAGGCCAGAGTTGCCCATAGCAGCGATAAGTGGGAGCAGAAAAAAGAAAAGTGGACCCAAGTACTTCCAGTTTCTTTGAGAAAAGCACTGGGCTGACAGGATGAAAGCACGTGTTTTTTTGATAATGGTGCCTTGGGCTTTGATGTATGGTCTTCCCTATATCTTATAGGCAAACTGTTTTCACAGCAGTTAGATGTCCACAGAGTGGTTAGCAAACAATTAAAAAGGGCAACTATTTCAAAATATTTGATCACACCCTAAAACTTCCTCTGCTTACAAAGCAGAACTTGTGGAATGTTTAGCTGTTCAATTCTTTTTGTTTTTTAATTGACTGCAAGAAATAAATGTCACAGTCTACACTTCCTAACAACCAGATTTAAAACAGATAAAAGTGGTTGACTCAATCTGCAGTCAAAAATTAGTGAATATTTCCCTGTCTTTTGAGTTCAGTGGAGTGCAGTTATCTCTGTGACCATCAGATAAGAGGTTTTTTTCAGATACTTACTCGTAGCAATGCCCATATTTTTTCCTGTATTAATCAATAAGGAGGAGCTTCTATTAAAGGTTAAAATTACCATGCAATTGATTTGAAACAGGTGCTTTGCCTTATTTTTGCTTATGCAGCAACTCCTTATATTGGCTTAGTATTCTTGTACCAATTACTCCGTTTTGATCTTGTCAGCTTTTATGAGTGAAAAATGATGGAGCTGGTCTGTTGTTGGAAAACCGCTGTATAAAGCCAAGGTGCTTAGGAGGTAGCTTGAGAGTGTTTTATAAATGACCTGCCCCTTCATTTGTGCCCTCCTGTTTCTTCAGGAAAATATTTACTAAATTCCAGATCTTACTCCTTTGTATTGTACCTTGAGAGAGTGGCCAAAAGCTGGGGACAAAACTGATTGTTTTCCAGGGACTTTGATTGAATGTTCATTTCAAAGCAAACTTGTAGTTTAAAACAAAACAAAACACAACACAACACCATAAAATATGAAGTGAGGTTAATCAGCACAGTAATGCCAACCTGTGGTAACAGACAGCTCTGGAGAATAGTTTTGATGTGTAAATGTCCCATTTTGTTTCAAAGGGAGTAAATTTGTGCCAGAGACGCTGTTTTTTCAGGGTTAATGCTGTTTCTTTGGTAGGGAAGGAGAGCAAGCTGCATGACAATGTTTTATTCTTGGGGTGCAAAGTGGGGAGGCTGGCAAGGAAGGCAGGGGGGTCTGCTTCCCAGCAGCAGAGAGGTGAGCTGGTTTCATCAGTTGTTAAATCTCTGGGAATTGAACTTTCCATTTCTCCAGCAAGCACTCAGGCTGGAGCTTTCATCACTGGCTGCAGTTTTTTGTGGCTTCAGTTTGCTGGTTGGATGTCTTCTGCAAATCATGGGACAGGGAGGAGTAGCTGCATCTTGCCTTGGATACTTGCATTAGGCTCCTGAAGGAGGAGGCTCCAGGTGTTTACCTGTTGCTGCTCACTTTTATGATCATTTGGGTGGATGGCTCTGCCTCTGGAGAGGTGCTGAGGGCTGTGCGGAGTGGTGGCTCTGCACAGGCAGCTTGTACCATTCTTTGTGATCCTCTGCAGGAAGGGTGTTCTTGGGGTTTTACGGTTATTTTCTCTTGATCATTTGAGTGCAGCTGTGTTTAATGAGCTGGAAAAGAAGTAGGTCAATAAAACATGTGTTCATTGTTAGCAGAATACCTGTTGGACCATGTGTGTGTCTGTAATTGACCATCTAAAGCTTCAAAGCTTAGCACAAAGAAAGCTTAATAGGGAATTCATACCTAAATAAATTAATATTAAGCAGAAGCAGAGAGCTGGCAGGCAGCATGCCCTGCCAAGGTGAGACTGTGGGTATTTAAAATACAGACAAGTTATGATTAAGTTAAGACCTATTTTTAAGTCCCTCATTGATATACATTAAAAAACAGCATGCCAAAAATAGTTCAGAAGCTGTGCACTTTAAAACTAACACAACTGATACTGTAGCCATGTACGTAGGTTAAAATTTAAAATTATTTTGACCTAGGTTAGGGCATGCTATAAATTTGATGTTAGAGAGGTATCATTGACAGTGAGCATGAGATGTTTTTTCAATTTTTTCTTTGATATCATCCATGTTAGAAATAGTGTTTGCTGAGCTTTAATAAAAGAAGAGGGTTGCATTATCATATGACTTCAAAATCTGATAAGACAGGTATCAGATAACTGAATTGGAACCATTATGAAGCTTTATGAAAAAGCATTTTCAGTTGAATAATGTGGATTTCTTCCTGGCCAACAGTTTGGTCCAAATTGTCTAGACCAAACTTCTCTAAAGAATTATGAGGCAAACCCAAAAAAGTGACTCACATTATTATATTGAACTCAAGAGCTAAAACAAAGAGCAGAAAGACATGGAATAAAGACATTTTGAGCAATTTTACCATGATCTAAAATCCAAAGAACAGACATGAAAAAGGGGTACATGGCATACCATCATCATAGGCTTTAGGTTCTTTCTGTTCTGTGTCTCTTAACAACAACAAACAAATGGCACCATAATCTTATGAGTTTAATTAACGTAGGTTCTGTTATGACCTGATTGATCACCTGCTTTTTGTGAAAAGACCTCTTATTCATGGAAGTGCTTGTTTGCCACTTTTTCCTCTGGTTGGGCTGGTTACAAGTAAATAACAGCATCAACATTATCAGCTTGGTTTCTTGCCTTAGTTGGTTAAGGAATGGATTATGCTCCTCTTTCCATGGTTAGCTTCAAGATCAAAATGTTTTCCTGGCATTTTGCTGAGGCTCGGTGTCCTGGTTATTCCCTCCATGGGCAAAGGGCTGTGTTGCCCCAGCACATCTGATGTTGCCACATGTTGTTCACTTCCCCCTACCAACTAGTAGGCTCACAAACAACTGAACTCCCAATAATGGGAGAACCATTGCAAGTCTATCAATGCAATATCTGTCGCAATAGTCTCTATCAACTGAAAATGCAATCAAAACTGATCACAGTGCCTTTTGCCGGGAGGAAAGGGAGCAAAGCTGAGATGCTCAGAGGTGCCTGGGAAATCAGCTCTTGCAAAGGAATCTGCACGAAAATCACAGGGCGCATCCTTAGAGATAAACAGCTGCCCTAGGATTGCTGGTGGGGACTTTCAGTGGAGCTTACGGGAGTTAGGCTGCCATTTGCTATTGAATTGTGATGGCAATTGAGAGCCTGTCTCCCTTGGATTCCTTTGAATATCCCAGACCCGGTAGACAGCACTGTTTTTTAGGTGTCTGCCCATGCTTTGCATTATGCATGAGTGCCGGCAGGGGGGATTAAATACAGCAACTCTGCCATTTCATATAGCTCTGGCCTGAAGTTGATGTGTCAGCTGTCAGTCCAGATGAACGTGGTATAAAAACTGGTATCAGTTATTGGAAATAAATGGTCAAACTAAAAACTAATTCTGTCTACACCCTACCCCCTCAGGAAATAATGGCTTTAAGAATCTTTAACATGTTCACTGCTGGAAGTGGAGTAAATCTCTCTTTCTGTACAAAGATAGACAACACGTGACACGGATCTCTGAAAGTCACAGCAAAGTCATTGAGTGTGTATGTGCTGTTTATGCAGTCCATGTAGTGTTTCCTCTTTCCTCTTTTTCTTTTTCCCTTTTTCTTTCTTTTCCCTTGTTTTTTTTTTTTTTTTTTTCCTTTCATTTTTTTTTCCCACTCTTTTCTTTCTTTCATTATTTTTTTCTTTCTCTTTTCTACTATTTTTTCCTCTCTTTTTGGAAAGCCCTGCGTATCCAATCTGGCCTGACCTTAGAGATGACCCAGCTTTGGGCAGGAGGTTGAACCAGAGACCTTTTCAGATCCTTTCCAACTTAAATTATACTACAATGCTGAAAATTTGGGATCAGAGCTGGAGGAGAAAGGGCTATTAGAAACATAGATACTTGAGAGGGTTTTGTTGCCTGGAGTATTTCCTAACGCTAGGTTAAGTGCCGGGCGATCTTCCCATTCTTTCCGTCACCATCACTGTGGGCACTTCAGGGTTACCTGCAGAGGTCTTATTCTCCGGGGAAAGAGAGGTGAAGGAGAAAATCTGTGGCATTTATTTGATGTGGAAATGATTACATCCTATGACAACAGTCAGAAGGTGAGAATCAGTGTGACTAATGAGTTGTTTACTTGGCTTTTGTACCACCACCAGCCCCCAGCCCAGGATAACGGGCTATGTTTGTTTTGGTATGTGTTGATCTCAGATTTTGCAAATTCCTTTGCTTTGTCTTTCACCTTCTGAGTGGTTTATTCTATGCCACTAATCCTGTCTCTTGGTGTTTCAGGAAGGGTAGGATAAGGTAGTTAGGATGCATAATGCCACTTTTATTTCATTTCCCGTACAAGATTAGCATGCTTTTAGGCAGGAGCCATCGGTTCTATGAATTTGGGACCAGACCCTTGGGGGCAGAACTGAGGTCCTCCTAGAAAATCCCATGTAAACTGGTCCCACAGGCTGAAAGCCTACAGTATGGTCCTTACTGCTATATTCAGGTTGCCTAGAAATGTATTTTGGAGGCTTAAAATGTTTGTCTACCTTTGCCTGATAACTAACTTCATTGCACTGTATCAATGGTCATGGAAAATGAGGAGTGGGGGGATTCATTTTTAACATTTGGTTTGGCAGTACGAAATGTTCATGAGACAATCTGTAATTCCTTCCAGAATCCTGCTGAAACAGCCTCCAACTACTTTTGAGAAAATTGGGGGTGAGAGGAAGTAGGGAATATGTTTTGTTTATTTATTTATTTATTTTAAATTATTGTTATTAATTTAAATAAAATTAACTTGACTGAGGAGAAAAAAAAAAAAAAAGAGAGAGAAAAAAAGCTGGACGTAAATGATGCTTATTGTTGAAGTGCTACTACAGATCATCTAATACCTGGCTTCTAGCTTCACTGAAGCACATCCTGCTTTGCTGGGGAGTTTGGCCAGCCCTAGAGTGAATGAATGGATTTTTCTGGTGTTTGTTTTTGCCTGGCTGGTCAGGAGGGGTGAGGCAGCATCGCTTTTGGTGATGTGGGCACTGGTCTGGTGGGCGCGCTGTTGAGCCGAGCACAGTCAGCCCTAGCATCACCCCCACGGCAGCGCGGAAGAAAGGAATAAATAAATGCTAAACGTAAGAGAGAGAAGACTGCAAAGCTCATTTTGTGTCTAATGTTGGCAGGGGAATTAAGATTGCGACGGAGGAGGCTCTTAAAAAGGCAGATGGTCCTTATTGACCTAACTCTAAATCCTTTCCGAGCCCTGACTGTCTGTCACAGCGCTGCAGAGAGGAGCCCGGGACTGGAGCTGGTGCAATGTTCATGGGTGTCTCTGTGCTGCCTCTGCCAGCCTAGCTGCCTGCACAGTGCTGGAGAGTTTCTGGGCAGCCCCTTCCCAGCAGTAGCTCCCTTTGCCTGCTGTCCTCTGCCTTGCTGTTTGCATGGACTCTGAGGATAAATGGCTTGTTTTCCTGATTATTTTTTTTTAATACTTTTATTTTTTGGGGCATCCTTAGTCCTTGAGACTCTTCACTAGCCAGCAGGTGATGCTTTCAAGCCTGGCTCTTCCTTCTTTTGGAGGAGCATTTTTAAAGAGCTGTCTGCCTGGGACCAAGGGCAGCTCATCTGCCCCATGCTGCAGGGGAGCTAGGGAAGCCTTTTTGGCAGCTGGCACTGCTCTGCACGACGAGCCCATGCTGTCTGACACCTGGGTCACCCTACAGCAAGTCCCCTTTCCCTGCTCTCCCTCCTTCTGAGGCTTATCACTGACTCCAGCCTCTTTTTCCCCTGTCACTGAGCAGCTGGTCCCCCAGCACGTTGCTCTGCTCCTGCAAGGCTGGCTGGTGTCCATTCAGGCAGCTGCCAGCAGGGCACCTGGCAGGCTGGGGACCTCGGCCCAGGGACGTTCTGTGTTTCTGTGGGGCAAAGGCTGTGCTAAGTGCCACCCAAAAACCAGCCCCTTCTTTCATCTGCCAGGTTGAGCAGGTCTTTCCTACTTTGTCAAACTGCTGTCACCCCCAGTGGTGGCAGGGCTGGAGCCTCCTGGATGGTCTCCTGTGGCTCAGGTTCTCAGGGTGCAAAGGATTAGAGAATAAATAAAGAGAATAATAATAAAAATTAAAAAAAAAAAAAAAGCAAAACAACAACAAAAACACAACAGCTAAACTAGCAGCAAATCACTTATTTCAACAGTGACAGCATCTGATTTGTTTTTCCAGAATGCTGTCAGTTTTCACTGCATAGATCTGTTGCTTAGTGTTGTACCAGTTAATGAGAAATGGTTTGGAAACAGCTACTATTTTAATTGGTGAAGCAATTACTGTTTAGTTTTGATGGTAGAAAATAACTGTGTAAGGTGTTTCTCTTTCTTTTCTAGGTTTCTTCAAATTTGTAATTAGGCGTCTCCAATTATGTACTTCGTAAACTTTGGAAACAGATCTTTCAAATAAGTGCTTACTGTATGATATTCTTATGCACATAACTTTGTCAAGATGAGTGGACTCGCAGGACTTAAAAGGAATATTAATGTGGACAAAATTACCCAGAAACATACGTGTTCAGAGGCTGAGGACCTTTTACTCTTTTTACTGAATAAATAGAAGCAAACTCTCCAGCTTGCATAAAGACAAGCAGATGTAGGGTATTTCTGGTTTCTTGAATCTGAGCCTGCAAATCATAATCTTTTTCTAATACGGCTATTACAAAGAAATAAATGCAAATGTCAACTAGCAGAGCAGGACTGTTCAAGTAAGGGAGTCCAATCCTTCTGTGTTAGATATTGCAAATCCAGAGTCAAGACTTATTCTGGATCTCAACTGAGGCAAAAACTTGATCCTTTAAATCCAGTGTAAAAGAGTAAAAGAAAGGGAATTTGGACATTTTACTACAACCCCAGCATGACCAAGCACTGCTTGTACGTAAATACCTTGCCCTGGCACCCACCCTGAAATCTCAGCAGAGGGTATAGTGTGCCTGCAGCTTGCACCGGGTGTGAAACACCAAAGCCTGTTTGCTCCCCTTAGCTGGGTAAATATCAAAGCAGAGAACACGCTGTAGGCAGAGGCAGTGATATGACATGTTCCCACATGCCTGTCCTGTAATCTTCTCCCACCACTCTAAACACCGGAGAGCCTGGGCTTTGCAGGGTGCCAGGAAACTTGTTTTTCTGTAAACTCAATGAACAAGACTGGTGAGAGCTGTGTGCATCACAGAAGTGCCAGTTGTGGGCAGGTGACATTGTAAATTGCCACCATTTAGAGTGACAGTGTGTAAAATGCCAAGTATATCCTTTAAAATTGATTTTCATTGCACACGTGTGAGAAGGGGCAGAGACCAGGGCAGGCACAAAGTGGCATGAATGAATGACAGAAAGCCCAAAGGCCCCCAGAGCTGGGATTGCTTGCTTCTGGTGTTAACCGTGGTGACTGTGGCAGATGTCCCAACCTCTGCTGCTTCTTGTGGAGTTTTACCAGAGGTAAGAAAGAGGTGTTAACCCTGTTTAGGTAGTATGGGCTGGTTGGGCTGAGATTGCAGTAAAAGGAATGGACCAAATATTGCAGCATGGCCATTGCAGGCTTTTTTCATACCAAGTATGATGATACATGCTCCCTTCTCATGCATCTTGTTTCTATGGCAAATGCTGATTTCAAGGAATAAAGATGTAGAAGAGCCAACTACAGTGGTGTGGTTCCTGATGTCCTAAAGTGGTACAAACATTGGACTGGGAAAGAAAATACAGCCTATCTATCTATCTATCTATCTATTTATTTATTTATTGTAATAACCCATAAATCATTGCAACAGCCTTCGAAGCTCTGCTGGGGAAAAAAAAAAAAAAAGTGGCTGGTTCACTGCACTTGCAGGAGAAAATTAGGAAGATAACAAATGAAAAGTCTTTGTGAAGTAATTTTGTAGCATTTGGTTACAAGTACCATCTCCACAGCTAAAAGACTGAGACAAGAATAGAGTAGGTGTTTTGCCCAAAGAAGCACAGATAAAACTGGCAGAAAAAGCTGACTGGTTATAAAGCTATTACATACTGCAAGAGCAAGTCCGGTAGACTTTTACCTGGGCTTTGCTCACTTGATTCTTTTGCATACACGAAAAGAAAAATTGCAAATAAAATTCTGTGTAATGATGGAAACCGTATTAATTTTACAATTGGATTATCTTGCTAATAAAGGTACCAGTTATGTACTGTACGTTTCCCTCCAGCACAACTCTGACAGCATTTATGCCTTTCCATTAGTGTGTGTCTGGTTGGCAAAGTAAGGGTAAACATGTATTTTATTGTAAAATAGTGGCACTGATCCTTGGATGGCAATGGAAAGACTTGAACAGATTTCTGTAAATTTTGACAACCTAGCTCTCACCAGGCTTTTGTATAGCTCAATAGTAAGAAATGTTTTCCTTTTTAGACAGACACAAGATAGGACATGGTACTTCAGCACACTGCTAATTAAAAGTTAAAATTTGCTCTTAATGATTGCATGGGTATGGAATAAGATGTATTGTCACGTGTCCTTCTTTTTTGTGTTACAGATCTAAATGCCTCACAAACCCAGGGTCCCCAAACAAGCAGTCTGAGCCATGGATCCATCCAGACACCACGGGTTGAAGCACTGCTGCCGAACCACCAGCCTGAGAGCCTGCAGGACATGAAGAGTGGAGACAGAGGAGAGGAGAAAATTGTTTACCTCTGATGGCTCATTTCCTAATCTTTGTAGCACTTTAGAAATATACTTGTGTTTGCTTTTCTAAATGTCTGTAGTTGCTCTCTGTATGACCAAGTGGCTCTAAGGATAGTATTTAATACTCAGTGCAAGATTTTCCCAATTATGTGTACAACAATTAAGTTATTTTGAAGTCTTTAAAAAAAATAATTTATGATTCTATTTCAAGTGTTTTGCAAGAAGTGGGTAGCAGGGGAGATGTAACATTTTGGAATTGCAAAGACACCGTTATGAGCTGTGAATTCAACTGTTGCTTTTCTCATGAGCCCTCTTTTTAAAAGAGCAAACTAAGAGAGTTGGGCCTGCTATTTGTGATTCCAGGGTATGAATCAGCAACCCTCTAACAGTTGTGATATTACATGAGAAGAGAGCAGTGTAATAATAATAGCTATAATTTCTCCTGAAATGTGCTATGTACATTAACTATTGGGTCATTTTCCTTATCCCTTGGCTCAGAAGTTGCTCAGAGGAGGGTGATTGTGGTCTCAATACAATTGCTAGTAAGTGTTTTTCAGGTCCCAGACCTTATCATCATTTTGGTACTGTTGCCAGGTTCTGTGTAGAGATGCTGTAAGTCAATTTTCTATTGTATTGGAACTGTACCTCATGTCAGTAAGTGCCCTTATACATTAAAATTTACCAGATGAAGCCTCATTGAACAACACAAAAGAGAGGGGAAAAAACGTAGGTTTTTCATTTAACCAATCCCTTTGGAAACTTTGCTGCTTTTCTACATGGAACCAACTAGCTTCCTGCTTTCAGGTTTACAGGATCATCAGGCTGTTAGGCAGTAAGCAACTGGGACCTGTTTTATGCCTTTTTGTCTTTAAGTAATCTTTGTACACTTTAATTGAATCAATTAAATGCTCTACGTCTTTCTGCAAAACTGTCATGTTGATGTATTGCTGCGTCCTCCAAAGAAGTTTGAAAACAGAAGGAAAAAAATTAACATAAAATCTCCTTGCCCAACTCCTGCATTGGTGCAGTGCAACCAAAGCTGTGCTGCAGGCACCTTGGTTGGCAAAACCAAAGCCATGCCTATTTGAGTAGGTGTGTCCTGCAGTGGTGCAGCAGGAGCACTCTGGATGTGCCCCAAGCATCGTAGGGTTTCCATTTTACCCTAAGCTTTGCATTGTGCAAAATCTTTTGCAAGGAGCAGAAGTTTGGATGGTGGTCGTTGTGGAGGCTTCTCATCCAGGGTTGGTAGGCTAATGGGGATATTAAAAACAAAAAAGCAGTGCTTTCCAAGTTGCTTCTCACTGGATTACCAGGCTGTCTCTTTGGCTGGTGTCTTGGGCTAATAACTGGGTGACTGATGTTCTTGATAAGTAGGTGCTGCTTGCCTGTTGGTATTGTTTTCCCATGTCATTGTGGAAAGATTGGGCCTGCAGAGGTATTTTCCAGTTTCTATTTCCAGCCTTCAAGACTCCTGCTCACCTGACAGCACTTCTTTGCCATCTTCATGTAAGAGGAAAAAAACAATTTTCTAGAATTTCAGAGTGTTTGATGTGCTTTAAATTTCACGATTAGACTACAATTAAAATGGGAGTACAGCCTCTTGATAGGGATCCTACAGACCAAACCTTCACTGTTTTACCAGTCAGCAGTGAACCTGGATTGCCATCTGGACACCTTTTTGGTAAATTTCTGAATAACCACCCCAGTTCCTAGAATGTATTATGTCTCAGCATATGCACATTGCCCAGCAACTGGTGGGAGACTGGGAAAAACTAAGAAGTTTGCTCCACAATTGCTCACTCTGCTTTTTATTATGCCTTTGCTGCAACATCTGGTACTGGTTACTGTCAAATCCAGGCTGCTGGATGGATAGTTGCTGTCCCAACCTGGTGTGGGAATTCCCACGTAAGTGTCTCTTGCAAATGGGAGAGGAAGAGGATTCTGCTTCTCTCATCAGTTTTAATTGAGGCACTGGGAGTCAGAAAGTGGCTAGCCAGGACTTAAACTGTTGGGCAAATTCCTCAAGTCCCCTATCAGGCAGCATCTTATTTTGCTCACCTGTGTTTACAGTAAAACGTAAGGCACTTGGGGAAGGCAAAGACAGGAAACAGGTGGTCTCTAGATTTAGGTATTTTAATTGTAGAAAATGTTTATACTATAGGCCAGTATGGTCTCGGCAGGTGCTCTTTGTAATAAGATGTATTATGCACCCCTGAACTCTGTCCATTATTCAGGCATTTGTTAATACTCAGAATTTAAATGCAGTCCCTTTAAGACAGCTATTTTAGCAGGTTGTGTTTTTGTCTTTATCAGGCATGTATTAACGATTCCTCCTATTTATTTATTTTTTTAATTAGAAAAATGTATTTAGAAGTACTTCTTTCCCTCATCTTCATTATATTATTTTGAAGTGGGTATATTTGTATAGCCTGTTATATTTATTTTTAACTCCTGTGTGTTTTCTTTTTAGCTATGCTTGTCAAGACGTCTTGACTCTAAAAGCTCAAAATTGAATTTAGTCATTCACTTCACTTCAGTGTTGACATGAAAAGAAGCAGTTGCTGCTCTGTAAATCTCCACTGCACTGGGTGTTTCCCTTTGTTCCTTTTGTTTTTATTAGAATTCTTCCATCATTTAACAAAGTAGGGTTTCTTCATCACTATACTTAGACTTTGTCCAGCACTTTCTCCTTAATGTCATTGCATGCTAGTAAAGCTGCCATATCTAACAGCTTTGGAAGATTTTTAATGGAAAATCTCAACTAAACTTTGTACAGCAAGTCTATGAAGATGATAAAGAAAAAAAAAAAGTAATGAAGGGCTCAAGCTTTTGGTGCCTTAGACTTATGCATTCCATCATCTACAAGATGAGGCCAGAATAGAGTGAGCACTTCACTTGGCTGCTGTTAAGAGTGTTAAGGTAAACAGCACACTCAGCTGCATTTTTTAGAGACTTTTCACAAAGCTTGTCTATGCACAGGTGTAATTTCAAATGACTAAATTAAATACAGATTAGGCTCTCAGCAAAACTCCACGAAGTTTATTTACAAGGATAATTAAAAAAATAATAATAATCTGTTAATGTTTACCACATAAGGAACATGAATCATTTTACTTACTGTGCCCTGTGGGCTGCATTAATTTATATGCCATCCATTTAGGTTAAAAATAACAACAACAACAAAACTAGTAAAACTTTTCTCTGCATCTCAATTAAGTCAGAGTAGATTCTTCAGTAAAGTGCTGTAACACTGGTAAAATCATGTTCACAGAGTTGTTCATTCAGTAAAAATAAGCGAGGCTGTGCTGTGGCTAGTAACATTCTTAGAAATGTCACTGATTGGATTCTGAATGCAAAAGAAAGTTGCAGATGAGGCAGTTCTCCATATGTATTTGATGACAAATGGGAAAATAACATGACTTCTCAGATACCTTTTAATGAATATCTTGTTTGGAAAGAATTCCAGCCCCAAATCCTTCCAGAGCAAAGCCTTTACTGTGCCCAGTTCGTATCTGAGGTTACAGCACAGGTTATGGGGCATCAGCATACTTTAAGAGGTTGGATGTCTACTCTTTCTGTTACTGAATAGCAGTCACTTTGTGACTTTTTTACCAAGGTACATGGTTGTGTTTGTTGTTTTCTTATCCCTGGCAAATGACCTGTATTTAGATGCACCGCAGAAGAAGTTGTGAATATTCTCAGTAATCTTAGTCATGACAACTATATGTCAACCCCCAAAAAGGTTTTCATGTCTCACCTGGTGCCCAGTTTTGAGATGTGACCATAAGGATGTCTTAAACTCAGTGGCTTGAATTTTTGCATAAAGGATTCCTTTATCAGGCTGATGTGAATCTACATTTTCATTTCTTCAATTTAAAGGAGAAATCTCAAAGGGTAAATTTACTGGCAGTTGCCTGCCAGTTTTCTCATTAATACAGCCCTTTGCTCTGCAAAAAATGCATCATAAAATAGATAGATAGGCTTTGTGGTATCAGGTGATCACCAAAGACTCAGAGGATGATGGAGGAATTTGCAGTTCTTCTGTGCACCATGGTGGTGAAATGCACTAAGCATGTCATCTGGGAATGTCAACGTTTTTCACTGACATGTAGAGTAGTATTGGTGGCAGCTCTATCCAGGTCAGTAGATGGCTCCCAAATTCAGCTGTGAAGAAGTGTCTTCCTCTTCTCCCAGTTGACTCAGACTCAGTCTCTGGTAAAAACATTCCCATCCCTTACACACAAGGTCTCTGTCCCAGGGAAGTCTGCAGGTCCCACCGAGTTCTGAGGCTGGGGTTCAAAATACTACAGGAAGAAACTGAGACGAGAGAAAAGAAAAATGAAAAAGGCACTCTGGGTGTAGAGAATGCAGGAAGAGTGTCCCTTACCTGTGGGATGTTTTCTAAACTCCTTTATGGAACAAGCTTTTCCACTTGGAAAAAAATAATAAAGCAAAACCACACACACAAAACATACATCAGCAATTATTGCACTGCTTATTGTTTGTGAGCCTGATAATCTGAGAACTGGTTACATGCCATGTTTCTGAAAACCAGTGCCAGATGGAATGAGAATCAGATATCTGCAAAAGTGACAGTGAGGCATACAAGCAGAAACAATTTCACCTATAGAGGCTGTTTAGCAGAAACAAAGAAACTTTCCTACCAACTTACTATAAAATCACCAAATCATGACTACAGGAATTATGCAGAGGTGGGAGCCTTTCACCCTCCCAGGGTACCACTGCTCACCACAAAGCCCTGCACAATGAATTATCCCATGAACTGAAGACAGCTTGTCAAGACAGCACTAATCCCCTGCCCTCCTAAGTGAGTGCAATGACAGGACTGTGGGTTCAGCCAGCCCCTCAAGCACATTCAGATAAAGCTGTAGATCTACTTCTGCTCCTCTTCATTAGTGGAAAAAAAAAATAAATGGTGTCACTCCTCATTGAAGTTAAATAATGTCAGACCTGAAGTCAATTTTGCCTTTTCTCCTATCAGCACACAGTTGTCCTAGCAATGCTGAAGGGGTTGTTATGGGCAGGTTAGAAACACCTAATTGAAGCAAATATCTTCAGTCAAGCACAATCTAAATACAAAGGCAGCCAAGAGGACAGAAATAGCTTTCAGAGCAGTTACTGAGGGTCTCCTATTTTCAGTCAGTGGGGGATAACCATTTTCACCCTCTGGGGCCTCTCTGCAGCTTTTGATGCTGTTTACTATGCGTTACTGATGCCCCCTATGTGTAAGGAGCAGGGTTTCAGAGTAATGTACTGAAATTGTCAGTAGAAATGAGAACATCAGAGGGAGTCAAATTGCCTCTCTGCTGATGGTGCTTTCTTTTGCAGACTCCCATGTGACCAGCCATGGTCTGATTTAAAACATGTGTACAGCCACTGGGTGAGTTGACAATGTGGCCTGGACTTCATAAAATTATCTCCAAGTGCCTGATTCTGGAGTAATACTGAAACAGCTCATATCTCAATGAAGGCTGGACAGCAGCAATGCTGCAAACAAAGGAAGGACTTTGACACTCCAAAGCTGAGAAGTGACTCATGTGAAATACACATCAACTCCATTACTTACTTTGAGATCTGGGAGTGCTTTTAGATGCTCTATGGACAAAAGTTCGCACATAGCTTTATTTGTGAGTGAGATTCCCTTCCTTCTTCTGGATTGTTAGCAGACTGTCCCACCATGGAAATAATGCCCCAGCTTCAGCTAGCCCTCATTTGATATCTACTTTGATATCTATCTTGTATATGTTATAAACTACATCCACACAAAATTTCTGGGCAGTAAGTCATTAGAGTACAGGAAACCACATTGCTGTTGTTGAGTGCTGTGGCACATTTCTTCAGCACATCAGACTACCTTCCAGTTGCTGCCTAGGCTTCCTGTACAAAGGGTTATCTAGGTGAGTTTCTTTCATTTTAAATCCTAAGTAAATACCTAAAACTCCAGGGTGGTTCATCATACATCACATGACTGATGGTTTTCTACTTCTGGAACTGTGGTAATTTTTACCACAAGGTGAAAGTCACTGGTACATGAAGCAAACCTTGCATGTGGCTGATCCACAGATGGGGAACAAACTCCCTGAGAAACTAAAGGTGATCATCAGTGTTACAGATGAGCTACAAGGTATGTTCATCTGCTCCATAATGGAAACAGTGGATGTGGAGGGAAAAGTTCCAGCCCTGGGGATGTCACAGGGCTGACAGTTGGCATGTTGGTAATCCAAAAACCTAGTTGAGGGAGGAACTAGCCATTCATCTGAAGCCAACACCACCAAGTCAGGCACACTCAACCCTGATTTGCTTCACAGCAGAGTGACAGGGCCCCAGAGGAGACCATGAATTGGACAGGTCTCCCACCTGTTTGGCTGTCATCTCTCTGGTACATACACTGAGTTTGGCTGTTTGTATACGGGTTGTGAAAGGTGGCTTGCAGCACGGAATACCACTGTTGGTATGTAAAACTGAATGCTGAGTGCTAAAGGGTATTTCACAATATGAAGTAATTATTGACAAATGGTAACACTCCTCAGCTGTTTTATTGGAAGTTTTGGTTTGCACAGTAGAAGTGACTCAATTTCTAATTCTAACTCCAGCTGTTTCAATTCTATTTATAGCATAACTCTTCAAAAGATCAGGATAACAACTTTCAAAGACAATATATCAGCATTGTGGGAGGCCGCCAAAGAGAGGCAAAGCAGTTTAATTTATTTGCAAGGGCTTAGTCACTTTTGCTTGTCCCTCAGGCAGGACTGCGTTGTAGTCCTACAAACAAAAGGCCCAATGAGATGACTGGGGCTTCAAAATACTTCTCAGATATTCTGAACATGCCTAAAACAGCACGGTTTACAGATACCAAACTCAAAATATTCTTCCTTCTGGTAAATTTGGAACTCAGAACATCTGAGCAACTGAAATTCCCCAGAATTCAGTCCTTCCATCTATAATTTCAATTAAATGTAACTCAATTAGTGTTCACCACTTAATTTCCCAATTGCCTTCTGATAAGCAGAAACATTTCCCTAAACATTGCTCAGATGTTTCCAACCTATTATTTCTGCTACTTCTGTCAGCGATTCTGGGGTAATTACAGAGATAGGCCTGAACATAAAAGAGAACCAAAGACCTTCAGATATTTGGAACATGCAGACCTGAATCAAAACTTGAAAGACTCAGATAAACTGCTCCACTCAATGTGATGTTTTTCAAACTTACATTATGTAATGTCAGTCAAAGTGACAGAGACTCAAAAATAAGTAGTCAAGGAAATAATACATTGAAAGAAATGGTGGCAACAGATCCTTCTGTATAGTGTTCAGGAAGTTACTGATAAAAAAAAATATCATAAAGGAATTCCATGAAATTACCTTATAACAATAATTTGTTATTATTTAATTGGGTTTAATTGGGGGTTTTGTTAGTTGGTATTTAGTATATAGTTAAAGTATGGGGTAGCTCTAGACTAAGTCAGTGTTGGAAATGAAGCTGAACATGGTGGACTGGGTGTGATACACCTCAGGATTTCACGGCCAGGTAGCAGGAAGGATCATCTTTTTCTGTGGAAGCTTTTGCAGTTCATTAACTGTCAGAGGAGGGGTGTGAGATTGCACTGTCTTGTCCCACCAGAGCTGCTAAACTGTCCTGGAGGTGCCAGGTTTGCCCCTAGGTCCAGTCCTACGCTGTGATCACCCTCCTGGCACAAAATCTGGATGCTCTGGGCCCTTTCCAGCAGGCATCAGGTCTAGGCTTCTCTACCCAAGGCCTCTACCAAGTGAGCTGGCCTGTGAGCTTGGCCCGCAGCTGCAATGCTGAAGATGGATTCTCCATGCCACATGAGTCTCCTCCATGCTAAAATAGGGGGAGGAGGAAGACCGTATTTTTTTGTACTACATAGTAGCTGTGCATTGCACACATCACATAAACAGGTTCTCTGTTATATTGCCTATTCAGTCACTGTTTAAAGGCATTTGACAAGGATATGAAGCAGTAAAATGCTGTCTGAAATGCAACATCTCTGTGAAAGCTCAAAATTCATTTCAATTTTTACAAAGCAATAGGGGTCAAGTATGGTTATAATAACTAACAACATGTGTCTTGTTTAATCTTCAAAGCAAATTTTACCTTTAGAGGTCCATAATTTACTCAGTAAACATTGTTTCTCTTACATCAAAAGGAAACAATAATTAGATTATCCTTGCACTCAGATTAACATTTAGTCTGTACATACCTTCAGAGCAACTTAGCTGTCTATGTACAATAGCAAAATCATCTTTTTAAACTCTGTGTGTATGCTGTCTGTGTTTAAAGTTTTAATTTAATACCCAGAGGAAAGATACAGCAGTTTATGAGATGCAAATTTACAGAGGTTTTCCAAGCCTATGTGCCCTCCATACAGTTGACACTGGTGCACAGTTGTGGCCTGAAGCCACCTGCTCCTGCTGCCTTCTTCTCATTTTACCTGAGATCCTTCTAAAATCACTTGTCTGATTCCTTCCTTCCTTCCTTCCTTCCTTCCTTCCTTCCTTCCTTCCTTCCTTCCTTCCTTCCTTCCTTCCTTCCTTCCTTCCTTCCTTCCTTCCTTCCTTCCTTCCTTCCTTCCTTCCTTCCTTCCTTCCTTCCTTCCTTCCTTCCTTCTTTTCCATGGGCATAATTTTGTGAGTACATGGTTGTTGTTATGTGACAAAAACTGCCAAGTGTGGTTATGACCCCATGCAGCACCCTGCTCCAGCCCCACTAATGGAGCCTGGTCTCAGTTTGAAGGGCTCCTCATTCCTCTGCTATTGGAGGGCCCCATGCTACTTCTGTCCCTGAGGAGGCAGCTTTCTGGGAATGAGCAGGGTGGAAAACATCAGGGACAGCTCGTGTTTCCCTCTGTGGTGTTGGCCTAAGTGTTTTTATCCAAATATCCTGCTGTTTGGGTTTCTGTTTTTTATGGGAGAGGTTGGGTTGGCAATGGGTCACTCTTGGCCCTTGGCCATCAGGACTGCCTTCACCAGGGGACTGATATGAGCTTTTCACTCCCAGAAAGAAGAGTCCTGAGGTCTGGCTGGCAGAGCAGTCCAATAGCATCGTGGTGGAGATATCCAGCCTGGTGCCTTGCTCAACATAGCTAGAGAGGATGTGGCTTTGGCCACATCTCAGTTGAGAATGGGTCTTCCTTTGCCAAACCAATCATCAAAATACGCAACTCTTCCTTTAGCTCTAACAGTCACTGTTATTCCAGCATCCCTTGAGGCTTAAATAATGAGGAGTGCGATGTTGCCAAAACACATACTTGGAAACTAGGCTGATAAGATACCAGGACTGGAGAGATAGGAAATACACCAAGGATTTTTCCTATTGATATTTTCATTATTGACTTTATGATAGCAGTTGCAGGAGTAGGGTTGAAAAATATCCTATTCATTTTTCTGAACACCAAGATATTCTTTAAAACATAAAAAAAAGTGGTAATGGGCTTCTTTCTAGGCTTTGAAAAAGAGTATGTCTGCTTTCATGTGACTTAGCTTTGAACGCCATTATACATTTTAATGAGGTAATGCACGAGGGTCAAGTAGAACAAGGACTCATTCTGTTCCCATCAACACCAACACTACGTTGCTAACACAGAAGTAATTTGATGGCCATAATTTGAATAAAATATGTAGTGTAAGATTCTCTATTGAATATTCCAAGTCAGGAGAGTCTGTTAAGCATCGTTGCCATGGGTACCACATGAAGGTTGGATTAATTAAGGCCTGAGCAGATGCTGTGGAGTATGTAGTGTCATTTGTGCTTTCTACTTGCAGTTAATATGCGTCTGCATCAGTGTGGTGGTTTTTTTTGTTTGTTTGTTTGTTTTTTTGGGGAGGGGTGGGGAGGGAAAGAAACAAAGGAAGAGAGAACTATCCAACTATCCACCTAAATTTGTGCTTGACAACTTTTCAGGTAAAATGAATTACTGGTATACAACAATTGATGCCCCTCTGCATGCTGAAATAGAGATTAAAGGAAAAAAAAAAAAAAAAAAGACTAAGAATCAGCATCTATCTGGGTCATCATTTCACAAGAAAATGCTATAACTAAGGACAAAAGCTGCCCTACCTCTTCCTACAAAATTCAGGAATTCAGAAGAGCCAATTCACCTGTGAAATAGATTAAAGTTGAAGAATAGCATTTAATGATAGCCTAAAATGCTCAAACATAAAGCTTTTAGAGGCATTTATATGCATACATAAATTATGCAATCAAAGACAGAAGAGGAAGCTTATACATGTGCTTGTGCATCTAAAGTTTAGGTGACTTGCTGTTTTACTGACATCTGTGGGGTATTGCTAAGCTCAAAAGGCACACCAAAACATCATTTCCAAACCTTATTCCTCTCCCTCTGCTCACTGAGTTTTGTTCTATTGCTATAGCAGGGCTTTGAGATCATTAAATTGTTTCCTCTTTGCCGGACAGTGAGGGAGCAATGCCCAATCATCTACCAGTGCTTCAGGAAATGCTCTAGGTTTCATAGGGACTGTTATTTGTGAAAATAGGAACTCGTAGGAACAGCACACTACAGAGAGAGAGGTAGATGTGGTGATGGATATCTGCTCTCCCACCACTGTTCCTGTTCTCCCCCTGACTTTTCATTGGGAGATGGACGGTTTCCAATTTTTGAAGCCTCATCCAAAAGCATGTAGAAGGAAAAAATCTATAAGCTATCCACTGGGAAAACAACAACAACAAAAACACCATAACTCGAACTTGCATATTTGAACCATTAGGAAGTGGCAATGCAGTGCTCTGGAGTAGCTATGGCTAATTTGTGAAGAGCTGGTTGTGTTGGGACCACAGCTGGTTGAAAATGAAATGTGAAAAAATGCTCCCAGTGTTTTCTAAGGGCATTTTGTTGAAAAAGAAAAATTGGCATCTCAGAACTGCACACATTCTCTACAGTGGAAGAAACGTCTTTGCAATGTTTCCAAGTGAAATTTTGTAGAAGGCCGAGAGCTTCCTGTTTTAAGGGGACAAATGTCCAGTTTTATTGATAAGAAAATATGTTGCTGCAACTCCTAGTTTTAAGATAAAATTGGACATTTTCATCTAAAGAGGTAGAAGGCAATCACAAGGATATTAACTTGCTGAGAGCTATTAAATAAAATATTTCCATGGCACGATTCTCATCCTGGATCCTATTTTAAAAATGAATTTCTAAGCACTTTTGGCAAAATTTCATACTCCAGTCTTCTGCTCTTGTAACAATCAGGTACTTGAAATTCTTATTTTTGAAGTAGAATTATTTGCAGTGTAAAACTCTCTGAATCATCTGTATGATCAATGAAAAGTGACAGATTTTTTTCCCAGATTTTGGGAAAAAACAGCCAATCTAATGAATGCTGAAGCATATCTCTTTACCAGGTGCTCAATCCTCTCTTTCTCTTTCCAATTTGCCTGCTAGATCTGCTGCATTTTCCGCTCATTTCTTAATATTCAAGGATTATCTCAGATGCTCTCCTGGGAAATGTGGCTTCCTTAAGGTTATGGAAATAATTAGAAAAGATTACAGCCTGCTTTTTGAATGAGTCTAGATTTATTTCTGTTTTTCTTGTTGCTAATGAGAGCTTTGCTTGTTCTTACTTAGATTTAGAAAACTTTTTCTGCAGAAAGAAAAGTACAATCTAATCCATAATATGAAAAAATAAATCTTTTAGAGAAAGCTGAAAAATCAACAGAAACGGTTGAATAGTTTTTGATTAAATGAATAAAACAAAATTAAACATAGATAACCTTTTAAATAGGAAGGACTGAAATGGACTGAAGGTATTAACTCACCTTCTATGTCACTGGGAAATTAGATGTACCATCGAGCAGGAGTGTCCCCAGATTTGTGATGAAATTCAAAACATTTGAATGAAACCTGTGCAGTTTCTTTACGTACATGTAGATTTAACTACATGCTCTCCTTAAACAAGTAGAATACTTTCCCCTAGAACATACTTTCCTAACATTGGACTTCTGACTTTCCTTATATAGGTAGTTTCTAAACGTGTATTTGGTTACCAGCTACTTGATTTCAATTTAGATACTTTCTTAGTTTTAGGTAGATGCCTAAATCCCTTTTTCCCCCCAGTCCCTACTCCTTAACTATGTGCATCCTTATGTTGCTGGCTAATCTTACAACCATTTCCCATCTTTTTCTGTTAAGAGTTTATTTTTTTTTATTTTTTATTTTTTACTAATACACAGCAAAATGTTGCTATGCTTTTACATCATTTAAATGAAATTTTTCCTACAGTTCCTTATTAGATCACCTTCCCCACATACCTTTTTCCCTTTCTGATGTCCTCAGTTGTCTGTCTTACTGTAATTTCAAATTATTCTTGAAATAGTCTTTTTTATCTGAATAGTCTAATAGTCTTTTCTATCTGAAGGTTAATGGATTATGGCTACACAGTTAATGGATTACGGCTACACCAACCAACGCTATTAAGAGCCTTCAGCTAAATATAAATCAACTAGCTTGGACACTATACAAAATGTAGCTGTGACAACCTTAGGCTCTGCATATGTTAAACTCCTTGGCAGGGAAAATTACCTCTAGTGTGTGCCATACAGCTGTGTCTAAGATGTATCTGGTATCTGAGCTAATTTCTTGAAACCAAGTTTGGATACTGTTAAGGTGATTTGCATCTTCAACGTCAAAGCCTGTTTAGTGCTAAAACTTTATAGAACAGGAGAGGGACAGAAATTTATGTTTTGCATCTTATGCTTCAATTTATTTTTCTAGCAACTTCTTACTGAACATATTACTTGACTTCTTTAGCAAAGTGTTCAGTATTGCCTCTCCTATCACTCTTGAAACCAAATTGAGTGGGTATTTGTCAGCAATGATGAATGTAAATTCTTGCCTCTGGGCTGGAATGATGCTAGAGCTGGGCTCTGGGGGATCCAGCAGCAGGAGAAATCCTACTGTATTTGAAGAAAGAGTTTTCCACTATGTTGGGGTGGGAGGGAACACAAGCCAGGACATGTGCAGAGAGGCTGTGGCAGCTCCATCCTTGGAAGTTTTCTAAAATGTGACTCACCAAGAACCCTAGCAACCCAATTTAATGTTGAAGTAATCCTGATTTGAGAAAACGGTTGGGCCAAACACTTCTAGAGATTTCCTTCAACTTAAATTACCCTCTGATATTGTAGAAATTACTATTGCATCTATCTTGTCCCACCCTGTCTACCAGTCTATACAAGCTTTATTGTCTCCATTGTTCTGCTACTGTCTTGGCATACAATTTGGGTTTCACCACCACCTTCATTCTGGTCTGTTAGAAGGCATATAACCAGGATTTATTGCTGTGAACAGAAAATTTGTATTTTATTTCCAAATTCTATGCTATTGTGGCTTTGGCTGAGATTGAGTTAATTTTCTTTGTAGAAGTTCATATGACGCTGTGTTTTGATAAAACAGTGGTGATAACACACCGATGTTTTAGTTGTTCCTGAGTGGTGCTTATGCTAAGCCAAGGACTTTTCAGCTCCTCATACTACCCTGCCAGCAAGGAGGTTGGGGGTGCATAAGGAGCTGGGAGGGGACACTGCCAGGACAGCTGGCCCTACGGAGCCAGAGGGGTGTCCCATGCCACATGGTATCATGCTGGGCAATAAAAGCTGGGTAAAGAAGGAGAAATAGGAGGATGTTTGGAGTCCTTGTGTTTGTCTTCCCCAAAAAAGTTACATGTGGTGAGCTCTACTTCCCTGGAAGTGGCTGAACACCTGCCTGCTGATGGGAAACAGTGAATGGATTCCTTGTTTTGCTTTGCTTGCATGTGCAGCTTTTGTTTTACCTAGTAAACTGACCTTATCTCAACCCACAAGTTCTTGCACTTTTATCTTTCCAAATCTCTTCCCCCATCCCACCTGGGGAGGGCAAGGGAGCAGCTGTGGTGCTCAGCTGTCTGCCAGGGCTAAACCACAACAGCCCTTTTGGTGCCCAACATGGGACACAAAGGGTTTGAGGTGATGACAGATTAGATTGCAATGTGCAGTGTGCTAGACCAAATTTATATATGCTACAGCCATTGAGCTGCTAATTGGCAGGCTCCCGTGCTTGTCACAATGCCTGTTTCCCTTTTTATGCTATTGTCCAGTGCTTGTAGTGGCTGCTTTTGCCTCTGCCATTTGCTTATGATCTTGCTTTGCTGTGCCTGGGAACATTTTGATAACAGCTGTGACCATGTGCCCAGGCTGGCAGATGGCCAGGGCATCACTGCTGTCCCTGTGTGGCCCTACTGGACAGGCTGGGGCTTCAGAGTGAACTTGAGTCAGAGGGGTGGAGACCTGTGGGTGAACCCACGTGGGAGATGTACACCCCAAAGCATCTCTGGCCATGGAGAAGCCCCAGTGGAGCAAGTGCAGCTTGAAGCATCTGTGGCTGTGGAGATGTCCGTGCCACAGCAGGTGCACCTTGCAGTGTCCATGCCTGTGGATAAAGCCATGACAAAAGGCACCTCATAGTGTCTGTGGCCGTGGGTGAGAGCACAACACAGGAGGTGTCTGAAGGGACCCCTAAAGGTCCCATGTCACCATGCCAGAGCAGGTACACCTTGACCTGTGGCTGTGGACAAGGCCATGATGCAGCGGGTAGGCCTCTGAAGAGCCTGTGGCTCCTGGGTAAGGTCGTGCCAGAGCTGGTGCACCTCTAAGGGGCTGTGGACAGTGGACAAACTAAGGCTGGAGCAGGGGCGAGGAGTGGTGTTCATTGCAATGTCAACCCCTATGGCTTGGTCCAAAGGCACAAAGGGTAGAGATTGTAGTAGATATGCCTTCAAACTGCTCTAACCCATGATTTGAGCTGCATTTTATAGGGAACGCTATAGGAGGAAACCTCTGCTGCTAGCCAGGCAAGGGGCAAAGGGAGGAGTTCATTGCAACGTGGAACCCTGTAGCCTGGTCGGAGGGGACCAAGGGTGGAGATTGTGATGGATATACCTTAAAATTGTTGTAACCCATTCAACCCAATATGAGTCACATGTTATAGGAAGTCCTGTAGCAGGAACCACTCAAACCAATGGAGGATGTCTCACAAGAAGCAGTGCAAGTGCAACAGTGAACCAACTTGAGCTGGCCTTGGTGCCCAGTAACTCCATGCAGCACACCACCTCTCCTGTCCTGAGTGGCCACCACAACAGGTAGAATCCAAGTCATGGACTGAAAGAACTCAGAAGACATTTTATGAAAATTTTAAGGGCATATCATAGGGGTGGTCCATAGACTAAGAGAATGATACCTGTGTATGAATGGAAGGGAGGTGATTAATGAGAGTGTATTGGAAAGCATGGGACCTGATGTAAGTGGTATGGACAAAAGAGTGGATACTGTAATGGTTTTGTCTTGTATAGAGTGAATTTTCTTTGCAGAGGTTCATATGATGTTGTGTTTTGGATTTTTGATTAAAATAGTGATGATAACATACTGATGTTTTAGTTGTTGCAGAGCAGTACTTACACAAAACCAAGGAATTTTCTGCTTCTCTGACAGCTCTACCAGTGAAGGTGTGCAAAGAGCTGGGAGGGGACACAGCCAGGACAGCTGGCCCAAGCGGGCCAAAGGGATGTCCTGTACCTTGTGATGTCGTGGTCAGCAACAAAAGCTGTGGGAAAGAAGGAGGAAGGAGGTTATGTTTGGAGTGATGGTTCTTCCCAACAAGGAGTTCTGGATGATGAGCCCTGCTTTCCTGGAATTGGCTGAACACCTGTCTGCTGATCAGAACTAGCAAATTAATTCACTGTTTTGCTTTGCTTGAGCACGTGGCTTTTGCTTTAGCTAGTAATCTGCCTTAATCTCAACCCATGAGTTCTTACACCTTTCTGATTCCCTCCGCCATCCCACCTAGGGAGGGTGAGTGAGTGGCTGTGGTGCTCAGCTGCCTGTCAGGGCTAAACCACAACAGATACCATGAAATTACACAGAATCACTTTCTATCACTACTATTCTAGTAGTCACTGTTCTTTACCCTGCTTTTTTACTATACAGTTATTGCTCTCTGAATAAAGATAGTAGGTACTGTGTTGCCTTAAGCACAACACTGAAAGGGAATTTTGCTTCTCTGGAGTATTTTTGTTTCATCTTCAATGTAGCCGATCTTCTGCAGGCTGTAGGTTCAGGAGATGGGCTGAAATATTTTTGCTTAAAATATTCTTCTTGGACTGGAGAACACAAGCCTTGGCTTCACATGCTGTCTAGAAATAATACCTGAGGCAATTGAGGATCTGAAGCACGATAAACATCAGTCCACATTGTGTCAGCTGTTTATCAAAGCTACAGAATAAAGTCCTAGCTAACACAGAATTTCATGCTGAAAACCTGTGATCTTACTAGGTATTTTTGCACACAAACCTGTGATATATTCTCAAAGTAATTTGTATCTCTTTTTATAATTTAAATCCTGCTAATAATTTTTTAAAAATTTAGAGGATTGAATTTCAAGTTCTTTCACTTGCAGTGGTGTGTAGTTTGAGGTTACTCTATTTATTTATTTATTTATTTATTTATTTATTTTGCAAGCTTTTTAGAAGTCCATTGAAAGAAATTGGAAGACTTGCATTGGCTTCAATGGGCTCAAGCCAAACGCTGTTATGAGCATTTGGGAAAGGTGCCAGCCAGACACACAGGTGTTCCTTTATTTACCAGGGACAGAAGCACTCGTGGTGCACAAACCACTGCCAGAACACATGGTGTGTAACCTGCAGCAGTGACCAAGAGGGCACGGGCATTTTGTTCCTTCACTGACCTCAGAGAGGCTGCCTCTCAGAAGCTGCATTGAGATTGCTAGCTCCCATCTGGAGCTGGCAGAAGGGGTTGTAATTCTGTTATTTAATAACCAGACAGGCAGTGTGCAAGGTGCTTCCTTCTCAAAGAGCACAGAGCATTGGGCTAGTGCTGCCAGGTCTGGTTCAGAAAGGCAGAGTCTGAAAGACGAATCCAGCACCATGCAGCAGAGAGAATGCCAAATCCTGCAAGCTGAGTGTCAAGACATCATTTGGGGAGAAATTTGGAGATTCCATCTGCCATGGTGTGTGCCTTCTACACTGGGAGTTAGCTGGGAGATACCCCCAAGCATGTGAGCATTGGTGTATGATGTTAGGGGTCAAGGGCATGCTGCCAAAGTCTCCAGCATTTGGGATCTGCTTTGTTCTTAGCTGGCGATTTAAGAGCAGGCTGTAGGAGTGGATACAGCTGCTTTGTAAACAACAGCAGAGAGGAAATAATGAGCTTTCTGACAGACTGAGAGCAATTAATAAAATTTCTTGGAAAATCGGACTACCTCTTATCTTTCTGGGTATAAAGAGCAGGATGTCAGTCAGGGCTGCAGTGACTTGAGATGATGTATTATTTGATATTTTCAATATGCTTTTTCTCATTAACCATGAAAGTGTTTTTTTGTTGTTTGTGGTGGTGGTGGTGGAGGTTTGTTTTTTTCAGCCTTGCTTAATGAAAGGGCACTGTCTGAGAGGGACATGTCTGGCACCTGTCTCATCTGAGGATGATGTAACCATTATGATCAGTTTCTTAAATGTCACTCCTTCTTTTGATATTCCTGTACTGGGATCTCAGCTACTTTCCCTGTTGACAACCAGGAAAAATGATTTGGAATACAAAAGCAAATGGCAAACTTTGAAGATTCAATGGAGCCTGGCCAACAGAGGTGCTCCCCTCTCCTCTCCAAGCCCAAGTGGATCAAAGACGTAAGCAAGGGAGAAGGATGGGAAAGTGGTTTAGTTCTGGAGCCTCATTCAATCATCTGCATGGTAGAAGGAAAACAGGGAGCTCATGTTTTCTGTGTCTGCAGAGGACAGGGAAGGGAGGTGTTCCTGACCTGCTGTGGTCATTTGCAATGTGATGGTATTCACACCACCTGCATACGCTCCCTGCATGAAGTTGGAGCTGTGATCAATCCCACCTCAGGTTGCAGTTACACAGAGATCTTGCTGCAGGGGTGAACTAGTTGCACCTGCAGGAGCAAACCAGGATCATTTGTTTTAGAGGTGGAAGTCGATGAGATGTAGTAAATGTGCTATGTACTAAACCATACAAAGATGAAGTTTTCAGCTGCACCCGTGGTCAGTCTTGGAGTGCAGATTGCTTTCATCACATGGCTGAGCAGCCAACCCTTTCCAAGAATGAAGACACTGTATGATGTAGCATACTTGCTGTATGCTAGAAAACCAAGGCCCCAAGAAAGTTGTAATAGAATTGCCAAGGCCACCAAAGAGCTGATAGCCAGAAATTCTTCTGGGACATGCTTGCTGCATGGATTTCCCAGGACTCTTCTATCACAGCCTAGCTTTTTGGCATGTTAGATTGCAGTAATTTTTCAGGAAGCACACAGATAAGCATGTTTCCCCACACTCTGGGAAACAATGAATTCAAAGTCCAGACGGAGGAAGTGCAGCTGTGTCATTTCACAAAATCAGGTGCAGTTTAACTTACATAGAGGGAATACATATAAACAAACAAAAAAATAGAAAAAAGTGGGCTTGCAGCCAACATCAGCAACTCCACCAGCTGCAAGGGTTTTAACCTGTTACTTGCAGAAGAGAGTTGACACTTCTGACTGCATTATTCTCCATTCTGGTAATTCAGATCAGTATTGCACGGGGTCAGCTGGTCCTGCTGGCTGAGAGGGGACACGAGAATTCAGATGCATTGCTCTATATATTTATCTATTAATCAAATTCTAACTACACTGTATTTGCTTGTCTGAACATATTTCACTTGTCTGAACATATTTCACTGTGCAGCTGTGGGACTAGAGTCCTGATTATGTCAGTGTAAGCTTTTAACTGTATCTCTGACCTCAGTGAATTCATCACAGAATCACGGAATGGCTGAGGTTGGAAAGGACCTCAGGAAGTCACCTGGTCTGACCTCCCTGCCCTGGCAGAGCCACCTAGGGCATATTGCCCATGACTGTCTCCAAATGGCTTTGAAGATTTCCAAGGAGATAGACTCCACAGCCTCTCTGGGCAAACTGTTCCAGTGCTCAGCCACCTGCACAGCAGAGAATTGCTTCCTGATGTTCAGGAAGAAATTCCTGTGTTACAGTTCATGGCCATTGTCTCTTGCCCTGTCACCGGGCACTACTCTAAAGAGCCTGACTGTCCTCTTTTCACCCTTCCTCAGAGAATTTACGTATGCACTGAAAAGATCCACACTGAGCTCCTCTTTTCCAGTCTGAATGGTCCCAGCTCTCTCAGCCTCTCCATAGGAACATTGCTCCAGTCTCTTCATCACCTCTGTGGTCCTTTGCTGGACTTTCTCCAGTGTGTCCATGTCTCTCTCTCACAGGGGAGCCCAGAACTGGACCCAGTACTCCAGGTGTGAATGCCCACCTACATCTCTGGAGATTAGAGTAAGTTTTTTTCCTCACTAATTTACCAGTTCTCAAGCTACCTCCTGTCACCCCATGTGGAAGGCATGCAACAGCAGACTAGTGTCTCAGCAGACAGCCATGCTGCTTTCGCTCAGTAAGACATCGCCTGGGGAATTTATCTCAGGATGCGGAAAAAAATATAAAATAAAATAAAATAAAATAAAATAAAATAAAATAAAATAAAATAAAATAAAATAAAATAAAATAAAATAAAATAAAATAAAATAAAATAAAATAAAATAAAATAAAATAAAATAAAATAAAATAATGGTGATTGTTTCTGTTTCAGCAGTTCTTAGTTTTGTTGCCTTTGAACTGTGCCTGGAAAAAAATACCTTTCTTCTTTATTTTCCTCTTGGGACTGTCAGGAGATCTGCTTTCAGGTGGTTTAATGAGAAACAAGCCTCTGTCAACAATGTTTAAGGAGCATGATTAATTGCTTGAGTCAAGGGCTGCAGCAAACCTCCATCTAATATCTACAAAACCAGGAGTCAGGGCCAGGGCTATGTCCTCTCAGCAGTGGAGCTGTTCCTGGACACAAAGAAAGAAAAAAAAAGCACAGGTTACCCTCCCACCCAACCCCAAAACCTAAGCTGTGACACTGCCAACAGGGAATTTCTGCCCCATTTAGGCCCCATACTCACAAACCTTTTGCAGATTTGACATCTGGATATTTCTTTGCCTTGCAGAGTTGGGGCTGTAGCTGTATTTTTAATGTCCAAGGGAGTGTGCACCGAGTGCTTTGCAGCAGCCTACCCGCAAGGAAGCAAAAAGCAGCTTGGAAATCCCACCTGCACAGAGAGGAGATGGGGTCCTTCTCGATTCTTCCAGCTCATCTGAAAGACAAGGGGGATGAGGCTCAGGTCAAGGGCTGTTGTGTTTGTGTGTTCAGAGATGAGCTGACTAAATTCATGGTTCCTGATCACTGAGATACAAGGATGTGTTTCTGCTTGGGACTGGGATCATTTATGTTCACTACACCAGGGCTTGGCACAGCCCTACAAAACACAGGTGCAGTGAAGAAGCACCAGTTTTCCCTCCTCACCAGTGTAACTCAGTGTGAGACTCAGAAATCCTGGAAAATATTAATTGCAATTTGATCATTATAAGGTCTTTAGGGCATTTTTTTTTCTGCTACAGTTGTCTTGTTAATGCATAATTTTCTTGATATCTCTGAGGTGGGGAGATCCTGTGAAAGCCTTGGGAAGTGTCCTTGATAATTCAGAGGCGTCTTTCCTCCAGGCACAAGCTCTGCTAAATCCATAATGATGACTCTGCATACGACAGAAGCTGAGTCAAATGTGCTGGGATGTATTGGCAGGGTTTGGTCAATTTTCTGACCAATCTTCTTGCAACATGTGTACTTGCCCCACATCTCTGCGTTTTCTTTCCATATAGGTGCAGCAGTCTTTAAATCCATGTATTAGTTCTACTCATCTCATGGCAACATTGCAAAATAGCTTAGTGCTTGTGTTTAATTGCTGGTCTAGAAAATGAATGGCTGGTTACGATATTCCTAGGTAAAGACTGTAGTGGTCCATAGATTGTCAGCAGTGTCCAAATCCTTGCCAATGCCTGAAAGAGAACATTAATGCTTTGAGTTGGGTGGGCTCCTCATTTTACAAACCAGATTCAAGCCCCTCAAGCCAGGCCAGCTTTGTTCCAGCCCAAGGAAGTAAGTGCTGAAAGCAGAAGTGGCCCTTTCTGTGCTACCTGAGGAGCTGGGATTTATTCAGAGCAGCACTTTCTGAAAAACAAGAACTCTCAGACAAGACGGGTAGACTGAGAAGATTGTATTTCACCCCAGGAAAAACTGGAGAGACAAGTCTAGGGCAAAATTTCTGCCCCACATATGGTTAAACCAGCACAAGGGACCAGGACATGAATTTTTACTTTTACCATACTCATGTTTAGTTTTTTAAGGTTGGCTGGAAGTAATTCACTTGTTGTCACCATATCTCTGCTTAAGAAAAAAAAAGACAGCAGTAAGTCTGCAAAAGTTCACTGATATTCACATCTGATTGCTAAACAGCCAGAATACTATGCTGCATAAAATGAATCATCTTGGCCAGCATGAACCATGGAAATGTGCTGAAAAATGACTACAAAAAGGGCAACATATTATCTCTTGCCAGTACTGTCATTTACAGCCGGGACAGTTACAAAGAAAATGGAAAAGATGGGAACTGATGCAGAGTAAGAAGGTGAAGAAAAAGCAAACACTTGGTCAGAAGAAACAATGTACCCATTACATTGTGTGTCTCAGTTTTGCTGGGTTAACTGATCCTTGTGCCTTACTTCATATTTTAAAATTTACTGCAAATGCTACTGCAACAGGCAGCAAGTTGTTCAGAGCCAGCTACAGAGTTTGCTTCATCCACAGGACATTCATTCTTAGGAGTTAGGCCAGCAGCAGTGCTTGTTATTTACTTATATGTGATTTCCCTCACCTGGATTTATCATATATGGAGTTATTTATGCTTTGGGGAACAGTAGGTCTGGCTATAAAACATGTCACATCAGATTGGTGAGGTTTTACATTAATTCTCTTCTTTCACTGCTCATGGGCTACAGAAGGCTCGGATCAAATCCATGAATATATATATTATTGCTGTATGAATTATGTCCCCTGTAAATGCTATGGCATGCTTACAAAGCTTTGATTACTCATCCCACCCCAAGCTGAGAAAATGCTGATCCCTGCAGAAAAAAAAAAAAAAAAGAGAAGACTTTGAAGTCTACCAACATTGGCATGTCATAGAGTGAATGAACCTGAAAGGGAAGTACAAGTCCTTACTTCTGATATAGTAAAAGGCTGGCATGTTCCTACAGATTTTTTCTTTCAGATGGCATCAGTTGCTCTCTGGCAACTTGAAGCTTGTCTGGCACTGCAAGGTAGTTATAGCCATCCCGTGCAGTGCTAGGACTGCACCCATCACCTACACGGGTGCCTTCCCATCTTCACACTCTTAATCTGGGAAATCAGCAAACTGCAGGGCAGATGATGTACGAACCTGTAAGGGCAGATCTGCAAGCAGTGTGAAATGGCACATCTCCAGCAGAGTGGAGACAGGAGTTATGCTCATTTACACTCTTTGAGACTCTAGCCCAAGGTAATGGCATGCTCTCTTCTGACTTCAGTAGGAACAGGCACTGGTGTTGGGAGCAAGGCTTCTTTCCACTAGTCCTCTAACTCGGCTGTAACACAAAGTACAAGGGAAAGGAGCATCAAAAGCTGCCTCAACAGCAGTGGTTGGATTTAAACAACATGCATACCTTTAATGTTCCTAAGAGCCAGGTTTCAGATGTGTGAGTGCAGTTTTTGTCCGATGCCAAGAAAACAGATGTGCAAGTTGTTTCCTAATAGCCACAGGCAGCGTCACACGGTGAATGCAGCATCTCCCAGAGCTGGGTGCCTGCCTCGGCATGTGATGGAAAGGTGGGAGGAAATCGTCTGGGTATGTGCATTCCTTGTGGTAAGGTAAATTTAGCCCTGCGATGCCTGTGACTAACAAATACCAAGCATTTAAGGTCTCCAAATTATAAAATCACAGCACTTGAAGTGTGCTGATAAGCTTTTACAAAGCTTGTAGAGTTTGGATGGAAAGGGAACACTGCAGGACTCAGAGAAAAAAAAATGTGGCAAATAGGGATGTACCATAGATGTTATATTTTGGAATTGAGGAACAGAAAAAATACCTCTCAGAGGCACTAGGAATGCACATATTTTGTGGTTCTGACTATTCTATGTATCAATATTAAAATTAAGTAACCTCTCTCTGCAAGTTGTTCTGAGTTTTGTAATTGCTGTGAAAGCAATGTGAGAGCATCTGACAGCACTGCCTGCTGACATGGAGCAGCAGGAGGACAGTGTGCTCAGACAATCCTCATAGACCATTAAACTACTTTTTTTTTTCCCTTTCATTTTAAGGAAATGTCTCAACACTAGTGATGGAACTAGAACATCCTTCTCTGATTCAGTTGTAATTTGCCGTCCTCTAATTACTGAGTATGGTAGTCATCCTTCAGAGGATAGTCCTGCTGCCTTATCAATATTCTGTTATTCTGTGCTGCATTGTGCAGCTCTGCTGTTGGCTTCTTGTTTCTCGCTACCTATTTTTGCATTTCCTGTCAGGAACATAGATTTAACCCTATCAACTCTGTGATGTTTGCTGAGCTACAGCTGTGCAGCAGGACAACCTCCTTCAGTTTAAAAGAAAATTTTGGCTAGACGTCTTTAAAACACTTTCCTTTCCATGATGTCCCACAAAAACATGACAGCTGCTGGTGTGCCAGATCAGTGTATGTGATGTTGATCAATACTACTTTGTTGCTTTTCTGTACCCAGCACTTATTTTATGTCCTTTGTCTGTTGCCTTTATATTCAATTTGTTGGGTCTTTGGGACAAGCTTTGTCTTTGTTAGCTGTGCCCAGCAAACTCTCATTACAGTATTGCAGATTACAAGTGCTCCATAACACACATAACAAATAATCACAGAGTAATATTAACAATGCAGTTGAAGCGTGTGTATCTAATTTGTACATCAAACTCACAGTAAAAATATTTGTTTATCTATACTTGCATAAGAGACAATGTATGTTTGACTGAAAATGATTTCTGAAAAAAGACTGGTTAATGCAGAGAGTTGTGTCATGTTAACAGGTATATGGGCAATAACATCTCATCTCAGCACAAGAGGAAGGTTAAATGCTTTCCCTTTGCCTTCTTTCACAGTCAACAAACCAACAAACAAAAATCTTTATGTATATTCACAAATCAAAAATACTCCTGATGTGTTCCAGATCATATCTTATAAATATCTAATAAATAATAATTAAAAAAAAATAATCCCACACAAATAGCTGATAAAGAGCATTACAAAGGCTTCAGTATTTTTCACTGATAATAGACAACAGGTTGAGGCTCCTGTAACAGTGTCTTTCAGCTAGCTGTGGTACAGAGCTGTAATATCTAAGTCTGACTCTGATAGAGTCTCAAGGACCCCTTAGGAGAGGAAATCTGTCTTTGGGGATATTTTGTCATTTTTCTAATGAACTCTGATCTCTTGTACTTTATTTTGTAAGTAAATTCAATAGTGTCTTTACAGAGTTTCTGTAAAGGCTATCTATATCTGCATGTCTGGTTGTTTCTCTCTGTCCCAGGCCTCAAAAAGGTATTTTGCAGGACAGGAATGCTCAGCGTTTTGGGAGAGGATGTACTTACACTCAGACAAGAGCCTCAGGAACCAGGACTGGACTTGAGGAACAGAGATGAGGAACAGGGCTGGTGGACAGATGGTGCACTGTGGTCGTAAGCCCCAGGGTTAAAAGGTAGGTGCCTAGATGTGAGCTAGAGCCCAGATACTGACAGCCCCTTGGGAAACATCAGCTGGATCTCCTAATAGCTAGGGGCTGAGCATTAATGACATTTGGGCAAATGCCATCACAGCTGCAATGTTCCTTGCAAAGCTGAATCCTGACCAGTCTCATTCATAAATCTGGTTACTTCAGGAGCATGAACAGCTCTCCCTCTTCTACATAAGCAAACTGGTATTTTCAAACAATCACAACTGCTTGTGTTCTTGCCCTGCCACACCACAGCATAACCAGAAGTAGATTAATGTGCACAAGTCAAGTGGACACTTGTGAAGAAGCAGACTGTGCTGCTGTTCGGCAGCTGTCATCAGCCAGTGGCACCCTGAAAGTGAGAGGAGACCACAAAGCAACGCTCATTGAAGGAGAGAGGTGAATGGGGTGTCAGCATCCTCCACAACTTCCTTTCATGGCCTTTCTCCTGGGGCAACCTCCTCAGAGCTGCCACATCAGGTGGATGCTCTGCGAAGGATCGTGTCTTTCCATGTCCATCTCATAGCCCTGTGTACTCTCCTCGGAGCCCTAATGAGGGAGTCAGCTCTTCTGCAAAACAGATTAACTATGAACCTTTAGAACCTGTCTACTCCGCAGTTCTTCCATCCTTGTGGTTTTGGTTTGTTTGGCTTTTTCTCCCTTAAGTCCCATTTAAAATATCTTCATGGGTGATAGGAAAGCAACTCACACATATCTGTTGTAACCCAGATCGTCTAAAGGCTTGAGCAGGGCTTACAGAGAAATAGTACAATGAGGGTGTCTCATAAGAGACTTTAAAGTGAATAATAATTTTGATTAAACACAGAGATCACATCCCACCCCCTTACCAATCAGTCTGCTTTAGTTCTGAAAAATAGTACAGACTCAAAGATTTCTTTTAAAAGTACTGCAGTGCCCTTGTTTAGGTAAGAATCCTTTTATTTATTTATTTCTCTGTTTGTTCATGTTTCTGTTTTTTTCTCTTTTTCTTTTTCCTTTTTTTTTTTTTTTTTTTTTTTTTTTTTTTTTCCCAGTGTGTTTCATCAAGGTCTTACTGTACTCATGATTCATTTTTAAAATTTCCCCTCAACAAATTACTACAGCTCCAGGATTCCTGAACAAATGAGAGTAATCACTCGCTCTAATTAAATGTTTCATATTTTATTAGACACTGCACGCAATCTTCAGAGTGGAGATTTCATGCAAAGCCCTCCATATCTTCATATAAATCTCAGGCACACATGACTGGTTCGATCAGGGCAGACATTTATTTCCCTCACAGCTTTTGTGATGCAGTGATGGCACTGTTGGTCACTTGAGCTGGCAGCTGCCATGGATGGCCACACCTGCACACAAGGCTGAGGGGAAGGAAGACAGCATGAAATCATGCAGCACGAACAATGGCCAGCTCTTTGTACTATGTTGGAGGTTGTAAAAAGAGACTTGGAGAGGATCAAAAAAGTGCAGACTTTTGCAACATATCCTGGTATCGGTGGCAGCCCTCAGCTGAAGTTTGAACACTTCTAAAGGGAAACTTAATTTCCTCAACCAGGGATAAGCTGTCCAGGTTAAACAAAGTTGCCCATGTAAGTCTCAGAAAGCTGTCAGGAAGTCAAACGTATGTCATAAAATTATATCACTGGAAAGGTTTTATGGTTTCAGCTTTCAAAATTGGAGGTGTCATTAGTAAATTTACAGGGGTACTTCAGACAGCTGTTTTCACTGTAGAAGCATAAATTATTGAAAGGTCCAAAAGAACTAGCTCAGAAATAAACTGAGTAAGAGCCCACAGCCGGCAACTGATGAAGGAAGAAGAGAGAGTAATGTTAACTATAAATGCCTTATCTCCTGTGTTGGTCCTGGAGGACTTGCACAGGAGTCACTGGGAAGTGATGCTGCTGATGCAAAGGGAATGAGGCTCTTCACCACTTTTACTTATCTCTTTGGATGTGTGGTTTTATTTTATTTATTTATTGATTGATTTCCAGTCCTATATTTCTTCTTTCATCCCCTGGGTAGAAATTAAAAAAGAAGAAACATTGTAAGAGCCACAGGAAATATACATTTATTGAAACCCTGATCTCCAGAGAGAGATAGAGGAAACCATGAAACCATGCAAGTTGCCCTGTAAAAATAAATAAATAAATAAATAAATAAATAAATAAAGGAATAATGATTTAATAAGTTGGAACAGGAAGTTCAACAATAAAAATAAAAAGGAGCCACAACTCCACAACTATAAAATTCAGAACTAAAACAAAGAAAGAAACCACATGAAATACCTATTCCAGCACAAAGGAACAAATAAAAAGGGGGAAAAAACAAACAAACAAACAAACAAACAAAAAACAACAAAACACATAAAGGAGATATATTAATAATGACCTTAAACATAATGTTGAATCTATATCACCACACTATGCTTGGAATCCATATTTTAAGACAACAGCATGTTAAATGACAAATATTATCTTGGAAACCCGAGCTAGAGCTGTGTACTTGGACAGCTACATCCACACCATTGGTCCTGATGTTCTGTGCTAGTGAGAGAGTGAGTGCTTTCCTCTTCATACACTGCTGAAGTTCCCTGTCCTTTGAGGTGGAGTAGACAGTCATTTTTTAATTACCATGGGTGGCTTGAGTAGCAGGTTGCCAGTCCTGTTAACAAGCTGGTTTCCGATGACACGACAGCATATCCCTGAGGACAGGGCTGAAGCGTCCTCAGGGGGCTGAGTGATGGTAGGCACAGTGTACCACCTCGCTAAGAGTGCTATGTATGTGCTTTTATATCCCTGTATATAACACACACACAGACATATATGTGTGTATATGTATGTGTGTGTATATATATATATATATATATATATATGTACAAAATGTTATATTCTTGACCTTCTTGATACTTAATGCATTTGTGTTAATTGCAAATCATATTACACGGTTCATTTTAATTTTTGTTTGAAGCTTAGCAGCTCTCTTGAGATGAGCCATACCTTCTCAGGAGACACCACAGAGCTACTGGGCACCCCTGGCTGTTGCATACCTCAGCAGCTATCAGATCTTGTCCACTGAGTGCCCTGACCTATGCTCTGCCTGCTGACTGGAGGGGATACCACATCGCGGAGAGGGTCCCCTAGGTGCCACCACACCTGGGGGTGGCAGGGAACAAAGCTTGGTTACCTCCATTGCTCACTCCTTCATAGGCTTTCAACCTGAGGAAGCAGTTTCTAAAGTCAGTTCCATAATCAGACAAAGGGAAAAAATGAGTCATTTCACAGCTGAAGTGCATGCATACCATTGTCACTGCCAGTAAACACACCTCAGATACAGAGAGAGGCCAGTGTTGGGAAAGTTGCTGGCTCAGCAAATAGTGAAAAAGTGCAAATTCTAACAGTTCATCCTCTTTTGAAGCATTTGAAAAATATGTTTTGGGCAGATGTATCTTTTGTGAGAGACTTTTAATAAAACCTGCAGCTTTGCTGTTCTCCCTCTCTGCTTTTCTAAGCAGGTTGTGACCCAGTCTGGCATGTTTCTTTCTGTGGGACAAGCACCTGAAACCAGGATATTGTATTGGAAACCTGAGCTTTCTTATACAACAACACTGTATAAGCTTTTCCAGAAGAATAAAAAGGTAGTGAAATGATATGATGAACGTGCAGGTGCTTTTTTTCCTCTAGGTCTGTATTACAACGCATGCACAGACAATAATTTGTGTTAAAGCACATTATCAAGTTTGAAATATCAATTAATTAAAAATGTAGGAAATGCCAGAATGAAGATTTCCTATACACTTTTACCTCTGTTGCTTTTGTACCTTATGCAGCATGATATGGTTTTAAGAAGACAACATACAAGTTTTCCCATAGACCTATACCTCATTAAGTACGCAGGGCAGATGAGTCCCCTTAGTGAGCAATTATTCTGTGCTTTATTCCATCCTTGCTATTTAATATGAGGCTTTATATCTTATTTATTACTCATCTGTGTAAATTCTGCTGTGAGGATGAAGTTATTAACTGCTTTATAGGCTTTTCTCTGGTGCTTACCATTATGAAGCCTGAGTGTTTCACAAACAATAATGGATATGTCCTCCCACTAGCTCTGCAGGATGATGTTATCTCCATCTTAGAGCCAGCAAGTTGAAGCACAGAATGATTAGGGTCTAACATATTTCCCAAGTTTAGGTTCTTAGTTTTGAGTACTCAAAATACTAGAACACTGATAGCCTGAGTCTTTTATGTTGCAGAGCATTGCTCGAAGGAAGAACAGTTGTTTCATGTTTGAGGCTGGTCTATCCTGCATACTGGATGCTATTGAAAAAAATGGATTGTGACTGTGTACCTGAGGTTTGTACAACACTGTAATTGCTGTCCACCTAGCTAGATCTGGCTTGTGGGGTGTTACTTCACATCCACTGCTTTTGGGTTAGGTTTGTGGTTTGTTTTTTGCCCCCTTAGGAGAAGGATGAAATTTTTGAGTGGCTGGTAGAGGACAAACAATCAGTACTTGAAGCTTAGGATTTAGACCCTGAGGCACTGAACCCAGCTCTGCTTTGGAGTCAGGGCTTTTTGGCTGAACTGAAGCTCTGTCTTTGCTCAGTCTATCTATATTGCAGCAGTCTACAAACGAGGCCAAGAAAAAACAAAAATACCTAAGCAATAAAACCACTTTTCAAGTTAAAGGACAGCATTGGCATGAGAACAAATGGTAACAAACTTCCCACAAACACATGCAGGCTGTAATTTAAAGGAAAACACTTCAACATCAGAGAAATATGCCGTAGACTTCTAAGAAGGCGGCAATGGGCAAAGAAAGGTGCTTTTAAGATGCAGCTGGGTAAGATCATGGAAGGAAAAACATATATAATGCCTCTGAGAACTGGCTTCCCTTTCACTCCTGTGAACACTTGTCTCTTTTTCCTGCCTCAGCCAAAGCAGGTTCCTTGGTCTCATCAGGCCCCTTTTGTCCCAGTCAGGGTGAGGAGAGGCACCAGAATACTCACAACACAGCTAGGAGGAGGTAGAGTTTTTTGGCATATTTCCCAATATTTGCCCAAATATACCAATATTTGGTATATTTCTAGCTTTCTGAACTAGAGTTCCTGGTCGCAGCAGGCAAAGTGGAGAGTGCTCTTTGTTCCTTTGCCAGACACGGTCACTCAGCCACTGAAGGTGGATGGGCTGGGGACTGCTGATCCAGGAGCTCTGCCGGCGTGTGCTCACTGCCATGTGTGCAGAGCAAGTCTTGTGTGAATAGCTTCCAAAATTTCAGCTGATAAAATCAGGGTCTCCACTCAATAGGGATGATTTCTTAGGCTTACATTCTGGACAAATTTGGGAATGTTTTCATGGGATAACAGAAGGCAGGTGCATAAAGTGAAAGCAGTTTTATTCAGCTTGCCAAATATTTCTCAAACATAACAGGGCACCCCAAGATGTTCAGAGTAAAGGCCACTGGAATACTTTTGAATAAAAATAAAGCAACATATCTTCCCTAGTTCAGTATTCCTAAGAGTCTGAACTGTTTTTTTTTTTTTTTTTCTTTTTTTTTTCTTTTTTCTTTCCTCTCCATCTCTAGAAAGCAATACTACAGAAGCACAATGCAAACATCTGGCACACATAAAAATCAGACCAAACTGTCAACATTTGGTGTTTAAGGAGCCAAATATCATGTCTAAAAATGGAAAGTGTCCAGTATCTTTAAGAATTAGTTGCATTACCAGCCCTCCCTGTAATATTTTATTTCACCTCTCTAGAGCATGTTGTGAGTGCTTGGTGTCCTTGCTGCAAGTCCTGTCATGCTACTGCACACCAGGAAGCTACCTCTTCTCTGCATGATTAAGACACTGAACTGTGAATAATCACCTGTGTTTAATTTTTGGGGTGTACTCTGGCTGCTGGGGTTCACCGGCTGTGCACTAGATCAGACCTGTGTGTGCACAGAGCAAAATGTGTGTGTGTGTGTGTATGCAGGTGCGAATGCATGTGTGTGCACAGGTCCTGGAGGTGCTCACCCCATGGCTGATTTCACTTTGTGACCATGACTGCATCCTGATATTCAATGAGATTCAAGGCAAATGATTTGTCTTTCTGGCCTACTGCTGCACAAATGGGCAGGGGAGCAACATCATTCAAGGATGTGGGATCACTGCTAAGCTGAGGACATGTATATCAGCTGGTGCTTGTTCATCTGGTGGCCAGGTGAAGGACAAGGCCCAGTGCCTGTCTGCATGGCAACAGCTCTTTGGGACAGGGGCAGGGCAGCTGCCCAATGCAGGTCTAGGGCAGGCGCTGTGGGGTAAAACAGCCACAGACCTGAGATGTTGGGGAACAGGTGGGCAGGGAGGAGTAGTACCATGCAAATAAATCCCTGCAAGGTGGTGGTGTCCCAGGCTTCATGCATGTTGTAGAAAACCTTTCAAAAACATGCTTCCCACTTTTAAATGCCAAGCAGTGAGAGCCAAGTGGCAAGAGCATTCACCCAGGAAAGAAGTTGTTTCATACTTTCTCCATGGAGGCATGAACCCTCATCTCCCACATCTCATGAGTGCTCCAGCCCATGCCCATGTTGTAGGCTATGGGGAGAGTGGTGGTGCATTCATTCTCTCCCCAGAGGCAGCAAGGCAAAGAAGCTGAGCTTTACTGGATCTGGCTCTGAGCCATATTGCAGATTCTGACCAGGTAGTGACCGGGAGAGGAGTCTTTGACAATATCCTCTAAATGCCTTTTTAAGATAAAAATCAATTTTTTTCCTCAAGCAGAATAAATTACTGAGCTTTGTTCCTGGCATAGTGAATATAAGAATAGCCTGGCCATAGTCTCAATCTATAAACCTATAGCAAATGAGAAAAAGAATTGCTTTAAAGTAGATTTTTATAAAGAATCTGCTTGGGATGGCCTGAAATGAAAGGGAATTGCTTTATCTAATCTTGCCAGGAAAAGCATTCGAGCACAGAGGAGAATGAAAGTGAATGCTTGACCCTTCTTGGAGGCCAGTTTCCACATGGGGTCAGGCAGAAAGACAGCACCTGATGATGGCTGAAGATAAACCCAGGATAAAATATGGAACAGACTGAGAGTTCAAGCTTTGTGGTTTATTCTTGAGCCTTATCACTGCTGAAAGAAAATTGAAGTGATTATATAGCACTTTGAACTTAATGGAAAGAAGAAAGATAATGAATGGCTGATTGCATCTCTTCTTGCAGCCATTCAAGTACAGGCCATTGCCCATTACACAGTTGCCAAGGCAGCATTAGCTGGCAGCTGGATAGCTCAGGACCCCCCTCTCTAGCTTTCCCTGGTAAAGATTAACCACATCACCTCACTTGCCTTCATCTTCAGGGCAGGCCAGAGCAAGAAGTGCTGCAGGTGGCTTCAGCACTTTTCCTGTTGCCCTCAGCCCAGGTCCAGACTAGGCTGTAATGACAGCAGTGGGCTCCCACAGGGGCTGGGCAACCTGGCTCATGTGGATGTTTGAGAAATCCTCCTACACTTTTGTAAGAAAAAGTTGTATTCCCCCAAGGTTCCTAAAGAGTAAAATTACCCAAAATTACCACTTTGCTCTGTCTTCAGAAGACTCATACAGTGTTGAGTTCTGACTCATGATGCTGAATGCTCCTGCTTGACATGAACATCCAGAGATATGTGCAATGTCCTGCATCTGGGCCACGGCAATCCCAAGCACCAATACAGTCTGGGTGAGGAGTGGATTGAGAGAAGACTTGAGAAAAAGAACCTGGGGGTTTTGGTTGACAAGAAGCTCAACATGAGCCAACGGTGTGCACTTGTAGCCCAGAAAGCCAACTGTACCCTGGACTGCATCAAAAACAGCATGACTAGCAGGTTGAGGGAGGGGATTCTGCTCCTCTGCTCTGCTCTCACAAGACCCTGCCTGAAGTGCTGGATTCAGCTCTGGGCCCCAAAACCAGAAGGACGCAGACCTGTTGGAGAGAGTCCAGAGGAGAGTCACAAATATTATCAAAGGGCTGAAGCACTTCTATCAAGACACACTGAGGGAGTTGGGGTTGTTCAACCTGGAGAATCATAGACTCTGGGGTGACCTACAGGAAAGCTGGGGAGGGACTCTTTGTCAGGGAGTGTAGTGATAGGACAAGGAGTAATGGCTTTAAACTAAAACATGGTAGGTTTTAGATATAAGGAAGAGATTCTTCACTCAGAGGGTGGTGAGGCACCAGAACAGGTTGCCCAGAGAAGCTTGTGGATTCCTCACCCTCAGGAGTGTTCAAGGCCAGGTTGAATACAATCTTTGAGCAACCTGATCTGGTGGGAGGTGGCAACACCATGGCATGGGGTTGGAATTGGGTGATCATTAAGGTCCCTTCCAACCCAAACCATTCTGTGATTCTATGTACTTGATGGATGGCCCGAGGTCTTGAAGGAGGTTGTCTGCCTGGAAAACTGTTGCAAGGACATGGATAGGGATGAGGGCAGTGAATTTTAGCCACTACTAAGAATGAAATAAGTTGTCACTCAGGTTATGCAGCTTTCATTAATTCAGACCAAATGGACAACAAAATTACCATGGTGAAGCTTTAAAAGTAATAATGAAATTATTGTGGAGTGGAGAGACAGAGAAGAGGATACTTGTGCTATGGTGGCTTTGTGACCATGATCAAATCACTGCAAATTCCATTCTCATATTTCCCCTGTAGGGTCAGCTCAGTGCCTAATAATATCACCTATCACTGCTTGTAGCTCAGGCTCCATCGCAAGCATTAGCTTGGAGCCACCAAACACCATGGACATCCCGCAGGCTTGCCTGCAAGATGTCCCAGAAATAAACAGCTCTTACCGATTCTCAGGGGTTGTGTGAGTGTTTCTTTTTTGGGGGAATGGGCTAAAGTGGCCCCAGGGGAGGTTTAGGTTGGGTATTAGGAAGAACTTCTTTACCAAAAGGGTTGTCAGGCATTGGGATGGGCTGCCCAGGGAAGTGGTGGAGTCACCACCCCTGGGGGTGTTGAAAAGACGTTTAGATGTAGAGCTCAGTGATCTGTTTTACTGGAGGACTTGTTAGTGTTAGGTCAGAGGTTGGGCTAGATGATCTTGGAGGTCTCTTCCAACCTAGGTGATTCTGTGACTCTGTGACTCTGTGACATTAATTACATCTCTGCAGAAAATGCTTTAGCTAGCCACGAGAGGTCTCCTCCATTGCTCTATGGAAAGATTGTGAAAGTCCACTGGAAAATACTGCCCTAGTGGGAGATTACTAAACCAAAGCTTGCACTAGACTCCAGGTCACTAAGAGCAAAAATATGCACGATCCAGACAATAGGGAATAGCATAACTTTGTGCTGGAGCTGGCAGAACACTTACAGTAAAGCAGATGCCTGGATATATATAAGAGCTTATCATGCACAGCAACAGCAAAAGTTTGAGCTTGTCAAACAGAAAGAGTACGTGTGAATGCCCTTAGTTTCACACAAGAAGCTAACAAATAGATTTTTCTTCCTAACATTTGGTTGGACAGTTGGTAAAAGACTAGACCTGGACCTGATCTACAGGTCAGCAATGTCCTCTTGCTGTCTGTTCCAAAAGAAGGGCACAAAATATTCTTGCACTGCTTTCCATTTAAAAATAGCTAAATTCAGGGGACTACAGAGAAGTCTTTTATTCTTCTACTGAAGAAATATATCAAAGAGAGAGAAAGATTTCTGGCCTGTATATAGGTTAATTACCTGCTCAGCCACAGGAATCAGGTACTTTTATGTGAATCAACCAACCAGGAAGAGGCAGAAGAGGCAAAATTCCCCCTCATTCAGAAATAGAAAAATTACTTCCAAGTGGTACATTCTTGGTCTGCTCCCAAAAATACTGACATAAATGGAAGCTTGCTTTGATGAAAAAAAAAAAAAGAGTGCCTGGGAACAGTTTAGATACACTGATACTGTCTTTGCAGGGACCATGATACCATTTTATTTGTACATTTACAGTATAGCTAGGTTTTTTATAGGCATGTTTCTTATTAAATTCAACTGGTGGCATGTGCTAAAACTTAGTTTCAGTGTATGAGATCAGCCTACACCTACCTCAGTCCAAAGCCCCACACTCACTGACCCCCCAAATTTGCCTGCTGTCCTTCACAACTCCTCCTACATCTGTCCTCCACATCCCCCAGATCCTCCCTTCTAACCTGTTGTGTCCTCACCAGCGGGCAGCTGGGGGCTGGCGTCCAGGTGAGATGTGCCAGCTGTGGGCTGGAATGGATGCCCTGAATACATGCTTTCAGTGGAGTAATTCATCTTCTCCTCCAATACGTTACTGATTTAAAGAAAACTAGAAATTAAAACTTCTCACAGTCACATACAATTATAACTGCAGCAACCTCCAGAGTTGAAAGATGGCCCAAGAGCAAGGTTTTTTGTTTCCTTAGGAGACTATGCTAAATAGCGGTAAAAATAACCACTTTGTCTGCTTTTCAGAGGTGAGCTACCAAATACAAGTGTCCATCATGAATTTTAGTTATAAATAGATGGCAGTTCTTTTAGAAAGGTGGAAAAGAAATATATACATGCATGTGCATGTGTATGCATAAGTGAGTAGGAACAAACGATGGAATAGGTTCAACAGTGAGCTTAGGCATGAAGACAAAAAAAAAAAATAAAAAAAATGAAGGGAAGCTGAAAATAAAGTCCTAGTTCTGACTTTTTCTGGATTTTATGAAAAAAAAAAATAAAATGGTGCAGATCTAGATTTAAAAGTCCTGCTTCAATAATATACCTAAGTTGGTTCACAGTGCCTGGCAACCCTGATGTGTAGAAAACCTCAGACAGAAGCTGGAAGTCACAGCACTAAAACTGACTCATGATAACCTAGGTCTGACAGTTACACTTGCACTTCCAGACAATATTCACAGATCTTGACCCCCAGGAACCAATACTTACTATCCTTCCTGAAAAAAAATCATGTGTTTGTGAAACTGTCATGTCCCTGAGCCCTGTTAAGTTAGGCAATGTGTTATAAACACCAGAGGTGTTTCAGGGTGTTGTTCAGTGGAGCAAGAGCCTCACCTCCCTCATCAGAAGAGTCAGAGAAGACACAAGAGCTTGGATGGTGAAAACAACCTCACAAGTGTTGCAGGGTGAAAAGTTGAAGGAGGAGAGATGAAAGACACTGTTTCCTTCTCTGATGGCACCTTTGCAATGCCGGGTACATCTACCCACACAAGAAGGGTTGTGACCGATTTGTTCCCACCCTGAGCTTTGACTCAGACTCTCCCCACAGTATGACACCTTTGAAGCTGCTGCCAGTTTCTGCTTGAAGAGCTGTTGGACTGCCTTTGCTACTGCTTTTCCCTATGAAACATTTTGAGGTGGGCCATCTTCAATCAAGCTCAGAAGCCTGATTGCCTTGAAAAGCTCTATTGCCTTGAAAAACACCCTCCAGAGCAGCCATGCTTCTTGCCCCATCCCAACCCAGGTCAGGGGCTGCCAGCAGAGGATACATGTGGGTAGTTTGTATCAGAGGTGAGTGCAGAGGGCTCACTTGCTGGGAGTGTTTGAATGCAGCGGTCCCTCATGCCCAGAAAGCTGGTTTTAGCTGCACCTTTCTCTGGGACCATTGCATCTGGCACATCATGGGGTAGCCAGGGCTGCTTTCTGGCCTCAGAGTATTTATAACACTTCCCTCCCTCCCCTGCAGTGCTCCACCTTAGCATTTCCCTTTGTAAAATACTTCAACTCCTTCTATCCTGCTGATGCATCCAAAGAGCTCAAAATTATTTGGCAGTAAGGAGTTAGGTTTGCTTACCTCCTTCTTTCTTTGTATTTGACTTATTCCCAGACCTACAGGACTATTCCTGGTTTATCTATGCATGCAGAGCTCTGGTACAGAAACAGGAAAATGAGTAGGTGTGTGGCAAACAAACTCCTACACCAAACTGGCACTCCTAACTATTGTGTCAACTCATTTTCCAATGGGAGGATAATGAAAAGTGAAGCATTAAAGCTAATGAAAAATTTCAGCTTGAGAAATGAAGTCCTGAAAGATGATCTTTAAGGGTCTCTTCTAACCCATTCCATTCTATTAGTGTTGTCAAGTGAATAGCAATGATAATCTCTGTGTTTTTGCTACATGTTGATGACAATCTAGGCTGGGAGAGGAATGGTTGGAGAGCTGCCAGGCAGAGAAGGACCTGGGAGTGATGGTGGATAGTCGGCTGAATATGAGCCAGCAGTGTGCTCAGGTGGCCAAGAAGGCCAACGGCATCCTGGCTTGTATCAGGAACAGTGTGACCAGCAGGGCTAGGGAGGTGATCGTCCCCCTGTACTCAGCTCTGGTGAGGCCGCACCTCGAGTACTGTGTTCAGTTTTGGGCCCCTCGCTACAAGAAGGACATCGAGGTGCTTGAGCAGGTGCAGAGAAGGGCAACGAAGCTGGTGAGGGGCCTGGAGAACAAGTCCTACGAGGAGTGGCTGAGGGAGCTGGGCTTGTTCAGCCTGGAGAAAAGGAGGCTCAGGGGCGACCTTATCGCTCTCTATAGGTACCTCAAGGGAGGCTGTAGCGAGGTGGGGGTTGGTCTGTTCTCCCACGTGCCTGGTGACAGGACGAGGGGGAATGGGCTTAAGTTGAGCCAGGGGAGTTTTAGGTTAGATGTTAGGAAGAACTTCTTCACTGAAAGGGTTGTGAGGCATTGGAACAGGCTGCCCAGGGAAGTGGTGGAGTCACCATCCCTGGAAGTCTTCAAAAGATGTTTAGATGTAGAGCTTAGGGATATGGTTTAGTGGGGACTGCTAGCGTTAGGTCAGAGGTTGGACTCGAAGATCTTGAGGTCTCTTCCAACCTAGAAATTCTGTGATTCTGTGATTCTGTGATAATCACTTCTCAGGGGAAGTCAAAAGAGAAGTATGAATGAATTATTTTTGCTGTGGGATTTGGGAGATTTTCTGGCATTTGAATGCTCTATTTTCTAATCTTGAAGGTAGTTGTTTACTTTTATTTTCCTGCTGATTTAAAGCAAGCAAGAGGGAAAGCAACGTCTGAACTATTTGGCACTCATAACATACATGGCTCCATTGGCTCCATCTGATCACAAAGGTATAAGCTCCACCAACTACACCAGACCTTGTAAATTTTGTAAGTTAAATGAAGAGATTGGGTTTGCTAAACATGAAAAAAATCTATCATATTTGCCAATGGAGCTATTAAACCCTTTGACATACAGCTGTTTGGCCTGAAGACTCTCACAGGCAAGCTGATCTTCACTCTCTGCCTTTCCTTTTGCCAGGTACATCTGAAGCTCAAAGGAACCTAATTCCCCCTGACCTGGATATTTACATGCTCAGGTCTGCATGGTAGGATTTGTCCCATGTGGTTTTAGCTCTCCAACAGCAAGGTATGTCATCTGAGCTGGTTGTCCAATTCTACCTGTAACCAACAGAGATACCTTTGAAGGTATCTACCATCTGTCTCTTTTCACTGACTAGGGGTGTAGCTGGAGAACTAGCTTCTACCTCATCCCTCACATTCATCAGGTGAGGTGAGATCCACCCAAAGGGCTGAACCCAGGACCTCAGCCATCACCATTGCAGTTTAGATAATGGTATTTGAGGGCTTGAGCCACAGTGATCCCACCCAAACTCTTGGTATCTGAGAGACCATAGGCACCTACATTTCCCCAGTACATAGGTGCTTCTTAACTGGGCCCAGAGGGATACAGTCTTGGTTGAGGTAGCCAAATCAGTGTGGTGGTTTTGCCTTACTAGGCAGCTGAACTGCTCACTCACTCCCCCTTCTCAGAAGAGGTGGGAAGGAAAAAAAAAAAAAAAAAGACACATGAGTTGAGGTAAGAATAATTTAATTGAATGGAAAATAACTATTAAAGTAAAATTGTAAATGCTTTGTGGAAGCACAGTGAGAGAGGAAAGTAATTACTTTCTACTTCCCATCCATGACCAATGCTTGACCACATCCCAGAAGCAGGGTCTCAGTATGCTTAACCACTGTTTGGGAGGACAGAGATTTTCATAAAGAGAGCCCGCCCCTCCCTTCTTCTTTCCCTTTTCCACCTTTTATTGCTGAGTGTGACATCATATGCTATGGAGTAACCCTTTGGTTGGTTTGGGTTGGCTGCCCTGGTGATGTTCCCTCCCCACCTCTTACACGCCCCAAGCCTGCTGGCTGTTGGTGGTGTTGGAGGGAGTCCTGATGAGGTGCCAGTACTATGCAGCAATAGACACAACATTGGAGTGATACCAGTGCTGTTCTACCTACAGGTGCAGAGCACAGCACTGTGTGGGCTGCTGCAGGAAAAGTTAACTCCATCCCAGCCAGACCCAGTACAAAGGGCACTCATTTCACACACCAATGCCAATCCCTAGAGGGGTGCGACACAAGCTCACATACATGATTTTATGCACAAGCACACATACATTTCTCTTCCATGTCTTTTAAGGTATTACCATGTATTTATAACAAAGGTCACATGGCAGGCTGCATTCCTGTTGCCAGAAAAGGGCACACTTTTTATGTTTACTTTTATGGTTATTTATTCAAATTTCTTGAGGGAAAAAAGCTCATACTATATGCCCTTCCAGACTACCTTTCTCTCAGTCAAGTCCTGTTATTGTCCCTCTTGGTCAATACACAGTCTCACAAATACTCAGTTCTTAGATGCTCATTGTCATGGTTTTAATTGGAGGGGTGGACTGTCTCCATATCTTAGACTTGCCTGCAGCTCACAGGTTTGGACATTCTCTTATGTGAGACATAATAAATTAGTCTTGAACTTTCCAGGCTGAGAACGGTACTGGCCTCACCTCATCCATTACCTGTTCAAGTCCTCTAGACATTGAACTATTATTTCAAAAACTCCCTTAAAGTCTCTTTAACTCAGTTTATTTGAATAAGAAGGCATACCTGTTGATCTAGCCCTTAATGTAGGACTGATATGTCCTAGTTTTCGCCCTCTGTAAGTTAGGCCTCTGGTTACCTGTACTCAGAAGGTTGTTTCAGGTACCTAAATCTAGGCATGATGACAGATCTCAAAACAACCTTTCTGATTACTGCATCCTTTTATCTTAAAGGTGTCTCTCAACATCTTTCTGAGTTTGCAGGACAGGAAGTCCAGACCTGATAGAAAGCAGGAGAGGTCTTTCCAGGGACGGAGATGGATCTTCAGGTTTACATCTTCCCAGAGATTTCCGAGGAAACTTGGATTAGGAGATGAGGGCTGATCCTTACCGAACATGTGTGCAAGGATACTGGTTTTTGAATCCCAAATGCACATTGGGCTATACAGTCTACTGAGCCAAGAGGTCAGTATTTCAAGTGTGCTAGTGCTCTTCATTTGCTATGCAAGTAGAACTCCCCCCATCTCCTTACACAGAGGAGAATTTCCAACTGAGCTGCTTCCCATATGTCTCTTTCTCAAATGTGAGTTACAATTCTTGTTCTCAGTATTCAAAATAACATCTGATTGGTGTGTTGCACAAAGCTGTGAACACTTTCCTATGTCTACTGGAAGCACTTTTCCTAATAAATTCTATGATCACATTTGCACATAGACAGGTACACTCTTTGCTGGGTTAAAAACTGGCTGGAAGTCTGGGCCCAGAAAGTGGTGGTGAATGAGTCGTGTTCCCCAGGGGTAGGTGTTGGGGCCCATCCTGCTTGATATCTTTATTGATGATTTGGATGAGGGAATTGAGTGCACCTTCAGTAAGTCTGCAGATGATACCAAGTTGGGAGGAACTGTTGATCTACTCGAGGGTAGGAAGACCCTGCAGAGGGACCTAGACATGCTGGATTGATGGGCAGGGGCCAGTGGGATGGGGTTCAACATGGAGCAGAGTGGTTGGAAAGCTGTGCAGAGGAAAAGGATCTGGGGGTGATGGTTGATGCTCACCTGAACATGAGCCAGCAGTGTGCACAGGTGGCCAAGAAGGCCAACGGCATCCTGGCTTGTATCAGGAATAGTGTAGTCAGCAGGAAAAGTGATTGTCCCCCTGTACTCAGCTCTGGTGAGTACATGAGTACTGTGTTCAGCTTTGAGTTCCTCACTACAAGAAGGACATCGAGGCCCTGAAGTGTGTCCAGAGAAGGGCTACGAAGCTGGTGAAGGGCCTGGAACACAAGTCCTATAGGGAGCTGCTGAGGGAACTGGGGTTGTTTAGCCTGGAGAAGAGGAGGCTCAGGGGAGACCTTATTGCTGTCTACAACTACCTGAAAGGAAGGTGTGGGGAGCTCAGGGTCAGCATCTTCTCAGAGATAACTAGTGATAGGACTAGAGGGAATGGCTTCAAGTTGCACCAGGGGATGTTCAGCTGGAAATGAGGAGACATTTCTTCTCAGAAAGAGTGCTTAGGCATGGGAATGGGTTGCCCAGGGAAGTTGTGGAGTCACCATCCCTGGGGGTGTATAAGGAAAGGTTGGATGTGAGCATGTTTTAGGGGATAATATTGGTGGTAGAGGAACAGTTGGACCATATGATCTTGGAGGTCTTTTCCAACCTTAATGATTTTATTATTCTATGATTCTCTGATTTTGTACAGGCATATCTCCCTGGTGACCCACAGTAATTCCTGTGAGCAGGTAAAATTCCCAGTTCTACCTCCTTCTCTGCCATTTCCAATTTATGAATCCCCAGAGTACTTCAGAAATCTTCCCATTAGTTGCTAAAGGCATGATCTTGAAAACTGGTACTAAATTTCACTCTTTTAATGTTACTTCAGACTCACAGGTTATCTGTTTCTACCTGTACTATGTTCAGATGTCTTTCCATGCCAAGGTGTCTCTGACATGTGGCTAATCAGCAAATTTCATTACTGTGCACCTACTTTTTCAACCACAGTAATTACTAGGAACAACTAAAAATTTTTCCAATTCAGAGAGAATGCTAAGGGCTCTCCTTCAGCACAACCTTCTGTAATTTAAACATTAAAGCCATTTCTTACTTTCTTATAGTAGTTTGTGTGCTTTTCCCTTCTTTTCCCCTAATTTGAACTAATGATTTCCAATATGGCAAATGCTTCCCTGATGTTCAGACACCTTTGTTTGATAAAGCTGTGAGCTCTACTGTAGAAGAAAAGCGTTAGGCTGACCTGGTATTCCCTAGCTGTCAGGCCCAATCTGTTGTTGTTTCTTAAATTTTCAATTGATCACCATCTCATTAATTATTCCTTTCCTTTAAAATTTGCCTTGTGCTCTTGCATACTATTGCAATCAAGCTAAAGTGTCTCTATATGCAAACTCACTCAATTAATTGTGGTTACTATATTTACTGCTCCCAAGTCATGTGGGTCCCCCTCCATCATGGCTCGACAAAACTACTCAGAGTTGCTGCCAGGTCTTGGAGAGTCCTGCCACATCCAGTTTTCAGAGTTTTGCCTCTCCCTTGAGGAGGTATTTTCAATTTCCTGACACCATATCATATCTGTCCTGCTTTTCTCCAGATTTTAATGTTCTCACAGAAAACCAAAGCAGTTTCATTTAATGTTTTCACACACCTACAACAGATCTAATCCTCCCTGTATAAATACATCACTTTTTTCCCCTTTAAAATCTTTTTGTTTCAATAGCTAAATAACATTTTATGATTTCCTTTTAATATTATCATTTCATTTCCTCATCAAACTTCTAACTTGGTTTGACTTTTGGCAATGTTTACCCCAGCCTCGTGCTTCCTGGCCTCCAAAATGAAGTTTTCTTTGCTGATTAGCTCCTTCCTCCTTTCCAAACAGATGCTGTGCTGGACTTCCTAGTGCAGTCCATCCATTTCAATCTGCAGCCATTTCCTGCAGGTTTTTGTCCCTCCCTGTGATGCAAATTGCAGAGAGCTCCTTCCTTGCAGCTTTTAGTGAAAATAAATTCCAAATATTCTTCAGCTGAAGTACCTTATATATAACTCTTTGGCTTGACTGGCTTCACTATCCAGTTCTCTCACCTCCTGAAACCTGTGCTTTCAAAACCAAAACTCTCACATACTTGTTTTTGCATATGCCTCTGTTTCATCTAAAATGAATCAACTTGGTTTGGCTAATGGCTCAATTGAGTTCTGAAATTAATGTTAGTCTTTCCACTGGCTGTAGAAACTTGGATCTGTCCTGTTTAAATGTTCTCCAGGGCTGAGGGTGTAAACACAGTATTACAGACCATGGTTTCAGCTGGTTTAAATTGCTAAAGCTCTTCTGGACTCTGGCCAGTCAAGTGGAGTCTCCCTTGTCTAAGAAGCTGAAGTTTTCATCAGAGTGTTCTGGAAGCAACTGCAGCCTCTTAAATTACTAAGAAAAGATATTTTTGCCATCTTTCCACAGATGAAACTGCAATAAAATCTATATACTCACGCTGTTTAGAATAGTCTCCAAATTAATTTACTGTACCTGTCATAATATATTACCATTGCCTTCTATGTGCATTACCTCATTTGAGAGCCTCTTCTGTTGTATATAGCAAATGGCAGAAAAAAATTAATGTGATACAAATAACCTTTGGATTGATTTAACTCTGCATGCCCAGACTCTCCCTGTCCTCCTACTTGCAGAGATGGGAAGTTAGCATTCAGATGGCATCAGCTGTAATGAGAGAGGGAGACCAGCGGCAATCTTCAAAATCTCCAGTAAGTTAAGCAGAGCTGGCTACAAAGGGGCCAGAGGCTAATTATCATATCAAAGTTTGACTAAGTGGTAGCACACTGAATTGGACAGCAAGATTACACGCTTTAAGAACGTTAGATCTTCATCGCTTCTTCCTCCCCATTAAACTCTATCACATTCCTATCGCCGGGCATGCCTGCAGGCAGGCTGGATAAGAGTAGAGGAGGACTGGGAAGCCAAGGGGACTGTAGCTGGGTAAGCAAAATGCACCCGTTACCTCTAAGGGCATTTTATATCTTGAGGTGAAGTAATATATTTCCATAAGGTAAAGGGTGAAGTTGTTCAACACAAGCTAATAATAACAGAGTCCGTAATGGCTTTCTGCCACCCACCAGCCAAAGTTAATATTGTCTGATAGCATGCTATTACTCAGCCAGTGATAATAGAGCATTAGCTGGTGCTGAATAACTGCTCGCATTGACTTGTTTTGAAGTATTTGCATGGGTAACTCCTGTGTACCAGGCTTTAAACAAATGGAGGTGTGAATTCCAGTATTAGCCTTGTCCTTTCCTTCCTACATCTCTTCACTTTTGCCTGCCCTAAAATACATAACAACCTTATCATGGGCTTCTTGGTTCATTGTAACAGGTAGAATAAGAAAGCAAACATGAGTCTCAGGAGTTGCCTTCCCAGTGCAGGAACACTGGTCGGCAAACATTAGCCTGAGAAAAAGCCACTTCATTTGACAGGTATTATAGACCACAGACAGAGAAAAAGAAAAAAAGAGAAAGAAAAAAAAAGAAAAAAAAAAAAAAAAGAAAAAAAAAAGGGCCCCTCTTTCTATTTTTAACTCTCTTTCTGACATGGTGCTTACTTCAGGCTGACAGCAAGCCCAGCTGTCAGACTGTGCTGAGGTGGTGGAGGAACACTCCCACCTCACAGGGGCTGTGGAAGAAGAGGAGGAAGACAGAGGCACCAATGTGAGGGTAAAATGGAGGAAGAATTGAGTCTATCATAGGCAGGAACAGCAGTGGATGCCTGCTCTTGGTATCAGCATGCTTCACATGGATACTGTCCTACTCATGAATGAGCTGAGGCTGAGATGAAGACAAATGTCCAAGTCTGAAAATGTGCTCATTTTGCTTTTTTTCTTCAATCCAAATCTCTCCTCCCATAGAATATTGAATCCAGCTCTCTGTTAGGTTAGTACCACTCAAACCACTTGGGCCACTCTAATGGCAAGATAAAATCTCAGTGGTCCAGTCTTAGCTTATGCAGTCTCTCTGACTTGCAAGTCACACATAGTTTTCTAAACAATGAAAAAACTCAAAATAAGTAGGAGTGTCACCAAAACTCAAACACTTCTTAATCCTCTGCATTTTATACTGCTCTCATTTCTGACACGGACTATATATTATTATTAGACTTACTAAGAAAACAAACAAAAAACCTCACCCTCATTTTCTGTTTAGTGTGCAAAACACAGTTTCCTCTTTAAGGGAAAGACCCAACTCCTAGATGCATGCACACAAAGATGAAAAAAATCATCACAGTTAATATTTGTGTTATACTAATTTTTTTCCCTTTTCTTCCTTCCTTCCTTCCTTCCTTCCTTCCTTCCTTCCTTCCTTCCTTCCTTCCTTCCTTCCTTCCTTCCTTCCTTCCTTCCTTCCTTCCTTCCTTCCTTCCTCCCTTCCTGCCTTCCTTCCTTCCCTCTTTCCTTCCTTCCTTCCTTCCTTCCTTCCTTCCTTCCTTCCTTCCTTCCTTCCTTCCTTCCTTCCTTCCTTCCTTCCTTCCTTCCTTCCTTCCTTCCTTCCTTTCTAGTGCATAGCGAACTTTAGTCTGCTCACTTGGATTTACTTTTCACAGTCAGCTTTTGCAGACTCTGCAGAGGTGTCCCACAGATTCCCTAGGGTTTCTGGGTCTTTTAGGGTAAAAACTGTTGAGGTTTCAGTGCACTGTGGTTCTGGACACTATATGCAGCAGCATTAAAAAGCATTATTTGCAGCATTAAAAAGCTGAATTCTACACAAATAGCTTCTCTGGGTGGGGAAACCTCATTTAAAAGCTAAGAAGGCAATTGTAGTTGAAAGTTAAGGGTTTCTTTATTTATTTTTTCCTCACCAGGAGACAATGTGGGAAAATGGAGAAAGTGATATCATTAAGGTTTATTGAACTTAGATAATTTAGACTAGTGGGAAAGTCTGACAAAATCTAACTAATGTGCTGGTTTTATGAGTTTGGCTACATGAGGTATTTAGGGGGTTGCTGGTGTGTAAAAAGAGAAAGGAGGAATTTAAAAGCCTAATAGCTATTCTACACTTGCATCCATTCTGCACTCCTTCCCTGCAATGCCATTTAATCGGCATGTAGCTTATGCATGTAGTATTCGTGTATAGTTTATGTTATGCATCCAGTTTAATCTGATGATTTTATGCCACTTAGCTTAATCCTGTTTGGAAATGCCAGCAGAAGACACTGGATCTAGTATTGTGCTGCCTGTCTCACTACTGCGCATTTTTCCTACTGTTTTTCATCCATAATAAATCAAATTTTCAATTTCGCATGTGGGGTGCCAGCATCATTGTCAGAGGCACACATCTCACCAGGAGAACAAATGCAGCTCCCAAACTGAAGGTTCACCATGGGATGAGGGTTGCATGGTGCCACCCCAAAAACTTTGGGGTGAGGTTCCCCTCCAGCCAGCTTCAGGAGGCAGCAAGCCCTGGCTTTGCCATTGCAGAGTTGGACAGCCTGTGAGCAGCTGCCTGACTGTCCTTTCCAATCAGATAAGTGCTCATGGTTAGCAGAGAGATGAAAAATTTGGGATGCTTCTCACACAGTCAGCAAACAGACCCTCCTTGTTGCACAATTCACACTCAGAAGTAGCTGTTGGAGCAAGAAGTTACAGCACTGTAAGGTAGTGTGTGCTTGAAGTGCAACAGCTACGAACTCATTGCATGCTCCTTCATGGTGGTTCTCTCTAAAAATGGGAGATCTCTCCTCACTCTGGGGAATGGAGCGATTCTCTGAAGGCATGGAAAGCTACCTGGGTTCTTGTGTGGATGTGATGGCAGCCTGACATATTGTAACCAATCTCTGATACCCTTTCTTGGCCTTTTCCTATAGTTTGCTGTGTTTCCAACACTCTGCTTTGCCAGGGTACATTTCTTTGTGGAAACTTCCAGTTATTGGCCTGGATCTTGATTGTTGTCTCAAACTGGTATTCCAGTGCCTCGTATCGATGAGCATCTATAGCAGCACTGATAGAGGTATTTTGTAAGAACAAATATTTAAATGAAGGCATTCACTCATGTAGAATGATTTGTCTTATAAAGATTTGGCTTGATATTGTATGTTTTTCTTCCTTACAGGAAAGGGTATTATCGCTCCCTAAAATTTACCATGTGCCTATTCCTAGTGTGGGAAACACAGCATCTGAAAGCAGTAATGTACCAGCTTTTCCTATCCATCTTCTTAATACCCCTGTCCTTATCCATAGGTCAGGGATACAGGGATACAGGATTTCCCTTGGAAAGTGTTGGCCTTTACAGCAGACCAGTTTCTGACTGTATTGAGAGCAATTTAGATGGAAAAAAAATATGCACACTTTTTCTTCTTCTGATACCTGATACATTGCCTCTTTCTGATGGTTATTGACTTTGTGGGCTTTTTTATTTCTTATTCTTTTTTACAAGCACATAAAAAAGCTTACTGAGATCTGCAGTCCCTAAGCTGGACACTGCAAATAAGTCAATGAGAAGCCCTTCTGTGATGATTGTCATGGTTTTGTCCCTCAAGCTCACCACTAGAGATGAGCACTGAGCACACAGCATTGAGGGCAAGTTTAATTTCTGACATCGTGGTGCTTGCTGCTGTGGTTGGGCCTGGCTGGTTAATCCCACTGATGCTGACGTGATGCCACACACAGGGGAATGAAGGATTCACATTTACTTACTGCTGTTGACAAGTCTTTGGTGAGATCTCAACTATGGAGGGGGTAGAAGAGATCAGTCTAGGAATGAATATTGCTGAGCTGAACCCTAAGAGCATACATGTGACTGACTGAGAACTGCTTACACATTTGGGCTGTACAAGGGTCTCTCTCCATTGTATATAATGTCTTCTTTGAAGTCAAGGAAATCCCATTAGCAGAGAACGAGTGTGAGATCAGAATCAAACACCAGAGAGTTGTGATCTTCCTACTGCTAAGAGGCAAGAATAGGGATTTCATTTTTCAGAGGTTGCTGCTGTGCAAGCTGACATGTTTGCTTTGCATAATTATGCTTGACTACAGCCATGCAGAGGGAAGGGAGTGGTGGTGTTCAGTGCAGAGACACATACAAGAGCTGAGGGCATGCGCCTGCAGAACACTGATAGCAGAATAATGCTGTTTGGCAGAACAGTGAATATGCAGCAGCAAAACTCTTAATCTCACTCACAGGCACCTTGAAAGGCATTGTCGCAGTGGGTTCTGGAAATGTAAAGTATCATTACTCTAAATTTCTTTCCTGTTCTCAGACCAAGCACTCAAATATGCCAGAGTACCTGTATTAAGCTAAGAAATACCACATGAAAATATGAGTCACATTTTAATGTTTTATTCGTGCCTGGATTGGGAGAGGATGTCGAGAAAATGTGTCACATGGGAATACACAAGTGAGAATCAAAGCGGCAATGGCACAGTCTGAGACTGGGCATGGAAGGGCCTGTGCAACACTGCCTGAGCAGCCCATTTGAAAAACAGCAGCTCTGGGATGTCCAGGGGCCTCCTTACCCATTTTCCGGCATCTACTCTTGAATCCTCCACCACCCTGCTCTAGCATAGACAGCTCCTGGCACGTTTCCCTCATCTACACCCAGTGTGGGAGGCAAGAGAACTTCGGGCCAAGGGAGCATATTTTCCAGACGTTTTGTAACTCTGCTCTGGGGATTCCCAGTTCCTGACAGCTCTTGTCCCTTTCCTTAGCCATCAGGTCAAATTTGACAGCTAAGAGATTTGGTGGAGAGCTTTGGTCTGCCTGCTTTTTTTTTTTTTTTTTTTTTTTTTCCTCTTTCCCATTTCTCTTTCTCCCCAGAATCTCAAGAAAGCAGAGAGATTCTCTGCCTTTTCAGGTGACCAGGGCCAATCCAAACACCTGGTAATGGCTTCCTCAGCTGAATCTCCATCCCAGCAGAACCATGGCTGTTACCTGACATTGCTCCAGAGGGATCAAGCTCTCTGCTTGCAGGATGGTGGTAATGTTGTTAGGAGCACTGCACAGACCTCTCCACCTCACTGCAGATAGTTTTTCTGTCAACATGGGCAGCTGATACAGATTAGATCATCTTCCAGATCATCCCAGGACTCTCTGGGGCTCTGGCCAAAATAGGCCTGTTTCCAGAGCTACCTGACCATAAAGAGCTTTTAAAAAGCCATTTCTTGTCCCTGGGTTTTGCTGGGGGACAGAGAGTGTGCTTTAAGCCAAAGCATCTCCTTGCACAGGCATCAGGAGGGGGTCTTGTTTTGTTATTCTAGTAGGGTGATGCAGGATTGAGGTTATGCTAAAAAAAGTTCATATTTTTCTGAATCATGCCCTGCATTTTGCCACTTCTGAACAAAACAGTTGTCCTGACCCTTGCACCTTAGCTGAACCCTGACGTCCTGTGGGGCAGATACCTGCCATTACCACCTCTGTCTTTGCTGCTGTTATAGCTGGCACCTTTCTAGCAGCCAGTGGAAATACTGAAGGGGCTAAGGTGTGAAAAGTGAGAGCATTAAATGTGCCTGCGAGTACCACAGTGCATCAGCAAGCTGAGCTCGCTCGCTGGGGCCGCGTGTGCAGCACAAAGCCATCTTTCAGTGGGGCAAGGGCTGCCTGTGTGGTGCTGACATCTCCTGTTATTTACAGGCCAAGGGCTTTGTTTAGTAAAAGCCACAGTAAGGAAACAACAGCTCATGTTGAGAGAGAGACACTGACCAGAGATGATGGGCTGTATTGAATTTGGCACTGGCTTGCAGGGTTTGTAATAAGGAGGGATGGCAGGGGCTGGCTGTCATTCTGTCTCATTTTCTTGAAGCACGGCTCCGTGTAAATGATTGCAGGAGGAGGTATTGATTTACTCCTTCTGTTTCCATCCTGAAATATTAGGTCAGTGGGACGGCTCTCACTGCAATTTATGATCCCTCAAAAGAAGATAAAAATGTGATTTCAAAAAAAAAAAAAAAGCAAACAAACAAACAAACAAGTCAGGGGAAAGGGAAGACCTTAGGTGATGAGGGACAGGCATGCCATCTCTCTGTTACCATCTCCTTCCTTACAGACAGACATGTACCACAGTCCAATTGTGGTCCTTAGAGTAATGAGTAATGGTTACATTCAGACACAGAACTCATTTCTCATTATTTAGGGTTTGTTTTTTTTTACACTTGTGTAAACCCAGGAAGTTTCCTTGTTATGAGGTCAGTGACCTGACAAACTAGTGAGAAAGATTTTGCCTTTAGCAAAAAATATTGTTTTTTTGACTATGCTGAAGGGGCTCCATGTCAGCACACTCTCACCCAACATTTTCACCCTCCCATGCAAATCCTGGATGTCAAGAGGAAGGACTCAGCATGTCCTGCTTCTCTCTGTCTACCCATTTGCTTGGAAGTCCCTAGAGTATCTCACAGCTATTTTTTTTTTCCTGCTGTGAAGAGTCTTTCTAGCTAGTACAAGTGATAATTGAAAACAATACTGGTATTTTCATAAAAGGGTTGACATGAAAAAGTCAAATCCACCATCCAAACTACTTGATTGAACTTGATTTCCTTCTACAATTAAAACAGGAGATGCTCTGCAGGCATGTAGATAGAGATGGTATTTTAATGATATCTGCTATGATTAGCTGCAGAGATAATAATGAGCTCCTGGTCCTAACGACACTGGTGTAATTTTCACTTTGTGAAGTATCTTTGTTTCTTACCTGCATTATGAAGAAATGCACAGTAAACATAAAGAAGAAAATCTGCTTCCTGTCCTGAAGATGTTCCAGTAAAGTTTCTTCACAAATCAGCGACAGAGCAGAGAGAAGAAACCCAGTCACTCTACTGCTTTGTGGCTCTGGCTACAGCAGTCTGACATTGCATTTTCTCTGAGCTCTTTGTGGATAGAATCAGATCCTTCTCATAGTCATTGCAACACAATATGGCACAAATCTCAAGGTAGTGTCAAATAATAGTATTGTAAGATTTCACATGGATCGGTGGTTTCCCAAATTTCTGCATGAAGAATCAAGATTCTTCCAAGGACATCAGACATTTTTAATGCCTATTTAAGCTACCGGATCTGTGGTTTTGCAGACCAGCTGTAGACCACCCAAAGTGGTTTTCCTCAAGTCCGTGTTCTAGGAAACACTTTTGTTAACCCTATGGCATGTAAAAATCTCTTTCTTCACTTCCTTATTTGAATAAGAGACAACATTTACCCAAGGTACCCTTTGTGTGAGTATTACAAAGATATCATTTGTCCCTACATTGTGCAGTGCTTTGGAAACAGGTGCTATATTACTTGAGTACTACCATTATTTCATACAAAGGACAGATTCAGATGAAGTTTATAATGGGAGTGTTTAATGTGCATGTATTCAATATATATGAAGTGGAAGGTGAATGGAGGTTTGTGGAAAACTCTTGTTTCCTCGAAGTATTCAGGACAAGAGTGGGAACTGTAAAACTGGAGTAAATGAATATAAATGGAGCAAGTGTAATATTTACAGACACAGTCTGCTGTTGAATACAGTATGCAATGATCTCACACCACTATATCCAGCAGCTCAATTTACACCATTTTTTGTAGCACAACTCAGATTCTAGAACATTTGGAACAGTGAAGGTCCTTGTGCTGTACCAAGAGTGCTGTGGAGCCCAGCAAGGTGTTTGCTCTTTGTTGTGACTCTCTGTAGACCACGTGGAATTATGATAATTGTAATGCAATATGGCAGAAATAGCAAATGCTGTAAAATTCTTTCTGTCAGATTATTTCACTGAGATTCATTTTCTAAATCTGCTGTTTAGGGCTAATGGGCATGAAATATCAACTTTTTTCCTTTAATTTGAAGATTTCAAAGGAAAAGTTATTGTAGTGACACCAGGGTTGTAAATATCCCAGCATGAACTTTCCTAGAGAGGTTAAAACATGTAGGGGAGTGTTCCTTCCAGAAAGTAACATGGCATTTGTGTCTCCCAGATGGGACACAGACCTTGTAGAGCTCTTGTAGTATTGTAATCACAGTGATACTGGGATGTGAAGTTTTACCTAGTGCCTGTCTTTTTCCAAAAATCAGCTAGCCACACAAGGCCAGCATTGATTAACTTCTATGCATGTGTGCAGGAAAAAGTGAACACAGGACTTTGTTCTTGCACGTATATCCGTAGTGTTTGCCACAGGTGAAGCTTTGGTATCTCCAAAGTCTGAGCACTGCTTGTCTTTGATATTATATAAAATCAAGATTAAAAAAAAAAAAAAAAAAAGCCATATCTCAGCTGTAGGATATGGATGTGGTTAGTAGAAAGGGCACCATCTAAAGGATAGTTCAGAACCTAATTTAATTCTGCATTAGTAATATCATTGCTCAATCCTGTGGGAGTGCTACAGGTCCTGTGCAAGCTCCCATTTCTATGTAGGGATATGCCTTAAGGGAGGACACCAGGTTTTCATCAAAGGAATCCATATTTGGATACAGTTATTCTGCTGAAGCCTGTATGAATAACATTCTAACTATTAAGTAGTATTAGTAATGTACCTGGAAATTTTAGGTTTTAATTACCACTTTGAATATTCATATGGGTGCCGATGGGGAAGCTGCTGAAAATCCAGCAGCTCACATGGAATGAATGATGTGATCTGATTTGTGCTGTGAAAACAATTACAACCTTGCACCTGCAGTGCCACCTGGAAAGGACACAAGGACCAGGTACTGGGGCTCTTCCATTTTGCGTCAGTATTTGAAGAAGTTCAGAAAGGTCATCTTCCTTGTGGAGCTGGAAGTGACAATATGACCCTCCGAGGTCAGGGGATATGGTCATAAAGAGCACCAGCTTCTAAGCTGCAGTGGCATTTCACCATCCACAAGGTCAGGTGACTGATACTATTTAAAAAACAATATAAAGGTCAGAAACGCCATGGTAATGTGAGCTTTAGGTACATGGAGAAGTGAGACATGGGTGTGTTTTCCTTTGTTCTATTAATAAACACCGAATGGCTTTGAATTAAACATTTCCTCATACCATGCAGCAATGCCAGGAAGAAGCTATGCTGCTGGCCAACCTTAAACATCAAAGTGAAGGTGTCATAGCTTTAATTGCAGGTAAAACAGACAGCTGGTGATGAGATGTTGCCTACTTTGAAGATAACAGTGAAAATCAGCTTTTTTTGTTAAGTCAACACCCTCCGCCTTACCTCCTCATGACTCTAGTTGAGGTGGCAAAAGGGATAGGCAGGAGCCTTCTGCTCTGACAGCTACATCTGAACATAGCCCTCTCTTCCTCCCCTCAAAGATAAGGAAGATGCTGTACTATAGGTGTTGGAACAACAAGGAGGAAAATTCAGCTTTCCTGCCTCTGGGTTTGGGTTGCTGCAAAGAAATAAGCTATTTGGTTCCCCAAAGAGAAGAAACACCGTGTAATCTTATGTTTTATGACAGAAAGCTGTTTGGTACTTTCTTCTAAGCACAGAGCTTAACTGAGAGACAACTTTGATCAATTAAACCTAGAGGGAGAGATTTAAAAACAGCTGAAGAAATCCAACCAATCTATATGAAATTTTTAGAAGAAACAACTAGTGATAGTGAATTATTAACATCACTGGCAGGATTAGCTATTGATTACAAGAGAATTAACTACTGACACAAAGTCAGTTAACCATGGAAAACCCATGCCGCTTATTTACTTCAGATTTAACTTACATTCAAAAAATGCAATCAAAATTCTTTCTACTATTTAGGTATTTGATTTTACCCTTCTGCTAGACTATTATGACTTGCAGGTAAATACTGCAGGTTCCAAACAGGCTCACACACATCCGAACTACCATAATCCCCAAGGTGGGCACATTTGAAAGATTAGAAGAAATTATCTTCAAAGGATAAACAAGGAAAATCACTGTCCAGAGGCAGTGAACAGCACTTTTGTTGAACTAGTATTTTGCTCCTCAAGGCTGCTTTGAAAAACAAACTTTTATTTTTTAGATTCTAGTTATATTTTAGAGAACAACTCAAAATGGAGGTCATAGATTTATGTTTTCAGCCACAGTTTGTTCCATAGCATCCTGCACTTCTGCTGCAGTGTTATTAGAGTCGATTACTGTACAGAAATTTTGTCTGGACAACATTTCCTAGTTGCAAACAGATTCCATTAATGATCTGATGCAGTTCTTGTGAAGACAGGGTTAACATCTGCGTTAATACTAGTTCAGCTGGAGTGTCATATACTTAGTACTTCTACTGCATACTGTAAGCACTAGTTGAGCACTTGAGAAGTACCTTTTTACACTGAAGTTAACAGCAGAGATGTACCTCTGTCTATTTTAGAAACATCTCCTGCAGGTAACGTATAGGTAGTTTGGAAAATATCCTCTGGTCTATCCACTTTGCGCAGACCCTCAGATCTCACATGCAGGCTTCTCACATAATAATGCCTTCCACAAACTCTGGTGGAGAGGTCAGATTACAATTGTGTGTAGTTAATTTACTTGCAAAGTCTGCAGCACAGATAAATCTGTATCGGAGCCTGAAATGAGAGATGTAAGTGATCAGAGTGTATTAGGCTGTGCTGGGAGATTTAAACAAAGGCTTTCTAAAATGAAAAATGCATATTTTAGTTTTTTACTTTCCATTACAAATTTTTAATGATTCGTTAATTCTGTTTATTTTAACTGTTGGCTGAGTCCTTGAGATTGAAATACTCTGTGCAAGCCTGGAACAGTAAGAGCAGCAGCCCAAGCCTAAATCCTGACAATGTCCAGTAGTTTGCATGATTTATATTAGCTATGTGGCATTTACTGCAAATGTAAGAAGACAAGGCTTGCTCCACGGTAACTTAAAACTGCCGTTGACTTACAGTGGATCTATATGATCAGACCAAAGGTTGTTGAATAGAAAGTTATACCGTAATTCATATTGAAACAAGCCAGATATTAATGTTTCAGAAAAGATTATATAAATGGAAAAGGAAAAGATATATAAATGTAATGCCCATGTAATTATGGCTTTTGCCAGACTCAGGTGTCCTAAAAGAGTATCTTCAATGGTACTTCATCTCTACTCACTTACTGGATTACTCTGTCTGAAACTGAATGAAACAGAAGGTTATAGAAAACAAAAACAACAACAAAAAAATCAAAACCAAAACAAAACAATAAAACAATTTAGTGGTTCTTTTTAGAAATTAGCACAGCTAATTTCTAATCTTGCTTTGTCTGGTGATACCAATGTACCTGAAAGTGATAATGTGTGGTTGTCACCTCCAAACAGCAGCTTCAGTTTTCAGTTTTGGTAAAGTGCATCTTATGGTCTCTTATGCAAGGCTGAGCCCTGGAGAATTACACATGACTGCTATACCTGATGGCAGTCCTCTGGGGGCTCTTTTACAATTAGATATATTTTCAAATGAACCCAAACAAAGAAATAAGGCAATTTGCTGATCTGCTGCAATGCCTTTCTTGAAATAAATGGAACAGATGCCACCTTAGGGTCTGAGTTTTATTAATTGCTTTATAAAGCATGCTTTTCTTTTTAAAATACACTCTCTGCATTGGCCTGCTGACCCTGGGAGTTCAAACCTTATTATTCCAGTTTAAACACTTGCCAGTGCTGAGACGGTTAACAAAGCTAAAGCCTCTCCCAGCTGAACACCAGATTCCCTGGGGAATCCAATCAGGCTACTTTATTCTGGTCTTTTAAAAAGTCAGGTCAAATAGCTGTTTGAATTGTAATGATCTCCATGTGAATTCTGGTTTTGATAGCAATTACTGATATCCTCTTAACTTCCAGACAGACATACTAATCGCATTTATTCTTTCATAAGCAGTGCAATGCTGCTGCTTCCAATAAAGTCTTACTCATGCTCACACTGGGTAAACCAAATAAATGTGATATCCATGAACTCTGCTAGTTCAGTGGAACTGATGTCTAGTCTTCTGCAACATTACTAGAACCTTCAAGACTTGTGACTGGACAGTTGGTTAAAAGGTGTTGGCTACATCCAGGAGGCTGCAGTTTGCAAAGACCCACAAAGAGCTCTTTAGCCATTTCAGCTGCAATTTCCAGTTTCCCTAGGCACGTTGTGATGAGCAATGTCACAGAAGGATCTCAGTACAGTTACAGCAAACCTAGAGGGCTTCTCAACAGTCTGTAGCAGTGAGAGGCATAAGGGCTTTGCTCTCTTCCTTTTCTTTTTTTTCTTTTTTTTTTTTCTTTTTTAAATTTATTATTGGATTCTTTTTCATATCATTCCATATGATATGAAAAAGCCAGCCAGCCAGCCAAGTAATAGAGGATGAATAGTGAGTGGGCATTCAGAGTGTGACACTGTTTTCACTCCCCAGATCAAACTCAAGCCTCAAAAACACTCACAATTCATGTAAGTCATTATGGTCATGTTTGTTCCCAGAAGGTTAAATTTTGCTCACTTAAAAAAAAAAAAAATAAAAAAATAATCTAGCTGTCTGTTATAATATTTCCTTTGGCAGTAGTCACCATAGTAACATTGTACTAGCCAGGCAACTAATCATCTGCAAACAATGGGAATTAGTATCTTTCTTTACTCAAGAAATTCTGCAAATTAACTATAATTCCAGAAATATTTTAAAGGATAAAAATACACATATGTTTCTCTTTTTCCTGTTCAATGAGTTTGCACTTTGCCCAGATAATTTCTGGAAGACCTATTCTGTTATCTCTTCTAAGAAGCATTTTCACTAGGCCTGCTGGGCTGATTTTCACTCCAGCTCTTTCAAAACAATGTCTATAAATATCTGCTTCAAATTAAGTAGTTGCTTACATGCCTTACCAAACCAGGTCCTGAACAAGACTGATCATGGGTAAAGATCTACTGGAGGAACAGGGCAGGTATGAAGCTCTCAGGTTGACATCGTAGAAGTGTGGTGCGATAAGCTGGAGAACAGCTGTGCATCTGAAAGAAGCCACTCCTCACTAGAAAACTGACAGAGTAACTGAAGAGTCACATATTAGTCCTTACTATACTGGGGGCATTACTGCTCCTGGGATATTTGCTGTACTCACCTGCTTGGAAGGAATGATCCAGAGCAATCATGCATTGCTTTAAAGAGCTGCACCCAGTTGCATGAAAAGTTTTACTAGGCACTACCTTTACTAGTAATGAAATGCCTCATTTGGGGAACAGTGTTAGCATTTTCTATAGTGTTCTGGAGAAAAAGTCTAGCCAAGGACATAGAGATGTACCCTGAGACCACTGAGAGTGTTGATAATAAATTCATAGGAATGTTTATGCTGAATGTTTTCCTAACCCGCGGTGCTGCGATACCTTACTTGGAGTGAATTCAGTGTAATTCAAGAAATGTGGAGACAGAGAGCAAAATATATTTTAGTGCTCTGTTGTTTAATTTACAGCAATCTCACAGATGTTTAATGTGCTGAAGGACCAAGAAAGCAAAAATCCCATACAGAAGCATATCTTGAAAGGCTTTATAAGACCGAGTCAGTGTCTGTTAAATGTCATTCCTGCTGCCAGGGCACATTGGCATTGGCACAGGAAGGACCCAAATGCTACATTTCCTCTTCCCGGTGCAGTGCAGACATAACTCACCTCTTCTCTGATGGTCAGTAGGCACTGTCTGGTGCCTGGTCATTTCTTCAGCCAACGCATATGATGCTGCACCTCCCCTTGCAGCCCTGGCCCTGACAGACCATGCACTTCAAAAAATGTCCCTGATTCACTATAATACATGACCCAAATATAGACAAGGTCATAATCTCATCTTTTCAACTGGGGCTGTTACATGCTCTGTATGCCCCACTTCCACCCACCAAAGGTCTGCAGCTCAGGATTCAGGGGTAGGAGGAGTGCAGCGCATCCTGCCAGCCATCTGTGGTACAAGCTGCGCCTCATCTCTGCCAGGGTTTTGCACAAGAGTTTTACTTATGCCACTGTTAAAAAAAAATAGAGAGAGAGAGAATTTAATAGTCCCCGGTCTTTTTACTGGTGTACCAATTAATTTTGTCTTCTAAGTTAGTATGGGAACAGCAGAGTAGTCTGGACACCCATTTCAGCAGTCATGGATTTCTGTCCTGAAGATTTTGTTCAAATTAAAGCAACTTATTTCTCACCCAGCCGTCTGTGCTGAATAACAGCAGCAGATGGAGAGAAGAAAATCTGGATTTTTCTGCTTTCAAGGAACCACAAAAGCTAATGAGGTAATGTTAATTGTTCTGTGGCTGTAGCTGAATGAGGTCCCTGCACAGCAAGTATATTGCTTCCTCTTTCTCGAGTGTGAAGAGAACAGACTATGAAAGAAATGCAGCTGAGTCTTTATGTTAGGGAGTGATAAATCTGATATTCTTATGCAAAAGTATATAACAGGCTACAAGGTTAAGGAACAATTACTTTTACACCTTTCTATTACAATAGGTTACACCACCATAAGTGTTGCTAGAATTAAGAAAATAGCTCAAATGCACACATATATAATGTGTGTGTGTGTGTGTGTGTGTGTATATATTTCAGATGGCCTTAGTATATTTTAGGTATTTAAAAAGTAATTAATACATCTTCTCAGAGCATCAGTGGCATTAAGTCTTAATTCTCTGCCAACACTTCACTTGCAGCAATTTGTCTGTGAGGTGCAGTATTCCAGCCAAACACAGCAGTGAATGTTATTTCAGTGATTAAAAACTTAATTTCGATAATCATTTTGGTGTTCTTGCTTTTTACTGTGCACACGTGAGAGGCAGACCTTTACCTTCTCCAAGGATCAGACAAAACTTGTGATACGGTGAATAATTAAGACCGATGGGTATGGGTAAAGTAGTTTCCTTCTACATTCTGTCATTTTCTGATCTCTTTGGAGGCACGGAGCTTTATAATGGATGAAGCTTTCACCATTAATAAGCGTTTTCTCAGTTGTTTCCTAAAGAGCCATTCATTAGATTAACAAAACAACAGTTACCAGCTAATAAAGGTCCTCTCAGCTCAACTTGAGAGAAAGACATGCTAATGCCCCCGGGCAAAATGCCATTGAAACCGTAATGTCAGAGCCGGTCACAAAGACTTTGACCTGTAATTGTGTCCAGAGACTTCAAAAGCGTGAGAGTTTCCACGGGAGGAGCAGGGGAACAGATCTGCCGGCGCATTCAGCGCCTGCAATTAGGCTTTCAAAAGAGCGAGCAGGCACCCACCAGCTCCCGTGAAAAGCATCCTTCCAGCTGGGTCAGGATTTCACCTTCGGGAGCTGAAGATGAATTTTGGAGGCCCGATGCTCCTGAACCATTCTCACGTGCGCCTGCGGTGCCTCCCCCCGCGCTGCTCCCCGGGGGATGCGGGGAAAGCAAATTAGGGATGGGAAAAGAGTTAGCTCCTTCCTGCCTGCATGCAGCCGCAAAGAATAATGGCCCAGTATGTTTCGGGTTTCCTCAGTGCTGAAGGGTATATGGCATTTCTTATCATCTGGGGATTTAAGCCCCGGGGGTTAAGGCTAACGGTTCCCATGGAAGAAACACTGAATTTGCATCCAAAATTCAAACCAAATCGAACATTAGAAATGTTTTAGCATATATTAGGCATATGATCTTGAAGTCCTCCACTATACACAATACCTTTCATCTTGAAAATCCAGTCAATTTCAGCATAAACGTGGCATTGCAGCAGTGCTACAGCAGATTTAGGGAAACAAACAAACAAACAACAACAACAAAAAACAGGCTTAAACACAAGGGCAGAAGGGAGAGTGAGAGAAACTGGTGCTCAATTACAGCTCAGCCCGAGGACTTCCACTTGCACTGCAGGTACCAAACAACACGACTTGAAGTAAAAGTTTCATGCTGCTTTTTGTGAAAGTTGACATTCCAAAAGCTGTCTTAGCCCCATGTAGAGATAATGGTCCTATATAAACTTCAAGAAGAAAGAGACACCTATCAAACTATTTCCTGCAGTAAGAAACCTAATCCAACTGGGTCTGTATTCTACCATTGTTTCATATACATTACCTATTTTGCTAAGCCTCTATCCCCATATCCATCATGTGAAATTACAATTGATATAGTTACATTCAACTTCACTTCTCATGTTTGTATTTTCTTTACCTGGCTATCTGGACTACTGCTTCTCCTGTTGAAGAAGTGAGTTGTTAAAACTCCACATTTTCTTCTTATGCTATTTGCAGCACTGAACAAAGATCTGCGGAGTGGTTTCTTTCATTGAGCTGCTTGCTGTCTCCCATCTTACCATGGATAAACCTGGCCTCCCAGCAGTAATCTCTGGATAGGATACATTCTTGTCCCACTGCTGTGTGTGGTAGACAGGGCTGCCACAATTACAGCTCATCACAGTGGTGGGCTGCTAGAAGAAGCATTAGAAACACAAATCATAGTTCATGTGCTTTTCCATCTGTAATGTTTCCAAATAATGCAATTGAAAATGTCTCTGTTCTGTCTTAGACTGCAAGATACTGCAGAAAGACCACAGGCAGCCACCTTCTCTCATAGTTTCTCAAGATTTTGGACAGTATGGTGTCTGTTCTTTGTTCCCAGGTTTGTTAGCAACGTGTCTCGGTAGCTACACCTGGGCCTTTAGCATTATGATCTACAGCTTAGCAATCTACTAAGACCACAGAAAAGAAGGGAAAATGTGTGTATTAATATTAAAAATTACAGCATTTCTGAGTGCTTTACAGAATTGCAACAAGGATTTGCATTTAACAAGGCACTCTCTAGTTCCTATGAAAATTCTTTGTCGACTGTGAATTTTGGAGGAAAGAAGTGCTAGATCTTGGTCATGATATGCACTAAAAAACAAAGGCATACAAAAGGAGAAGTCTTATATTTTCCAGATCCGTACTGGGAAGTGATAAAAGTGGACATGCTCCAGCATGCTGCATCACAGTCCATATGTAGAAGTCCTGACAATGAAAAGCTTGCATAACACTTATAATATTCTAAGTGCAGAACCAAACTTGGATGCAGATTTCATTTTCTCCCTAGATTCTTGCCACTCTGAAATGCTCTGGAAGTTTTTGCCCCAATCCTCTTCCCTACCGGTCCATGATTCTAATATACACACAAACAACTTTCATAGGATTTGTCAGCAGTAAAAACAGAGCATATTTTATGTGGTGTGCCAGATGGTGCTTGTGAAGACTGGACTCACAGGAGGTTCCTAATTAAACTTGAAACCTGGGGATGAGAAATGGCAGGCACAGTCTGGTAGGTGCCCAGAGAGTGGACACACTGGCAGCCTGCCTAACGACCTTTTTGAGCGTACCCTCACACCCATCCTCAGGGAACTCATAATGACAAGAGGCAGTTAATTTAAAGCTAATTGAGAAATCTCTTTCCAGCCCTCACACAATAAAGCAAGGTGCTAGACCTCAGCTGGCATTTGCACCCCAGCAGGAAGAAAATGGTCAGAATGGGGCTGCAAAAGCTGCCACCTCATTCTCACTCCAGGCAGACAAAGAAACAGAACCCTTGAACCTCTGTATTTCAGCAGTACCTCAACCCATAAATAAGAACTGACAAGTGTGCGTGTGTGTTTTGGGGGAGGGGTGTGTGTGTACTTGCAGCTAGGAATATAGATGAATCCTGTATCTCCAAGAAGGCTGTTTCTTTAGCAGTAAGCTTCTAGCTTTTATATAGCAGTCAAGGACTACACTTCTGCAAGTGAGCAGATGTCTGACAGTTCAAGGCAACAGAGAATGTGGGAAGCTAGAACTAGCCACTAATGAGGAATGCTTCCACACAATATTATATCCTGCAAACAAATGATCTAAAGGCAGACTCTGCAGTGAGGAGTAACACTAGCAGCTTATGGGGAGGAGAGGTTAGGATTAAGCAAAGCATCTGCAGAGCTGTGACTGCTCATCTGATTTTGGCTGTCCAGGTGTTGTTCACAACTGCTGCTTTGCTTTGCCATGGAGCAGGTAGAGGTTGTCAGCTATAGCTCCTCACCTGCAGTACAGATATCTGAATGTGGTGGTTTCACCCTGATGGGCAGCTGAACTCCACCACAACCGCTCTCACACTCCCTCTCCTGAAAGGAGCAGAGGGAGAAAATACAATGGAAAAGGGCTGAAGGGTTGAGATAAGGACAGGGAGATCTCTCACCAATTACTGTCACAGGCAAAACAGACTCCGCGTAGGAAGATTAATATAATTTATTGCCTATTACTAGCAGACTAGAGCAGTGAGAGATTAAAAGCAAACTAAAAACATCTTTCCCTCATCCACCTGACTCTACCTCCTCCAACTTAGCAACACTGGGGAATAGCGAATGTGGGCTACTGTCCATCCGTAACACTTCATTTCTTTCCCTGCTCCCCATGGGGTCCCTCCCATGGGATGCCGTCCTTCCCAAACTGGGCCTGTGGGGGCTGCCCACAGACAGCAGCTCTTCAATCGCTGCTGGCACACGGCTCCGTACCACAGGGTCCATCCATCCCCCAGGAGCAAACTGCTCCAGCACGGGTCCCCCACGGGTGGGCGGCAGCTCCCCCCAGACCCCCTGCTCCTGCGTGGGCTCCTCTCCACGGGCTGCAGCTCCGGCCCGGGGCCTGCTCCTGCGGGGGCTCTCCATGGGCCGCAGCCTCCTCCAGGCCACATCCACCTGCTCCACCGGGGGCTCCTCCACCCATGGGGGGGCTGCAGCATGGAGATCTGCTCCATGTGGGACCCATGGGCTGCAGGGGGACAGCCTGCTCCACCAGGGGCCTCTCCCTGCACAGGCTGCAGGGGAGCTGCTGCTGCCTGCCTGGAGCACCTCCTGCCACCTGTGGGGCTGCAGGGCTGCTTCTCACTCCTCTCTCCCAGCTGCTGTCTTACAAAGTTTTTTTTTTGTTTGTTTTTGTTTTTTCCCCCCTTCGTTAACTTTGCTCTCCCAGAGGCCTAACCAGAGTTGCTCATGGCTTGGATCTGGTCAGTGGTGACTCTCTCCTGGAGCCAGCTGGAGCTGGTGCTGGTCTCATATGAGGCAGCTGCTGGGCTCTACCCATAGAGGCCACCCTGCAGCACCCCTGCTAAAAAAACCTCGCCACATGAACCCAACACACTGAGGTAGCTCTTACGGTGCTGAATACATTGGTCCCACCCTTCCACAATACTGCAATCCCAAGCTTTGGTGGATCAGTCCTCAATCTCCCACCAAAGACCAACTTACCAGCTGGGTCTCTGAAAACCCAAGTCCTCCACAAAAGGCCAGCTAGAACAGGTGGAAAGAATCACAGGGACAACTCAGGGACTGGTAATGACACCCTTTTCCCCATAAACTGAGATTATGATCCTCGTGGAAACACCTGAGCCATGAAGAGAAGGTTGTTTAAAAGGCCTGTGGACATTTGCTCATATTGCAGGGTAATGCAAGTTTATGATCCTGTAAGGATGCACGGTGTCCTTTCTGTGTCTCTTGTCTGCCAGTGAATCCCTTTCCGCCTTGGCCTTTCCCCAGTTTTGCCCAACACCAGCTCTCACTACTACACTGAACAAACTTTTTTATTTTTTTTGGAATGAAGAAGTCTCCAAAGATACTAAATGTACGGAAAGAATTTCCATATCCTGACAAATAGTTGGTTTCTTGATCACACATCTGAGAACTGATTTGACCAAAGGTTTCATAACAGTACTGATTCCCAAACATAAGTGCAGAATGTGTTACAAAAGGGACTTTTGTCACAAGTTTTAGAAGGATGGCAAAATGTGATCTGTATCTCTGCCTCTTGGTACAGAGCAGTGGCACCTGCTGAAGGTTAGGTGTACTTGAGCTAGAGTCACCAGTGCTTACTACAGTAGAGAAATGTAAGTACTTCGTCTGTCCTGACCAAGTGTAGCTCCTTATTATACTGAAGTTGATTTAAGAGATCTCCACCTTTTCCTGCCTCTGGCTGCTCATTCCAATCCCCAAATAACACTTGGTCACATTCCCTGTGGGGATGGTGAAACTGTAGGACCTCACTCTATGCCAGGTCAGAGATTTGACTGAACCTTGCAGCCCCCTTTTTGTTTGCTTGTTTTGGAGAACACAATGCAGAGCAACACTTTGAGAGGGGGATTTATCACTCTTTCTAAGGAAGCCAAAGCTTTCCAGCTTGTAAGTGAGCCTCAGCTACTGCACACAGATAAAAGGGCTGGAATTGTTTGAGCTCCATCTGCTTTCATTGGCTGCAGAGCTGCCTCTCTGTTTCCACCGAGCTATAGTCTGGACACCAAGTGTTTTATAAACTGTGAAGAGGAATCCAAGAAGTAGGTGAATGTACTCCCATCCTTATTTTCCCCAGACCCATTCCTTGGCTAATGCTGCAACATTATAGAGTTATAGGTGTCCTATAAATACATTATTACTATAGATATTCCTACAGAAGTGCACTGTAAAATATGCAATGGTGATTTGTAATCTTTGTGAAATTGAGCAAGAGAGAGGAATAGCTTAATTTCTTGGAAGCTCATAAATCCTTAAGAACACAGTAAAGAGGATTTGCAATGTTAGTAGATTCATCAAATTCATATTCTAACAGAGGAAAGTAAATTAGCCATGAAAGCAATATTGCAGACCTGAAAAAGAGCCTGTCTCATCAGAGAGCTGTAGAAGTGAAGAGCAAACTAATCTGCAGGGTGCAGAAAGTGTGAGATTAGTTCAGCAGAACAGGAAGATTTAATTAAAGACATATACAAACGAAATTGCAAAACATGTATTATTCTGCTTTTGAAGAGCTTGGGAAAGACAACCATTAGCAGAAGGTGGGAAAGAATGCATGAAAGCTGGGGAACAGCAAGGACTGCCAGTCACTGGCAATGATGAGGGCTGATTGCTCCTCCAGGGAAGGCTGAGACAGGGTGGAGTCAGTTTAGGGTGGAAAAGGGCAACTGAGGTAAAGGAGTCTGCTCTTACCTCAATATTAGCTTGATCACTGTCCCCATAGGACCTATGCAGCTCTCCCAAGGTTGAAGAAAGGGAGGAATAACAAAATGTATCAGAAGAACACTTGGCTCCAAGAAGAGAAATTTATCGAAGGTCATATAACTTTCTTAGCAACAGAAATGTGAGCTCATTTGTTTCAGGTCTCTCAAGAGTATTATTTGCTCCCTACAATAAAAGGAACTGATTCGTGCATTCAGAGAATGCAAAGGGTTAGCAGTTATTTTTTCTTTGTCCCCTAGGATCTTGTTTTGCAGTTATTTGTAATGATGACTTTCTGGACACTTATGTTATGACTGCTGTGACAGCATGACAACAATATGCATACACTGAATATGCAGAGGGTGTCAGCTCTTCATTTTGTGTCATTTTACTAGCCGTATTTTACAATTCAGTAGGCCTCCTTCATTATGAGGAGCTCAGCTGTTTTCTGAAATTAATGTCATCTTCAAGCCCTCCAGCTACAAGGACCAGAGCAAACACACTGCCAATGAGTGTTCCTCCAAATTTCCTATGAGTAATGGAACAGCACGTGCCAGGTTAGCCACATTTTGGGGTGTGGTCCTTTTTGTGCCCTGCCAGCTCTATTCACTGTTTAGAAGGTGGAATGTCCTGTAGGTCATCAATACTGTGTCCTTTCTAGAGAGCTGATGGGAAGCTCTCTGGAGGTTCAGCTCCCTGTTGGACACTGCTGGCCATTCCTGCACAGGAAGCAGTCTGTGGGGAGCCTCCTTGTGCAAATTCTTCCTTGCTTTACAGTAAGTGACTAGCTAAGCTCACTAATTTAACTCAAATAGTTCTTCAGATGTTATTCAGTTTCGGGAAGGAAAGAACTATGTCGCTGCTGTGTTAGTGATGAAAGAAAATGCTTAGTGGTAGCCAAGACAGAAATCTTTTTAGAGTGAAATGAGATGTCTTGTTTTAGAAACAAAAGCTCACAGCTATTTGCTTGAGCTGTGAAGAACAACACACCCAGAATGGAGAGTGGAGCATATAAATGAAATATCAAGAATACATTGGCTATAGAAAATGAAGTGTTGCATACCTGAGTCAAATTATTGAACATGAGTAGATGGACTGAATGGCTAACTGATGGGGAAATTAGCTGGTTTTATTTATTTATTTATTTATTTATTTATTTATTCTCCTCAGGAAAGTAAATTAGATTTCTGTACATTTTCATTCTCCAAATGTGTTGGTCCCTAATAATCTTAGCTTACCCAATATATAAAAGGTTTTGTTCTCAATCTGTTATGTTAACTTGTTGGCACTGTTTTCAGTTCAATAGATTCTATTCATTTAAGCCTGGCAGATCAAAATGGGTTGTGTTTTGTCTGGCTGCCAGAATTCACCTTAAGCTGATGCTAATAGTGGTTGTAAAATTGATGTGTCTGTGTGTACGTGCATGAATATAAATGAGATCAAGAAGAATAAATATACAGCTAGATCAAAAAAATTAAAGTACTTTTTGAAAACATCTCAGATGAAGCCAAAGGGAGTTTGTAGTGATGATTAACAGTTTGAGGAGATTGTGCACCATGTGTCAAGCAGAGGAAATGTGGAAAGGGAGTAAAATTACAGCATCAGTCTCTGTAAAGAGCTGGCAAATACTGGGAAGGAGGAAAATTTATGCCAGCCCTGTGGGCATGGTCTGCCCAAAGGGCACCAGGAGATGCTGATTTCCTGCTGGGCAAGTCCCAGCTACTCTGCCTAGGGCTGGCATCATGCCCAACACAAGCAGCTTGTGCAGGGATGCAGCAGGCTCAAAGGCGGCAAGCTGGGCATGGAAATACCCACCAGACACTCAGAGGAAGAGTGTGTTTTGGTGCTCTATTCATCCTCTCCCTCCTCCTCCTGCTCCTTCTCTTTCAGTCTGCCTGACACAATCACCTCCAGCCTCAGGCTCATCTCACACACATCAAAACAAAGTCCTGCACCCAATGAGTTCAGTTTCAGCATCTCCAGTGGCTCATGTGCTTGAAAATGTTTGAATTTCCTGTCAGTGTGGGTGCTGCCAGAAAATTTCTTTCACTTTTTTTCTACACTGATAATTAAGACAGCATGGTGGTTCTTTGTAAAAAGGCAGCTTTCAAGATTCTCAGCAGATGAACAATAGAAATTGTACAGATGGTGCCCTTCAGATTTCAGTTCTTGCAGTGTTCATCAAAATATTTAAGGCATTCAAGCTTAATTTCTGGCTATATATGGCCCCTTTTTATTTCCAGATGCTTCTGTGAAAATTTACAAACAACAAATTATAATCTTAATAAATACTGATACAGACTTATTTTTAAGGCTTTTTCTGTTTGTTTGTTAATAGTATGAAATAATTTTTTCTTTTTCTAATATTGCTATTAATTTTTTGTGTCACAGTTCAGAACTGAATATTTTCTGACCAGAAGACCTCCGTTCAAATATCATATGCTGCACTCCATTTTATCCATTGCAAAAAAAACCACATCATGAATAAAAAGTGCCACTTCATGTCATCAATGAACTAAAAAGAGATCAACCTGCCATAATTATGAGGGGAAAAGGAAACCTACCTGAGGTTTCACTACAAGGCAGACTCGGGTGTTATTCTGAAGTGGTTGAAATAGGTGGTTAGAGAGAGAAATTAGTGCACACAGTAGAAGTGTGTGACATAGGATGTAATAATGTCCTAAAATAAGAATGAAAATAATTTCTGTTCCTCTTCATTATAAGGCAGCATTTGGATGATTGTGTGAAGCTGATGTAGCTTAGAGCTCAGATCTGAGGCTGAATTAAGACTAGGGCTTAGTCCTGTCAAAATTTCAAAATCTATACTGTCAGATTTCATCCCAAAATAAAAATACCATGAAAATTGCTGGAGCTGTGAGAACTTCACCATCTTGAGAAGTAGCAAGTATCTTAAGCTCTCTTCCTTTTTGGTCTGTATCTAAATGAGAGATATACAAAAAGATTAAACTGAAGCAATAGGGTCAGGAATTTCTGACCCCAATCCAGGCATATTGTATAGGCATGGAATGGGAAGACAACGGGGAGAGGAGGAGAGGAACTGTATGGAATGATTATATGAAAAGTGGACTTGTTTGAGAAAACTGTGACATCTGTGAAGTTCAGCACCACATCTGGATTTTCCCCACATTGGATATTTTCTGGCTGGTGTAGATCTAGAATTGTGGATCAGAACATTCCTCAAGGTTAAAAGATTTGTTTCTTTTCAGTAAAGATGGCCTATAATAGTACAAAATACTACATGAGTATAGAGGTGCATGTGCTTATGCACATTTATGCATAGAAAAAAAGACAACAACAAAACCAGCAATAGTAGATATATGGACATTAATGACATTTTATATAGAATATTTTGGACATAAGAACAACATAAATTAAGCCTACTACTTTTAAAATATCTCCCATCTTTATACAGTAATTCTAAAAAATATAACTCTTAGCTCAGAATCATTCGTATACCAGCAAACTGAACATGAGTGCTGCTGGAAGCAGTGGAGAAGAGATGAGAGAAGAAGGTCTCAAAAAATTAACAAAAATTTTCAGGTGGCTACACAGGTATAATTATGGAGTTATGACACACACAGAGACTATATTGTTGCTTATAAAAAAAAAACTGGCATTTTTGCTCTTTATTTCCCACAACTTTTGATGTAGGCAGAACAATAACCTCCACACAGATAGATAATTGCTTTTGCCAAAAGCTCTGAGGGCAATGTCATCTCCTAATGACACTCAACTGTCAGTTCATAGATGTTATCATAAAATTAATTAAGTTCCTTATGAGACACCCTTAATGTTAATTTTGATGGCTGTCTTATGATTGGCTATTGAAATCTTTATTGTGCTGGTGTGATGAGGTCTCAGCCTGGCTGCATGAGGAGCACTTTTTCCATGGGCTAGCCGCCCATCTCCAAGACAAGGCACCTTGAGAAGGTCAGGACCACCAAAGGCTGCCGAAGGTGTGATGCCCTTAGCTCCACAAACAGAGGACTTCATTAGGATGAAATTTGTATGTTTGCTGGATTTCTTTTCATGAGGTCATTATATAGTTGATGGTGTGAAAGTTTAGGAGACAGGCTGTCTGTTTTTACCCCTCAAAGGGATTAACATTGAAATATCATGGCCTGAAAAGAAACAAACAAAACACACACACAAACAAACAAACAAAAAAGCAGCCAGTGAATGAAGGACAGGAGTGCTGGGAAGAAGCAGCGGAGGCAGGAAGCCTTTTTCCCACCCATCCATACCCTTAGCCTAATTTCTCCAAAGCGCAAAGTGCTTGCGGCTCTTTTTTCCCTTCAATAGCAAGAGGCTCTGAAAAGAAAGAAAAGCAAGCAAATGTGGTTTTCCACAAGTCAGGCATTGGGTATGGCTACACTGTGAAATATAGGATGGCAGGACCAGCACGAGGGACGCCTGAGCGTGCAGGGGCAGCACTACGTGGTGCAGGCTCGGCTGTGCATGGCTGGCACTCATGAGAATCATCAAGACTGAAGATCATCACATTACAACAAGCCCTAATTTTTGTCAGGCACTACCATGTTAGGCTATCGCTATGTGAACCTCACCCTAGCTGATGTTTGAGAAAGAGCTCCAGCACTTCTGCTGTTGGTGCAGTGCCTGCCCATGCTCCCCAAAACTGCCTGTCCCTGTGCCCTGGGGCTTCCAGTGAGAAGCTCCCCATAGGGCAGGGTTACCTGCTCTATGCTGAACATCCCTACAAAAGGTTAATTGCACATAGCAGAGTGTTAGGTCCAATTCTGTGGGGCTTCAGGGCTACACAATAACAAGATTAAACTGTTAGTTAAAGGCTGTCCTGTGGTTTATATCTCAGCTTTGTGTAGCACCTGGGGTGCTCTCCAGATTATAATTTCAAAAAATTTCTTAACACATAATTCCCTTTCTGTCTAGCTACAACATATCTCACCATCAGGTTGCTTCACAGAATACTCCTTATGGCCCTCAGTCTGTTAAAAGTGATACAAATATTTGTTTTCTTGTACATAGTCTGATTTTCCATTGCCAACATGTGTTGGCTTTCACAGCCCAGTGGAAGTTTCTGAATGAGCAGAATACCACAACCAACCTGAAAGCTGAGCAGAAGACCATAGCCAACCTGCAAACCAAGAAGCAGCTGCCTATTTAATCATACAGTTTGCAGGACAAAGGTGAATAATAAAGTATTTGTGTGAGCAGCGGCTTACACTGTCCAGAAGAGTGGGTGCAGAAGGCACCCATGTGAGGGGTTGCAAGGAGTGCACTGAGCACTGCAATAGAAGGTGAAGGTGCATCACTCCAGGTGGAGGGAATGTGGCAGAAAAGGCTTTGCTTGGCACTGGGGAAAGAAGCAAGGGCTCTGTTTGTGTGACTGGGTGCAAGGGGGAGGGCAATATATCACACATGTCCTGTACAAGGAAGCTGCTTCATCCTTATCCTGGAGAAGCAAAATTTATTTATTTTCTGTGGCTCAGAGGCCATCCCTGCTATCGCTAGCGCATTACAATTCAGTGACAGCAGTGTGAGAGTGAGGTCTAACAGCAGTATAACAAAATGTCATCTTTCCTTTGTCAGTGCTGCTCTCAAGTTGAAAATGCTTATGACAGCTATTGGTCTCATTTGTGATCAGGCAGGATGAGAGAGAGAGTTGCAGAGTTATTTTTGTAGAGATCCAACCAGGAAGGAAAAGGACACCTCCTATTTCATTGTCCTTCCCTAGTACGCAGTGGTGTTAATGAGCAGCCTGGGCTCCCTATTGAGACCTTCATTTTTGAACTCTGACTTTTCATTTCATGGAGAGTCCCTGCAGCTCACTTTCCCCTTCACTATTGTGGCATTTTTTCCCCCTAAAATTAGAATATTAATTGAAATCTGAATTAGAATCTGATTGCAATCTAAATTGAACAGGGGAACTGTGACTCTCCAGTTTTCTGCAATCATAAAATTACATGGCTGAGAGAGCTAAATCTAATTGTATTATTATTATTATTTTTTAAAATCTCTTCTTCCTTCTGCATTTAGCTTGTATTCTAATAAGCCCAAAGTCAGGAGGCATTTCTAATCAAACCAATAGAATTTCATGTCTGATTATGGATGCATATTTGTAAGAAGAAATAATCTGGGAAACAACTGGGGATGGCGAAGCATTTCTAAATGATATGTATCTAATTTCTCCCAGCTGATAACATTATCAGCATTTCTTGGCTCTGCTAGATTTGTATTCAGTGTACAGCTTCAATCTCCAGTGGCCCGAGAGAATGCATTACTGTTTCTGCAACAGAGCAGTAAAAATGTCAGCAATGGGTTTGATATTCACTACTATAAACAGTGCTTCATGAGGAAGCCCCAGTGATGTTGGGCTGGTTCCAGACACCGGTGCAGTGAATCGTTTAGTCTCCTGCCTGGTTTAAGCACACAAGTAGTCTTACAAAGATCACGGAGAAAAATGTGCTGGAGAAAATCCATAAGAAGGTCTTCAGGAGTCTGGACATGAGGGCTCATTTTTCAGCAGCTGCTGGATATTGTAAGGTGTGAAAGACAGTCACTTTACAAAGACTCCCTTATGTGTGATTTTGGTTTTATAGCTTGATTGTGGACTGGGTGGTGTTGGCAACAAAATTCCTCTTGGTTTCATTGATAGTGGATGAAGGCTGAGCTCCTCATCCAAAGCTCTTGATGAAAAAACTTTTGTCAGCATCAGCCTGTAGACTAAGACCAATCCTCTTTTGCCACGGTAATTAAACTGAGGTGCTGATTTGGGCAGCTTCGAGATTCTTGACTCTTTCTTTGAACATTAGAAATGGTGAGATAGGCACCCCTAAAGGCTACTGAGCCTGCAGCTGGGACAAATCCCCCTCCACCAATGCTTGTCTCTCTTTTCTGGGGTGGTTGGGACGGCTGTGTTCCTTGCTCAGACACTTTGGTTTATGGGCATATCTCTAGGATGAGTGTGGATCTCTCTGGGAAATCATCATTTTCACTTGTTGTGTCAGTAGGAGCTCAGAGAGTTTGAAGATTTAGAAAAGATGTACAGAGTCCTCCTAGAAGAAACTATGCCTAATATCTACATGGGATACAATGAGGATTACTCAGACAGGTTCTTCAGTAATTTTTCAGCTATCAGGTTGGAGAAAAATTGCAATTGCCAACAAGACATATGTTCCTGTCAAGGAAAATTGTCAGTTCCTTGTCATTTGTATGCAAATTTGTTTTAGTCTGATTTTGCCACATTACACATGATCACACAAACAAAACCAAAATAACAAAAGTGTTAAAAACTTGTCTGTATAAAAATATTGTCAGTGAGCTGTCCACATTAGGTGAGGTCCTCCCTTGATGCAGGTTACAAATCCACAGAGCAACCTGCTGCCTGCTTCAAAGTAGAGAGTGCTGCCAGAACTGTTCCTTTCCTGAGCAAACCTGCCGGTGGTCACAGACTCCAGCTTACTCCAATTGTTGTTCCACATGGCTCTAAATTGGCTGCTTTAGGCAAAGGTCACATTGTGGTATCAATTACTTGCTACTACCTGGAAAATTAAATTTCATGCCCTGCAGTAGGTCTGCTTTCTTCTTTGCTGTGATTGGCAACTGTTTCCCTGTTGGTAACTAGAATAGCTCATTTACTCAAAGTGATTAAAACCCAGAAGCTCACTGATTTGGAAGGGCAACTTCAGGTTGCTGGCATAACCCAGAGAGATCTTGCACAGATGCATGTAGCTGAGCAGAACAAAAGTTGCTTCTTGCCCTTTACAAGGCCTCTTCAGGACTTGTATTGTTTGTGATGTATGCCATGTCAGTCCTTGTCTTGTCATCGCACTGGTGTTTAGCTAACACACTGGGTATATTTCCTGCAGATTAATTATGTTTCCTGCAGGTATAAAATGAAAACCAGTGGAAATTAATGGGCTAAGAAAATACCTAATTTTAAATAATAAGACATCAAAGTCTTGTTAATATTACTTATTCTTTTAAAACAAAAACACTTTTTTTTTTTTTTTCTTTTCTTGAAGATCAATTGTCAAATCTTCTCTGTCTTTTAGAAGCCTCTTAGGAGCTTCTTAAACAGCTCGTTTGCATTTCAGCAGATCTTAGCACTATTTCCAACATTCAGAAAGCTGGGTCTTCATTTATTCTCAGAAATTGTTTCCTTCCCAGAGAATGTATTATGTCATTGATTTTAAAATGTAACTACTAATCAAAGTAAAGGGAAATTTCTGCTTCAAAATTCTTTATGTACTATAGGCAGCAACAGGGATTAAAAGTAGGTGCACAGGAGTGAGGCTGATGCTTCTCCATCTGTCTCAGAAATGTTGGTTTAAGTTTTTCCTTACACATTTCCTTGAGATATGAGGAACTGTTTCAGTCTACTGATGGCCAGGTATTGGAAAGGAAATACTTGTGAAGAGAATAAGGAATTACTCATTATTCATTATTATTTGGGTGAATTTGGCTTATTTTAAAATAATTAACAGTTTCTATAAAAATATAAGTGTAGCTCCAAAGGGTAGCTGTGCTGCAAGCACTGGATGCTGAAGGTTATCAGTGACCTGTTGGAAGCTAGTGATGCACACTTTCCATTTCATAAGGCTGCACTCTTGCCTGCTTTCAGTCTACAGAGGAAGCAATCACACCTCAGCGTGGTGCCTGTCTGTACAGTGCTTAAATTTGGGTATTTAATTTTGCCACCAGCCTCAATAGCAGCCATGAAGCAGCTCTCAGGCAAGGAATGGTCAGAGTGGTTAAAGCTTTATACCTCCTCCCACAGGCTACACTAATCTGGTGGACTCCGCAATGGCCACATCCCTGTAAGGCTCCGCCAGTATGGCACTCTCCAGCCCTATGCTCAGAGGGAGGGGATGCAGGCACATGTGTTGTCACCCCTCCTGGGCCTTCCCATGAAGTGATGGAGCTCAGTGTCAGTTCAGGGTCTCTCCAAAACAGCAAAATTTAGGACTGTTGGTCAAGCATTTGCACAATGCTGAAGATAAAAAACAGCTGCAAATCAAGTGTTATCCTAGTTGTAAGGAGATAACATTTGTCCTTTGAAAGCATTTTTTTTCCTTGTAGAAAACACGTGTACATGCTTTCTTGGATGGTAGGTGAAATCTACCTTCTGCCTTCATATTTTGAACTTCTTCACAAGATCAGAAATGTGTCTGGCACATACCTGTTACAAAGACTTTTACCTAGAATAACACCTTAATATTGGCTACTAAAGCATTGAGTGCCAGAGGCAGGCTCTGGCAGTGGGAATGCAATGAGTTGCTGGCGGTTTGTCACTACACATTCATAGGCTGGAAGAAATTTGCAGGTCTCAAAGAAATGCCATAGCCCTGGCCCCAAGAAGGTGAGGCAAATGTCCCTCCTCTCTCCATTCAGTAAGGCCATCCTCCTGGCACTCCCAGGGGTTATCTCATCCAGTAAGGCTTGTCATTCCCTGTTATTCTGTGGGTATTGGCTCTGACAATGCCAAAGCACAACCACTCACGTAGCAATTTGGCAGCTTCTCCACTGATGCTCAGTCACCTCCAAACCATGAAGCATCCCTAGTGTCACATACACTGCATGCTGCCAGAGTGCCATGACTGAGATATACCACCTCAGAAAATAACAGGATGAATAACAATACCATTTAAGCATAATGTGTTAAACTGCGTTAATTTAATTTAGATGGTCAGAAAACAGACAGATAAAGCAAATTCCAGAGTGTATTTGGATTTTAAGTCTTTGCTGCAGCTTCTACCACATCTCATTAAAGATTTAAATAGACAATTTTTGTTTTCTCTGTAGGATGAAATGACTTAGACATCTTGCAAAGTGTGGGCTGACACTTTGGCAGTACTTCTCTAACATTTCATAAATGTTATCAAAGCGAATGCCTGAAAACTTGTGGGCATCTGTCGATCACTCCATGATGCTTCTTCTCATCTCAACTTTTCTATTAGTTAATAAGAAAACCTCCAGCAAAACTGAAGTAAGCAAGACTTTATGAAAGAATCCAAACAAGAACTATAAATTCAGCACTTTTCTGCCATTGAGCATTTCTAGTATCATAAATCCAGCTTCACATCTGGAAATGGGTTCTTCAGAGTTCATTGGTTATTCATCTAAGGGAAGGTTTCCAGTGGCACAGAGGGGATTTAGGCCATCAGTAGGAGGTAGGTGCTGAATTCCCCTTTGTGCCTTTGAAAAGTTTTCCCAATAATGTCTCTGATGGGGAAAAGTGGTATAGCAGCCTGATTGCATGCAGTCTGCTAGGATATTCAGGGAACTTCCAATGTTTTTAAAGTCCCAAGAAGAATTTCAAGTGGAAAAAGAATTATTGAATTGTGCATCCTAAATATTTAAGAACAAGGATTGTGCTCATTACCAGGGGGAGGCAGCAAAATACTTCAATAATTTCTTTCAATTGTAGTCTTATTCAGAGTCTCCTATATCAAGAGCAGGTATTGACAGGCATCCTGTGGTTTTATTTTTTCCAGTCCTTCTTTCAATCTGTCTTTCTGCCCTCTTTTTCTAGCTGAAAGTCAAGACCCACAGCTGGAGGAAATAAAATGGTTATATTGCAGCACTTTAAAATTAGCATGGTTCAATTTCAGCTCAGAACTAATGGAGCTCTCTGCAGAAGGCATTGAAGCTCTTGCTCTGCACGTCTGTTGCTCTTATAATGGAAAGAACATAAGCAGCTGCTGTAAAAAAAAAAAAAAAAAAAAAAAATCTGAAAAATCTACCTTCTGTCTCTTCCCTGTATTCAGCAGCTAGCATTCACCCTAGCATGGTAGTGAAAGGTGATTCCATCTCCTCAGAATCACTTTATCAAGTAGCTTCAGGTTGTCCTTAATCACCTTATTATTTTTCTCTTTCAAAGTTTAGATTAAATGATTTAACAATGCCCATGTGATTTCCCTGTAAAAAAATGTGGAATTGGTGTCCATATGCTGCAAGTTAGGATACACCAGACTGGGAAAGTTGAACATACTTGTTCCACTGCAGCAATAACAACAACCTCCCTTCCTTCCCCCCTTTCCTCTGCCCCTTGCCAAACTCTCTTCTCCAAAACCACATAACCATATGGCCAGGGTAATAAAACATCAAGGCCTCAGTCACAATAGCAGTCCCAATAAAAAAAGCCAAGGTAGAAGCCTTCTCAAGGCTTAACCTTCATTTACAGCGGATCCCTGGAGTGTCTAGCTCTCTAGCTTTTAAATGCTGCTCATATCCCCCATAAAAAATGTTTCCTATTTAAATAATAAAAGATTTACTGCATGAACATCCTTCTCCCACACCCCTGGATTACACCTCCCCAGGGACAAAACACCGGCTGGGCTGGGTAAAACACCTGCCTTATTAACATCATTCATCAGGGAGCAACGTGGTGGAGCCTGACAGCGTGCAAAAGCACAGCTCCTCTTTGTAGCCAAAAGAGCCCCTGTGGAGCCAAGCAGCCCTCAGTTAGGAGGAACAGGTGCTTCTTCCCCCATATGCTGCTTTTCTACCTTAGGATAGCAGCAGTCAGGAGAGAGGTGTCCTCTCTGATGTCATCCTGGTGCCAGTAATGCCAGCTGAAAGCATCACCGGATCCGAGGAGGTTGGCCCATCCTCCTAGCCCAGGTGTGGATTGAGGATGCTCCTCAGCACCTTGCAGCTGCACTGCGCTGTTCCCCAGGCAGGGCAACAACCTTCCTTGGGATGTACACAAGTTGCTGTCTGGTATACCTTACCTCTGGTATACATGAAGCCTCATGAAATGCATGTGGTGTCTGCCTTAGGTGGTGTTTTGGGTCACCTGACATTTTATTCTGCTGCAGACATCCTTTGTTACAGAGGGAATGGATACAGTTAAGTACCCCAGTGATTAAGATGCCCAGATTGCCTATACAGCTCAAACCCGTGTTTCAGACTACCTGCAGAGCAAAGGTGGACACTTATATTTTCAAGGTGTGCTTTGTACCACTGTAGGCTATAAATGTATATTATTTATAAACGCTCATGAAAGCAAATATTATACTCTCGTGCATCCAAAGGAGCTAGGGTCATATGCAGAGCATTTACATTTTTGCTTTAACCCAGGTGTGAGCACAAAGAGGGACCTCCAAAACTACCAGGAGGACTGTAGAAAATCTATGTTTTTAGATGTTGGTATGAAATTCTATCTCTACTGAGACTTATTCACTACTGCTTTAAAAGACAAATTTTCTACTAAAAATGCATTTTAATGATAAAGTAGGATTTTTTTTTTTTCTCTCTCTTTTTTTTTTTTTTCCCATTGTATTGCTGATTATGTTATTTAGTCAACAAAATCCTCTGGAAATCTGTAACATGATTCAATAAAAATTGAGCTTTAATTGCAGGCTTATTTTGAAAACTTCCGGCAATGAAGCTCACCAGTACAGTTATAATCTTCCACCTCATTCCCTTTACTGTAAGCAGCTTTTGCTATTTTTGCACTGCAGTAGCATTTGCTGACATTTCCATGGGGATGTCATATATTAGGTAGCACTCCAGGCTTTGGTTAGCAACACATGATACATCTTGAAGCAGTTAAATTCCTCATACCATTTTGGAGTTATAATCCTGTTTCATTTAAAAACTGGACTTCTGGCTGGCAACTTGTCTGGTATAGTGGGTGGCAGGTCACTACAATTTGAAATGGCCAGGACAGGGTAGGAAACCATGAAAAATTGAGCAATTATAATGCAGGTCAAGGTTTATTATGGGGTGGCATGGTTTCAGTTTGGCACTGAAGCATGGCAACAAGGCTACTAGGCATTTTTGTTATCTTCCATTTGCAAGCAATATTTGTGGAGGGAGAAATGGGAAATGTAAGAAACCAAAACAACTAGCTTGACGAGCTAGCTGCTTACAAAGCAACACCCTCCCACCCCCCACCCGACACACACACATGCCCTCCGCTCCCTGTTTTAAGGAAATTATTGTTAACCTAAAGGTTGGAATAAAAGCCTCCATATGAAACTTTGAGAAGAGTGTGCTGTTTGCCAAACTGCAGAATTGTAGATCAAAGGTGCTTGAACTGATTTATACAATTTTTTGGAAAATAAAAAATACACATCTGGCTTGAGAACCAGTCTGCCAAGTTTTAACCTAATGAACTTTGAAATCAGCCTCCTACTAGCAATCCTCAAGACCCAGGTTTCTAGTAGAGGTGCTGGACAGTCATTTATGGCCAAAAGGCGCTTGTATAATGACAATGTTCTGTGCTAGCACCTAATTGACAGACTCCTGATGCAAGTGTTTTGTGCTAACGAAACTGTTTTTAATTTGTCCCCCATCATTTATATCAGCTGGCACATGAAGTCTGGATGTTAAATTTCTATCACATCAGAACAAGCTTATGTGTCCCTAAGTACAGCTGTAGAACACACATCAACAGCAATCTGTTTGCACAGCACAGCTCTTCGCTTATTGTCCCATTCCTTTTGCTTTATGATGCAGACCCCAAATTGGTTGAAAACTTAGAAGAAAGCTTTTACTGAAGCTGGTGTTTGTTGGAAACACCCTTTTATTCTGTGTTTTCCTGATTGCCAGATGGGAGGAACTCTGACAGTCTGCAAGAAATAAAAGAGCCTTGCTATGTTCAGCCCAGAGAGCTGAAGCACACAGAGCCAGACACTCATGAAGAAATAAATATTTCTTGCCATGACTGTATGACTGTAGGGCAAAGCGTATTAAATAAACCCCTTTTAAAAAACCCCTCATGATCCGAACATCCTCTTTTGACTAGATTTCATGATGAAATGTAGTGGCAGCCATGGTAAAAAGAGTTTAGAAAAAACTACTGACACTAGTTGAAGCTTGCAAATGTCCACTCAGAAAAGAAGGCATTTGTGTGCACAAAGCTCCTTTGCAACAAGGTAGGTGAAGATGTACATACCCAAACATCTAATTGATGAATGCTTCTCCTGTGTACCAGTAAAGCTTCTTTGGAAATGTTTTTTAATGAAAACCACTTATCTCAACTCTGGCAGACTTCAAGTGTGAAGTTACTTAAACCTCAGCAACATGTGTTTCAGACCCAAAGGAGTGATGGCACACACACAGAATTGCTATAATTAAGTTATTACTTTTATTGCTTCTTTGCCATTCTTAAGGCTTTAAATGTCTACCTCCTGGCACATTTGTTACTAAAACTCTCTATAGTCCTACATAACCATATTTCTGAATTTAAAGAAGTTAAAATTATCCCAGTTCAGTTTAGGCACCTAGTTTAAGACAAGATGGCAAGCACTGGAGACTCCTTTCATTGTATCTGCTAGATTTCCAGTGACTCTAAAAATCAGATCCTCTCAGCCAGATCCTCTAATGGATTTTAGCCCAGGTGCAGGTATCTGTTTCTGGAGACATGAATATAAATGAATTAAACCCATGTGACTCCCATTCCCTGCCACTGCTACAGAAACAGTGTGGTAAGAAGGATCACAAAGTGACTGGAAACAGTCCTTGTGTTGATGGGAAGGATCCACCTAGGTGGAGTCCTTGTGCTCTTTAACCTCTCTCAGTGCTTCAGCTCTGTAGTGATCAATTCCCTCAGGTGTTCCCACCTTACTCTCTGTTGATAGACCCTATGTCTTAGGATGCTCACAGGCAGAAGGGCTAGAAAATGAGATAATAATGCTCTCCTAGAAGCACTGTGCACTGAAATCATTGTGGTTTCCTTCTGTAGACCACCTAGAGTTTGTTCATAGCATTACACAATGCTGAGTTAGTGTGAGAGAGAAGTCAGGATGAAAACACTGTAAAGGAAGCTGAAGCATTGCACTTCGGCGTGTGTTTCATGCTTTATTATCACATCCTTTGCAGGCACTGTGTATTGAAATGTGTCACTGACCTCTGTGTGGACACTACAGCATACTCTGGCCAATGGTCTGCTGGCCAGTTCCTGTTCAGGTGATGCTTTTCATGTGACCTTTACATCCACAAAAACAGAAAACAGGTATCTAGGCAGCCAATGCATGTGGGTGGAAAAGCTGGAGGGAGGCATCTCTCATTGTCAGCAGAGATGTCTCTCTCTCTCTCTCTCTTTTTTTTTTTTTTTAAACACAAAAGAGGAAATGAAAACAAAAAGAGTATCAGGAAAAAGGGTCCAAAATATGTTACAGTTATACCATCCTGACCCTGGTAATGTATTTATGATAGCGATTTCCAGATTTTAATAGTTTTCAGCAGAACAAATTCAGTTAAAAAACTACTGTAACTTAAGCCAATGACACTCTTGTAAAAACTCCTTTTGTTAATCCATATTGTTTTTTAATGAAACATTGTTGTTCCAGTTTACATTTTGCATACCCCAGTGCTAAGATTAACGTTTTTAAATTTATGCTTTTGCCTTTAAATCAATTTCAAAGCCTGAAACACAGCTGAACAATCTGGGAAGAGGTCTGTGGGAACATATTTGCCAAATATCTGCATGGGGTGTAGATGCACAAGTCTTATTTACAGGTAATGTGCTTTCTCTTCTCTGCAGAGAACTATGCCTGGTAAATTACGTTCATTTTTTTTTGAGGGAAAACAACTGAGTTTCATGATCACTTAAAGTGGCAATGATGCAACAGCTGGCTATAGTCAGAATAACTCAAATTCTTTGCTTCTCTCTTCAGATATTTATATTAAAAATACAATCCTTTACCTCCTTTTATCAAAGTTTTGAAGTTGGTTGGCCACTAAGTTGCCAAATACATGTGAAAATGAAAGAAGAAAAAAAAAAAAAGGAGTCCTAAAAAGAGAAAGAAAGCAATTCTGCTGCAGGCATGCCCAGCTTAGCATAACTAACATATTAGTGTCATAGAGCAGTATTTCCTCCTATATATACTGGCACTTACTGTGATGAACAGTAATCTCTGTGCTTTGAGTATTGCTAGCTGTAAGATATTATTAGATAAGACAGGGAGTGCTCATGTCAGGTATAAAACCTTCCTTGTTCCATACAGATCTACAAGACCAGCTCCTTTCAACTTCGGTCACTCAATAGATTTTATGTTTAACTTTTAGATATAGATAAAAATTGCAATATGTATATATTGCATTAACATATAAATAAATATTGCAATAGGTATCACAGAAATCTGAAAGGCAGTATCCTGATGCACACTGCAGTACATATCCTACAGTGTCAATTGAGGCTGAGCCCCCAAAGTGCTCCCAGATGTACCAAAAACATGTGGAAATTTCTCAGAGAATTTATGGTTCACCAACAGACAAAAGAGGCAGATACTCTGTAGGTGCGGACTAGGGGGAGATGTAGTAACAATAATCTGGAAATCTACCTCCACAATTTCTCTAAGCATTATAAGAGAGAATGACAGCAAGAAGAGGGCTGGTGAGATTGGTCATCATTTTCAGAAACAGTTATGAACAGCTGTAGCAAGCAGCAGTAACATATTCTTCAAGGGAAAACTGTTCCCGTCTTTCAACAAATACTGTTTCTGAAGTCACTGAAATCAAGCATCTGCAACAACTGTGGCCATCATTTTCCAGCTAGTGCTGAACCCGTTCATGTCCACAGGGCACTGATCTGCTTAAAATCATCTCCATTTAATCTTCTACTCAAACTGACTCCTCAAAATGGAGACTACCAGCATAGTCAAGACGGGTATTGAGTAATCTCTCACTCTTTCAGTCCTCGTCTTCTCCAGCCTTCTCTCCCAACTGGGTCATTCTCATCCCTTGCTATGTTGTGTCTGATTCAGACTGGAAGCCATCCATGCTCCAGACCTGCCCCTTTTTAATTATCTATAAAGCAACATGCACACCTCTGGCTTTTTTAACAACAACAATTAGATTGCTGGATAAACTGACCATCTGGAATTTTAAAGAGTAACAAGAGATTTAGGGCTGGAATTATACAATTTGCTTTTTGGCAGCCCCCTGCCTGAGCTGCTGCTGATAGCAACCTTAAAATTTACAGTGACACTGTCTCACAGCAGAAGGCACTTATTGATGCTTTCCAGAGCTTTAGGTGGACCTGTGCCAGCCTGCCCTGGAGACACACACTTCCCTTGGTGAATATCCTGAGGCTCAGGGCTTTCTTGCCCCAGGGCTGGCTATGGAGTCATTGCCCATCCCTTGCTTGCAAGGAATCCCTCAGCCTCCTGGTATGAAGAGGTAGGAAATATTCTCCCAGGCAGCTGCAGCATTTTGGAAGCCCATCTCATATGAGTTGCATGTATGAGTGGTGGCTGGGGATGCAGAGTGGATGGGGATAAAGAGCATGTCTCAGCCCTCTCCTCTTTGACCTGCAGAGCATGTTGCCATTTCTTCATGTTTCAAATGTTCATGAAAGAGATGTTTGAATGGAAATGTTCACTACAATGCACATGGCACTGAAAATACCTGCTTTAGGAAATTCCACCCTGTGTCTATAAATGAGCATCTCCCAAGATGAATTCCCATAAATATCTGGAAAATGTCACCATCAACTTAGAGTTAAGTCAAGATGTGAACCTTGGCTGACCTGCTTGTGTAGTTCCCTGTAATCCCTCACTTCCTCACAAAGCTGGGTGAATGGTCTGAGAAACCCATGGATCTCTCGGTAAATCATAAACCCACTGGGTTGTGAGTTGGGGGATTTGAGTAACAGATTTCAGGAAGTAGTGAGCAATAATGATGCTCTGGGATGTTTCATCATTTTCCATCCACAGAAGAGCTTATACATGTTGTCTGTGACTTCCCCTGTGGATTTGAATTTCCTCCTTGGAAGGAAGTGAACTAACTCGCTGTTTAATTCCTGAGTGATATTAATTAAAATTGTATTTTAAATAATAGTGTTAGTGATGTGAGAATTGCTATATCTACAGTAAAGAAATAAGTTGTCCATACAAATAAAAGTCAGATATGTTTAAGAGATAATCCAGTGGATACATATTTTCTGCAAATATGGTTATACTCTTTCACTCTGTCACCTGGCACATCTTTTCCTATACTTGAAAGCTGCAAATGGCTGGCCACATTTAAAGGATATGGGATGTCCCGAAAGATATGCAAGGCTGGATGTGCTGTGACACCCTATGTACATTATTGCCTGAAATGTCTGCACAGATTTAGTCTGCGGTTATCTGCTGCTTGCACCCCAGACCCCCAGGTACTCCAGTTGTTAAGGAACAAAGACAAACACAGAGGAACACAGAACATCTCTGAAGGTTTGTTAACACACTGAGGCATTTTTCAGGCACATATTTAACCAAAACCCAGGCAAAGAGACTGTGAGAGAGTATCCTTTGAAATCATATCTAGACTGCCTTGAAGGAAGAGAAGGACAGTGCAGAGTCTGAGCTAGCTTTAAATTAACAGGCTCAGAGCTGATAATAGCCTTGTCACGGCAGCTCAGAGCTCCATGCTGGCTAATCTACCCTGCTGTAGTGCAATCAAGATGCACAACAATCATCTGAAATACATGTAGTATTTACCTTCCAAAAGGCTCTCTGAGCTATTCCCATCTGGTTCAGCATCACTCTGGCCAATGGATGCTTTCCTACCACCTTCCTTTGAGCAGTATAAGGGAGCACTGGGGAAGGACTTGGGACTTGTCCCTTCAGTGCTCACAGCTAATTAGAAAGGGTCTGCTGCAGCTTTTCATCCCTGTACTAAGTCAGGGTTATTTCTGAGGAACAGTAACTGAGTAGTCCTGCCAAAATCACACATCTGCAGTGTGAGAATTGTCTGGGGCCTCCTCTACAGATCAGGAGAGAGTAACACATACAATAAATGATGTGGAGAATAACAGATAGATGACAACTGACCGCAGAAACATAAAGGGATGTGCTAAAGGAATATCTATCATGCTTCTCATTTAATGAGGTTATAACAAGAAGCAATGGATTTAAGATGCAGCTGGGAAAATCTGTCATTATTATGGGCCAGCATTTACAAAGCTTGATGTCTGATGTTAAGCTCCTAAATCTACTTTCAGGTATTTAAAGAAAAATTGTTCAGGTTTTCAGAGGTGATGAAAAGTTGCCTTTCCAGTCCCCCTTTTTTATTATACCGAGCACAATTCATCCTAATAAGAAAACTTTCAAAATCATCAAAACCTTCTGTCCTAAAGACAATTCTCTCCCTTACACTGATAACAAGTTTTTCTGCCAACATTGTCTCATTGAAGTAACTTGAGTCCTTTTTAAACACCTGGACCAATTTCTTTTTTAATTGGACAGATTCTCCTGGCTTCCGTGGCACCCTCTGACACAGGACTACAATCATTTGGTGACACAACACCCTCTGCTCTACCATGAAATTGCACTTTGAAACTCAGTGAAGTTGAGGGCTGTAAAACTCCCCCATTTATAAAGGTGCATCTCATAACAATGTGTGTACAGTCAGCATGTGCTGCCAGATCTTTAGGAACACTAAGCAAAAGCACAGGAAAGTTGTATTTTGCTGGGAGGTGAGTAAGATCCATAGATGTATAAATTAAAAAGACATTCTGAGGTTAAAAAACATGCAAACATTCACCCAGTGTTTTTGCCTGATGTAAACACTGCTGGGCGGCCTTGGCTCCAGATCATACTGAGCAGGATGACCTGTAAAAAAAAGAGCAGCTTTTTTTGTCAAAAGGTAGATGACTCACTACCTTGGACCTCCAGAGGCCACACTTCTCAGCTGAAAAGCCCCTCTTGTCTTGCCTGAATCTGTATTTTAACACAGAAGAAGAAGTTAATACCAGTATGTATTTAAAATGGTGAGATTTATTTGTAATATGCAGTATGAATAGGGAGAGTTATCTGCAGAATTTGTAAATGAGAGAGCACAGGTTTGATTTGCTTCTTGGAAAGTCTTATCCCCAGTACTGCAAATTGCTCTGCTGCCCTTGTTGCTTCTGCTAACCCTGAGAAAGGCATCCACTGCTGCTTTATTGCCTGTGGGTTCTAGCCCTGCAGGCCAAGCACTTCCACTCTTGCATGCTTTTTACTTGAGAGCCTTGGGAGGTGTTTACCTTCATCCCATACATCCCCTGCCAACAAGATTTCAGCAGACAAAGTGGAAAACAAAAACTCTGGAGAGGCTCTCTCTTACAAGGGTTTATACAGTGCCTCTGATTTGTTTTTTGAGCTCCTCTGGAAATGCCTGAGGAGTTGTTCCACTCCTACTCTAGCCAGCCTCTAGCTTTTTATGCACCCCCATCTCTGCTCTCCCTTTTGGACAAAAGCAAATCATGTACCCAATGCTCTGTGTGTGGCAGAAATGCTGGATTTGGGGAGTTTGTGATATTGGGGTTAAATTCCTTGTTCTGCTCCTTGTGTGACTCTGGGCCAGATATCCACAGTCTGAAGGTTTTTATGAGCTTGAAGATACACATCTCTGCTGAGAAAAATGCCTGGCTAGGGATTTCTGGATAATCTCACCAGGAAACTATCAGCCACTTTGGGGGCTGAAATGCCTTTTTAAATGCCATTCTTTAAGTCTGTGTGCTTCAGTTGCTTTTACGAGGACAATTGCAACAATGGTTGTAAAACCCTCAGACACTCCATAATGAGTGCCACATAAAGGGAAGCAGTCTAGCTTTGTTCCCTTACGTGTGTAAGAAAGAGAGGAAGTATTTCTTGCTATATTTTGGACATGTTGAGTGTCCTTGCTGTTAAAGAGCCGATTTGTATGAAGGGCTGGCAGGTTATAACAAACAGAGCAGAGGTGAGGGCCCAGACTGCGAACCTGAGGCTTTACAGCACTGCTGCAAACCTCATTTCCAAAGAGATGAACAGTACAAGGTGCATTGTCAGCACCCGTCTGACCATACATCATCTCTTCCAGAGGCAGGCACAGTGGCCAGGTGCACCTGTACAGGGAGCTTGCTGTCTCGCCTGCCTGGAATTGCTCCATAAATATTTACTCATTATATAAACTGACAAATAAATAAAAAGCAAGGAGTGCATCATCTTCATCCCTCTGTCCTCACAGAGTGTTGCAACCTGCCTCTGCCAGCAGAGGCCAATACTGATGATTAAAGCAATGAGCTCAAGCACTGCATACCCATCCATGAGAAATCTGGTCCCATGGCCGGATGTCTTCAGTCATTCGTAACTTGTAGGCAATGCACTTTGCCATCCTGATGTTTAGCGCCTACTAAATAAGTACAAGGAAAGCCTTTGCGATAACTGTGAAGTGCTCCAAAACAAATGTTAAAGCAATTCTGCTTGTAGACCTAAACCATATTTTATTGCTTATAATTACATTTTTATTAAAGGAATGAGTACCTGGTTTTAGTATCCTGTTCAGTCTAGCCTTTCATTTTACCAGCCTCATTAATGGATTTTAATGAGTGCTATAAAAAGAGAAAATTCTATTTATAGAGATTAATATAGACACAGAAAATAAGTTAGGAAAAAATATACCTACTTTGGCCTTAAAGTAAGAAAATGTACTACCTTAAGCAACATACACATATTTACTACAAGCAAAAGAAGGACAAGCAAATATTTATTGCTTCTATCAGCACTAATGCAGAGTCCCTTTGGTTATTTCTTTAATCCAAACAGCTTCCTGGTAGATCCAAGATGTGAGGCCTTTCTGTAATGACTTGGCAAGAGAAAGGGTCCAGAACTTCTCTGCAAACACAATTAAGTTGTCAAAGACAAGTCCCGTATTTGAATTAAAACTATAAATCTTTCATCTGCACCTACTCTACATCAAATAGCAGGAAAAGAGGCCCTCCCATCTAACAGTCTTAATTACCAGAGCTCTGCAGCCTTTAAGCATGACAGAGCCAATGATAGCTGACCTTGTGCTCCAGCCCCTGAGTGGGATCAGTGTGATAAATGAGAATCCCTGTCTGAAATATCACAGCAAAAGGAGCAGCCCAAGATGGCAAATTAAGTGCCTAACACGCTGTTGAAGCTACATAAATATATAATATTGCCCTTTGCTTTGATCCGCTTGTCCAGCAATAAGCAGTATGTTGAAGGCTTCAGTATAAACAAGTCAAGCTTTGCCTAAGAAAAAACAGCCCTTGCCACCTCCTTTCCCACACAGCTTCATGGAGGGGCAGTGGCTCTTCCCCTCTCCAGTGTCACTGCTGGCTCTGTTGTGTGGAGTAGCAAGGACCTTGGGTTTGATAGGCTATGTGTCCCCACAGCCCAGAGTAGGCAAGATAACAGTGGATCTCCAGAGAGGAGTTATGAGGCTTTGTTTCCTTTTCATTGTATGCAGGTATTGGGTGAGTCATATGCTGGATGCTTTGTTGCGTTAGAGCAGCAGTTCCCACACTGTGTGCTGTGGGTGGCGAGTGGTCCTCAGGGTCTGGGTGAGGTTTTCTCTTCAATTCTGAATGTTTCCATCTCAGACTTGTGAAGGAAGGTCACGGTGGTCCACGAGAAATGCTTACAGTAGTTTGTTGGCCCGAAACTTGGTGAATTCATGTCTCAAGGCAAGGCCACATTTCCTGGCATCATCTCTGAAAAAACAGTGTTTCTGATGTGCTGATGTAACCTCTTTGTCCTTCTGAGACATTCCTGAAACTTGCTCTCTAATCACTGTATTGACTGCTACTGAACATTTCCTTCCTGACCTTACTTTTATTTTCTCTTCATTTATTAAGCCTCCACAAATTATTTGCTCCAATAATACGTCATGTTGGCTCTGTTATTAACAGAACAAAATATTACATTCAAAAAACTCCACAATAAATACCCTTTTGTCTTTCTTTCTTTCTTTCTTTCTTTCTTTCTTTCTTTCTTTCTTTCTTTCTTTCTTTCTTTCTTTCTTTCTTTCTTTCTTTCTTTCTTTCTTTCTTTCTTTCTTTCTTTCTTTCTCTCCTTCCTTCCTTCCTTCCTTCCTTCCTTCCTTCCTTCCTTCCTTCCTTCCTTCCTTCCTTCCTTCCTTCCTTCCTTCCTTCCTTCCTTCCTTCCTTCCTTCCTTCCTTCCTTCCTTCCTTCTTTCCATCTTTTTCCTGCAAAACCACTTCACAGGAAGGGTATCACAGATTTGCAGGTTTGCAATATTGTTGTGAAAAATCTGGTTGTGAAAAAGTTCTGCAGCAAATGTTGCATTCTACTACTGACTTCAAACAATACTTTCCTGAGCAAGATCCACATTTTCCAATTTTGTGAACACTACGTTTCTTAGCACATAATATATCCATGCATGTAAGTCAGCTATGCTTGATATTACAATCTTACTGTATTAGGTTTGTATGAAAAATAGAATACAGTGTTTTGTATTATACAAAAATATGTATCTATACATATATACACATGTATATACAGTCATATATATACTTATTTTTCTATATTTATATTTATTCATTTAACAAAGAAAAAAATTGGTCTGATGCATGGTAGTGACTATACTTGCACAAAAGTAAAGTGAAACTCCTAACACTACCAAATTAAAGCAACAAAGAAAATAAAGAATTTTAACCCAGGAGGAAAATGATTCAGTCTGCATGGCTGCCAAACCACACCCACAAGCACTATCCTTATGTCGAAAGGGAACTATTCAGCATAAGAATGGGGGTGGGTTGGGGGGCTGGGGGCTGAGTGATGGCAAAGTCTGTGTTCTCAGATCTGTGTCCATCACATACATGTATTTCTCAGGAGGTGCCTGTTCACCTGCTATGTGTTTAGGCAGTGGTGAGTGAGGGCCCATTGGTTACTCTAGAGCTGTCCTAGAGGGAGGCATCTCCTGATGGATGCTACATCTCCACAGCCAGAGGTTAAAAGTGCAATAGAGACTGTGAGATTCAAAGAATATAGCCAGAACTACTTGCTTTGAGGAAAAATGATGTGACTGTGTTTTAGGGCTATAGAGAGACCAATCTTTCCCCTCCAGTGTAATTAGCGGAGATGCTTCATTAGCTTGACAAGCAGAAGGGTGTGGTGGGAATGAAAAACCCCTGAACACAGCCTTCCTGAATGCCTGGGAGGCCTGCCACTGACTTTATCAGAGACTGAATTTCACCCTGTGAGCTTGTATTCTCTTGATACAGAACATGAATAATAAGGATGGGAATGGAGTCTGCTTAGCAGCATATTGCCAAAAAGGGACACAATCCTATTATAAGCAATCCACTTCTGGCAGGAGAATAATAACTATGGAATTTAAAACAGGAAGTTGTTATTAACTGCACATTTCAGAGCAATATTACACTAAATACAATTAAAAAAAAAAAAAAAAAAAAGTACAGAATAAGTGCCCCAGATCCTTGGGCCTACAAATGAGTAGAGACCCAATTTACTCTAATCCCCCAATGGAGTAATATAAGTTTGCATTAACTCAAGTGATTGCTGTGTGACCTACCCATGCAACATTCTCAGGACATAAAGTTTTCCCTGCTAAGCACAGTCTCGCTTTCCTCTGTACTGTGAAGGATATTTTATATAGGCTTTCTATAGGGTTCCCTCAATGTTTAAGACTCAAGGGGCAAAACAGGTGAAGAAGTGTAACTAGTAGCAAAGTCCATAGAGAGGGTGAAAATGTCTCTGAAGATGTATAAACAAGCCTCTAACATGCCTCAAAGTCTGTGTATATGCACATTCTCGTCTATGCTTCTTGTCCACACTGCCCCTGCATGCTGGTTAGCAGAGTCTACCTGTTGTGCATGGACACAATCAACAATTTATATATGCAGATGATACTGCTTGTGTACACAAACAGTTGTAAAGAGAAGCTGAGCTGCCTGGGGACCACATTCCCATGTATGCAGTTATGAAGAGGGTTGAGATATCACAGTTACCCTCAGCAGAGCTTTCATGCGATGTCTTTACCCAGAACTAATTTGATGACAGGTGCATTATGTATATTTCTGAGGTTATGAATATGCATGTGTCTGACTTTACAACTAGTTGGAGCTACCCTCAACACAAATCATTTCACATTATGTGTTTCATGAGGATGAAAAGTGTTCTCCAACATAAAGGAAACATCTCTCCCAACTGTAGCTCTGAGCTATTTAATGTATTTTGCACAGCATACGGAAGTTTTTCACACATATTGCTTGTAAACTGCCATTCTCCCTTTCTGTTTGTCTTAGGGAAAAATACTGATATAGTTGTAATTATTAGAGTTCATAATTGCTCCATAGGATATGAAAAATGGTAGTGGTAAGTCTGGGCACTGAAAAGTTACAGAGAGAATGTGAAATAAGAAAACCCGAGAAGACTGCAGAAAGGGGATGGCACTCATAAAAGTGCAGGCTTTGCTGCAGTTTGACTGCAGTCTGTGGTCCTCTTTAGTTTCCATGTGAAAGAATATTATTAAGAAAGAAACCGGAGAAGGGCTAATTTGTCTGTTATTTCAACCCTCCCCTATGCAAGCCTGCACATGTTAAGCATTTGAACAGGGGCCAGGACTTGAATCCAGACACTCCTCCCTGGGCAGTACAAGACAAGGTGGAGGCCGCGCTGGTGGGGTGCTGGACTTTGGTTTCCCCCTTCTTCTCCACTCCCCAGGGCAGCTGGCCAGGTGTTGGGCATCATCCTGACCTCCAGTCTCAGCAGCTGGCATGGTGCAAGTAACAGGCTTGTGATAATCCAGCCAGCATGAGCTGAAACATTGAGGGATTGCTGATCGACTTGTTTGGTGGGTGTGAGGTGCCAGTAACTTCCAGCTGCCGAGGGGAGCAGCAGAAATGGGATCTGGGCTCAGGGTGTAGAAAGAAAATGTGCTGCCACACATGGGATGGACAGCCCCGAGGAATTTAAAGTGCTGCACTAGAATACTGAAAGAAAATTTTGATAAAATACGGTGTTAGAAAGCCAGTGTAGCAAGGCTATAGTTCAGGCAGCCTAGAAGTCCTTCAAAAGGCAAGAAGAGGATACCTTAGCTTGCGTGAATAGCTGGCATGCAGCACAGAGACCTGCCACTGCCAGTTGTGGTGGATGGAACAAGAAGAAGTTCTGGCCTGTGCTAAAGCATCCTATTTTCTCAGGGTAAAATGAATGGAATAAAGGTGTAAACATTGATGACTTACACAAACATCCAAGAAAAACCTTTGGAAGCAGGGAGCACGAGAAAGAAGGGTTAAATAAAAGCAGATCTTACTTATCTTTTTCTTCAAACTGTCTGTGCCTGAAATTGGAAACCCAGGCACACCATCACAAGGATATTACTGTGATGTTTCCATTTGGAACAGAAGGTAGGAACCTTATAGAAGTAGGATTGTGTGCACACAATTTCCAGCTTATTCTGTAGGCTCAGGAGATACTTAAAATTTGGCTGCACATCAGAAAAACAGTCAAGCTGTACAAGAAAACCTTTTAAGTTTCACTCAGCACTGTATGCTGTTGCATTCAGTGCCCTGGGAAGAGGTTTTATTAGAGCTACATACTTAGTAGAGCAAAGTTTATGTCACTTCTTGTCTTTCACTCTGATCATTGTGGAAAAGGCCCCGGGGACATACTCCTCTCCTTGCTCCTCAAAGTTGCAGATGTCTGACAGAGTCTGAGTGGGAAATTTTGAATTCAGCAATGAATTGAATCCTAGTCTTTCTTGGGCTTCTACTTGATTCCTGATGGAGATCACGTGTCTGAAAGGGTATTGTCTGTAAATTAGAAAAGGCACTAATGAGCCAAATGCAGCACTGGGTAAGGCTCAGAGTAACTCTTTATCACTCCAACTTCCACAGCTGCACCAAGCAACTACAGAAAGCACTCTGGCCAACAGAAAACTTAGCGAGTGAAGGGAAAATGACAAGTTACCTGGCTCTGTGCTCAAAAAGATGAGTTACACCAGCAGCCTGGTTTGGCCTCTGTTCTTAGTGAGACCCATCTGTTCTGAGGAAGCTGAGAACATTTCAAGTAAAAGCATTTGTAATCTCAAAAACTCCTTTACACTTTTAGGGCAAAATGTCAGATTTTACTGTAACAGATCTCTGTCCCCAGGGTCAGAATTTGAGCCTACCTAAAGGACGCTAGTCATCTCATACCAAATGCCCATAACTCAACAATTTTTACCCTAAACAATTGATTAGATGCAATTGAATCCAGGTGAAGTGGGCAGGTCACCTGTGATTTTCCTTTTCCATTACTTTTTGCTTATTCTAGAAACTAAAAAATCATTTGGTACTGAAAAAACCCTCAGAGACAGCTGGTAGTTAGATCTGGAAATGGATGATAAAAATATCTGTATTTCTGCTGGCTGTGCTTGAAAGCTATTCAAAAGTTTATTTGTTTGCATTCTAGTGTTATGTTAATCTAATTTACAATGTTATGTTTTTAACAACAATTGAGTCTTGGATGCCACCTAAGTGATTAGATGCTATCTAATCAGAGCACAGTAGCAACAGCTATGTCAGTTTGCCAAGCAGCCTTTTTTGGTCTGCAAGAGTACATTCAGCACATTGTTGCTCCAAGGTTTTCTATCAAGACACAAAGAATAACATTTCTTTGCTTTCTTCCCTGGGCAAAACAGATATAAATCAATACAGGAACGTTGCAAAAGCTGAAAAGAATATAGCTTATAAAAAGTAAAGGATGATAACATTGGAAATAATCAATCCCATCCGCTGGGCATTCCCACTGTCATGGTTCTGCTCGAGTGGGCAGCCGAGCTCCACCACAGCCGCTCTCTCACTCCCCCTCCTCAAAGAGGAACGGGGAAAAAATACGATGAAAAGAGCTCAAAGGTTGAGATAAGGACAAGAAGATCACGCAGTAATTATTGTAACGGGCAAAACAGACTCGGCATAGGGAGATAGTAAGATTTATTGCTTATTACTAACAAGCTAGAGAACTGAGAAACAAAGGAAAGAAACCAAAAGCACCTTCCCCCCCCATCCACCCTCTTCCACCTCTCCCCCTGAGCGGCGCAGAGGAATGGGGCAATGAGGGTTATGGTCAGTCTACAGTGCTTCTTCTCTGCCGCTCCTTCTCAGTCACTCTTGTCCCCTGTGCTGTGGGGTCCCTTCCACGGGATGCAGTCCTTGATGAACTGATCCGGCATGGGCTTCCCACAGGCAGCAGCTCTTCCAGAACTGCTCCAGATATGGGTCCGTACCATGGGGTCCATCCCTCAGGAGAAAACTGCTCCAACCTGGCTCCCCTACGGGCAGCAGCTCCTGCCAGATCACCTGCTCCTGCGTGGTCTCCTCTCCGTGGGCTACAGGTCCGGCCCGGAATCTGCTCCGGCAGGGGTCTTCCACAGGCGGCAGCCTCCGTCGGTGCAGGGCCACCTGCTCCACCGTGGTCTCCTCCACGGGCTGCAGCGTGGAACCCTGCTCCACCGTGGTACTCCATGGGCTGCAGGGGGACATCCTGCTTCACCATGGTCCTCACCACAGGCCGCAGGGGACTTCTGCTCCGGCGCCTGGAGCACCTCTTCCCCTCCTTCTTCACTGACCTTGGCGCCTGCAAGGCTGTTCCTCACTCCTCTCACTCTCCCAGCTGCTGTGTATCGCAGCATTTTTTTCCCTGTCTTAAATATGCTCTCACAGAGGCGCAAAACAACATCGCTTATTGGCTCACCTCTGGTCAGCAGTGGGGCCCTTCCCAAACATGGGGCAGCTTCTAGATCCTTCTCACAGAAACCACCCCTATGGCCCCCTGCTACCAAAACCTTGCCACATAACCCCACTACACCCACCAAGGACTCAGAATGGCTTCTGCTGGTCTCACTAGAGCTGGGTCCCATCTGATGCTGCTGAGGGATACAGTAGTGGAGCTCTACAGCAGCTAGGCTTTACTATGGGAAACAGACTTTAACACTATCAGGAAACAGAGAAGCTACAGTAAAACAAAATGCTTCTGGTAAAAACACAAAGTGTAGGCCCATGAGTCATTGCAGGGCAAATTAGAAGGTGAATTTACAGTATATCTGCTGACCCTCTATAATTATTTGTCTATTAGCTCTTAATCCTCAAATGTGAGGGAAGCATACTTCTTTTCCACTGAAAGATAAGCAACCTGCAATTATCTGCCTTCCACCATGGAAAGCCACCACACTGGCATTTCCTGGATGGTGTTCTAGTGCTCTCTTCATGCACACGCTTCTTAGCCCTATGACCTCCACATGTATCGGTACCCGATACATGAGGAGGGTATGGGTAGATTTAATCGGTATGGGTAGATTTAACCCATAGCCTTGTGCTGAGCTTTCAAGATATTCCAGTATTGTGTAGAGTAAAATTACAGTTTCTAGTCTGTTCTGTCCCCTCATGTAATTCTGAATCATTTAATTTTGTAACTGGGCACTAATGGAGTGAGGCAATCCTGGGGATACTCATTAAAGGAGGCACTTTATAAACAGTATTCTACTAGGCACCACAAGGTACTGACCATTTGTCATGCCTTAGCAGGCAAATTCATGTCAAATTCCCAGAGGACAGAAGCTAGAGCCCCTTGAGCAAGCAGAGAAACCTTCTTTCTCAACATGTCAAGGGCTTCCATGGTCTGGGTGAGGGGATTAGGGGAGAGCTGTGCTTTCTGCAGACCATCTCAGGCTTCATTCCCTAACTTCCAGCCAAGTATTACTGACTGGTGGAGTAGTAGGATGAGAATAAAGAGCTCTCTCTGCTCCTGACACAAGCCAACCTACTGCTTCTGTGAACATGTCTCCAGCCTGTGTTCCCCAGCTGCTCTCTCACCTGTCTTATTTTTCCTCTGGCTGCCAAAGAGAAGTGAAATAAGTTTTAAGAACAAGTATTTACTGTGGTAAAAGATTATATATATATATATATAAATCATGTTTACAAATATATAAACAATAGTAGGAGGGCCAAGGAGAATCTTCATCCTTTACTGGACACAGTTGGGAACACGACTGCTGAGGATAAGAAGGCTGAGCTTCTCATTGCCTTCTTTACATCTGTTTGTAACAGTGAGACCAGTTATCCTCAGGGTACCCAGTCCCCAGACCTTGAAGTCTAGAACAGGAAGCAGAATAAACCCCCCACAATTCAGGTGGAAACAGTTAGAGACCTGCTGCTTCACCTGGATTGTCACAAGTCCATTGGGCCAGATGGGATCTGAGGGTGCTGAGGGAGTTGATGTGACTGCTGAGCTGCTTTCCAACATCTATCAGTGGTTATGGTCAACCAGAGAGATTTCTGATGACTGGAGATTTGGTAATGTGACACCCATCTATAAAAAAGGCCATAAGGCAGACCCAGGGAACTACAGGCCTGTCAGCCTGACCTCAGTGCCAGGAAAGGTGATGGAACAGGTCATGAGTGCAATCACACAACATGTGCAAGACAACCAGGGGAGTCAGGCCCAGACACCATGGGTTCATGAAAGGCATGTCTTACCTGACCAACCTCATCTCCTTCTATGACCAGGTGACTTGCCTGGTGGGTAAGGAATAGCCTGCTGATGTAGTCTACCTAGACTTCAGCAAAGTCTTTGACATGATCTCCCACAGTCTTCTCCTGGAGAAGCTGCAGCCCATGACTTGGACAGGCACACTCTTTGCTGTGTTAAAACTGGCTGGACAGCTGGTCCCAGAGAGTGGTGGTGAATGGAGTTAAATCCAGCTGGAGACTGACTGATCACCAGTGGACATCAAGGTCCTGGAGTGTGTCCAGAGAAGGGCTATGAAGCTGGTGAAGGGCCACAAGTCCTGTGAGGAGTGGCTGAGGGAACTGGGGTTGTTTAGTCTGGAGAAGAGGAGGCTCAGGGGAGACCTTATTGCTCTCTAAAACTACCTGAAAGGAAGGTGTAGGGAGCTGGGGGTCGGCCTCTTCTCACAGGTAACTAGTGATAGGACTAGAGGGAATGGCATCAAGTTGCACCAGGGGGGGTTTAGGTTGGAAATTAGGAGACACCTCTTCTTAGAGAGAGTGGTTAGGCATACGAATGGGAGGTGGTGGAGTCACTATTCCTGGTGGCCGTAGTGGGTTTATGAGGCAAGGTTTTGGTCGTGGGGGGCTGCAGGGGTGGCTTCTGTGAGAGGAAACCAGATGTTGTCCTGTGTTAGATAGGACCAGTTTCAGCTATCTCCAAAGGAACCCACCACTGCTCAGAGCCAAGCCAAGAAGTGATGTTGTTTGTGCCTCTGTGAGAGCATATTTTAGAAAACAAAACAAAACAAAATAAAAACTGCTGCACAACAGCAGCTTGGAGAGTGAGGAGGTGAAGAGTGAGTGAAGCAAGAGGGCAGGAGGTGCTTCAGGCAGGCAGCAGCAGTTCCCCTGTGGCCTGTGTAAGGAGAGGCCCTTGGTGGAGCAGGCTGTCCCCCTGAAGCCCATGGGTCCCACATGGAGCAGATCTCCATGCTGCAGCCCCCCCATGGGTGGAGGAGCCCCCGGTGGAGCAGGTGGATGTGGCCTGGAGGAGGCTGCGGCCCATGGAGAGCCCCCGCAGGAGCAGGCCCCGGGCCAGAGCTGCAGCCCATGGAGAGGAGCCCACGCAGGAGCAGGGGGTCTGGGGGGAGCTGCCGCCCACCCGTGGGGGACCCGTGCTGGAGCAGTTTGCTCCTGGGGCATGGATGGACCCCGTGGTACGGAGCCGTGTGGGAGCAATGCTTGAAGAGCTGCTGCCTGTGGGCAGCCCCCACAGGACCAGTTTGGGAAGGGAGGGACCCCACGGGGAGCAGGGGCAGAGAGTGATTGTGAAGGAGTGGTGTAGACGAAGTGCTGAAGACTGCAGACCCATTTACTCATTCCCCTGTGCCACTTGGGGAGGGAGGAGGAGGGTGGATGGGGGAAGGTGTTTCTTTCCCGTGTTTCTCACTTCTTTAGCTTGTTAGGAATAGGTGATACATTTTACTAATCTCCCCATGCTGAGTCTGCTTTGCCTGTGACAGTACTTTTTGAGTGATCTCTCTGTCTTTATCTCAACCTTTGCACCCCTTGCATTGTATTTTCCTTCCCTTTCCCTTTGGGGAGGGGGAGTGAGGGAGTGATTGTGGTGGAGCTCGGCTGCCTACCTGAGTAAACACCCCAGGGGTGTTTAAGGAAATGTTGGGCATGGTGCTTAGGGACTTGGTTTAGTGGGTAATATTGGCGGTACAGGGACAGTGGGACCAGATGATCTTGGAGGTCTTTTCCAACAGTAATGAGTCTATGATTCTATGATTATATTTCCCTGTGAGGGAAGGATGTGTATTGAAAGAAGAAAGAAAAACAAAAAACAAAACAAAAAACCTCTTCCTCCTTTGTTGAACAATGGCTAAACTCATAGCTTGTCTGCAGGTAAAGACAATCCCAAAGGAGGGTTTTGCTTTTTCATTTGGAGCTAAGTATAGCTTAGCTTAAACCAAAATGACATAATCCAAACAAGAAAAGCTTGATTTCCACTAAGTATCTAGTCTCAGCAACTTGTTTGTAGCATGCTATCAAATACAGGACAGAGTGTGGGCATATTACAACAACACAGGACAATTCTGTGAAATCTAAAGATTGATAGTGAAGGACTTTTACCCAGAAATTTCTCACATGCTGAGACTTCCTCTTTGATGTATCATATGCCTTACAAAAACCCAGCATTTCCCAAAAATAACATTCAGTCATGAGACAGAAAATTTGCTCTTTTAAAACAAAAATGCAGATTAGAGTGACCAAGCAGCTTGCTAGAAGACAGAACATTGCTCTTACACAAGCAATTTTTTCCTCAATGAATTGTGAGTGAAATCAAGAGATCTTTACCTGGATTATGCACAGGTGCCTCCTGAAAACTCATCTCAGGATTAACTTGATTACTTGCACTTTTAACACTGTGAAATCCCAAAGAAAATTAATACAAACTTTCTAAAATGCAGCCACTTTTCTTTTCAGAGAGTGACAGATCTGTATTCCTACAAAGAACTTGCTTTTCTGATTGCATAAGAAATTAAAGTTTAACAGTTCTGGAGTGTATGATGGCTGAATTGCATACTGTCAGCCTGAACTTAAATTCTGCAGTAGGTGCATAAATTTCTCTGAAGCATCACACTAGCCAGAACGTCTTCACACCCTGGCTTCTTCATCTAGCCACCTCAACTGAGATAAATAACAGAATATCTAAATTGACTCTCTTAGTTTCCCTTTTTCTTCTGAACAAAAACCTCTTCTTATCTGACAATGTTTTACTGCTGACAATGCACTTTTGGAGAATTGTTTTCTATTTTGAGTGAAGATGTAAGGCTTTGTTTCCAATAGTGCTTTTTGTTTTGTTTTGTTTTTTTTTCCCTCTCTCTCTCCTCTGACTCTTCTATTTTTGATAATCTCTTTGTTTTAGACATACCTCTTGCTGGGAATAACCCTCAAGTTGTGCTTCTGGCTTGGGAGCTTCTACTGCCCCCACTTGTTATCTGAGTAAAACTCTGTGAAGATTTTTCCTGTACCCTATTGTTCACTGCAGGATAAGAGAGTTTATTGCTTAATTACAGTTTCCAAGATAAATTCTTTCTATGCTGTCTAATTCCAATAGTGTTTCTGTGACAGAGCTCCTGCAATTATAGAATATGGAATAAGAAGAAAAAGATAATGAGAAACAAACACTAAGTCCCAGGTGGACTGCAAAGTGATTTCAGCATACCACTGATATTTATGTCTACCACAATAACAACAACAACAACAATAACAAAAAAAAAAAAAAAAAAAAAAAAAAAAAAACACCTTGAAAACTCGGACCACAGTCTTTGGCTCCCCTTCTGTAATTCTCAAAATTCAAGTTTTGTATATAACTGTGCTGTTACATATCTCTCTGCATGTCAACACATTGTCTTGTCTGGGTGTGAAGAAACAGGTATATTTTGCAGAAGAGCGTTATTTACATGTGAGTCCTCACAGTTTTATGGATAGATAGGATTAGGCAGACATATAGGCATGGATAAATGATTTACCTAGAAGCAAAGTCATTTAAAAGTGATGTGCTTACTAGGATTCAGAATAGACACACACATGGATTAGACCACTACATTTTTTCCATATGAGCAGTAAGGAAATACAGTTAATTCTTCATCTTTTGAAAGAGATGGGCTTGCACTGGAGACTAAAATGGAGATTTGAGAACTTGTGATTGTTAAGAGTCTCACAGTGATCTATCATATGTAGAGTCTGGTTGAGCCAAAACCCTTCTATCAGCTTGAGTAATTCACTTACTTTTGACTACTGAAAATCCCACTGCAGCTTCAAATTGAGGTCTTGGATATCCTTCTACTCTCACATCACGTTGAATTCTCTTTGCACTAGCCAAGGATGAAAAGAAACATTTAATTTAATTTTATTTTTAATTCTAGGTATGACACCCTACATGGGGTGAAGAGTTCTGATTTTAATGTTTTTTTATGTTATTGTTTTCTTTGCTTATTTTGTAAAATCAAATGAAAAAGCAGAGAAATTTCACATCTGGATTTCACTATAGACAGTGAATCAAATTTCAGGGTGACTCAGATACAAGGTTTTAGCTATATAAGACAGTGAGTGAGACAGTGGTGTTTTTGCAATAGATAGATAGATAGATAGATAGATAGATAGATAGAAAGAATAGTGCCTTAACAATCTTCTGACCAGGAACAGTTTGATCTTTTCTAACCCGACTCATCAAAGCTTGGGTCAGCCTACAATTTGAAGAAGTTAAAGAACAGCAAGGACCATGGGCATGGAAGACCTGTAAATGGTAAGTTTAAAGACAATAAAGTCAGAGTGCAACACAGGAAAGGCAAAGTTATCTGAAATTCAGGGAACTTCTAATTCAGAACTCTTCTATTCCAGGTGTAGTGCCACAAACCATATATTAAGATTGCTTCTTCTGTCCAGAAATTTGAGAAATATTGTCTGCATTTCATACCACAGATAATTCTGGTCATGACTAGTAAGTACCAGTATATATAACAATGAAAAAGTGGTAAAACTTTTCAGTGATCTGTTTCCACTCTTTAGAAAGCTTTAGTCTAATTTTGAGATTGAGACTAAAAAGTGGAAAACAGTCTTTTTTGTACTTCATCCTAGAATACTGCTTTAATTCAAAGAGTGCTTTACTGCAAAATGGATGCCTTATGCAAGTTATTATTTGGCCTCAAATAGAAAATCCAGAATGTCAGACTAATAACCAGACCCTGAAATGGTCAATCCCCTAAATGAATCTAAAAAAACAGATCATAGAGCAGTTGACTCTTTAGTTAAAAGTGAAAGATGTGATATTTCTGCAGCTCTTTCCAGATGCTCATCTATTTCATGGAGACCTCATGTGCTGTTGACATGTCTGTTTCCAAAATAGTTTTAACTGGAACCTTTGGGAGACAGTTTGTATCTAAAGAAGTGGACATTAATATATTATGCATAAAAAACAAAACTTAAAATAATCAGTACTTTAAAGCTGCCAGCCAAACATTTAAACCATTGTGGTCATCTGAGCAACTGTTTTCTTGTTTTTAGAGAGTTGTAGTATCATAGAATGATTTGGGTAGAAAAGGAACCTAAAGATCATCTAGTTCAAATGTCCCTGCCATGGGCAGAGATACCTTCCATTAGATCAGTAGACCTAGTTTTACCCAAAGCCCCATCCAGTATGCCTTAAACACTTCCAGGGATGGAGAATCCACAATTTCTCTTGGCAACCTGTTCCACTGTCTCATCACCCTCACAGTGAAAAATTTCTTCCTTATATCTACTCTAAGCCTACACTTTTTTAGTTTAAAATCACTACCCCCTGTGCTCTCACTACACCCCCGATAAGAGAGTACCTCCCCAACTTTCCTGTAGGCCATCTTTAAACACTGGAAGGCTGCTATCAGGTCTCCATGGAGTCTTCTTTTCTCTGGGCTAAAAATACCCCACCTTTCTCAGCCTTTCTTCATAGAAGACGTGCTCCAGCCCTCTAATCAGCTTCATGGCCTTCCTCTGGACCTGCTGTAACCAGTCCATGTCTTTCTTATGCTGAAGGCCCCAGAGCAGAACTCAGTACTCCAGGAAGTGTCTTGCAAGAATGGAGTAGAGGAGGACAATCACCCACCTAGCTACAGGTCTTTGGATGAGCCCAGGATATGATTGGCTTTCTAGGCTGCAGGTAGACATTTCCAGTTCATAACAAACTTTTCATTCACCAGTATTTCCAAGTCATTCTTCTCAGGGCTGCTCTCTATCTGGTTATTTCCCAGCCCGCATTCATGGTTGGGATTGCCACAACCCAGGTGCACGTGGCCTTGTTGAACTACAAGTTGTTTGCATAGGCCAAACTCTTGAGCCCATCAAGGTCCCTCAAGATGGCATCCTTTCCCTCCAGAGTGTAAACCACACTACTTAGCTTGGTATCATCTGCAACCTTGCTGAGGATACACTCAATGCCACTCTCCACATTGCCAACAAAGATGGTAAATAGTACTGGTCCCAATACAGACACCTGAGGAACACTGCTTGTCACTGGTCTCTACCTGGACCCATTGACTGCAACTCTTTGGGTGTGATTATTAAGTCAATTTTGAGTGGTCCATCTATCAAATCCATGTCTCTTCAATTTTGAGAGATGGATATCATGTTGGACAGTGTCAAATGCTTTGCAGCACTACAGGTAAATGAAATCAGTTTCTCTTCCTTTATCCACCAATGTTGTAACCCTCTTGTAGAAGGCTGCCAAGTCTGTAAGGCATGATTTGCACTTAGTGAAGCCATGTTAGCTATGCAGAGCTACAGACTGGGAGAGGAGTGGTTGGAAAGCTGCCTGGTGGAGAAGGACCTGAGAGTATTGGTGGATAGTCGGCTGAACATGAGCCAGCAGTGTGCTCAGGTGGCCAAGGAGGCCAACGGCATCCTGGCTTGTAGAAGAAACAGCGTGGCCAGCAGGGAGAGGGAAGTGATTGTCCCCCTGTACTCGGCTCTGGTGAGGCCGCACCTCGAGTACTGTGTTCAGTTTTGGGCCCCTCGCTACAAGAAGGACATCGAGGTGCTTGAGCGGGTCCAGAGAAGAGCGACAAAGCTGGTGAGGGGCCTGGAGAACAAGTCCTACGAGGAGTGGCTGAGGGACCTGGGCTTGTCCAGCCTGGAGAAAAGGAGGCTCAGGGGCGACCTTATTGCTCTCTACAGGTACCTTAAAGGAGGCAGTAGCAAGGTGGGGGTTGGTCTGTTCTCCCATGTGACTGGCAACAGGACAAGGGGGAATGGGCTTAAATTGTGCCAGGGGAGTTTTAGGTTGGATGATAGGAAGAACTTCTTTACCAAAAGGGTTGTTAGGCATTGGAACAGGCTGCCCAGGGAAGTGGTGGAGTCACCATCCCTGGAGGTCTTTATAAGACATTTAGATGTAGAGCTCAGTGATATGGTTTAGTGGAGGACTTGTTAGTGTTAGGTCAGATGTTGGACTTGATGATCTTGATGTCTCTTCCAACCTAGAAATTCTGTGATTCTGTGATTCTGTGATGTCTCTGTTCTTCATGTGCTCTAGCATAGCTTCTAGGAGGATCTGCTCCATGATCTTGCCAGGCACAAAGCTGAGTCCAACTGGCCTGGGTCTTCCTTTTTCCCTTTTGAAAAATGGGGGTTATGTTTTATTTTTTCCAGTTTGGGGGGACATCACTGAACTGCCACAACTTCCCAAATACGATGGATAGTGGTTTAGCGACTTAATCCACCAATTCCCCCAGGACCTGAGGATGCATCTCATCAGATCCCATGGACTTGTACACCTTCAGGTTCCTGATCTCCCCCTACAGTGTATGGTTCATCATTCTTACATTCCCTGCCTTGGCCTTCTGGGACCTGGGCTATGTGGCTAGAGCTCATGCCAGTGAAGACTGAGGCAAAAAAAACATTAAGTACCACAGATTTCTCCATATCCTAGATAACCAGGTTTCACATCTCCTTCCAGAGAGGGTCAATTTTCCTACTCTTCCTTTTATCATTAACACAACACTATAAGCTTGTCTTGTTTTATTTGGCATTTCTGGCCAATTTTAATTCCCCCATGAGGACCAGTGCTTGTGAACATGAGGCTGATCTTATCTGTCTATAGAGGGCCCCATCTGCTCAGTCTTCCTGGTCAGGTGGCCTATAGCAGACCACTATTATAAAGTCACCTGTCCCTGCCCTCCCTTTAATCCCTCCATCTGCTCTTCATCCATCTCCAGGTGGAACTCCATTCACTCCAGTTAGTCACTGACATACATGTAGATAGTGACATCCTCTCCTTGTCTACCCTGCCTGTCCTTCCTAAAGAACCTGTATCCTTCCATTTCAACATTCCAGTCTTGGGAACCACCCCATCACATCTCTCTGATGCCAACAAGATCATAGCCCTGCAGGCATGCACATATTTCTAACGCCTCTTGTTTATTCCCAATGCATACTCTGTGCATTTGTGTAGAGGCATTTATGTCAGGCACTGCTGAAGCTGCCTTACTGGCTGGAGTGACTGGGATTCCTTTGTGCTTCTCGTCATGGGCTCTCTCATTGACCTTTGATCCCTTTTCTGGTTTTGGGCATTGATTGCTGGCACTGGCTGGTAGGAGTTGGATGGATTATGGTTCCCCTCCTCTGGCAACTTTAGTTTAAAGTCCTCTTTACCAGCTTGGCAACCCTGTAGCCAAAGACATTCTTCCCCTCCTCTGACAAATGGACTTCATCAGTCCCCAGTGACCAGGTTTCTCAAAGCAAGTCTTATGGTCTAAAAAGCCAGATCCCCGGCTATAACACCAGTCCTGCAATGATGCATTGCTGGATTTGACCAGTCCTTTCAATACCTTTTCCTTTGACAAGTAGGATCACAGAGACCATCTGTGCTCCAGAACCTCTTACAGCTGTTCCAAGGGCTCTGCAGTTCTTCATGATATGCTTCAGTGTGCTCTTGATAGAGTTGTTGGTGCACACATGAAGTAACAGCAGTGGACAGTAGTGAGCTGTACAAGGCTTGGTAGTTTCTTGGCAACATCCCTAATATGAATCCCCAGTAGGCAACACACCTCTCTTGGGTCAGGTTAACAAATGGGTGCCTCCATACTTCACAGGAGAGAGTCATGTACAACTATCACCCATTGCTTTGTCTTGGTTGAGCTGGCTGTTACACAGGGAGCAGATTGGGCTGGCTTAATCAGGGCCAGCATCCTCCCTGAAGTGATGGGTCCTTCCTAGTCAGTCCACAGAGCAGTGAGGTGGTCCTTCAATGGCTACTCAGGCTTCAGGGAAAGTCTTTTTTCTTCCTATTGCTCCTTGCTGTTGCAGGTTTTCATTCTTTTCCATTGTTGGCATGCCTCCCTTCTGTGTGCACTTGTGGGTGAGTTTTTGATGGTTTGGCTGTAAGCCCACTACAGACTGCACTTGGAAGCAGATATCTTACTCCTCCTCAGCCTCTCTGGTGCTGTGCAGCCTTCTCACCACCCCTGGCAGCTCAGCCACCTGCTGCAGGATGTCCTCCACCTGGGCACACCTTCTGCAGGCAGGTCTGCTGCCTGTCCCTGTGCCAGGAGAAAGGTCCTGCCTGCAGTCTGAGGTCTGCACTGCAACCTCTCCATTCAGCAGCTTCACCTGGGCAGAGGCATTGTCCACTGCTAGGACAGATGGTGCAGGCCCTCCAGCTGGAGCTGCAGTCTTCACTTTCAGACAAGTGCCCACCTTTCTGCCTTGAGGGTCAGGTGGGGTGAGCATCCTTCACCAGTGCAAATGGGCACAGAATGGTCCCGGTCTCTGGGTTATATGTATACCAACTATCCCACTTGACCAGTGGGGTGGCCCTCCTTCAAAGCAGAACTTACTGCCGTGCCATGCCCTGGCTGATACACCACACCCTGCTTGCCTGCCCTGTGCTCAGTGCTCCTGGCCACTCATACTCCTTAGAAATATCTTCAGTGTGAAGCGGTGAGTGGAGGGTAGCCACAGATAATGTTTTAACAGGCAACCTTAAAACAGAAAGATAATCTGAAACTGAGAGTTTTAGATAACTACAGAGGAAGGTCAGAATATTTTTATTTTTGAACGAAGTTTCCAAGTCCTTACAAGGTAATGTCTACCTTGCCTAATAGGACTAAATTACTTCAAATGTATGTTTGGGAACTCAAGGCTATGGTAATGTAAAACCGTGATCCATATATCCAACACAGAAGATCTCACCTAACCTGAGATTTTTAATATAAAATTCATTTTCCACCAGTCCCAGGAATTTTGAGTACACATAGGCAGTAGATTTAAGTAGATTTAAGAATTCAAGTATATTCCGTGTGAATTGTGCTGCATGTGCTGTATGACATTAGAGTCATGTGAGAATATGGTGAGAGTGGAGAAGTCATTCTACTCAAATGTTGAGCATTTGTGCTGAAAGAAGCTCGCACTGTCAGTGATCCAGCAGCTAGAGCATTCAACAGAAAGAAGTCTCCTTTCCCACGGGCTCTTTACACAAAGCACAAGTATTACAACGGAAAAGGTGATGGGTTCACCCCCCTCTGCTTCCCATGTCCCAAGGCATGGTGGCCTCCTGAGTGACAGGAGACACATACCCTAATACCAAAGAGTTATTTGACTCTGAGATCTCTTACATTCCATCTGGAAAACAGAAGCTGGATCTCAAAGCATGCATGTCAAAGAGAAATGACTCAAATCTAAGCAGTGAGGCCCCTCATCTATCTTAGAGTTTTGTCATTTACTCACTGGCTAATTCATGCTATTGCCAGATATACTAATTTATTACTTCCATACTTCCTCTTAAGCAATGCCTCCAATCCAGATTTCATATATAGGAAATGCGTTTAAATTATATAGGATTAGGGTGAATATATGGCAACCTAAATGTGGTTCAGTTTATCATTTATAGCTCTTCATACCAGGATTCTTGAATTTTCATGAGATTCTAGTAAGCCATGCACTTGCTTATATAGATGTTATGGAGGATATCAAAAGAAATAAAATGAGGAAAAAAACATACAAGCAGAAGTGATGGCTAACTTGGCCAAAGTCATCATCCTTCCAGGCTCAATTTCTTCATTTTTAAGAACTGAAACTTCGTGAGTAGAGGTATTTGCAAACATTATTTCTAATCTCGTGCTCCTAAAGGTTTGTAAGAAAAGTATCATTTTTTATATAAAGGTATAACAACTTTTCTTTACTGCTTGCACCTGAATCCTGAAGTTCACAGAAGCCATACAAGCACAAACACCTAGTTTATTTGCATATCATTTCAATCACAGTAATGTCAGGGTCTGGACCCAGTTTCCACAGGCTCTGCTTATATGCTTTTATCAAGCAGTGTCCAAACACCTCATGATACAAATACGCAGCACATTTTTAATTTTTTTTACATTACGTATCAATGTAGGTTTTTTTGTTGTTGTTGTTTTTCAGTGAACTGCCATTGCAGTGTTTGCGTAGGAAAAAAAAAATACCAAGAGTAGTGCAAATAATTTTTAAAGAATGACTGAATTTGATGTGGTTTAAAAAGTTTGTGGACAGAAAAGAAGGTGAAATGCACTTTTTGTGGAATTATTTTTGCATTCAGTTCTACTTCATGTAGTCCTATATGGCTGTGTCAGAAATTCATCACTGAATTGTAATTTCTAACTAGTCTAAATTATTTTGAAGTTATTTTTCTAAAGATTATAAGCTATGGCAATTATTAATCTCCTATTCATCACTAGGCTGACTTAATTTTATGTGCAGTGAGCTTCATGCTATGATTTATGACACTGTCAGACTTAGGAAACCAACTGCCTCAAACTGAATTATCTATAAACAAAATGTTGTAAATTCTGAGTGAACATTTGCAATTGTTTCCCTTTTATTAGCTGCACAAACCTATTATACACCTGGCACACAAATCGTTTGTAATGTGCTGTTAAATGTATTTATTAAAGATTCACCCTCGGTTTTAGCAGTGATCTTCAGCAAATCCAATAGATGAAGCATTCAAAATAAATAGAAAAGGCCTTCAGAATAGCATTGACTTTGACCTCATATAAAATCATTTTGGATTCTTCAGGCTGGAAACAAGCATTTTGTTACAGAAGCTGGTAATTCCCTGCTGCAAACTTATGCTAGCAATTTCTTTCAGATGTGTCCTCACTTGAATATTCTCCTCAATTATACTGCTGCTTCATGAAGCCCATATTTCCTCCTGAAAGGCCTCTCTCTTTCAGATACTGTCATACATTAGGTATCAGGAAAGTAGGCAAAATCATGTGGTTTACACATGCTCATAATGATATGCCCCAAGTGTGTCAGCTGGTACCATCTGTGGTGCCTGGAGCAGTGTCTGGGAGACTGTGACAACTCAATTGCAGGCTGGAGGTTTTGAAAAACGGTGGATAATTACTATTCCCTCTTAGGCAAGATGACTCCTATGTGCAGTGCTAGGGAGGCCACATCTGTTATAACTATTACCAACTCTCTGTTGATCATCAATATTACAATAAAAATAGTCATCAATCTGGATAAAAATCACCATTTCTTTTCAGTTCCAGCCCACCGATCTGATGAAGTTGTAACTAATAAACTGGTGCTTGGTCAGCCTTTCTTTTGAGTGTGCTTCTTTGCATTCTGATTGTTCTTAGAAGCCATGCAGGATCTTGCCCCAAACAAATACCTCACAGAATGATACTGTATAAGTTACTGGCTCTTAATTTTATCAGGCTGATAATGGCTAGTTTGCATTTTTAGAATATACACAGGCTACTATCTAACTTAAAATTGAGAAGCAAATATTAATTACAGGAGCTCAAATATGTTGCCTGTGCTTGAATGTGCAAATAAGGCTTATTTTAATCAGTTTCATTTTATCCTAACCCATGTCCTTATTGGTCATTCACATCACCGTCTGTTGTCTTTATTAGTGCGAAGCCTTAAGACTGACAAACCGTGTCATTACTAGCACTTTTTGTCCAGCACTGATATGTGGAGTCTTGATATTGTGAGTACCAGAGTGACAAAAAACAAATACTCTTAGAGTGAAATTTAAAGTATTGGATGTAATATGTATTTCTTCCTCGCTGGTGCAGCCAGTCCTGCTTTTTATGTTGAACACAGCAGAAATGGCATGACAAACGTGTTTCCAGGCAGCAGAAGCAAAATCTGAGCTCTTGAGTCTGTGAAAGAAGGTACATCTTCAAATGGCCAGTGATGGAAAATACACAAGGGATCTTCTTACAAGATACAATTTTTCATTGCCTCAAAACTGGTAATTCCTGATGGAAAGTCCTATGTGCCATATCAGATATCTTAAACTAATGGTTGCCACAACGTTCCAAGTTTTGTTTTCTTCGTACAGTCTAACAACAGACATAACAACAGATAAATATCAAGACAAATTTGTTAATATTGCATTATTGGCAGACAAAAAAAGATCACTTTACATTGGAATGCTGAGCTTCTGCCAACCACCAACAAGTGGATAGCTCTGCTTTAAAGCTTACTGTTAATGGGGAAAAATATATGTGCTGCACAAAAATAGAAATAATCTAAAGGCATTTGAAAGGGCTTAGGTTCCATTCTGAGAATCCCTTGAAAATCAGGCCTGCTGACAGAATTTGAAAAATACAGCTCATGGAAAGGCAGTGGCATTTTATTTTTCCATAGATCTTTACATCTTTGCAGTGCTCTGTGAAAAGGAACCACAGTGAAGCAGGTAATTATGATCAGTCTGACTTAATAGAGGAGCAAATTCATACAAAGAAGGACTGGTTCATTTTAGGCCACCCAGAAGATGGTCAGATACCAAAAATGACTGGGTAACAAGAGACAACATAAGGCAGCAAGATTGTTTTGAGAAGCATGAGGATCTGAAATGGAAAACTGGTTTCAATGTATATAATCAAAGGCTGAAAACTATTTAAATATGCCTTCAAAGTTAAATAATATTATAGCAATATGACTGCTATGTTGCTGCAGAAATTTAGGGGCAGAGAATAGGAGGTGTTAAAGACAGAGAAACTCTTAGTGTGTGGAGCCCTCAAAGCTAAAGGCTGAGGTACAGCTGCTTCTAAGAAGCCTGAGCCTGTCAGCATGCTGACAGTGATCCTGAAGACAACAGCGCTGGCCTGTGTGTCCTTCTGTTTAAGTGAGGATCTAAGCGTGTTGGTCAGTTCACGTAAGCCTGGTGTTGGAAGAAAGAGTCTGGAAAAAGCATATAGGCTGTGTGCTTGCCTGCTCCCTGCAAGGGTCTGTTACTCTGCTTAGGGAGGAAGGCTGCTCTCCTTCCAGCTCATGATAACACTTTTAATGGATTCTTCACTGAATTTCAGTCCTTGAGTGACAGCCTTCATGGCAGGGATGCACAACAGCAACACAAGACTTCATGTGCCATGTGCTTCTTGCCTAGGGCTTCTCTTCATTATTTTTTAAAATTTTTAATTTCTATTTTTTTATTTTTTATTTTGTATCATGTTGTAGACAAGCTTGTGGTTTAGGTACACAAACCTTTAAGATGTTGAGGGATCATGCACCTAATGCAGGAATTCCTACGTTTCTATGTACAGGAATAAGCTCGTTTCTTCACCTCTATGAGGTCATGGATAGGACTGTGATGTGAGGACCATGTAAATGCCTTGCTGTGTGAGCCTCCTCTGTGGCAAGTGTGCACAAGACAAAATTAGTGGAACAGGTGCATTTTAAAGGAAAAAATATACAGACTGAATCTTGAAGGACCTGAGCAACTGCCCACCTCTTCTTTGGAGTCTTCAGCCAGGATACTGGAGCAGTTCACGGAATGATCTCATCATGTGGAGTGAATAATGCATCTTACAAATTATTAGGTTATGGTTGCTTTTTTTGTTTTGTTTTCTTCCAGCCACTGAGGGTGAAAAAGAAACAAAAGCAAGCTTTTGATTGATTTTGTAAATATGGATGTGGCTGGAGCCAGGAAGAAGCATTAGAGAAGTGATTGATGGCCTTTATTATGGTCAGTGTAGTGAGACAGTGTAGTGTCTTTCACTGTGACTGGAGACTGCAGCTCGCTATTCCTGCTTTCTGTCTGGCATAGTTTGTGCTTTTCTCTAAACAGGACAGTAGAGACAAATAAAAATTACATTGTGATCATACTGATTTCACCAATGGTCAGTTGGAATTTGCACCGTCAAATTCTTCTGTCAAGGACCCATCTTTACTGGAGTTCAGAATACTCATGTGGTGGATCCAGATGGCAATACTTATTTGACAATATCTATTTTTCAAATTGTTCCAGGGGAAAAAAAAAAAAAAAAAAAAAAAAAAAGTCAAGATTAATTTCTATAGCTTAAAAGAATGATATTTTCTGATCCACTGTTATTACAAAATTTGATTTGCTTTAATTTCATCTGCCTTTCCATTTCCTTTGGAGAATATTGCCTATCTCCTCGGACAAATGAATATGTCTAACATATACATAGCAAATGAAGGTCACATACAGGCTGACTAGATGGGGAAGAGAAAGCACAAAGGCAAGAATAACAAGAATGTGTGGTGTCCATTAAAGATATGTCACAGGCATATGGATGACCTTTCCTTTCCTTTCCTTTCCTTTCCTTTCCTTTCCTTTCCTTTCCTTTCCTTTCCTTTCCTTTCCTTTCCTTTCCTTTCCTTTCCTTTCCTTTCCTTTCCTTTCCTTTCCTTTCCTTTCCTTTCCTTTCCTTTCCTTTCCTTTCCTTTCCTTTCCTTTCCTTTCCTTTCCTTTCCTTTCCTTTCCTTTCCTTTCCTTTCCTTTCCTTTCCTTTCCTTTCCTTTCCTTTCCTTTCCTTTTTCTCTTCCTTCCTTTCTTTCTTCCTTTCTTTCTTCCTTTCTTTTTTTCACTCCCATGAATGACAGCACTGCTAGAAGGAAGTGGCTGCAGGATGGGCTTTGGTGAGGAAAGGGAAAAAGGGGTGAAGGCTTTTGTGGAAGAAGGGAGGTAACCAGTGACAGTGGAAAGAACAAGGCAGAAGGTCTTCAAAACTAGGACATCAGACCTCTTCAGAGAGCAATGAGGAAACAGGCCAATAAATGCCACAGCAAGCATAAGAAATATGATTTTGGCAGCAATGTCCTGAAAGTCCCATGAAGGGAGCAAACTGTCCTGTGAGGAAGACTGCAGTAGCTGAGAGAGCAGTGATTAGGTGTGTGTGAATGGTTTGGCTGCAGGGATGGAAAGGAAAGGCTAGATGGCGAAAATGTTGTAGCAGGTGTGGTTCATTGACTCCATCCTCTCAACCCCAAGCTCATTGGGGTTAGGATAGTTAAACACACAGCAGGAGGTTTACACCACATATTGTGTTGTGCCATTGCCTTTCCAGTCTGTGAAGGCCATCCACGGGGAAGGAGTCATTTAGGATATTTATCAGACCTGGGGCACTCTGTCAAGGACTTGGTTGAGGCTCAGCTCATTCAGTAGGCTTGTCCACCTTCTTTGTCCTGTTAATGCAATGGCACATTCACTACTTTGTTGCACAGAATAAGATTCTCATTATCTGTGCAGAACATGTTCAAGTCAACCCTGCAGTGGCATGGTAGGTATCTGACATTTGCACATAATTGCTGTGACCTGATACTTGTGTAACTAGAGGATGAAAATGCTTTGCTTTATCTGAGTTTGATTTTCCATGTAATGACCATATAACTGAATTAGAGATGGATAAACTTGCTGAGATTTAATATGAGCTCATAGCAAAAAAATGCCTTTAAATAAACTTTATGTTCAGATAGGTCTTGACAACCGGCAAGAATGCTATTTCTCATTCTTTGCTAAGATATGATCTCATTACACATGAACAATCATTGCAACATATGCAGAAAATGGTATAAGAAAACCCCCTTTCTGATATTATCTCTGGTTGTCAAGTGTTAGATGCAAGTCTAATGAGCTTTAATCCAAGTGCCAACCAATTTAATTCTCCCTATTATCTTGGCTGAATAGGGATATTTATTAGGTTTCCCCACACGTGCTAACTGTGACACAAAGGCAATGAATCATTCTTATGCTACAATAACAAAGCTGGTCTTTACTCTGTCCACCAGAGACAAAAGCTCTGATTGTTGCTCCACAGGAAAAGCTCAGAACATAGAACTATTCCCAAAAGCAGGCATTCAGGGAGCACAGCACCTGAGGGAATCTTATGCAGGTGGCATTCTGGTTCATGGAGAGAAATGAACGTGGCTTACTGAGGCTACTACCTTGCTGCCACCACTCTGATTTTGTTCTGGTATGGGGGAAGACACAGTGAAAACCAACATTAATCTTTGGATCTTGATTTTGTGTATGGGTTTAACACCTTACGCAAGGCTGCTCATTCATGATGAAGATTTGTTAGGTGTAGCAGCAGTTTTTGCTGGTCTGTGCTGGTGATGTGTACAGACATATGACTGATGGGAAATTGAGATAGGCAGTGTAATCCAGGTCTATGAAGAAGAGGAGAGAAGATTGTTACCCAGGGCCACACAGAAAGAAAAGACAGAAATGGCTTGTGATCCCAAAGACCTTCTTCTAAGAGGTTAGAGAAGACCGACATTATGAACCATGCTAATTAGTACATAGTATCAAGCTTACCTGATCTATTACGGCCTCCCAAATATACTCGTGCCTGATGACAATTTCTCGGTATCTGCAGCCCATGACTTCACGTGGATACTCCATGATCAGGTTCATTGATGAAGTCATTATCTCAGATTACCATCCTTAGTAACTAGTTCAGTTTCTAGCTTCCACTCAACTGGCTTGTATCTTTGGTTTTGTAAAAGCAAGTCTTGTGAGAAAGGGAATCCAAAATAAAGAAACTGACTTCCCTTAATTGAATCTCTGCATTTTTGTTATTCTTCATAGAGTAATATGATGTCTTAGCAATGGAATGCCAACCTCAACCTGAATCTCTCTTCATTTCTCAGCTTCTGTCAACTATGTTTCCTTAACATTATTTCAAGATCATTTGGGTATTTAATTCATCAGACAGCAAAATTCTGCTCGTCTAACAGGGCATTTCCCAAGCCATTAGACACGTCTGTGTCCAAGTTTGCATCCAGTTGATGTGCCAGCTACCATTCACAATGATAAAAGTTTGTTGGAGGCTTTTCAAACATATTCCATTAATCAAATTCAAGGCAAAATCTTTCTCAGAATGTCTTAAATAGACTTTCAAAACATTATGTACAATCAAACATTGTTCTCCACCAGGTAGAAAATATCTGATGTAAAAAAAAAATGCTCATCAGCAAACCACGCTGTTACAAATGCTTATCCTCTACACTGAAGAGATAAAAAGCAAACCTGGGATTTTAAGGATCAGCCCATTCCAGGTTGCAGTCTCTGACCTCCACATTCACACAGTATTTCACAAAGTTTTGTTGGTATAATATGACTTAATCAATCTGACCTTTAGAAAAAAGCATAAAGCCTGTGTACTTCTTCAACAATTAATCAGAGAATCGGAGGAAAAAAAAATCAAAAGAAAGAGACAGAATAACAAATTGTATCAGGCCAAGTATAAATTTTTCACCCGGGAAATTCCCCTGGAGGAGTTGGGTTAAAGAATTACCCAGCCATTGAGGGAAAGCCACCATATCTTTCCACATACCTAAGATCTTTCTAAGACCACAGACCAGACACCTTTTTAATTTCCTAAGCTTGACAGCAGGTCTATTGTTTCTGATACTGAAATATTGTCAAAAATAAAACAATACACAATGAAACACACAACAAAAACAACAAGTAGAAGATTCTACAGTTTAGTTGTTAATTTTTGAGATAGTTTTCCAAAGATTATCACTCAAGCTTCTATATGGAGACAGGGAGTAGACTCAGTGGTCTCTCATCCATCTTTATCACACTGTAGGCAAATGTGCCAAGTTTTGGTCACTGAAAGGAGTCAGATTTGAAAAATGCACTCTCTGAGTGGTGGTTCAAATTTTCCATTTGAATATACTGTGAATCTTCTAAGTTTTATGTGAGACTGCTTCAGATTGCAGGAAACTCAAGCCAAAAAAAGGGGAGACACACTGAAACTAAGTGAGACTTGGCAGTGCATTGACTCTGCTGGGGCAGGAACAAAGGCTCAGTTAACAGCATATGCTATCTATTAAACTTTGTTCTTTGTGTGTGTAGACAGAGAGAGGGAGAGAGTGTCAGAGGTAAGAACTCCAGGTCTCTCTTCTTGATTTCAGACAAAGCTTTTGCCCAGATTATCAGATAGCTAAAGAAGTCTGGAGAGAGCTAGACATTTTGGAGAATCATTTCACACAGCAAAGTTTTTATTTGGTACTCTTTCTGCTTTGTAGGAAGCATATTTATTGAACACAGTCTAAACATATTAATTAAGGAATACATTAAAACACTTGAAAGCAGGCACTATTGCAACAGTTCTCTGCTTTGTTATTTATAAAGAAATCTCTCTCTTTTTAATTTTTTAATTTAATTTTTAATTTTATTATTTTTATTTTTTTTCCTGTTAAGACACAGAAGATGTTTCCAATTAAACAGTTCACCCATATCCTGGAAATGTATAGATAGACTAAATGGGAATGACAATGATTCCTCATATGTTCTAGGGGAACAAAACAAAACAAAACAAAAAAACACGCGTGTTTGTGTAAGTGAATCTCTGGAAGAAAGCCACTGAACTTAACAATACTACAGCCAAGGTTGCCCAACAACAAAGGAGATTTGACCCAGAGGCCTTTTCTCATGGATTAAAGTCCCCTCTTCAAAAGTCATACAAAAATAGTTGAAAATACATACGATGGAAGCAAAATTCAATTACTATTTTGAAAATAAAGCCTGAAAACCTGGCCTAGTAGGAATGATTGGTGAAAGCATCTCCGAGCTTAGTATAACCAAGATTTCACCTTTAGTTTCAGAGGTGTAAGGCTTAGAGCGTGAGGTAATGTGGATGGTATTGGTCTGCCTGGCCAATCCCCTGAAACCTTCTTTCCTCATTTTTTTTCCCTGTCCCCTGTCCTTTTGAGAAACACCATTGACACCAATACAACTACAGTAAAACTGGGAGGAGTGACAGATACACCAGAGGGTCATACTGCTATCCATAAGGACCTCAACAGACTGGAAAAATATGCCAGCAGGAACCTCATGAAGTTCATCAAGGGAAATGCAAAGTCCTGCATCGGGGAGGAACAACCCCATGCACTGGCAAACACCAGGGGATGACCGTCTGGTAAGCAGCTTGGTAGAAAAGGCCCTGATGGAGAATATGTTGCCTACCAGGCACTAATGCAACAAAGGCCAATAGTGTCCTGGGCTGCATTAGAAGGAATGTCATCAGCAGGTTAAGGGAGGTGATTGTTCCCTTCTCGTCAACACCGGTGAGATATACCTGTAGTGATGTGTCCAGTGATGGGCTTCCCAGGACAAGAGAGACAGGCACGTACTGCAGCAAGACCAGCAAAGTACTGCTAAGGTCTGACACACAAAGGGCAGTTGAGAGATCTGTGACTGTACATCCTGGAGAACAGAAGGCTTGGGGGGCACCTTATCACTTTGAATAAATATCAAATGGGGAGAGTAAAGAAGAAGGAAGAGACTATTCTCAAGGGTGGCCCAAGGACAGCACAAGAGGTGGGAAATTCCATTTTGATGCAGGAAAAAACAACAACAACAAACTATTCTAAGGGTGGTCAAACACAGGAATGGGTTTCCCAGAAAGGTTGTGGAATCTCCATTCTTTGAGGTTTCAAAACCTGACAGGAAATGGTCCTGGTCAACCTGCTGTAGGTGCCCCTGCTCAAACAAGGGTGTTGTACTAGATGATCCCCAAAGGTCCCCTCCAACCTCAACTGTTATGAGAACTTTTGCAAAATCAGTAGCTACACCACCACTATCACATGCAGGCACCTCTTGGTTTGCTAGTCAAAGACCCTAAGAAACTGACTCATAAGCTTCTCTTGTAAAAGGCTGACTTCTGGGAGTAGCAAATATTGATGATAAATGGTGACAGATCTTATGAAGTGTCCAGAGAATTATTGTTCCTTTTTTTGTTGTTGTTGGTTGTTTGTTAGTTTGTTTGTTTCCTTTTCCCCACAAATTTGCAGTTTTTGAAACGTGATTGAAGTGAAAATTAAACTTCCATCTGTGTGCACTGGCATTCTGAGGGCTACTGGGGACATGGGAGATGCAGGATACAGGAAGTACCCTTTGATTCAGACTGAAATTAGAGTGAAATGCTACATCTCAGACAGATCAAAGACTTGAATTTGGTCTCCTGTAGGCCACAACAATACTCTGGAGAATCTGGGCAGAAGGCATTTCATTTGGTGTTTTATAAATGTTCCAGGGAAGTTTTGTGAAAGCACTTCCCATTATTCCATTTTGTTGGGGGGAAAAATTCCAGTCAGTTCCAGTCAACATATAACTGCACCTCAGAAAAGGAGACAAAAAGATTGACAAGCCACTGTATAGCTTCCTGTCTGGAGCTAGACAAAAGGTAGACATCATCTCCAGTTATTGAACAAAATTATTCCACCAGCATGTCATCAGGACGTCTAGGCTTTTAATATAAACAAGTGTGTGTAGTTTATACAAGGACATCAGACATGCTAACGTGATCCTGAACAATTGCTTGCTGAACTACATATGCTAGAAATTTTTGTTCTTATTCACTTTCGAAACCCTGAGGATGTATCTCCACAGATGTCTGTTCTCAGTAGAGTACTTCAGCCCACACAACTCTCTGTACAGCCAAGTCTAGATAAGAGTACAATGCATCCAGCTTTTCCAGACATAGCTGCTTTTTCCATCCAGAAATGATGGTTTTCTCTAAGCTTTTGGGTGTCTAGGTGGGTCACAAACCACCATAGAACTGTAAATCCTGGAGAGACTGAACCCATTGCCCCTGCTGTGTGAACAGCCATTGCCCCAGGTGGGACAGACACCCTAAGGCCTCTGTACAGTGCTAAACTCACCAGGCATATCTGCATGTATTTCTGCAATGGGGGTCCCAGATCTGGCATCCTGGTACCTCAGATAATTTCAGCACTTTGGTTAACCCACTTAGATACGGTGCAGGTCTTGCTCCTCCCCACCCCAGCACACAGTGTGGACACACCTGCCTTCAGAGTGGGAAGTGATGTGGTCTATTCGTTATGGTACCCAGGTTCGACATGTGTCCAAATTCTCCTCAGAAAAAAATTGTTTGTAAAGGATATCAAGAATATTACATGCCCATTGGGCTCCTTAACACTGTCATTTGGTTTGCGGCTCAAATGACATAGATGTAGGCCCTTTTCTGTTTCTTTTCTTGTCCAACAGAATCTCGCTGTTCCCATTGCTCATACAGATGTTTAACTAACCCATTATACATTATATAAATGCATGGTTTTACTGGTTTTAAACAGCTTGTTATTCAGTGTCATGTCTCCATGCTTTTGTTTCATGGGAAAGGACATCTTCCTTACTGTATTAATTATTTTGTACACTCCTCTCATGCTGTCACTTATTTTTCTTCCCTAATCTAAGCATTACTAAACTTTTCACACCTTTCTAACATAAAAGACATATTCATTCCTGTAACCCTTTTTGTTTTGTATTTCCCTGGACCCCTAATATCTCACCAGTATTACTTTTGAGACAGGTGACCAAAAATTAACAGAGAGGACAAGTCACTGGTTTATATAATTATATTATTTTTTCAGTATTGTTTTCTATCTTTTTCCTGCTGTATTCTAATAGTTTGCCAACATTTTTGCTGTACATAGAGCAGATGGTTTGGATATGGCTTAGTTGGTGACACTTTTTTTCTGTATGGTTGTGATTAATTTAGAGCCAAGAAATATGTCATTCTGATTTTTCTTTCCAACTTGTGTTTATTTGCCTTTGCCTGCATTAAATCTAGTCTGCCATCAAGCCACCTATCTTTCTCTACTCCAGCAGAAGTTCCTCACATAAGTGTCTCACTTGTACTGTCTTGTTTATGTCATTTCCAAATGATACCTGTTTACTGTGTCACTTGTTTCCTAAGACCATTCTTAGCAGGGCTCTTTTTTTCATTCTTGAAAACCAGAAATTATGTACCTATTTCAGACTGCTTCTTTGAAACTGTGCAAATTACCAGAAGCTCCTGTTCCAGTATCACAGATAAACTAACTTTGTGTGAAAGTCCTTTTCCTGATGGTAGAGTGAAAGAGAAATGACACTCAGCACAGATTAAGCAATTGTGATACATTGGCAGACTTTATCCTGCTTCAGCTTGTGGAGTTTAGACACCAGAGCTAGTTTTATCATGACAGTGAGAATTTTCCCACCAACTCAAATCAGGGGGAGGTCTCTGTTTCCCAGTGGGAGAGACTCCAGGGTCTGGAAGCAACCTCACACAGGACTTTCGGAAAGTATGACACTCTCAGGGCTATTATGAATATGGAAGTATTAAATATGTAGGGGTTCAAGTTTTGTAGTGTGAAGAGGAATTCTGATGATCCAGAAACTTAGGGACTGAGTGGCATTGATGCAGAAACAGCAGATGAAGCCATACATGGTAGTAAGCAAGGGGAAGGGTGATGAGAGTGGGAGTGAAGCTGCTCATCACCTGTGTTTTAGAGATCAGTCTAGTTGCTCTTTTCTGAGATGGACAAATGGAGTTTCCCTTGGTTCTGATGTGCCTAAATGAGAAGTAACAAAATGGTCTTGTCCCTCCTGGTGTAAACAGCCAGCTCCCTCATTTGGTCTAGAAGGTGAGAAAAGAGACTACCCCGAAGCAAGTTCCACCTCCCAGCACTCGTCCACTACCCTGAGGTCACTTCAAGGCTCTCTGATTTTTCACACCAGCCTTTGCCTCTGTCTCTCAAGAGTTAGGTACTGCTCCAGGTGGATATTCCCAAAAAAGACTGTCCAGGGGAAAAGACAAGTGGAAACATGGGTAAGTAAGCCGCAAGTCTTTGTGCAGGTGTAAGGAGCAGCTGTAATGATGGAAACACAGACCTGACCTTTTTACTTCCTGTGATGAATAAAATATATACTGCTATCTATGTCTCCAGGAAAATAACTGATTTCAATGAAATCTTGGTTGTGATTTTTCAAATTGTATGCCACAGCTTATTTCTGTCATCGGAGTAAATTGTGGAAAGCCTTTAGACTTCACTAGAGCAAAACTGTCTAAAACTGAACATTATGATAATCTACCCATTGCATATGTTATTGCTAGAGGTTCACTCACATCATTCCTTAATTCCTTTAAATCTCTGGATGTCTCCAGTCCCACCCTGGAGACTTTGCTGCTATTTCACATTTCTTCCATTTTATGTTTTGACCTCTCAGACTCTGGCATATATTGTAATTTTGTTACTCAGAAAGTAGTAGGTATTCCCGGTATATCAGTGATTGACTTTAGCAAATGTTTTATCAGACTTAGCATGAGAACAGAAAAATCACAGAATCCAAGTACGTAGTTTGGTTGCCTCTGCCCAAACCTCTTTAGCATCTGGGACTGAAATACGTCTCTGTGTAATCTGTTTCCCATTGCGGTTTTAAAGGTCTGCAACATTTTTATAGGCTCAAGGACCAAAGTAACTCAAGACTAAACTGTGTTGGCTCACCCTGGTGTAACCCCTATAAATGACAAACAAATCAGCATTTCACAGTTAAAAAACAACACCAAGTGTTCTACAAAATCCCCAAGAAGTTTACTGCAGTGATGCTAACAATGCTAGACATTAAGGCAAGGAATTTCCTTTTTGCATTTCAAGAGAAAAAACACCACAGCTGTTTCTCAGTGGATTCCCAGCCAAGTTGAAAAGGTCACTGACCCAGCCATGATGTAACATCAAATACTGCAGACAATGACTCCCCCAAGCAGTCAGCCTTTCGTGAGTCCAAAGCACACTCCAGTTATCATTTTCACCCCAAAAACAAGGTATTTATCTAGTGTACATCTTGTACTAAAGCCTCACCTAAAGAGGACGACATGGCTCCTCAATCCTCCACTGTCTGAACCCACTGCAGCAAAAGTTTAACACACTGGCAAGAACAGTGAAAATCTGTTACTGAAAATTATGTGCATTACCTTTAAATATTGGGAAATGTGAATGATTGAAGGGAAAATAATATCTTAGCCTCAACACTTATTGTGTAACCTATGGTGTGCTTGATCAGAAACTGCAAGGGTAGTTTTATATTCCCGGCAGAACATCAAAGTTACTGCATAGCCTAAACAGGAAAGGAGTAAGACACTAGCCAGAGGATCTCTGATGCTATGACTCACATACTGGGACTGTAAATAAATGCACAGACAAGACCTGTGCACAGGCTACTCTGTCCTACCGAGTGGGGCAGGAGCTGTCCCAGATGACAACTGGGTCTGTGGTGGGGCACCCAGATGGAGCAGTGCTGGTATTTGGCAAAGTTTCCATGTGCTTTTAGGTTTTTGAGCCTCTCCTACCTGTGCATCTGGAGACCTCCTTAATCTTGAGAGTGATTTCAACAAAAAACCTGTATATTGTAATGACACTATGACAATGGCTCTGGTTTTCACTGGCCTCCTCTAAAACTGGACTCATAAGAGCAGGCCAAGACACAAAGAGGACAGATTCCTTCAGTGAGGAAAAGCAAAGCATTTTCTAGGGGAAAGGAAAGAAGAAAGATATATAGAGAGCCCTATAGAGATCTGAGGTCCAAATACACATTTTAATATGAAATATTTTAAGTAAACATCCTTTTCATTGGCTGCAGGCATGAGATGAATTCCACTGGCTTAAACTTCTTTTATTGAGAATTAAAGTAACTCATTTTACCTTGCCTGTGCCAGAGACCCAAAGCATGCAGAAGCGCACACACTCATGGATGGAGCCAGGTACCGTGGCTCATCTGATACAGAGCTACCTGCTGGCAGTTCCATCACACCTCCCATCTTGCAGCCCTGCAGCCATGAGAGGTGAGCAGAGAGCTCATGTGCAGGTGGCAGGAGGCTGCAGCAGCACAGTGCTGATGGCAGAAGCAATCTCTGATACCCGAGGAGTCTGAGTGCTTCCTTCAAACCGGCTGCACTAGCACATGCCCACTGCTTCCTGCAGGGCCTGTACCATTTGTTGGGGGAAAGCAGCCACCTGTCGTCATTTCTCCTTGTTTCTCAGGCAGCAAGGAAGTCTCATCCTGTTGTTCACAGAATGAATACTTCCCTTCATGCAGTGGCTTTGTAGGATGTACTTGTTTATATAATTTGCATGTTGAAGGGCTAAATTACTGCTCTCAGGGGTGGGTATGCAAAGCCATGCATAGGATTGCTTGGGACATACTCTCAGCCATGTTTATAATACATAGATTAAAGCCATTCAAGCCATTTACCTTACCTCATGATTAACCTTAAATATTTACATGTGGTAGCTTCTACTTCTATTGTACTGGCCCTCTGTGAACCATGAACAGGGATTTTTGGGGAGCAGTGGTAAGTGGAAGCACAGACTAAAGACTTACGGTCTAAACTCATTGCGGTATGCCCATTTCTCCATCAAAAATATGCCATATGAAAGGAAAAAATCAGCTACCTTCATAAAAGAGTGACTGGTCTGGAAACAAGAGTGGCCAGCTGACCATGTTGTCATTGATAACAGCAAAGAAAATAGCCGTTATAATGTCCACGTTTGCACACAGGGAGGGAAGCAAAATGTAAACCAAACTCTGTTTGCTGTCTTGAAGGGCTATTTCCAAATGTTCCTTCTCTGCTGCAAGCTAAACAAACCTTGTGTACCTTTGCACTTACTTCAGGTGTTCCATGAGAAGCTTTTATTTCAAGTGCATTCACATTGACTCTCCTTCCTTATTCAGATTACAAAAGATCTTGAGGAGGAAGTATGTGTTGTTAAGCAAGATATCAAAAGAGAAAAGAAATACTTCTGTCTCATTAGTTCTGCCTTTCCTCTGTGTCCAAAGCTTGCCCAGAATACAGCTCTATGGGGGAGATGGGAATTTTTCTCGTCTTTCTCGTCTGTGATGAATGAAGAGTGACAGAAAGGAGTTTGTCTGCACAATTTTCCCATTAGAAACATATAGCAAATACTACAGAGGTGGAGAGTCAGTGAGGGCACACTATAAAGACAGGTTTGGAAAAAAGACAGAGTCTTCTCTAAGGGAAAATTTTCTTTAAGATTTATCTGGCTATTAATCTTAATCTAATTTTTGACATCTTGGGAGTTCAGAATCTGTGTCACTGTTCACTGCAGTGGTGAGCAGGGATGCTGAAATAGGTATCAGCAGCCTGTCTGGTAGAGACAAAGCCCTGCTGACACAATGCAAACACAGGTACGGGAATCTTCCCAAACCAGTGTGGTGTAGAGACAGAAGACATGGTGTCTGTGCATGCCTATCTTGGATATGATATCCCTCGTTTTTGAAAAATACCGTGTGTATATATTTGAGTATACACAGGAAACATTTGGTAACTGAAAAACTTGAAGAATTTGGTAACTTGGAAGAGAAAGCATTACTGTTAAAAATATGGGTCTTCCGCTAGATAACTCAGGTAGAAAACTGTGGGATATTTTCTTCATATTTCACAGGTAGAAACCAACCACGTTAAAATAATAAAATAATAAAAATAAAGCCAAACCAAATTGTGCTTTCAGGCCCTTATTATGTGCATCAGAAAAACAACACACAATTCCAGTGGAATGGAAAAATCAATTTTGTGTCATTTAAGTGACTAACTCACCACTTCATTGTGAAATTGGATTTTATTCTGCTTGCTAGCTGCCCTCCTTTCTCAGGTACTTAACTTCTCTGAAGTTTACCTTTCCCACAGTTTGTCTATTAATAATCCTTGCCTAGTGACTGATTAGGAGCCACTTTGTTCTCACTCATGTTTCTGGTTTGATGATGGGAATCTAAAAGGAACCTACACAGATAAACCCCTTCACATTTTATTTCATTCTAATAGCCCATTAAAGAAAGGTGAGTAGATTATAATAATAATAATAATTATTATTATTAATTATTAAATATAATAAACAATATTATTAAATATAATAAATAATAAATATTACTATTATATTATTATTGTTATTATTATTATTGTTGTTATTATTATTATTATTGTTATTATTATTATTATTTACTTTTGTGTGTTATAGAGAAAAGAAAAACAACAACAATGTAATATAAATATATTATATTCTGAAAAGTACAGAAGTCAATTTTTTTTCCTTCCAATGTAGTTTTGTAAGAAATTTTTGGAATAAACTCTCCCATTTAAAAAAAAAATCCCTGTTTCCCTGGGAAACTAATTTTTGTAATTAACATTCTTACTTCAAGAACCGATATATCTGATTCTTGCATTTTTGTAAGCCATAAGAATGCAGTTGCCCCTTACTGGACATAAAGTACCTGAAAAGAGTTTGAAAGAGTCCAAAGTTATTCTGACACTTCAGGTGGAAGAGAAGAGGTGAGAGCACAGACTTCAGTGCAGAATCTTTAAGATGAATGGACTCACCTCTCTCTGGCACTGCGTGCTGTCACTCAGTTCTGCAACTAGAGAAAGTCAAAGAAAACTGGCCCAAATTTTTGAAAAAAAATGTAGGTGTTTGTAAGAAAAGGCAGCCACAACGGTTTTCCAGCTAGCCCCAGGCAGTTTTCAGGTTCACCTCATGAGGCTTGTGTGCATGCAGGGTGTGTGGTGCAGAGCATGCAAAATGCAGCAAAACCAAACTAGCTGGAGAAACGATGGCTCTGATACATAAAGAAGCCTGCCTGCGGCAGTACTTGGTTGTTCACTGCCCAACTTGGAGCTCTGTGCTACCATCCATCATGGGACCAAAGCTATAAATGTGATAGTAAGCCTGAACCTCTGTGAGGCACACAAAAGGCACTGCAGGGTTTCTAGGATCTGCAGCTCTGGCTTTGATGTGGGAGCTATTGAAAGCAGGGGTCAATAGGACTCCAGCTTCCATGTTGCTTGTTTGGAGCCACCCAGAACCTTTACATTACAAGAAATCATGGCTGAGCTGGGGGATTTGAGCCTAGGGAATTTCTATTTAAATCTGACTTTGAAAAGAGACCTTCAGGTGATTTTTAAGATCATTTATTTGGGAAACACTCCTTTCCACATTTAGTGTTTAAGCCAACATTGAATATTTTCCCCTATGAATTTTCCTAATGTGAATAAAGTAATTTTCCAAAATAAGTGAAATGCTGCCAAATCCTTTATTTTTATTTTTATTTTTATTTTTATTTTTATTTTTATTTTTATTTTTATTTTTATTTTTATTTTTATTTTTATTTTTATTTTTATTTTTATTTTTATTTTTATTTTTTTTATTTTTATTTTTATTTTTTTATTTACTGTATACAAATGAAAATAACTGCTAAAGGTTAAGACTGAGGAATATCTACTCCTTTGTGAAAGGTTTTTCTTCATTTCCAACTTTGGAAAAAATAAAAAACAAAAAACAAAACCACTACTGGGAAAGAGCACTGATGCTGTTTTGGTTGCAGTAATGTCTGTGCATTGTGCAGCCAACTGAGTACCACAAGGCTCCAGAACTAGGCCACCAGAGCCAGGAACCTGAAAAAATAGAATGGTATGAGGAAGATTTGAAGCCTTTTGTGCTTAGTTGCTTATTTGATTTTCAAGTCTCAATCTTTTCAATAATTGCAACCAAAAAAACTTTTATGCCCAGATGTCAGCTTCTGCCCTCAGAGATCCGGAAAAACCCTTGCCTTCTGCATGCTGCCCCAGCCTCAACCCACTCCTGCTGGAGGAGTCTTGGAAAATCCTGCAGGAGGCAAGTATGCCCTTGGACCAGCACAGATCTGTAGGGTTCTCCAGTCCACGTGCCAAGCCAGTCAGGCCCAAGCCAATTTTGCTCTGGAGGCAATGTTGCTGTGCAAGGCTGGCATTGTCCTTACATCAACGCTTCTTGCTGTGTGCTAGCATAGCCACTGCTCCCAAATAACTCTGCAAATTAGATTTCCATCTCAGATGAACAGCCACCATACAGAGCCACATATAGTCACATCTTCCAAATATTTCAAACTCAGAGCCCTAGAGCAAAGCTTTGGCCTTGACATCCGTTATATCTGCATGGCTCCCAGCAGGCCGAATCCTTCAGTGAGCTCTCAGAGCTTCAGGGAGTACTTGTGAGTAGATAGAAAGACATCTCTGGCTTGAATCACAGCAGCCATTTATGCATACACCACGGTAGCACGAAATAATTTGGCAAAGGAGGTTGGAAGAAATGCTGTATCCAGTTGACATGGCAGGAACATTCACAGGTAGGAAGAATGTAATTATCCAGGCTGGAAGCAAGCCAGCATGCCATTCATACTGCAGACTTGGCATTTCTCAAAATGAAATAACAGATGTTTTTGTGAACTTCTGTCAGGCATATGTTTTATTAATTAAATCTCTACAAATTACTCTGCCTTTGGCTCTTTTCTTTTTCTGCAAATAAATGCAAGAAACCTGAAATGTCATATATATATATACACACACACATATATATGTGCATATATATGTATATATACATATATTTATACACACCCATTTTTGGTTCAGAACAGATTAATTTTCTGAAGTAAATGAAAGGTGAAAAAGTTGCTCTCTGGGGCCTCATGATCATCTTTAGCCTTCAGCTGCTAGAGAGCCCTCAGACAGACAAAACATGAGAAAATATGCTGGAGGCAGCAATTTAAGCTGTCAGAGTGATAGACTAGGTGATCATATGGATTTTTGCTACTTTTAACCTCTCAGAGGTAGACAACCAGCTACAAGGAGGGGGATGTTGTAGGAAAGACAGACAGGAGGAGAAATGTAACTGATACACTGAGCAGAAGCAGGTGTACAGTCCAGTAAAGAGACAGAATTCGTTTTCCCACCCTGAAGCTGACTTCTCCAATGTGTACCTGATCAACAGAGATACAGAGTATTGCTGCTGGCTGAGGGCTTTTTAAGGTAAGGCACATATAAAAACTTGCTTCCTACTCAAATGTCCTCTACCTTTCATTTCTTTTAAAAATGGAAAATAGGGAGAAACTGATTTCCTTCATTGCCAAAAAAAAAAAAAACAAAACAAAAAAAAAAACCAGAAACTGCCTACCTACATGGTAGCATATTGGCTTTCTTAGACACTAAACAACAAGGGTGACCTGTTTGTCCCTTGTCCCCAGGAGCAGTATGTTTGTGTGAGACTGAAGTGCCATGAGACACTATAGCAACAGGAAACTGAATTCAGACGACTCAGTATAAGCGTCCCTTCAGGTCTCGGTGACTAATGCAACTACGTTAATTTGTATTCCCCCAGTAACATGGGAAACTGGTGATTCTCTGCAGTCTGACAGCTCAGTTCCTTCCACTGATCATAACCGATCATGGACATTCTCCTCTGTGGCACTATGGTGTTCAGGATGAAAGCAAGCTCTAGGGGTAGTAATCCTTTCCGCTTGAAAAGAGAATTCTTCGAGCAGCACTAAAAGGGAGAGTCACCATGGAAGATCCCATGTTTCTGACCTTGCCTCCCCAATTAAGATTTCTTGGCTTGCACAGTAAAGTAAAACACTCATTTACTCTTTTTTTTTTTTTTTTTTTTTTTTTTTCAAACAGCGAATGAGCTTTTTTTTTTGAGCCAGAACAAATGAAGACAGAACATTTATCTTTTTCTCAAATCTTATTTATACAGGTGTCAGGAAGTTGGACAAGTTCTTTGGTAAATAAAAATAAGTGAATTAAATAGCAATAACAGTCTTATTCTTTCAGACAGGGTCATTAGTTTGCTTAGGTAGAACAAGAACATAGGGAAAAAGCAGATATTTTATCTCTAAACCACTCGAGCTACCCCAGTTATTGTCGTAACTTGACATGAACAAATGCAGTAGCATGTTCAAATCTAGTGTTCCCACTTAAAACTGATGATGAAAAATTGAGAATAGTTCAAAAGAGCTACATGACTCAATGAATGAATGATCCATAAAACATGCCTGGTGGTGGGAAACTCAATACATTCAATCAATCTATTTTATCTGAAAGGAAATCAAAAGGGGAAAGTCTGCTGATAGCAGATGATTCTTTAGTAAAGCAGAAGAAGACAGGACATGATTTAGGGCTGGGAAGCTCATCATAGTTGTAACAGACAAATAGAATCATTTTTGACAGTCAATGTGATTAGTACTGAAACACCTTTCCAAGGATGTATTTACCTGCTTCATTGCAGAGCCTGCCAGACATTCCCAGAGGAGCTCCAGTTCATTTGCATGTCTCAGTGTCAGGGCAGGATGATCCTCCAGGTTCTTCCATGGAGTAGATGACACTGGACAATGGTTCCACAGCTTGGTTTCTCCTGGCAGTGGATCTGCTGCAGTGTGGCTCTCACAGCCTTCCTGCCACGGCTGCTGAGCTTGGCTTGTTTTTGGTAGCCATGAGCCCCTGCTCAGCTCTGGTTTGCACCTTGCGTGCATAGGTTCAATTTGAGAAGCAGTGTTTCTCTATGTTTGAGCTCATTTGTTATGAATACAGAGGCTCTGACTCACAATCCTTGATGGATTTAACTGAGGCACTGTGGACGATCTAAGCCATCTGCAACAGCCAGTGTCTCTGTAGCAGAGGCAGCATGGGGCCATCCAGTCTGCTCTTGCATGCTGAGATTATCTGAACCAATGCAGAAGGTGGACTGGAGCTTGTATTGAACCAAGAGCAGAGCTCATACTTGTTCTTCTGGTGCCACTGTGAGAAGGGAGAACTGTCTCCAGCTGTGAGGACAGCTGGTTGTGGCAGTGCTCCAAACTGCACAGGTTAAAATGAGCCCCTGGGCCTTGTAGAACTTCCATTTGGTTCCCTCTCGTGACCTCCATCTGGTCCCCTCTCAAGGTGATGAGAACTATTTGTGTCCACCACCAAAAATGAATGCAATCTCCAGCCACCTGGTGGGATGTAAGTTGTTAACTAAACAGGAAGAAAATTGTTTGGAAACTATTGAGAAACATTACAGTAGTTATTTATGCCAGGAAACCAGGAGGTACCTCAGCTGAGAGGTTAGTGTTTGTTACAACAGACATGGAAAATTTGAAAGATTAACCACAGAATAAATTCTGTGTATACATTCCGGTGCATATAATTTGTTTGAAATCATCCATTCATGTTTGCTTTCATCTAAGCAAAATCAACAGATTAAAATACTAACTGCGACAGAGTTGGTGCAGGGTTCTGATCATCTTGAAAGTGGATGTGGACCTAGGAGTTGTATAAAATCTCTTTCCCAAAAATACATTTTTTTCCTTGGATGTATAACTGAAAACAAACTGCTTCAGATGCATGGCTATTAATAACAATAAATTGTTTAGTTAGGTAAGTTCCTGGGGCAGACTGTGAACTGAAGGAACATTGAGTTTGGCAAAGTCCTCTGGAACCTATCTTGTCCATCATCCCTGCTCAAATGAGAATGAGAGCAGGTTGCTCATGGCCCTGTCCTGCTGGGTTAGACTGTCTCCACAGCCTCTCTGGGCAACCTGTTCCAATGTTTGACAACTCTCACACTTGAAATATATATATATATATATTTTTTTTTTTCTTTTTCCTTATATTGAAAGGGATTTTTCTGTATTTTATATTGTATATTTATATTATATCAGTCCAAGGCCTGCTATGCATTATTGTGAGGCAAGGCCTGTGGGAAGAGGTGATGATTTGTATCAGCCTAACAGTTACTGCTAAGGAAAAAAGTCACAGATTTTTTTTAGCTACCAGCCCTTTTACAGGATTGTTGCTTCTCTTTGTAATTGGAAGTGAGTGGAAGATTTTGCCCTTATTACACGTTGCAGCTGTTTAACTCATGCTTGAGTCATCCACTGTAAAAAAAAAAAATCTCAAGCTTCTTCTTTTCAGATATAAAATAAGCAAAATTGTTTATTGTAAGAAAGTAAGAAAGGGTTATTCAAAATAGAATAAAGACACCACCATGTTATTAATGAAAAAATGTGTTTGATCAGATCTGCAAGACTTGATTCCATTTCAGTCCCATGCTCAATCTGAATTTTCCAGTACAATGTCTGTCCTTGTGAATATGTAACGTATTTGTCTCTAGAGACAGGGACTTACTGAATGCCAGAGTGCTAGAGGGATGATAGAACCAGTTCACTTTGACTGTTATGAAATATAAGATAGAAATCAAAACAGAACAATGACATATTTTTTAGTTTTGTTTGACATTGACTGTATTCCCCTGTTTGTTCCAGCTATGTGAAATTGTGTCTTATATCTGTGTGCTACGCTGGCCCAGTACTGTAGTCCTTTTCCAGGTAAATGGTATTGATTTCAGTGGATATTTTGCCTGAGCTTTATCTTGAAGTTTAAAGACTTTAATTCTGATTATATGTAACCTAACACAAAATCACCCTAAACTGACCAGATGTTAGGTTAAATTTCAGTCGTGATATATGCACTGGCATAATAACAGAACGTCCTGTTGATATCAGCACAAACTGTCTTCAGATCTGAAGCACTGGTATTAAGGAGAGTTCAGGCTTAAGAAGAAACATATGTCTTTGAAAGAAGGTGATTCCAGAATCCTACGGTGTCTGAGTTTATTCTTTCATTCTTTAATTTGAACCCCCATCTTCATACACCTCTTCCTGTTCAAAGCTAAGCCCAGAAATATCAAGTGAGCAATCATGTCATGCAGTCCCTCAGTAATTCATATCTTCACTGTGTGGACCCATCAGCAGAAAGCTGTTCACCCATGTTTGTCATTTCTAACAAATACATCTAACACTGTACTCTAAATGCAGTTTCAGTTTGATTCAGTGAGATGAGCTGAGTGTTATATTTATTCTGTTTTACTGTCTGTTTGGAGACACACTCTGAGGATCTCAGAAGGTTTTGGTCAGGTCATAGAAGTGAGCAACACTTTTTTTGTCAGAATGTGCAGATTTGCAAATAGGGTTGGAAATTTCAGGAGAGCAACCTTGCATGAGTATGATTTGGCAGCAGTCTGGCAGAAATATGGGAAGAGAACTGTCTACCATGGGGCAGTTCAACATTTCCACTTCCCATCTCTAACACAGCAAAGATTCCCAAAGGTACTAAAATAGAGGGGTTGACCACAGTCCTCCAGTTACAAGAGGTGTGCAGCCTTGTATCTGTCTGGTGCCCTGATTGTGCAAACAGCCTTATGTACACAGACAAGAAGTCCCAGTGAATTCAGGACATTATTTACTTTAAAGCTATTTTGAAAACTAAAGCATAAACAATAGATCTTATCAATTGTTCCTCAAGGCCTGGACTTCTTGACTTTATTCAGTCTGGAACTTCCTACTTTAGACTTCCGACTTCAGACTTTATTCAGTCTTCAACTTCTGGGGTAAAGTCTTCCAATGTTAAATAAAATATACTATGGCTCATAAACATGATCAGGGGTTTCAGGTAGAGGAGGAGAAGTTAACAAAAAAAAGATATTGCAGTAGGCTAAGCAAGATATACTACTATACATATAAAAGGAGATCAGCTTCTGCAGATTGTAGTTTCATTCTCAAAACAGTTGTCGATAGCAGACTTTTATTTTTTTTTTTTAATTTTATTATTACTATTTTAAAGTAATAGCTCAGTTGGAAGGGACATTCGGAGATCAACAAGTCCAACTGCCTGACCATTTCAGGGCTAGCCAGAAGTTATTGTTATGTTATTAAGGGTACTGTCCAAATGCCTCAAACACTGACAGGCATGGAGCATCAGCCATCTTGCTAGGAAGCCTGTTCCAGTGTTTGACCATCCTCACAATAAAGTAATTGTTCCTAATATCCAATCTGAACCTCCATTGGCACAGCTTTTTGCCATTTCCTTAAGTCCTGTTATCAGTGACCAGGAGCAGAGACCAGTACCTCCATGTCCACATCTCCTCCTCAGGAAGTTGCAGAGAGCAGTGAGGTCACTTCTTGACATCTCTTCCTCCAGAGGAGACAACCCAGGTGTCCTCAGCCTCTCCTCACAAGACATGCCTCCAACCCTTTTACCAGCTTCGTTGCCCTCCTCTGGAAGATTTCAAGTCCATTCTAATACTGTGGAACCCTGAACTGCACATGACATGATATCCAAGGTGAGGTTCAGTTTTCAGCCCAACCCCTTTATGAAGAAGGGCATGTAAGGCAGTCCCAGAGACTGGGGAGCTCCTTGGCTAAGCAAGAAATAGAAGGTGAGGGTCAGAGCCTAGCACCAGTTCTTCAATGATATTTGCTACCTGACCACTTCTGTTTGGATTACAAGCCAGGAGATGACCTTGCAGCCCAGCCCAGACTAGACTTTTCAGCAAACACAAGAAAAGACATGGCTGAAGTCCCACCCCCATGGTTGACTCTTCTGGTGGTTTTAAGGCCCTTTCTCTAGGGAAGCTGGTGGGAACCCTGCCCACATGGAACAAGAATATAGACCCTCATTTCTCTCTCCCACTCTCAGCTGCATTTTCTGTCCACTGCATGAGCAGCATCGCCTTGTCACTTTGTGAACGAGCCAGATAAGTAGGCAAATTTCAGACACCAGCCAAGGCATGATGGTTCTATGGCAAGATGGGAAAGCTGGGGACACCCAGTGAGCTACACTGCAGAGAAGCACAGCAGGACTGTCTGCTTGCACATACATCCAGTGTGTGGCAGACACATAAACACTCTGGAGATTTTACTGGGAGAAATAAAAGAGCAGAGGAAATTTGGCTTCTTCTCAAATTAGGCAGCAGCTGAACAGGAGGATCAAAATTTTGGACACAGGCAATTAAAGTGTCAGTCTCTGAATGTAGCTACTGGTGCCTAGAAAGAGATTAATTTCAATCTGCATTTCAGACGTGCTTACTAGAAGAAGAAATACTCTCAGTTCAGACTAGGATTTAGCAACAGTGCCTAGTCAAATAAATGCTAACAGACTGCAAATATTTTTTGAATTATACGTTAATTACACTGGTGATGCTACTGTAGATATTAATGAAAATGCAAAGCACATGGTTTGGAGAAACAATTAAAAAGTATGTCTTGTGAGATGGGGTGATATTCAATCAGCAAAAGTATAAGTATGTATGTTTCTGGAGATGTCAGAAAAAGCATGAGCCTTTGACACTGAAATAAACTCGCTTGCATTAAAAGGTAGCTTGGGCAAAAGAGAATTTTTTTTACGTATTTTATCCTCTTTCTGTGAGCAGATTACAATATGGTGGACCTCTAAATAGTGTTAAGACAAAGTAATCATTGAGTTATTTTTACATTTTGCACATGATGCTAATCATGTTTGTAGCTTTATGGTTTTGAATACAATGACTTTTTTATTTCTAGAATACAAGCAATACTTCTATGAATTTGCTTCATGCTTAAGCTGCATAGAAAGGGCAAAGGAATGGTTTTCTTTTATATTTTGGCAGCTATATATTAATAATGCGTTTTACTTATTAGTAATATAGTATTTACTTTAAAAAGGGAAGATTTACACAGACCTCTTACACAGACCTCTTTTTTTTTTTTTTTTTTTCAATGACATCTTTATGGGTTATTTTGTGAGGGCTGTCCATATTATTGGCATGAGCAAAATTATTTAGTAATGTTGAATTTCTTTAATGTCAGGGTTGGCTTTTTGAATGTCCTTTGCCTTTCTCTTAGAATTCACATCCCTTAATGATTTCCATCTATGTCTTTTTAATACATTTAGGATTCTTCATTCTAGCTTAAATCCACAGCTACTAATCAGGCCTCAACACTAAAGCAATATAGGAGGCTAGAATATGGTCTGGCAGCCTTGTGACAGAGCCTTAATTACTTTTCCCATTTTATCAAACTCATTATGACACTGGCATTAAGAATCCATATTTTGCCTGCTATAGAGAGGGTTTTTCTTTTCTTTCATAGGCTTAGCACAACCACGATCAATGCCAGAAAGTTATATAAAATGAACTGGTGTTTGCCTGCAACCACCAAATCTCACCCAGGCTTACTCAATTTGTAAAACATACATTTGTAGCTGAAAAAAAAAAACAATCTCTCTATTCTCCAGAAGGTATTTATCAAGCCCATCTTGGCACTAGCAGTATGTGGTTTATGGTCAGTTTCAGCTAACACTGGTCTCTCATAAATAAAGAACTTTTTTTACATCCATGGCTTAAGGCCAAGGACTCCTTCATTCTTTCAGCATATTTACATTCAGTCTTTGTTAGTGACCATGATGCATTAGCCACTTGTCTCCAGCTTCAACTGTGTTATTGAAAGAGTATTGTGCCAATACTCTCCTGGGATGTATCCATAGACAAACTACTTTTGTGCTTATTGTCATAGTATTTCAGGACTGGGGCCTCTTTAATTAAATCCTTCAGTTTCCCAATCTCTCTTAAGATTTGCATGTGTTGTTCTTTGAATGCTTTTGAGTACTAATGCTCTAAGGCTGTTCATTCAGACAACTATGTTAGTCATAAATTTCTCTATGTAAACCACAGTTCCAAGAAATCATTGCACCTCTTATTTTTTTGTTCAGTCTTTCATAGTGATAGCCCCAACACTATCATTATCTTTGCTGGGTCTCTCCCATCCACACCCTTTGCAGACACTCCCTTATCATCTGCATTTGTTTAGCTTTAGCTTCACAATACTGAATCTTTTCAAAGCTGCCCAAGACCTATGATTATGCCAACATCTGGGTCTTCTGTGAGATTTGATTTGAATTATAATCCCAGTTCTTGATCACCATCTACTCCCTTTCCAAGGATGCCACCCATAGAATTACAAGATTGGCTCCATGACATCAAACTCCCTTGGATTTTTAGACCTCCAGCACTTCGTGTGTTTCTGTTTGAAAAAAAATGGTGTTCCTCTATTTCTCTTCAGTACTTCTGAGATTCCAGGGTTACAGTTTCATAGTGTTTGTTTGTTTGTTCGTTTGCTTTTCCTTGAAACAAACAGCACTGAAAATACCATGTCCCCAGGACACAGTTATCATCACAAACAAAGATACTGGCTGCCTGCCTTCCCCTCAGCTGCCACCACACGCAGATGCACACACCAATGTGGAGGTGTATATGCTTCCCTGTCTGTTTTCCATGAAGCTTTGGCATGTTGATTTGTTATGCTTTCTTAAGCTAATGAAGTAACTGAACATGTAGAGCAAAGGACCCAGGGCTTGAAATAGCCTTGTTTTCTTTCTGTGGGTCCACACCTTGAACTCAGGATGTTCCTTTACCTGCTCCATCTTCTTCCTAGGATTAATTTATCTTGCCCAGGCTCTGGGATTGAGCTTCATTCATTGTTCATGAAAAACTGACAGAGTGATGTTTCTTTTGAAAAGAGATTTTGGTAGCCTGACACTGTTCTCTGCATAAGAGAGTATTCTAAACAGTTCTTCAAAGAAAGTCTAAAGAGAGCATACACAAAAAGTTTTGCTATATAGCTTCAGAAGTTTTGCTACATAACTTCAATGTGCAGCTACTTAATCCTAGTGTAAATACATTTTAGGACTGTAGTAATGTTGGCATTTGTTCAAAAGAGCAGTCCTACCTGAAGTAGTGGTTTTGTGAACAAAATTGTACTTACATGCAGACCTGACCACTTAGGCTTCTGGTTTGTTGTTTTGTTTGTTTGTTTTTTTGCTTGTTTTTCTGAGCATGATAAATTCTGGAGACTGAGCTACAGTCCTGATACAGCTATATCAAAAAATAATAATAAAATATTGGAAAGCTGTTTTCTCTTAGCTAAATATGCTTGTTCTATCAGACTGAAACATTGTAGGTCTGGGAAGTGGTTTGCAGCCCATGGCTTGGACAGGTACATGTTTTGCTGGATTAAAAACTAGCTGAACGGCCAGGCCCAAAGAGTGGTGGTGAATGGAGTGAAATCCAGCTGGTGACCAGTCACCAGTGGTGTTCCCCAGGGGAAGGTGTTGGGGCCCATCCTCTTTAATATCTTTATTGATGATTTAGATGAGGGAATTTAGTGCTCCCTTAGTAAGTTTGCAGATGACACCAAGTTGAGGGGAAGATCTTCCAGAGGGCAGGAAGGCCCTGCAGAGGGACCTGGGCAGGCTGGGTCAATGGGCAGAGGCCAAAGGGATGAGGTTCAACATGGCTAAGTGCCGGGTCCTGCACTTTGGCCACAACAACACCATGCAGCGCTACAGACCTGGGGCAGAGTGGCTGTAAAGTTGTGCAGAGGAAAGGGACTTGGGGGTGCTGGTTGATGCTCACCTGAACATGAGCCAGCAGTGTGCCCAGGTGGCCAAGAAGATCAATGGCATCCTGGCTTGTACCAGGGAATAGGGTAGCCAGCAGAACCTGGGAGGTGATCATCCCTTTGTATCTTGCTCTGGTGAGGCCATACCTCGAATGCTGTGTTCAGCTTTGGGCCCCTCACTACAAGAAGGACATCAAGGCTCTGGAGAATGTCCAGAGAAGGGCTACAAAGCTGGTGAAGGGCCTGAAACACAAGTCCTCTGAGGAGAAGCTGAGGACACTGGGTTTGTTTAGTCTGGAGAAAAGGAGGCTCAGGGGAGACCTTATTGCTATCTACAGCTGAAAGGAAGGTGTGGGGAGCTGGGGATCAGCCCCTTCTTGCAGATAACTAGTGATAGGACTGGAGGGAATGGCCTCAAGTTGCACCAGGGGAGGTTCAGGCTGGAAATGAGGAGACATTTCTTCACAGAAAGAGCAGTCAGGCATGGGAACAGGTTGCCCAGGGAGGTGGTGAAGTCACTATCCCCGGAGGTGCTTAAGGAAAGGTTGGACATAGTGCTGAGGGACATGGTTTAGTGGGCGATAGTGGTAGTAGGGTGATGGTTGGAACTGATGATCTTGGAGGTCTTTTCCAACCTTTATGATCCTATGATTCTCATGACAAAGGATTTTAACTGGACCAAAATATATTTTAGGTGGAACCCTGGACACATTATCAGTTTTGACCTCAATAGCTAAACTATGCTCTGTAATTACTGGTAGAAGACTTTCTGCAAATAATTTTCTTCCTGTCAGGCAGTCCAAAACCACTCATTGTGTAGTCTTTGTGGATTCATATTTGTTATAGAGTATTACCGATGCTTGGTGTATTTTGCAGGTGTGGTGTGAAGGCAACAGCAAGGGTCTTGATTTCCTCAGTGTTGACCACTTTAGTGTATTAACATACATGTATTTTGTAAATTAAATAATTTACAAGGTGTTATTAACTAGCTGGACTTTTAAAAATAACTAGCCAGTCTACTGGCATTTGGAAAGGTTTGTTAATTTACACTCCCTTTTTTTCTATCATAAGGACAAATCATCTGGGCGTTAACAGGGGAAAAGTTCTCACTGATTTCACAGTATGCTTTCCAGTATGATATCACCATGACTTGGCTTACTTTGTGTAACAATCCTTTTTTTATCAGATATACCTAAAGAAAAAAAAAAAAAAAAAAATATATATATATATATATAAAAAAATTCTGCAAGCGTTCTCTAATGACTCTTTAGACTACAGATCACAATCAGGGATTTTTCTGGTGTATTATGTAGTGTCCTCCAGTGACAAAGCGTGCTATGGCAAAAGTCTACCACAGCAGTAGCTCCCTTTTGCACAGCTGTCCCCTCAGCTACCTGCGCAGCAGGAGAAACAATTGCCAAAAGACTGACTGAGAAGGTTTGTTGAGCTGTGAAGAGCTACCACTACCTCCCCTTCCTTTCCGTGCCATAGTAGCCTCAACACTGCGTATTGTCATTTCTGTGATAAGTCAGGGACATGCATCCCTTGATCCTCTTACCTGTGAGACAAGCACAAGTACTTCACTTGCCAGGGCAGCGTCTGTATCCCCATGGCTAAAAAGAAGCCAGAAGAATTTTAACTAATCTTCTCACTAGACCACACAAGTACCCTGACGTTGGCATCTACTCCCCAGCACAGAAAGGCTGAGCATCCAGCTGAGAGCTTGGAGGGAGCCAGTTGTGAAACACTGAACAACTGGAAGTCATTAACTTCCCTTTTGAACAACAAGAAAAAAAAAAAGTTTTGTTGTGTCTATGTGCCTTCAACTTCTCACTCTAAACAGTGTTCAGATTTTTAATACTTGTTGCAGAAAATAGTTTATTCCAAGTAAATACAGGAAATTCCTTTTTGGTATTCCAATATGTCTTGGACAAAGCCACTGCTGCTGTGGGTTGAGGTATTTTTGCTCAGATCATTGGTCTAATAACCTCTTCTCATTAAAGAATAATGAAATATGTTTGTTTCTTTACTGGAATCAGATAAGTGAAGCAATAGCAGGCTCACACTGAAAGCATAAGCAACTGTTGCTTCTTAAAACAAGGGAATCTGCAACACATATGTATGTGGGCATTGCAGCTTTTCTAGGTATTTTGATGAAAGACAGGATTAGAGAACCGGTTTATCAGCAAGAGAGTATCAGAAGAAGCAGCTGGAATAGGCCTGGGCAGCTTCCAAGTGGCATATACTGTTGTCAGATCAAAAACAGAGGTAGGAGGAAGAGGACTGCTGCATACTGCAAACCCAGGTTGTATTCAGACAGCAGCAGGATCGAGAGGATGATCTTCGGTCCATGATGGTGACCACAGCCATCTGCAGCTGCTCTGGCTGTGACCAAGTGGCTGCATGGGAAATGAAGGAAAAGGGAGTCGAGATGAGCAGCTTGCACTGACATGCATTTTCAGGGTCAGTGTTTGATATTATCTCTACCCTACTACTTTTTAGCTAGACTGTTTCAGCTTTTCCAGTCCAAATCCTGTTTTGAACATTTACAAGTTCGAAGCAATACCCTGGAAGCTAATGGAGCTACATAAATGTATGACCTCAACAAAAAGCAGCATGCTCTTTTATGCAATATACTTTATGCTAGAGACCTTCCCATGAACTCAGATGGTGAAATACTTGCATGTTGGTCTGTTCAAAAGCTGAAAGATCTTTTTGTAAACCACCTCAATTGTACATGAGGGCTTTATTATATACCAACATGTATTTGATTTTTGTCTTTGGAATGGTTTGCATTAGTGTTTCTTGGTACACATCCAATTTAGATTTAATAAGATAGTTCTTGTCTGTTAATAAAGTAACAATAATTAAAAACATATTTCTTGCCATTTAAATTCCATGCAATCAATATATTTTCTGTGCTTCTTAAAGTATGTTTTTAATGATCAGCTGGAATTACTTTTATGCAGGAAAACTGTTTTTAATAAATGAAAATTAAGGATACATTTGTAAACATTAATTTTATAAGAGAAAAGGGACTAAACAAACCCCACATAGTTTGAGCATAAGTAACAAGCTACAATCAGATTAAAATTTCAAATGCTACAGTATGAAAAATAATTTATTGATAAAGATAGTTCTTTTTTTTTATATATATATATATATCTTCTTTCATCTGTTTCACTGTCTTAGAGTACTATTTTTCTTTCTGGTAGCCAATTTAAAATTCTAAAAAAGAAGGGATTTTCCTCATTTCAAAGGCACCTTCATTCTCAGCCCACAGAAACCAGCAGGCTGAGCTGTTGGCTGTACACTTGAAGCCATGTTCTACATGTGCATCTGGGACCCACAAAGCCTGATATGGGATGTTTCCCTATGTGCCTGTCCATCCCATGTTCCTGCTGGAGCCTGGGAATGGTCTCTGGGTCACCTTCTCATCCTGCTGCTGTTCTCCATGGGGCATATTATCCCTCTTTGGGATTCAGGCCAGACAAAAACTGAGCAGGGGAGTATAAAAGCAGAGGAGTGGATACGATGAACCTCCTGTTCCTTCTCCTTGAGGGGTTGGAAGAACAGTGGACAATAGAAACTTCCCAAATCACATGACGTCAATGGCCAGAGCTCCACAGATGAAATTTTATTTTTATGGTACCTGGCACAGAGATGCATTGGAAAACCTGATCAGGGATGAAGGATGTGGCTAAGATAAATAAGGTTTGGAGCTAACTCCAGCTGTATTCAACAATGGAGCTGCTCTGAAATGTGTAGCATGTGAAGTATGGTATGCTCACCAGCCCTGTTTATTAAGGGCCAGAAAGCTGAAAATGATGGATAAAAATAGTGTGTGGTCTTTTCTCTCCCTGCACAATGCACCACCTCTTTCTCCATTCCCAGCAGAGATTATCCATAACTGAAGATAGAGGCATTGTTTTGCAGAAATTTTGAAACTAATAAGAAATGATGACTGTGTCAAGCAAAGTAGTTGGCAAGGAGATTTGTTGTGTGTGGGAACCAAAGGACAGATGAAAGAGATTTTTATTTATAACCCCCTTTTATTCTTTAAATCGATGGATGGTGGTGAGTTATTGTCTCCCCAACATGGCCTTCCCTGAAGTTTCTGCAACAGAATAGATGACCATATACTCTCCACTCATTTTAGTTACAACTAACACACCAAACACAGCAACATCTGACAACATGCAACAATGCAGTGGGTACAGCCAACAGCAATTTGCACTGAAACACTGATTTAGGTTTATCACCACCAATCCTGAGTACTTTCAGACTTTCAAAGCTAATGAAAACATGTCAAAAGAACAAAGTGCTGTCTGTAAGACAGAAGACCTAGGGAGTGAAACTGACCAGCAAAGCACTGAGGTAGGTAACAGTGGGGAACTGGTCCTTCAGTGGCCCTCACAAAGTCAGATTGCACAGAGGTGCTTGCCGCACGGGGCTAGTGTTTTGTGTCCAAGGCAGTGGATAACAGAGCTCCAAGCTCCCTCTTTCTCAGTGATCCCTGAACAATTACAGCATAGACAAATTATGTGCTGCAATGGACACTTGCACATTACTGGTGTGGTTGCTATCAACATATATAAGCAAGCTACAAAATACCAGAAGAATACTTTATGTCAGTTTTAGCCACATTTGCACAGGAGTATTCATGGAGAAAGAGAATCTCTTAAAAAACATGACAATGATTTCTAAATCAGGAACCTTGTCCAATGAAGACAGGGGATACTTTTTAAGGTATATTTTGAAGGCTTCTCAATCAACAGAAATCAGGAGCAAATTTTCTCTGTGCAACAGTGGGAACATTGCGGGGTTCATTTAAAGCCTGATCCCAAGCATGCTGTGATGATGGAAAGGACTCAGATTAAGGCCAGCAGCTGAAAATCAAGACCTCAGTGCAGTTTTAGGGCTGTGTGGCTGATAGTTGAGCACACCATTTCCCCAGCCAGCAGGTATTCAAGGCAATACCAGAGGCTATCAGCAGGTCACTATCCCACCTGTGGATGCCATCTTACACACCAGGCAAGGAAATAGCTGTAATCGATTCTTCTCTTAGTGTGTCTAAAGCCCATGACAGCATAAGCTGTACTCCTCAATGTGTAATTTTTTTGTCAGTAGCAACATGCTTCCAAGAAAGCAGAAACAAGCTAACAAAATTGGAAGAAGCTCTTGAAAACATCCTGCTTATATAATCAGCACTGACTGAATATATCTTCATGGAGAGTTGGATGCCCTTCACTTTTTTGTTTTGTGAATGTGAAGGAAAGGAACATTTAAGATATGAGGTTAGCTATCTGTTTCATTATCACAAAACTGCAAAATACTTAGGAAAGATTTATTTCACACTGAAAGTTAAGCTTAATGTATTTATTTATGGAAAGGGCTGGTGATTTGAATCTGCAGGAGATAAAGCAGACTCCATTTGTCGTTTTTCCTTTCTCCAGAGTTTTATTACCTCCTCTGTATTTCTCAGACTACCCCTTCTTTAATATAGATGCATAAGATTGAGTTTCCATTCATTAGCACCTGCTTTGTAAAAATCTCACAAGTCTCCCTGGTCTCACTTTAATAGTTAAGGAAAGTGGAATTCTGGCCTTCCATGGGAAATAGCAATAAAATGAAAGTTAACAATTCTTGAACATCAGAAGAAAGCAGGAAGCTTGAGACTCCTTAAGCCCTGAGCAGAGACAGAGGAGTACAAAGTTGCATTGCAACAGAGCAGGAAGCAAACTGTATGTTTGTGCTTGCACATCAAATCCTCCACATGACTACAGTGAAGAAATGGGAAAATAGTAGAAGAAAATGCATTTTTTGTATTTACCACAGGCCAAAGCCACCTCTGGTGCAACCTGAGAATGCTGTGAAGTTTTTTGTTTGTTTGTTTGTTTCATTGTTACCATTAACACATACAAATCAGAAAAGATTTTTTTAGGATTTCCTTGGAAAGAAAAAATCATCTGCTGACAACAATCCAAAACTTAAGGAAGATTTATATACCACAGTCTCATTTTGTGTTCCTTGGGTAGAATCCCAAATTCCCTTCACTTTCACCTCTAAGGACTCATTAGCATTTATCAGGTAAATAATCTGTAAAAGGCAGATTATATGCCCATAAATCCATTATAATTACATCGATTTCAAAAGCATTATTGAAGATTTATACCCAAGTAACTGAACTCACAGTTGGTAAGCTTTGTAAGGAAGATTCTAAATATTTCCTCAAGAGAAAACAGTCCTAACCATGTGCTTTTTTTTTTTTTGTTCTAAACATCTTCACCTTCCATCATAATGAAGTATTTTATATAAATATAACATGAGGTAATGACACTAACTGAGAAAGAAAATAAATTCACACTAGAATATCAAACTGAAGTCTTCCCACCTGTTTTATATTAACTCAGACCACCATCTTAACATTATTTAGCACAGCACTCCTATTTCATTGCACCCATCTTTTCCCTCCTTACCTTGTCTATCTGACAAAAACCTTTCTTTGTAGTGCATTTTAATATGAAATATATATTTTGCAACTTGCATCTTCACAGATTCATCAGACTAAGCACTCACAGAAAGTGCATTCATCAGCTATTTTCTGTTATGTATCCAGACACTAACGCACACCTTCTGTGTTGATGAACCATTTTGAAGTGTTAGTTCAGCCCTTGCTGAAGCTAGATGGAAGCCAATGAAGTGCTGTGGTTACTGTTACAGAGAAGCTCGAATGATTTCTGATCACAGTCCCTGGAGCCCATTGTGTTGCTGCTCTGCTGACAACGCCAAGTCCATTATTGCTTGCACGAAAGATAAAGGATTGTAGCAAGAAGAATAACTTAATGGAGACTGCAGAAGACATTAATTTACCCCTTGATGCACAAGATCAGGCAATCCTAAATAAATGTCTACATAATCTGTCTCAGAAATGTTTTAACTTGTTGTAGGTTCAATTATAAGGTTACCTGTATAAGGACTGTGTTTATAGAAAGGGAAAGAATTATTTATTATTAATGTTTTCTGTTTGTTTGTTTAGTGAGAATAAACATCAATATAAATTTTGTGAAATGAAGTAGAATCACATAGACTCCAATTTGCTATAGTTCACATTACTTATTCACATAACAGAGTCATGCATGGAAGCTGTGCTCCACACTAAAGCCCACAGGTGTGGGAAGTCCACAACACCATAGGGAAAATGAGTGGATATTTTGTAGGAGCCCTGTTACTGGGGATCATGCCATGAACCTCAGATCAGCAACCTAACTAAAGGTGTCAAAATACTTAAAAACATAGCTGAAGGGAATAAAATAAAATAAAATAAAATAAAATAAAATAAAATAAAATAAAATAAAATAAAATAAAATAAAATAAAATAAACACTATCTCAGAGAAAAGTAAATGACTGGATGAGAAGGATAACAGAAACAAAACCATGTGATCAAGTATGCCAAACATCTACACAACCAGGTGGTTCCAGCCCACGATCAGCTTACATTTGTTATGTAAACGTAGATTTTTTTTCCTCTTTCCATGTCTGAAAATATTTTTTTCTGAAAATTTTTTTTTCTGAAAAAATTTCCTCTTTTTATGTCTGTCTCACCTGAGGTGTCATTAGCTGTTAATTTGCTCTTATATGTCACGGTTTATTAAAAAAATATTATTTTTTATTATTTTTTTTTTATTTCAACAAAGTAAGTATGAAAAAAATTGTTCACAAGAATGTTTCCTTCTTTGACAAGGCTCTCTGCTGGCAAAAACAGATCCCAAGACAGAGAGCAGAGTGCATGGCGTGTCCTCACCATCCATATCAGTCAGGGAGAAGATGGGTTACAGCTCATGTCACTGATGGATATCAGGTGCAAATGCCACCTGGGGGAATAAGACCAGACAGCCCCCAGGGGATAAGGATTGATCTTAATGAGATGCCTGTTGTCCAAAGCAAACTCTAACCCTTCATCTCACAAGACAGCAGGTTTACTAGCTGATATCTCTCTTAGGTTCTGCTCTATAGCATGGAGATGGGTTTGTGTGAATGTTCTCCTTTCAGTCATCCCACAGTCAACCTAGAGCACACCCAGCCTGAACATGTGTCTTTCCTCACCCATCTCCTGTAATAATTTTCCATCTTCTCTTGCAAACATAAATGTAATCTCTCACTTAGGAGGAAGAAACACAAATGCTGGGCTCCCAGTGTTTGTTAATGCCTCCAGATGTTCTCCCATTTGCACTGCAGGGTGATACAGAAAGAATGCTAAGTGTGGCTGGTTGTGATCCTCTTCTCACACAGACCTCATTTCTCAAATTCCAGCTTGGTTCCCACAGGAAAACTTTCTGAAAAGAAAAAAAAAAAATCTTTCTGAAAAGCTTCTCAGCTCCTTGCTAGCTCATCTTTAAGACTACTCAGCTTTTTTTACAAACATTGGGTTCACATCCCAGACCCTTCACTTCTTGAACTTGCAGATGTTAATAATGGGACCCAGGATGTTGTTATTAGCTTGAAGTTTGCTACAGGGACTCTATTCTGTGCAGGTGTCCAAAAGGACCAACTGTAGCAGGACAAAGAAGGTGCTTTGTGCTTTTGTTGCCATTACTACCAGAAGCTCATACAAATGAAATTGTTAAAAGTTATTAATGGATATTCAGTTACTGGATCATGATCTGGATGAACAATGAGACCCATTTCAGCAACAAAAAGTATGGTCATGAACCTGCACACACCTGCACAGTAACAAGAAGTACTGGTTTCAGGCTGACTCCAGCTCTGTTTGGGGAATGATAATCAGTTTATGTGATGCCATAATTTTTGTTTCACAGTACTTTTTAATGTCTATACTGTTTTTCTCCCAATGCTTAGAATGCAGTTCTCTCTCACAGTGAGAGACGTTTGGGGTGTGCAACTTACCATAGTCGCACAGTCACTACAGCAACTACTAAGATAGCTCAAAAGCTTATGAAGTAAAAGGAAGGAAATAGCATGTTGATAGGCCCAACAGCAGAACACCCAGGGTACCTTACTGCTGCTGGTGTGAGCAATTGCAGTCCACGTCTCTATAGCCTGGCCCCTCTGTTGTTTCCCTAAGCTTGATGTAAAGCGCATAGACAAAGTGCCATGAAAGCGCAGCTGCCTGTGTCTCACTGAGTAGCAACCAACTAGAACAAAATAGAAGGGAGAGTGGAAAAAAAATCATCTAAAATGCTTATGTATCAAAATGAAAACAGTGTTGTTGGGTCTTTCTGAGGGTGCCCTGACGTCAGTGAATGTGATGTTGGTTGCTAATTTCAGACACCCACTGACAGACCAATGCTGTGATCTCTAGGAGAGGCTGCTAAGAGTGTGAGGAAGCTGGGATCATGCTGATGCAGCATCCTGCAGCTCTAGCTTTCATCTCTGAGTCTGCAACTCTGTAGCTAAAATCCGTCTTTTGTATCCTATTGAAACCAGATTGTGTCATTCCTGGTTTATTTTGCATTCTCTCCCCAAGTGCTCATGATTTAGCTTGAGATATTCACACTTTTCAGGGACTGCTTGACTGATAATGCTATTCTGATGCACTAAATAACCATGAAAATATCCCAACACAACAGTATTATCATTTTTTTATGTATTCAGTTAAGCTTGTTGGTGATTTTGTTCCTGGTAAATGCACTAGATAAAGCTTCCTGCAGGAACTGAAGGCATTGGTGGGTGCTTAATTTAGGTCCCTAATAATTAAATAAGGTGAACAAGCACCTTTTTGAAGTTTTGCCCTCTGGCAAGACTCATGCCATCTGGTTTCACCTCAGTCAAGAGGCTTAATGGGACAAGGGTTTTGTGTGCATGCATTTATAGAAGTAGAGAGGAGGGTTGTCAAGAGCTGGGAAACATGAGACAGTGTGAAAGAAAATAGACTTTGTGGGCTGACCTCAGATATTCGTCACCTACGTAGTTCTCCATATGGAAAATAGGTGGAGCCAGAAGAAGGCAAACATGCAGAAAGCTTTATATACCTCCAAGTTTTTGTGTTTTATGTGACCTAAAAACACTGTACCTCTTTCTTAACTTTGCCTTGCTTATAAGTGTTCTATGACTTTGATCCATCACTGAGAGTTTGCTCAAAGCCATGGTGTTTTACAACAGCAGCTGGGGTACTGGTCTGACTCTGCTGACTCAGCAAGTGCTGGAGGAAGCACAGCAAGCCAGACCAGTCACTGGGAGCAGCAGGACCCTGAACCAGAAGGACTTTTTTTTTTTTTTTTTTCCAGAGAAACCCATGGAAAAAGGTGACAGCTGCAGGGGCAAGACCTGATGGGGGTGCCCATAGAAAGATGTATATTCCAGAGAAATTCAATTAATTTAAGGACCATGTGGGTTTCAGTATGTTAATTTTGAAGTTATCTACATATAGGACAAGCCTCAGGAGCATTTATAATCCTAATTAGTAATATCTTGCCTCAGACTTTGCTCAGCAATCTACCCAGTTCCCTCTACATTGCATTTCCACTTTTAGTTAGGTTTTCCAGTTCCTGTTCCATTACACAGACAAATAGCAGTGAGTACTTCTAAATGAAGAGTGACTCAACAGGGCCATTACTGGGTAACCACATCTCTCCTAATACTGATATACTTCTTTAGTTGTGGTATTCAGGCAACCACATACTTAGCCAATTCCTAATGCTGCCCCTGCCAATAACAAATCTATTCCTCTGGATTTACAGACATTTCTTCCTTGCTATTGAGTAGCTTACTGAAACCTTTTTCTACGACTTCCAAGCAGCCAACTGAAGTGTGTAAAAAAATTGCTTTCCTTCCAAGTCATTAATATGAGGTGACCTTTAGTTTCACTGGGCTGTTCAACCAAAAGCTGTACATTGTATACTATGAATACTAAGGAGATATTCCCAAAGTTCTAGAAAAGGAACTCATCTCAGTGAAGGCAGCTCACATTAGAAATTTGTTATCTCTTGATAGATGGAGAGGAAGATGCCAAATAATACTTCTTTAAACTTGAGTATTATAACTCCAACTGAAGCAGTAAGAGAATTTGAATATATACATTGCCAATTTCATTACCAGGGATCTTTCAGTTTCCTAAGCTAGACAAGTAATTAATAATATGTTTTTTAAACAGCAGTATTTCAGAACTTGGTCACTGAAAATATTTTGTGAAAAACTTTGCAAGGCAAATCTTATCCTACAGGCTGTGAGCAAACCATTACATATGACCATTCAATACTCAGGACTCAGCTTCCTAAGCTAAATTCTTTGTTTCTGTGCCCTGACAGGACTTTTTCAGTGAGTTTTCTTCTGCAGATACTCATAATCCTGAACTAGATTCCTACTTTCTGCCTTGAGACTACAAAGCTTGCTTCAATTTTGCTGTTCTGGCAAATAGGTTAAAATGTACTTTTATTATCTACAAGAGGCACTGCAAATGGAAACAAAAGAGATATAAAACCATTTTAAACAATTGAAAAAATGTGAATAATTCCTCTCAGATAACCTTCACTGTATGTTTTCATATTATTGTTTTAGCAAAAAATAAAAAGAAACTGGACTTACAAAAACACTGAAATAAGTAGGCCCCTTTGGATATGCCAGACGGTTGGGGGTCTATTCTGAATTTCTTGCAGAATGGTATATTTGGGAACTTGTAAAAAGTGAAATAATTAGCAAAATAATTTCCAATATTTATTTTCTTTAAAGCTACTTAGAATGTTATCACTTGGAAAAAACACCTCCTATAAAGGTAACATATTATAAAAAAAAAAAAAAAAATCTTCCCACTTATGTAATAATTACTGAAGATAATATATATTTTAAAATAATAATCAAGATATTTAGCTCTGCTTGAGGATGAGAGATCCTAGGTCATGATTCATAAGGTATTTCCCTGGAAACATCCTCAAATGCTTTATGATACCAAGGCTTGATATCTTCTGACATATCATGAGATTAATTTTACATCACATTGCCTAGAAAGTGAAACACCACTTACCAGCTTGCCTCCAAATTTCCAGCAGGCCTGACCTTTGGTGAGTCTGCTCTATCTGTTAAAAGCAGTCTTCCATTCAGCGGATTCTTTTGTTTATTTTTACCCATGGCATCATGATTTCTTCACAGGTCCCTTGAAGTCAAGAAGCCTCAGGTCTTCTACATTTAATTTTAATCATGCTCTTCTTAATGGGGATTAGACATCAGAGGCTTCTGCTAAGGCACCTCTACAACTCCCTATGCCAGAATCTCATTCTGAAAATTAATGCTTGAGCTTTGTCATAAGGAGAGATTGCACATACTCATCACTCCTGAGAACCTTTTTCAGTCACATCCATGGCCCCTCAGCCTGAAAATATTCAACCTGATTTAGAAGTGGGTCAGGTTGAAAAATAGTTTTAGAGGAAGGATCATGTTTTTCCTCCACTGTAGTGTGGTGATAACTTGTTTTTGTAGTGTGGTGATAACATGCTCCCTGTGGGCAAAGCATGTTATGTATTTGTAAATACATATTCATTGTTCAAACAACATTACTTTTTCCATAAATTATATCACTTAAAACATTGTCATAAGTGGTCTAATAACTCATCCTGGAGAAAAATAGTAATGGTAACAAGGGAGCAAAATGATGCCTCTCTGCCCAATAATGTAAATATTTTCTTACCTTTTACTGAACCAGACAAAAATGCTACATTCTACTGACATTCCTGTGATGGCAGGTGCCTCACAGCTGAGTATACATGCTGTGAAAGACTACTCCACATATGTAAGCTCTAAATCCCTGCTCACTCTCACTATCCTTTACTGTTCTTGCATTGTGCCAGTACAGGGTATCACAGATTTCCTTTCTCTTTCTTCTTCCCTGACAATATATAGTCAGTAACATATATTTTCCTGTGATTTCTACATAGCTATACAAAGGCAGAGGAAAGATGGATCAGTGTGCAGACCTTCAAAAATCACTTAGTTCTTTCCCCACAATTGATTTCCTATATCTACATCCTGCATAAGATAGCATAGGAAATATATATTCATATATACATATATGTTATATTATACAGTAGAAGACTGCATGCATATCCTCACCTGTGGAGGAAGTTAACTGAGATGTTTAGTATCACTCAAGTATCCACAACAGACAGCAGAATATCTCTCTTTCATCAGACCCAGACCTGACCAATGCTGAAGTATGAAATACAGTTTAACTGTTAAGAAGAGACTTACCTCATTTCTCAGGTCAGCTTTCAGTCAGTTGCTTCATAGCTAATCTAAAGGCATTTTTCATTTGCAGATTTTCTGCCCCTTTTTTCAGTGAGACTTATCATGCAGTATCTAAAAATAACTTATAGCATAGCCCTCAATTATGCACCTGTCCCACAGGAGAACAGAGCCAGGGTTACAAGTTTTGCCTCAAGCAAAGAAAACAATTATAAGAAAGGCTGTAAGTGCTGCCACTATCTCTTTCTAATTACTGGACAAAGTGGGAAAAAGCTGCAGACAAAGTGTCCTGCTAGTTCCATTAGGTGAGCTAATAGAAAATCTCAGTAACTTTTGTGGTAAAAGGGTTATGGTCTGTTTCATCAGATCTTTACTGAAGATGGTAGAACAGAAAGCAGTTGTCCAACACAGTGGCATGTGGTGCAATGTATCATATTGGTAGATATGGAAAAAAGGGAAAAAAAAAAAAGCCTTTCTTACACTCCTTATTCATTTTCATAGATGTAGAGACTTTCACAGCCTCAAAAGCTGTAATGGTTATCCAGCTTGATTTGTGCAATGCAATCAAAAGACATTTACTCTATCAAATCTGAAATACAATATAATGTTTGGAATAGCTTACATTCATGAATTAACAGCTTTGAAGTAACTGTGAATCCCTCATATCCCTGAACAAACCATCCCAGCATCACCCTCATGGGTATCTCTGTGAATTTATCCAGCATCATCCCTCCACCATTGAATCTTGTTGTGTCTTTGTCTTCTAGATTTAAGATCTTTCTCCTATGAGAAATTTGTTTTACTGTGTAGGTGTTCATCAGGTGCAACAAGTCACCTCTTAGTATTCACCCTCTGTCTTGATAAGCTAAGTAGACACACCTACGTTTTTCACTGTAAGGCAGACCTGCTGGACCTTAGAGCATCTTGTTGATGTTTCCTGATCCTTTCCTAAATTTCCAGAGATGAAATGCAGCAATAAGATTGGGCATGGCTTTCAACAAATGGACCCAGTGATTATTGCATAGAAAAGTAACAGGATTTCCACCTTTCTGCTCAATACTCCCATCCTTGGATGTATCCCATTCTCCACATAAAGCCTCAGAAAGGACCTGACAGTGGCTCCAGCACAGGACCAGGTGGAGAGCTGGTGTTTTCCAGAGAGCAGCCCTCTGCCACACCTAGGCTTTGCTGCTCCATCTGTAGCTTTGGTTCTCTGGATGAACAAAGTACAGCAGCTTATCCCTGCTGTTCATATGCAAATTACTAAATGTACATCTGATTTACATTTCTTAAATTTCTGCTTTGCCCATCAGTGTACTAATGCTCATTTAAAAATCTGATATTAAACCAAAAACGCAGACCCTAGTCTCTGTAAAAACAAGAGCAAAGAAAAGAACCAGTCTGGCATACTTCTCTCAGTGGAAAGATTCTCACCATTTTCCATAGCATGTGTTAAGGCCCATGCAGCTCTGCTGATGAAAAACATTTGTGAAGTGGTTTTACCTGTCAGCTTCACCATTAAAATGGGTTAAATATTCTGAGATAGGTGGAATTATCTAAAAACATAATTGTTTGTGCTATTGAAATCTTACCCTAAGCAAGTCACCTGCTGGAGAGCAGCTCTGCAGAGAAGGACCTGGGAGTCCTGGAGGACAGCAGGCTGACCATGAGTTACCAATGTGCCCCTGTGGACGAGAAGGCCAATGGTATCCTGAGGTGCATTCAGAAGAGTGTTGCCAGCAGGTCAAGGGAGGTGATCCTCCCCCTCTGCTTAGCCCTGGTGAGGTCACACCAGCTGGTGAGGGTGCTGTGTCCGTTTCGGGGCTCCCCAGTGTAAGAGAAATGTGGAGCTACTGAAGCGAGTCCAGAGGAGGGTTTGAAAATGATAAGGGAACTGGAGCACCTGTCATACGAGCACAGGCTGAAAGAACTGGGCCTGTTTAGCCTGGAAAAGAGAAGACTGAGGGGAGACTTCATCAGTGTGTACAAATATCTGAAGGGAGGGTGTTGAGAGGATGGAGCTGGTCTCTTTTCAGTTGTGCCCAGCAACAGGGCGAGAAGCAATGGGCACAAAGTGAAGCACAGGAGGTTCCAGCTGAATATGAGAGGGCATTTCAGTACTGTGAGGCTGACAGAGTACTGGGACAGGTTGCCCAGAGAGGCTGTGGAGTCTCCTTCTCTGGAGACATTCAAAACCTGACTGGATGCCATCCTACACATTGTGCTCTAGGTGGTCCTGCTTGGCAGGGGGGTTGGACTTGATGGTATTCAGAGGTCCCTTCCAACCTCACCCAATCCATAATTCTGTGATAGAAAAGTATAGGGGGAAAAAAAAAGTCTGATGCCATTCCTAGAAAGGAAATAACTTTTTACAATCAGTAGAACTGTTGTTTGCAGAAGTCTGCCTATGCAAACGCAATTATGGGACTGAAGTCAACAAACTATATCAGAATATAGAGATAATCCCTTCCAGAACAGGGCCATGTTTGTGTTGGACTGGAGGAGGGAGACAGGCTATGAAGAGGAATTGCCACTTTGCCACATACAAAGTAACTACAAAGAGAAAAAGTCATCTGGGTAGGAGCGCAAAGCCTACTGCAAAGCCTACTGAAGGAAAACAAAAACAAAAAATGCAAACACACACACACACACACACACACAAAAAAAAAAGAAAAAAAAAAAAAAAGAGCAATTTCATTAACCTCAGTAGGCTTCAGATATGACTGTGAATTACAGCTTTGATTTTTTTCAACCTGGAAAAAAAGTCAAAGTGGTACCATTCTTTCAATGACTTATACAATGCATTGTAATATGAATTTCAAGGCAGTGCTATGACTGTTTTGCAAATCCCAAGTGTCTTTCAACACTTGAAAAATGTTTTCTTGTGCAGGGTAGCCCTTGAAGTTGTATGTCCTATTTTGCCATGGGAGAGTGATCACAGGGGCCTGTACAGACCTCTTTCACTCAGAGGCCTGCTGGGACATCAAAGGCCATCAAAGCAGCAAAAACCCAATGGTTCCACTGCACAGTTGGTGATGCATTGGTAGGGACACAATAGAGCAATACTGTAAGGAAATAGTTGCCATTTCATAAACATATGCTTCCATTGTAAGAAAAGAAACTTGTATCGAGTCTGTCACAAGTCATGCAGACTATTATGTGTAAAATCAAGACACCATCCTATATCCAGCATCTTTTGAATAACAGATGATTCTTCTCAAAGAAAGCATATCTAGATGAAGTGCACAGGGTTTTTGGTCTGTTTATATCCAGTACATCAGAGGAAGCTGGTCAGCAGAGCAGAGAGGCTCTCCCTTACACCAGGGTTGTTAGGATCAGGGTTTCATTCTAGGCTATTCCCAAATAGATCTGTCTGCATCCCACCACTACATATTTCATTGTAGGAAATTCCTGTGATAATGGAATAACATATCATAGCCACTGCTCAACATCTCTTTCAAGCTTTTATCAATTACTGGAAAGGAAATTATTCTTTGCTGAAACAATTAGCGTCAGCCAGCCCTAAAATGAAAATTGCTGCCTTTCCCACTTAAATTTCATAGGCTGGGAATTTACTTTTATTATCAAAGTTTTTAAAAGTCCTTGTGCTCTGACACCACATTTCCTTTTATTATTCACATGTCAATGCTTCAAGATAATGATTTGTGAAGTCATTATTGTAGCACTATGGGCAAGTAAAAATGTTGGCATCTACCTAGAATGCAGTGCATATGATATACAAATGTCACCTCCTTCATACTTCCCAAACTTGCACTTCTGTATTAGTAGGCGAAGGGCTTACAGATATGATCGGGTCCCTTCCAGGTTGGGTGTTCCATACAGAATTGCATGAGAACTCTTTTCCTTGAGAGGATATATATACAAAGAACACAGCAAACAGTGAGTCAGGTCTTTAAAATGTTGATTATAAAATCAGTGGCAGAGCCAGGATTGCCTTGCTATGATAGGTCTGAGAGGTCTACTTCATTTCCCTTGTTTTTTCATAGTGAATATTTGTGGCACCTTCAGTGAGACTCTACTATCAATGATCCCTTGCTTCTACTTCACTTCAGCTGTTAAACACAGCTCAGGACTCAAGTCCTGCTCAAAGTGAGAAATTTAGGGTGGCACGTTAACCTCTAACAGCACCAGCTACTGGCTCTAAGCCATCCCTGTTTCTATGTGTTAAGATGGTGAGGCACAAGACAGGAATGCAGCAAAGCATTTATTGCACTCAACACTTCTCAAACTCCACAGGAAGGAAAGGAAGGAAGGAATGAAAAGAAGGAAAGGAAGGGAAAGAAGGAAAAGAAGGAAGGGAAGGAAGAGAGGGCTACATTAATTTTGCTGCTATGGAAACAGACCTGTGAACAGTAACTGCCTATAATTTCTCTCATCCTGCATCTATCCTTGCCAGTGTCCAGTCTTAGGCATTGCCTCTGACAAGATGCTGGGAGCCTCTCAGTGGGCCAATATTGCAGGTACACAACCAAAAAGGAGGCCAGTAGTTCCACACCATTTCTCATGCATACACTGTGTAAAAGCAAGCACCTGAGTCAGTGCAGTCTGCCCTGTGATCAGGACCTTTCCCATGGATCCTGAAAACGCTGTGCATCGAACTTATATTCAAGGAGAGAACAGAGTGCCTCTCAAGGCCTTCCACTACCCAAGCTATCATTCTGTCAAAGGCACACCTCATGACCATCTTTAAGTCACTTAAGGCACTAATCATTCTTTTCACATGTCCTAGGAAATGCCTCACAACCTAATGCAATAGGAGCTATTGCAAATCATTAGAGCTGAAAGGGTGAAAGCTAACTCCATCAGCATCTACATTAGCTGTACCACAAAAAAAAAAAAAAAAAAAAAAAAAGTTACAGAAACACAGGTGAAAGTTGTAAAACAGTGTATTTTCTAGGGCACTCTGCGTCAGCATTAAGAAACCCACTGCAGTGTGTGACAAATGATGCAGGTTACATTTACCAGACTTCAGAGACCAGAAGATAAGTAATGCTTCCTAAGAGTGAACTCTGAGGCCAGGTGAAGGGTGTTAGTGATAAGGATGTGTTTTATGCCTGTACAAACACAGAGCACCACACACTGAAAGCTACCATTAACCTCTAGAGTCTCAAAGAGTTACACACCCAGCAACATAACTTTTGAAGTAGTTACACACCACATGGAGAGTAGCAGAAAGGTGGGATCCTGCCTGCATGACCTACTGCCACCATGATCCAGAGGGGAACTGAGTGAATTCCGTCATTGTCATCACCATCAAGAGCCCCTTTAAAAATAGTTGCAACTTTTCTGAGTCAATAAGGTTTAGAGAAAAGGTCCTAGCATTTATCAAATGGGTACCCAGCAAGCCTTGCCAACCTGGGATTGATAGCCTAGAACACAAAACTATGTTCCTAGCCTGTCAGCATGGAAGGAAGCACTGCTCTGGGCTCTTCAGTCAGGTACATTTTTTTTCTATTTCATTGGATAAAACTGTGATTGTTTACTATTGACACTCAAATTTATACTAGAATTATTTTAGAAATTACCTAGAAGGTGTTGTGTGAAAGTCCTGTAGCTGGTAATCTCTCCATCCCACTACCCTTTTCATGAGTGGCATGTTTCAAAACCTGAGGTTCACTTGGATCCATTCACCTAGATCCAGGGTTGAAACTCATTAACATATCAGGCCATAGGACCCCTGACTGGGGGTTGGAACAAGCACCTCCTTCCAAGGAGGTCATATATCAACTTGCAGTTTCCTACATTAAATCAATATACCTAAGATTAATAGCAGATTATATCCAGAATTTCAGAATTTAACCTCACCTCACTGGTATACCTGTGTTTGGAGAACACATCAGATTGGGAAGTCCTCTGGAACTTTATTTTTTTCTTTTAAGATCATTTACCCTGCCAATGTACAGCAACATAAACCCTTTATCTCATATTCTTGGGTTAGAATTTTGAAGGTTTCCCAATTTTGTGGTGATACATATTGACCTTTGACATCTTCATATGGGAGAGAACAATGGGTGAAGAAGCAGTAATTGCTTTACTGCTTTAGGCAGAGGTCAGGCAGGGCAATAAGCTGAGAGTCAAGGTAACAATGCAGTGGAAGGTCCCATTGTGAGCGCTTTGTGTGTCAGTGAACTTGATTCATACTTAGTGTGAATAGAGGAACTCTCAGCCATTTCAGGAATGTCAGCAATTTTGTCGTAAAGCAACTTTGATCTTGCTCCAATTTCCCAGGCTCATTCATTAGCTGAGAATGTGGAGGGTAAGATAGGCTCTCTCTTCTCTGAGAAAGACTGCCTGCTACTTAAATAAATCACCTACTTTTTCTCCCGTCCTTCTCATAATAAAACAATCCTTCACAGGTCCTCTTGCCACACGATGAAACTTTTGACTCCAAGGAAATCTCTCTCTGATGCATGTACTAAGAGGAATGCCTTTGAATTTTGAAACTGAGGGTCAGATTCTATAAACATACCACCCCAAAGCCCATCAGCCCCCATCTTCCCCCAGAGTAATATGAGACATGCTGTTGACCTTTCGATACTTCTGACAATGTGGAAGTTGAAGAAGTTTCTTGCTTTCAGAAAAAAAAAAAGAAAAAAAAAAAAAAGGAAAAAAAAAGCTTTTGTCTTTGTCCTGTCAGTTCTGTGCATTTTGAAGAGTGGCACACTCTGTTCTTTCTCCCTGGACAGGCTATCATGCATGAGGACTGACAGGGCAGGCTCTGAACCTCCCCCAGCAGCACAAGCACCAGCTGGACAAAAATTCACATGCTGTTTGCTCTGCCACCTTCTCTACAGGGACAGAAACATGCACAGAGGAATGTCTCTGGGTAGGGTTTGGAGCATGGCACTTTTTTCTCTATTCTTATTTGGGATAAAATTCAATGTTTAAGCTGGTTTTGACCATAATGTTATAATGTTGTTCTCACCAATATTATAGCAATGCTTTTAAAACAAGAACATTGTTTGCTAAGGATCTTTTTTTTTTTTCCTTTTTTTTTTTTTCTTTTTTTGAATAATTAAAGCTCATTTCCACCTTCCTTTTCTCTCCCACCCCTGCTGTGAAGCAGGAAATCACCTTTTAAAAAAACGTTAAGTGAAGGACAGAGAAGCTAATTGATTCATCCAAAGGTCAGAGGGTGTCAGCAGCAGACAGAGACCACTGAACTGAAGCAGAGCATCCCAAGTCTCCTGTGCTAACCTTTAGAAAAAGTCTGGTTTCCTCTATGACACCACCTATGTTTTTCAATTCCTCTTTGTTCATTTCATCCAAAATCTCAGTTTTTCATTCTCCCAAGTTCCAGGCTTTGCAAGTGACATGTTCATGTTCTCAAACAAACAACACTCAGAACTCACCAGCACATTTGTTAAGTTCCCTAGTCTTACACGTACTTACCTTAGGAAAAGAAATTACAAGCACACTTGTTCAAACAATCTTTGTGCCAGCTTTCCCCACATTTTAATCTTATAAAAATGTTTCATTTACACAAAGGGATTCAGAAACATGTTTATGAACATTTTTCAAAACATTTTTAAGATTACTGTTGAAGCATTGTAACTGCAAAGTGATGAGATTTTTGGACACAGCAGGAGCAAGGGTATCCTACGTCTCTATCTCCTCGTAGTTCCCTCTCTTCATCTCCTCCCCTTTCAGCAAAGGCTTAGAGGTGAAAGCTTGTGAACTTTGAACCAGGGTTGAAAACCTCTGGATCTGCTACAAGTTTTTATAAGTGCCAGTGTGGAAAGGATGCAGAACATATATCAAGGTCATCATAAACTCAATCTACTACAATGGCTATGCAATTATCTATTTGTGTGCAATATGGGTCAAACCTAATAGGTGAGAAAGACACCTTTCCCATTTAGTCCTTTGGGTAAAATCATATGTCATCCCTAAAAATGCATTAGGTATTACCTTTAGTTCTCATTTTCACAGCCCTGCAGTGAAAACCATGATATCTTTTACTTGCTTTTAAGACCAAAATGCTGTATTATCAGAGAGCAGAAATGATACTTTGTGTTCCTAAAAACAGTGCTTTGTGCTTTTAAAGAGAGGTGCTGCACAGAGGAACAAAGTTCTCTTCTTATCTGCAGGCTGCTTTTAAAACTACTTAGCATGTGGCTTCCTTGGACAATGAATGCATTTTCCCCTCTGAGGCAGGAGGATCTGCTACAGTCTTGCTCTGCTGCACAATAAATCAAACCATTCAAGTATGCTATAATAAAAATACTTGCTTTGAAGTACAACCTTAAATGTCTAATTTCCTAGTGGTAACAATGATGCCTTATCACATTTTTTTTCTCCTTCAGCCTGTTTTCTCTGTTCGGTTGTTTTGTTAACATGTGTGGCTGTCTAAAGACTGGATTTTGGATTCCAGATGTTTTGGCAAGAGAAAGCACTAAATGGCCATATACATCCCAGAAACCTCATACCACCCAAGTAGCTGTTATGTCAACTGGCTAGTGTAAGCCTACCCAGATAATTTTCCCCTCTTTCTCCCCCTAGATGACTGCTAACCCTTTAGTCATCAATACAAAATGACAGAAATTCTTTTGCACAGCTACTATTACAGAGGGGGATATAAAGTCACATGCAAATGAGATCCATGTGGTTTTAATGGAAAGAAAAGGTATTTTGATTAAATAATGAGCTCAAGCTCTTTCCCAGTGAACAGGATGATCAGTTCAATGATTAAAGGTACACTTACACACTCAGACACATACATGAATGCATGTACACATATACATACAAAACACACATCTTTTGCAAGCTGGTTACTACACTATTGGTTTTGATCTAAGCTTTTGCCTGCAGGAAGACAAAAGTAGCAAGGAGAGGCAGTCACTTCTCTAATTGAAATGTACATGTTGGCAGGAGAGGTGTCTTCTTTGAAGAGGACAAGTTTATGATTTACCATTTACTGAACGATACCATTGCCACTTTGTATGGACTTTCCTAAGGCATTCCTTCACTGCTGGTGGCCATCAGTTAAAAGAGCACTAAATTAGGAGATCCTAAATTGCACTCCAATAGAGATTAAGCCCTGGAGCTATCCATTAAAAAATGGAAGGAAGAAAGGTTCATAAGAAGTCAGAGCAGTAAAGCCCTGAATATTATTTTAAATAATTTTCTGTGTTTCTTCACTCATGGGAAGTCCTGATGTGCAAATTATTGGCCTATTTTCATGTTTCCTCCTGCTTTTTCTCCAACCCTGAACACCATATAATATGTTATAGTAATTTTCCTTCCATCTTCGTACCAAAGACTTATGGTCCAACCACGGCTCTAGCGCTTTTGAAGAAATTGGTCTCCCCATAGCTGGACTTCTGTTCTGTCTTTTTAAAAGAATCTTTTTTTTTTTTTTTACTCTGGATTATAACCACAAGGGAGAAATCAAATAAACTAATCCCTGAAAAGCATTAAGCACAATGGATTGTCAGTTCTGCCATTTCCTGCTGAGATCAACAACGGCAGATTTCTTTCTCACCTGGCTGGATTCCACCAAACTCTTTGAGACTTTAGGGGCAGATCAAAAGCTGGGTGTTGGGATTTGCTGGGTGTGAGAGAAAGGATGAGTTCATTGATATTAATTAGTGATTGTGCAGAGTTTTATGGTGGAAGACATGATCAAACAAAGGATTGCAACAGGCACAACACAGTGGAGTAATAGCTAATGGAAGCATAGACTGAATAGAGATTTTGAAAACGATGAGTGTAGGCTGGAATCTGATCCAGAAGAGAAAGATTCAAAGAGAATTTGTGCAAGTTTTAAATAGTTCTCTTTTTAGTTTGTCTATATTTATAATGGCTTAGTACTTTTTATGTGAAAAATATTCAATTTTATTCACTAAGCTCAAAAACAAACAAAAAAGTCTTGAGCTTCATCTGCAACATCCATCAAGAGATTATTTGTGCAGCTGAAAATGACAAGAAAACAGAGGAAACTCTAGAGGGCCCAATTGGCGAGACACCTGGACAGAGGCTCAAATCCAAATTTGTCTCCTCTCTTATTATGAAACTAAAGACTGGGACAGCCCACTGGGACAAAAGGGGCCCCAAAACTTCCCCACAAAGGAAGCAAATTCTGGATTAAAACTATGTAATCAGCCAGTCAAATGGCTGTGAAAGCCAAGAAGGAAGAGGAAGTCTTTAAGTCACTGGCTGCTGGAAGCTGAGAGAATGCATTAGGGAAGGTTTGTTGTGTAGGTGCATGTTGCATATACTGAGCACCTGTGACTGACCACTGTCAGCAGAAACAGAATACCAGACAAGACACACTTGTGTTCAAGCTCAGTATGTCTACATGTATCTTTACATCCTTATTGTAAGAGGAAATGGAATAATCGTGTGGCAAAAAAAAAAGAGCATGATAGAAATACTTGAATTTTCTCTGTGAACACCACCTGCCATTCATGTTGTCAATTATTTGTCTACAAATCTACCTAAAACTCCTCTGCAGTGAAGAAATATTGGTGATGGCATCACTTATCACTCAATCTTCCTCCATTGTAACAGTCAGATAAGGGCAGGATGGTTGGCTTCAGCCTTGCTCTGTGGTTGAACATTGTACTGGTTTTAGTTGGAATAGAGTTAATTTTCTTCATCATAGTTCATATGATGTCTTTTGTCTTCCTAAGAAACTGTTCCATATGATAAGCTCTCCTTTCCTGGGAACGGCTGAACACCTGGCTGCTAATGGAAGCAGTGAATTAATTCATTTTTCTGCTTTGCTTGCACTCGTAGCTTCTGCTTTATCTTGAAAAGTGTCCTTATCTCAACCCACAAGTTCTTGCACTCTTATGTTTTTGATTCTCTTACCCATCCTGCTGGGGTGCAGTGAGTGAGCATCTGTGCAGGGCTTAGCGCCTACCAGAGTTAAACCACAACAGACATTTCTTCTTGTCCACCTGTCATTTCCAAAACAACAATTGCCAGATTCTCATCTCTTTCTTTGACTGGTCCTTGTGCCCTCCCTCACTTTTCTACTCACTTCACTAAAATTATTTACTGATGCTGTGAAATTTGGTCCTATGAATAAAACTTAGGTGCAGAAATATAACAGATAGAAAGACGCAATTTCCTTGACCAAGACCTGAATTATTTAAGGGAACTGAATGCACTTGTATACATACATACATATAATATATCTATCTTCTCTTTCCCACATCTATTCCCTGTAAAAATATTGGAACTGAGTGTGAGTAGATCACAGTAGGCTGAGATCTAAAACTTTACAGGTATTTACCTCCCTTCAAAACTGAGAATCATTAGGGATTTAGAAATACAAATGCTTGTTTAGGTGTGGTAATGAAGAAAACAAGACAATCCACTTATGTGCAGATATATTTGCCTTTGCTGGTACACAACGATATCTTTATTTTATGACAGCTGGCAGGAGATATAATTCTACTTAAGGTCTCTCATTAACTCTGCCTTTTGTTGCAAGTTGAACTTCCCTAACTCTCATTGCTACAGGTGCAATATTTATCGTGCGTTATCTGAATTGATAAGGATGTCTATTTTGTCTGGATTTTTTACATCTATTTTGCTTCAGAGGAGAATTAAGAAACTATGATTGCCATCAAGCAGTTTTAAACAATGTGGTTTCAACTCCATCTCCAATCTGTTGCCATCAAATCAAAATATTTTAAGTGTCACTATTCGTTTTTCACTTTCCCCACAGCCTGCTAAAAACAACATCATTAAATTGCTTCTCTAATTAGCAGGCTACATTCATTGCCAAAATAGATTGCTATGGGCTGTGTCCTCTTATATGGTTTGCTTATTAGCAGAACTTATTTCAGTAAAATATAAATGGCTAAGAGATTACCAGTTATCCCAGAGTGGCCAGGACTCTTCTAGGTCTGGCTACTGTAGTCCTTACGCAAGTGCTTATGCAAATGCTAATCCAGTCATGAGACCACTAACCCTTACACTTACCAGATAAAGCATGGGCAACTAAGAGTTGTACTGGGCAATTTCTTTGAAAAGCTCATTGGACTTAAATGCAGCTAGCTTTCATACAGAAGCCAAAAGAGCTAGAGAGCATCAGCAAAAGACTTCCTTTTTATATGGATCACTAATATCAATATGAGATTTCAGCAGTAACTATGTCTCTTAGTTAATAAAATAAATAGGAATATAAGGAGAAAAACAAAACAAAACAAACAAAAAAAAAGGGAGATTTTTCTTCCTTCTCTCCTGCACAGTCTTCTATCCTGACTGTACAGCTGTCAAAGAGACTAGAATTTCTCATGTCTCTGACAGCAGCTACAGGAACTCTCTGCTCTTGAAACAAATACAACTTATATTTCCTTTCATATGTTAGCTTACTTTTCTCTTGCTTCTGGTATCACGCAGTATGTTCTAGGTTCTCAGTGGAAATGATACAGCACATTTTCCTTTCCAACTTCTAATTTTCTGTAGTGATTCCTGGCCTGCACTATCAACAAATCTAGGCCATAATTATTTTCCTTCCGTAATGAGAAAAAGTGAAGTTGGAAATCTCTCCTGGGTTTGGAGATGTTCAGAACAGAGAGTACCAGCTTAAAGAGCCAAAATTTTAGAAAAAGTCAGTGAAGGAAGGATTTTACTCAGAGGTTAATCACTACAGTACCAAAACAGCAAACAAAGCCCATTTCTAGAAAGAAAGCAGACAGAAGAAGGTGATGGAAATATCTCAATCCAAAGAAAATTGCTGCAGAAATAAAGTTTTTGGTAAGTGCTAACAAATGACAGAAAGGCCACTGAAGACTGAGTCTAAATCCAATTGAGGTACATTTAAACAGCGCAATGCAAGGATTTAGCTGTGTGATTCCTGCTACTGTCAAAGGGAATAGGAAAGCTAAAAAGCTTGCAAAGCTTCCTGAAGATTTTCTGCAGGAAGTGTATTTGTTAATATCTCTGAAGTTCCTTTTTTTTCTTCCCCGTCAGACTTCATTAAAAATTCTATTTTTCGTCTCTTTCTTTTACAGTTTAAATAACAGCTAGTCCTCTATTGAGTTGCTAGGATGTAAACTGTACTTTGTTTTCCTTCTGTAGCTGTTAAATGGTAGTGGAGATAGCAGCACAACAAATGATACGATGAGTTCATCTCTGCTGCCAGCCCACTGGTTTTAAAAGCTGTAGAACCAGCACAGCTAGGATTGAAGCACAACCCACCTTCACTGAGCAATGAGTTATATACCATGGGTATGGCCAATCTCTTCCTCTTTTCTTTGTTATGCATTAGAGGACTTATGATGTTTCCATGCTCGTGGTTTGATACACATGAGGCTGTTTTCTTGGGAACTGTGGGGTTGCTGAATAATTTAGTCCAGAAGAAGCATAAGCATGAAAGTGAGGTCAACATCCTGTTGGATTATCAATGACAGCCCAGCTGATGTAATCTTTCACCCTATGTCCCATTGTAAACCTTTACCATTCAGCTCAAATTGATGCACTTTTGTTGAAGTGCCTGGAGTCTCATCTCTACACAACTGTTTTCTTGCAGTTTTTACACTTCTTGTGATAAGAATTAAATACAGTCTTCAAAGACTAAAATATTATGTACACTGAATGCACATCATTTGGAAAACTCTTTGCATGATAACACAGTGCAGCAGGATAAATGGCTTCCTTTCCATCTGATGACAAACAGAAACAGGAGGAGAATGTAATGCCTTCTCTAGCAAGCACACTCCATGTTCCAAAGCCTCATGGTACTAAGGTACTTTTACAAGTGTGGACCTGACCACAGAATCACAGAATCACAGAATCACAGAATTTCTAGGTTGGAAGAGACCTCAAGATCATCGAGTCCAACCTCTGACCTAACGCTAACAGTCCCCACTAAACCATATCCCTCAGCTCTACATCTAAACGTCTTTTAAAGACTTCCAGGGATGGTGACTCCACCACTTCCCTGGGCAGCCTGTTCCAGTGTCTAACAACCCTTTCGGTAAAGAAGTTCTTCCTAACATCCAATCTAAAGCTCCCCTGGCGCAACTTTAGCCCATTCCCCCTCATCCTGTCACCAGGCACGTGGGAGAACAGACCAACCCCCACCTCGCTACAGCCTCCTTTAAGGTACCTGTAGAGAGCAATAAGGTCGCCCCTGAGCCTCCTTTTCTCCAGGCTGAACAAGCCCAGCTCCCTCAGCCGCTCCTCGTAGGACTTGTTCTCCAGGCCCCTCACCAGCTTTGTTGCCCTTCTCTGGACGCGCTCAAGCACCTTGATGTCCTTCTTGTAGTAAGGGGCCCAAAACTGAACACAGTACTCGAGGTGCGGCCTCACCAGAGCCGAGTACAGGGGGACGATCACCTCCCTAGCCCTGCTGGTCACACTGTTTCTTATACAAGCCAGGATGCCGTTGGCCTTCTTGGCCACCTGAGCACACTGCTGGCTCATATTCAGCCAACTACCAACCTATACTCCCAGGTTCTTCTCCGCCTGGCAGCTTTCCAACCATTCCTCTCCCAGCCTGTAGCTCTGCTTGGGGTTATTGCGCCCCAGGTGCAGGACCCCGCACTTGGCCTTGTTGAACTTCATGCAGTTGACCTCAGCCCATCAGTGCAGCCTCTCCAGATCCTCCTGCAGAGCTTTCCTACCCTCGAGCAGATCGACACATGCGCATAGCTTGGTGTCATCTGCAAACTTACTGAGGGTGCACTCAATGCCCTCATCCAGATCATCGATGAAGATATTAAAGAGGACTGGCCCCAGCACCGAGCCCTGGGGAACGCCACTAGTGACTGGCCTCCAACTGGACTTGACTCCATTCACCACGACTCTTTGGGCCCGGCTATCCAGCCAGTTTCTAACCCAATGAAGCGTGTGCCAGTCCAAGCCAAGAGCAGCCAGTTTCTTGAGGAGAATGCTGTGGGAGACGGTGACCAAAGTCACAATGTATGTACACTATGCTCATAATAACAGCTTCATGCATCTGCTGTAAGTACAGAGAGAGCTGTTGGCTGGTTGATGCTCGGAGTGGTCTGTAGTAGTGCTGTTCTCTGCTTTGGTATGAGTGACATGCCTTGTAGCCATCTCACAGGTTAAGACAGGGGTGGTCTGTCTGTCAGAAAAATTCAAATGGCCCAGAAACTCCAGGGACATGCTATCTGCTCTGCAGAGCTGGAAGGAGAGTGAAGCTTCCTCTGGAATGATTCACAGGCAGCAGATAACAGCTCACAACACTGCACAAGGCAAGACTGAGTAAACAGCTAAGACCTAAGGCTCCCTTCCCACATTCTGCAGTCCAGCTCAGACCTACAACTCTGGCCCAGCAAAAGGAAGGCACAACAAGCAACACATTGCCACCCCAGCACAGCACTCATTCTATCAGGCTAAACACTGCTCCCTGACCCAGCTCCTGAGCAGAGACACTGCTTGGATGAATGAAAAGATTCACACAAAGCGCTGCTGTTCCATAACACATAAGCAACTTCTCAAAATCTTCCCAATACCATTTAAGGCATATGCATCCAGATGGTATCACAATTGAAAGCAAATGAAAAAATGATACTGTGGGATGTAGCAAGAAACTAACTTCTCAGAGAGCAGATTAGCAAAGATGGCATTATTTCACTTGGCATTGAGCTGACTCTATCTGAAATAGATGTTGATCTTGGACCAGAAAGCTGGTTGTTTTGTTCCACATCCTGCAGAGGTCTCAACTCTCCTGCTTCTCAGTTTGATGAATTCTGCCACATTAAATTTGTTTCATTAACAGCAGATGAAATTCTTATGTCTTGACCTTTGATATAAGTTGCAGTAATGCCAAACAAAGCATTGTTGCTACACCTTGATGGCAGGGAAACTTGAATGGCTGCCTGGGAGAAAGGTGATCTCATGAAAAGAGATGTGTCTGGAAAGAGTCAGCATGAGTGATGCCTGACCTTCCACTGAGACGCTGGAGCTTTCACCATGTGGCTAATCACCCCTAACTAAAAGTATCTTTTGCAGAAGCTACTTAGTGCAATGAACTACCCAACAAGGTGTTTACTCTGGATGAGACGAACACCAAGACACCAGCAAAATCCAGGAAAAAAGTGAGACCCCTTACATGACACTGGTGGAAAGAACATTTTAACAGAAAGAGACGAAAACATAAGGGGAGATTTGGCTACAGGAAAGAGGAATTTACAAAGTACAACCTCACTCTGCAGAAATGTATCCCAGAAAAAGACCCATGGTCCATCCTCTGCCCCTCTCTCAACCTTATGCCAAGAGAGTATGCTTTAAGTTCAGCTGAAAAGCTTCATGGATGAATTTTTCCAGCCACTGTATCTCCATCATAACATGAGAATGTCCAGAAGAAAAGCTCTTTCTGATGGTGCTGTTAACCTCCAAGCTGACTTCGAATCATTTAAGCCAAGAGTTATCGAATGCTCTTCATGATTGGAGACCTCTCAGTCTAAATTAAACTACCTGTATTTTGTTCTGGAAATTAAACTAATATTGAATGTTTTATGCTAGGATTGTACTGAAGTAGAAATGGATCAAATGCTCAGTGCTCAAATACTGCAGACGGGCATCTGGGTGTATACAAAGCAAGAGTGACTGTATGCATATTGATATAACATTAATAATAATAAAAAAGACAGTTAATTATCTAAGTGGGATCAAAGTTTAAGAGCTTAAAAATGCAGATAGAAATGGCAGTTTCTGAGAAAAGTAGATTTCTGTATGGCAACTTTCCAACACTAAATAAAATCCCAGATGACAAAATGACAAAAAGTGTCAAGTTTACAGTACTGTCTTTCACTTTAACACATATATGCAAGTACCTAAAGGTAAGTCTAGCACTTAAATGCAAAACAGAAAAAAGCTTTTTTTTTTTTTTTTTTTTTTTTTTTTTCCCTCCTCTCAATGTACAGTATAAACATGCTTCAGGGTTTAAATAATGAGGCAAACTTTGAACTGCCTTTGTTCTCTTGGAGGAATCCAAAGGGGGAAAAACTTTGGTCTTTGAGGTTGTAGGAAGTGTTGCTTTACATTCTCCTTCAAAACCTGTAATTCAATTATAAAAATGCTCTGGGCTTCAGAACAATTCAAAGGTGAGAAATGAGACAGAAGCTGTATTCCACTGAAATCCTAAGATATGGCAAACTTTCCTAGGAAATCTAGCTCACACAGCTGTGGCTTTATAACAATTAGACACACCTAGAAGATCAAACCCAGATGCCAAGAAAATGTTCCCAGGACTGAAATGATAAACAGGCTGACATCATAGTCATTGATTTGTTTTTAAAATGCAAAGACCTGTGCAGAAAGATTATGATCTGATAAAAATCCCATCATTTGAAACATATAACTGTTCTCTATAGATTGCTTCTTGGAGCAGCTGGAAAAACATGATCTACGAAAGATAAAACTTCCTACAAGCACAATAAAAACGACTACAGTGAATGAATTTTTAAATAATTTGAATTTACAAAAATGTTATTATTCATAGCAGTAAGAGAGCATGGTTCTATCCCATTCCAATACAACTTATAAGTATATATGAATCTGAAAGAAAATACTGGATGTGAATGATCTCAAATATTTCTCTTTTAGGGGCTCTCTCAATGTCAGAAACCGATATGACTCCAGATTTCACATTTCATTTTTGACTAAATAAAATACAGAATGTGAATATCCACACAGGATGAAATTTAGGCTCACTGAGAAGCAGAAAAAAATAACCTTATCAGAATGTTTAGCATGATCTCTAAGAACAATGAGAATAATATGCCATGATGAAAATTATTCAAAAAATATGATGGGATTTCTTGTGGGGGGAGACACAAATAAGAAAGACTTGTTAGACAGGAAATTCCCATATTTTTTCCTTTCCCCCACTAAGAACTAAGTTCACATCAAGGCACTGGCACCTGGAGTAGAACAAACATATAAATCTTGGAATGTGTTTTGGAGAGGATGCTGAAATTGATTGGCTGGTTCTCTGTTCCAAGATGACCAACTATACTCATTTCAAAGACCAGAACTCTTTGTCTTTTGTGTGTGTGTGTGTGTGTAAATTTGAAGTGCATCAAATAAATCAAAACACAAACAAAAGATTTCCTTAAGTGTACTCTACTTTTCAATGATTGAATTATGAGTGATAAAAATATCTACACATTGCAATAAATAAATAAGGGATAATGGTTACAGTATATTATAATAATACATGCTGAAGGGTCAATTAAGAAGCCCTATATTTATACAGAGTATAAATATTTTATGTGAGCAAACAGGAAGAGAGTGTCTCAAGGTCATTGGATGAGCCTTCCAATTGCATTAATACAAAAGTGGCAATAGAGAGGATGTGACATTTTAGTTAAACAAGTACTTTGTATGAGACCCGTTAAATAAACTGTTTTGCAAAAGATACTTCAGTTGGGTAATGCTGTGGTAATGAAGAAGGGCAATAACTTTTTTTTTTACAATATACAGAACTCCATTATCTACTTTACAGTATTCCTGTCTTTTTCCCAGAGGGTAAGGGGGTGTGGAGTAGATTCAGCCGCTGTTCATCCTAAAGAGGCTCATAAAATTTAAAGAGATTATTTGACATTAATTCATAGTAAAGAATTATAATGACTGACAGACAACACAAGGGAAATGAGCTCAGAAGTATTTTCCTGAACAATACAAATATTACCATTGTTCATCAATGACTGACTTGTAACAAAAAAAGCAAAGTAATTTTATTAGAAGAACACACGCAAAGAAGAGTACTTGCCACTGAGATTGCAACATAAATTGAATCAATTTGATCATTTATTTATAATTTACTACATTCTTTCTATACAAACAAAACTGGTTCCAAACAGCATTTATCAAAATATCTTTCCCCAGTGATTTTAACTTAACATCTTCAAAGAAAAAGGGGATTTTGATTTCTTCCCCTGGTACTCACAAACACAAGCCCTGACTCACTGAGACATATGATGCTGGGGCTTTGGCCCCTTCTGCAGATATTAGAAGCTTCCTTTCCTTGCCTTACACTCACAAGCAGCCACTCACAAGCAGCCAGACCTGTTCTCATGCCCACCAAATTACTGACATCAAAATCCAAATATATGTAACTGAGAAGCATGCCAGTTTGCTAATAATCCATATACAGCTTGACTTCAATTCTGCACACAAGCCCACCCAAAGCCTTTCTTCTGAGCCCAGAGGGGTCACTTGTTTGGGGAGTGCTGCTCAATGGCCATTATTAAACCATGGAACTCATGGCTGCAGGAAGCCAAAAATACAGATGTGTTCAAAAAGTGATTGGATGCATTCATGAAAAAAAATCAGTCATGAGCTAGTACATACAAGTACATAACATTGCATAGACAGTCTGATTCAGGAAGTCCCTCCACCACAGACTGCAGCAAATTCGGACAGTAAGAAAAAGGCAGCATTCCTCAATGCTTGCTCCTTGCCTTACTTTTATTTATTAAGCACCTACTAATTTCCTTCTTCCTGGGGTGGGGCAGTTTGCCAAACAGATCTTTGACCTTAACTGATGTGGCTTTGCAGGTAAGAAAGGTCGCAGAGGCTACATTCAGTGAAATCAAGAACAAAAGCGTATTTTTCCAGCTGCAGATGTGAAGGACAGAGAAGATGTCAAGTAAACTGTGTTTTCACTTTAAGGCTGGGGAATGTCAGGATATATTTTTCTCACTGGGCTATTTAGCCCCCCTTTATTCTTCTCTTCTCTAAATACTTAAAGAGGAAAAAATAAAAATATAAAATTTCAAAGTTCCATCCCCTCAATGTTTATTTAATTCACTTACTGAAAATTTATTTTTGACCATGTGTTCATACTGTCTCAAAACAACAAGAGTAGCACTGCTGTTATCAATGAGCTAGACACACTAACTGAGCATAATAAGAGTTTTCAACCATTACTGTGACAATTTACAACCTTGGAGTGCTGATCCTAATGGTGTGTTCCTCTTGAAATATTCAGTAGCTGAAGAAAACACTTGTCACACAGGCACCTTAGATAAAATGAATCAGAAAAGATTCAAACTTACTTTAATGATCAAAAAAAAAAAAAAAAGTTTTTAAATTCTGTGAACAAAACCAGAGCAAAGCTACTGAGCTACTGAGGAAAAAGTCAATTTATTTAAAAAGTCAATTTATTTTTCAGAGAAAATGTCTTCTATACTTCCCTTAGCAAGAGCAGGGAAAGGCGCTGACACACTGATGATCAGAAGTGGCCAGTTCTACTTTCTGCAGCTCTACAGCTTTGAGGTTCAGTTTATTTCACTGCTAGTGAAATAAACCGAAGACCTTTATAATAAATAAATAAATATATATAAATAAATAAGACCTTTCTGAGCGTGCCCATGCAATGGACCTGGGTAGTGACTGCCCTGTCATTTGACTGAAAGGATTACTTTTAATTTCACCTCCTGCAGCTCCAGAAGTGAGCAGAGAAACAATACTAGCTCTCAGAAATCTTATCATTATCAAAGCAGTTCTGAGAAACAGCATTTGTTTCAGCAGAACACCATACTTCTAAGTGTGTATTTCCAAAAGTGCCTAAGACAGCTCAACTATTACTTCTTACATAAATCAGCTGGACAACCTCCACCTGCCAACAGCTCACTTTCCTTTGACAAGTGTTTATTCCAAATGTCTTTTATGAACATTTTAGAGAATGAGCACTCTCCCTCCTGCCCTGCACCCAGTTTATATTTGCCCTGTAAAATTTAATATGCACATTTTGGATGTGATTAAGAAAGACCTAGATGCTATAAATAAACAAACAGAAAATACAACACAAACAAAAGCTGAGGCTGCCAAGTCCCAACAAGTCAAGGATATGACGTTGTTTGTACATGCTTGAAACCACAGAGCAATGAGTGATTTCAACCCAAAGTGAACATGCCATGCCTGCACAGACAAAACTACGTATGTCTGCTTTTCTGGTATGTTTCCTCTTCATATTTCTATACCAGGCCTCCATAGAGATTGACTTGATGTGTGGTTTGCTTGCCTGATCAAATATTAGAATACGAACCACACAATAAAACTGAGACGGGTGAAGATTCTAGATCTTTTATTAGGTGAACCTTTGTAGTTCTCTGCAGATGATAACTTAGCACTTATTGGCACATTTTCTGACTGTGTAACATCAGGGCCAAATTGTGGCTGCAGTGTGATACAGACAGTTATTGGGAATGGACACAACATGTACTATTTGCAAGCCTCCATTTAAAAACTCTTCAGGATATATGAAAATCTTTCCACTGTGTTCAACAAGTTTATATTACAACTGTCAATTTGAACTTCACCTTCTGTGGTAGAACTTGACTGCCCATCAGAGTAAAACCACCACACCATCTTTTCTTTTTCCTCAAATTAAAAGTTCTGTATGAAAACATATTCGACCAGGCAGTGCAATGAAAAAAGAAAGTAGTTCGGGGAAAACAGCAACCTACCTTGAATGAAAAAAATCCGTAATTTCCTAATACTTTCATAGTAAAATTATTTTACAGGTATGTCAGTGCTTTTATTGACACATCAATTATCAATTTAAAAAAAAAAAAAAAATGCTCTTTCTGTTTTGGAAGTGGGAAAGAAGGAAACGAGGTACTGTGATATCAAGTATCAAATCACTGCAGTACATTAAATATTTTCACATTTAATTTTCCACAAGATATCTGTAGGAAAGAAGACAATTGTATTTAAGTGGATAATCCTTTGTTCTAGCATCCTTATTGCTTACAGAACTAGTTTATTGAAACAGGGGCGTTGGCTTCTAACATGAAGTGAAGAGAAATCTCACCGCATTAGCAAGAAGTAGAGAGTGCCCAAATGAAATCATGCAATAGCATGAGAACCCAGAATTCCCAAATGCTGGTGTAAAGGACTGAGTACTTTGTTTTCTAATGCTGTTGTTACTATTCTGTGCAAACTATGGAAATCTGTGTGCAAGTACCAAGCACAGTACTATTCAAGCCCAGCAAAAACTTCAGTAGGCAAGAGCTGCTTAGTCACTACCTGGGTTTATCAGTTGAGACATCCAGTGATATAAAATAAAGTGAACAGAAATCCCTCATTTAAAAATGTTTCTCCTGTTCTAAGCTGCTTTGCAATTGTATCTTAATATTTTGACTGATTGGGATAACCTTGTTTTCCATTTTTGAGCTCCATGAATCTTATGATCATAGACTGCATTATTTCCTCAATTTCAGTGAATGCATATGAAATAGTCACAGTACAGCATGAATCTGAAAAGTAAAGAAAAGGTCCGCCTTAACTACCAAGCCTCAGAAAGGACAGACATCAGTTCCTCTGTTCCACAGAGAAATCGGTGCAGTGACACTCCTGATATTGGGCAATCCCAGATCATCAACGATTAACTATTAAAACTGGCAGGTATATGAAGTATTTTCTCAAGGATGGATGATGTTATATCTGGATGTTTTCCAGGAAAACAGGATAGGTTGCTGTTCTTTCAGTAGAGGATGCTATTACATGTAATTTGAAGATGAACATGCAAGTGCTGTGTGTTTACCTATTCAGGGTGGCCATGACACTCTTGAATAGCCTCTTTCTCTCAACACTCCTAATCATTACTTTTAAAATATGCCAACCACCCCTACAGGGATATATTTAGAAGTATGCTTTCTTTTGTCACTGGATTTGTATTTCACAGAACAGAATCACAGAATTTCTAGGTTGGAAGAGACCTCAAGATCGAGTCCAACCTCTGACCTAACACTATGTACTGGGTCTGGCTGGGATGTTAACTTTCCCGGCAGCAGCCCATACAGTGCTGTACTCTGCACTTGTAGCTGGAACAGCAGTGTTATCACACCAGTGTTGTGTCTACTGCTGAGCAGCACTGGCACAGCATCGGGCCTCTCTCTAACCCTCCTATGGGGTGGGCAAAAAACGAGAAGAGAAACATCACTAGGGCAGCTGACCTAAACCAACCAAAGGGATATTCCATACCAGATGATGTCACACTCAGCAATAAAAGTTGGAAACAGGAAGAAGAGGGGAGGGGTGGGCTCTCGTTGTGAAAACGTTGGTCCTGCTCCCGAACACCGGCTACGTGCGTTGAGGCCCTGCTTCAAGGACGTGGTCAATCATCGCTCATTTGTGGGAAGTAGAGAGTAATTTCTTTCCTCTGCACTTCCACATAGCCTTCATTGGTTTTATTTTTTTGTTTTCCTCCCTTCTTTTTATTTTCCCTTTCCCCCTCCCTTCCCCTTTCCCTTTTTATTTCCCTTTAGTTAAATTGTTTAGTTCATAATAATCTTTCTTTAATTATTATTATTATTTCCTTTAATTAAACTAACCTTATCTCAACTCATGAGTTGTTCTTTGCTTTACTTCTCCCCCTCCTCATCTAAAAAGAGGGGGAGTGAGAGAGTGGTTGTGGGGTTTAGCTGCCCAGCACGGTAAAACCACCACACACTAACAGTCCTCCACTAAACCATATCCCTCAGCTCTACATCTAAACGTCTTTTAAAGACTTCCAGGGATGGTGACTCCACCACTTCCCTGGGCAGCCTGTTCCAGTGTCTAACAACCCTTTCGGTAAAGAAGTTCTTCCTAACATCTAACCTAAAACTCCCCCGGCGCAACTTTAGCCCATTCCCCCTCATCCTGTCACCAGGCACGTGGGAGAACAGACCAACCCCCACCTCGCTACAGCCTCCTTTAAGGTACCTGTAGAGAGCAATAAGGTCGCCCCTGAGCCTCCTTTTCTCCAGGCTGAACAAGCCCAGCTCCCTCAGCCGCTCCTCGTAGGACTTGTTCTCCAGGCCCCTCACCAGCTTCGTTGCCCTTCTCTGGACGCGCTCAAGCACCTCGATGTCCTTCTTGTAGTAAGGGGCCCAAAACTGAACACAGTACTCGAGGTGCGGCCTCACCAGAGCCGAGTACAGGGGGACGATTACCTCCCTAGCCCTGCTGGCCACACTGCTTCTTGTACAAGCCAGGATGCCGTTGTCCTTCTTGGCCACCTGAGCACACTGCTGGCTCATATTCAGCCAACTACCAACCTATACTCCCAGGTCCTTCTCCGCCTGGCAGCTTTCCAACCATTCCTCTCCCAGCCTGTAGCTCTGCTTGGGGTTATTGCGCCCCAGGTGCAGGACCCGGCACTTGGCCTTGTTGAACTTCATGCAGTTGACCTCAGCCCATCAGTGCAGCCTCTCCAGATCCTCCTGCAGAGCTTTCCTACCCTCGAGCAGATCGACATACGCACCTAGCTTGGTGTCATCTGCGAACTTACTGAGGGTGCACTCAATGCCCTCATCCAGGTCATTGATGAAGATATTAAAGAGGACTGGCCCCAGCACCGAGCCCTGGGGAACACCACTAGTGACCAGCCTCCAACTGGATTTGACTCCATCCACCACAACTCTTTGGGCCTGGCTATCTAGCCAGTTTCTAACCCAACGAAGCGTGTGCCAGTCCAAGCCAAGAGCAGCCAGTTTCTTGAGGAGAATGCTGTGGGAGACGGTGTCAAAAGCCTTGCTGAAGTCAAGGTGGACCACATCCACAGCCTTTCCCTCATCCACCCAGCACGTCACTTTGTCATAGAAGGAGATCAGGTTCGTCAAGCAGGACCTGCCTTTCATAAACCCATGCTGACTGGGCCTGATCGCCTGCTTGCCCTGCAAGTACTGCGTGATGACTCTCAAGAGAATCTGCTCCATGAACTTCCCTGGCTCTGAGGTCAAACTGACAGGCCTATAGTTCCCCAGGTTTGCCCTACAGCCCTTCTTGTAGATGGGCGTCACGTTTGCTAGCCACCAGTCAACTGGGACCTCCCCTGATAGCCAGGACTGCTGATAAATGATGGAAAGTGGCTTGGCCAGCTCCTCCGCCAGTTCTCTCAGTACTCTCGGGTGGATCCCATCGGGCCCATCGACTTGCGCACATCCAATTGCCGTAGCAGGTCGCCAACCATTTCTTCGTGGATAGTGAGGGCCACATTCTGCTCCCCATCCCCTTCCGCCAGCTCAGGGTACTGGGTATAATTATTATTTGGCACACTTGAAATAGAAACATAATTAAAATAGGGTAAAACATGGCTGCTACAATGACAAACCTTAAGGATCCTATTTGGAAATCAGTTCCAGCTATCCCAGGACACCTGAAACCTCACAAATACCTGTTATTTGCTAAAAGCTTTTGTTTTACCTTTGAAAGATAACAACAGAAACTTTCACTTTTCCTCTTATCTTCCTTCGATTATGACTTCCAGATATATAGCTCTTTTGTTACCCATTTAGTGTCACCACAAACTCCGAACAAAATGAAATACACATGGGCAGTGTAAACCAAACCCTGTGATAAACAGTATCAACACAAATGTCATCATGCAGAATATTAAATCCTGCATCTCCTCCTGACCTCATAGGATTGCCCTCTCCTGAGGACAGAAGGTAATTCAACCTCAATACCCATTGAATGAGATAGCCATTCAATTGGAGAAAATCATCAAGGTGACGGCTATAGTACGTAACAGCATTCTGCATTTATTTTGCTTTTATTTGGTGATTTTTAACTGGGTGAGAATCAAATTCTAATTACAGGTAAACTCACCCATCCTACTGACTGAGATCTGACTAATTTGAACTTAGTCATTATTACTGTACGAAGCATCTATTGGGATCTGTACACGGAATCTAGTAACTGTGCACCTGCCAAGATACTCACAGGCAAACTAGTTAAACAGTTCTGACTTCATAAAGTAATTAAACTTTAAAAAAAAATAATAAAAATAAAAAAAAATGTAGGTGGTATTTGCACATACCTTGCAATTAACTGCATGATTAACATATACCCATCTGATTATATGATGAATGTTCCTGCATGCAACTGATGAACTAGCATTATCTGCTTAAGACTGGACATTGATGAACAGGATTTTTGCCACTGAATTTCACAAAAGCTGATATGGGTCTTCCCAAAGCTCTGTTCAGTTGTTAAGGCTTTCTAATCTCTCATTTTGTGGCAGCCCACGTGGTATTCAAAAACAAGACTTTTCCAAGACGAGATAGCCCAACAGTGAGCAGAACAGGCAGTCCCTTCCCTGTGCTGTTGGGAAAGTGGCTGGATGTGGAAAAAGAAAGGCACACTGAACCACAAGGAAATGTCATTGTAACAAGTTGCTGAGATCCAGGAAATATTTCAGTTAGAAGTAATCACAAGTATCACAAGAATAAATTTCTAAATTGATATCTGCACTCATCAAAAGTCACCTTTATTGCCCATTTTGTCTCTTTTATTACATTACTTTCAGCTCAGGAGCATGGCCTTGATTTATAATTCAATCTACTTGTCATCAATAGCAAGTCTGAAAATGTATTTGCTGAGTGAAAGAGTCAATCAGATGTAGAAGGCAAGCTGCCAAAAGGCACCCAGTTATTAATTCTAAACACAATTTTTTCTGATTTGATATTAAACAAGCTGACTTGCTAGTTTCCAAGGATGCAAAGAAGGTAGAGAATCATCATATTTGAATTAGCTAGTGATGAAAGTATTTTTGTACCCTAATTCTGTTCCATGCTATTTGTAAAAGTTTCACCCATCTGGGACAACTGTTATCTCATTCATCATGGGATTTAAAAGGGGCTTTTAAGATTATGTGTAATCATAATTTCTTCTTACTAGCCATTAGGAACTCATGGAGTACACTTCCTAAAAACACTCATGCAATTTTGGAACATATCTGCTCTCATTAACAAAAATATAAGGCAAAGATTTTTGAGCTAACACAAAGCTCTGCCTGGAAAGCCCTTATGGGATAAATACATGTGGAAGTTACATGTTGGATCCAGAAACAATATGGGGCTAGACTTCATCAGACATTTTGGAGCTAAAACATTTTAATGAGTTTCTTGAAATCATCAACAACTTGGCTATGTTGGGTTGTGTTTCTGCAGATTGAGTTTGGTGTGTATCACAGTGGTTCCTACCCCATAGGCATTTTTAACTGTGCTGTGTCCATAAATTAGTGCAACTTTATTACCAGGCACTTTAGCACAAATGATAGCCTCACTTCGAATTCCAACAAGGACTTGCATCATTTATCATAGAATCAGGCCCTTCTCATCAAGATTAATTGTGACAAGCTGAGTTTAAGCACTTGGCTAATTGTTGTCCAGAACCGCACTCAATTTCTATTTTCTTTTTTTGTCTTAAATTTAATTCCTTTTTTGTGAGAGTGTCAAATTCAATCAGATTAGTCTTTTCCAGCACAAGCTTGGCAGAACCCAAAAAGTAGCTCCAGTGCCACCTAGGCGTTTGTTAGTACAAATAAGAAGTACTTTTCAAGTCATATTAATACATGTAAATTAGATCCTAATCACTGTCTTTTTTTTTTGTTGAAAGTTTCACATTCAATCACTGAACAATCTAGAACAGATAATGTTTGTGCTGTCTCCCTAAGCCACATGCAGATTTTTGCCATCTGTGAGTGTAGATAATGCATTTATCATTGTTCCCACACTAAGTGGGGTTATTGAATAATAGGTACTAATGACTTTATTGTTCTTGAAAATGTATTTGTTTTTTAATTGAACATATTCTTTGATGATTTGAAAAACCCAGATTTCTTGTTCTATAGGAACAAATAGTTTGGAGAGACAGACAGAACCAACCAGAGGCACAGAAGTTGCTTGTCATAAGAAACCCAAGAGAAACAAAATATTGGTATTGTTGAAAAAACAATGATTAAAGATAAAATAAATCCCATTCCTGAGAACTCTGCCTAAGCATAGACCTCTGTGACAATGAAGACACAGTAAACAAAAGTTGACCATCATTTACTTCATAATTCATAAAGTCACAGAATGTTTTGGGGAAGGGACCTTAAATACTTTCCAGTTCCAGCCCCTATGCCATAGGCAGGAACACCTCCCACTAGATCAGGTTGTGCAGGGCCTCGTCCAATCTGGCCTTGAATGTGTCCAGGGATGGGGCATCCACAGCTTCTCTGGGCAACCTGTTCCAGTGCCTCACCACCCTCTGAGTGAAGAATTTCTTCATAATTTCTAATCTATATCTACGCACTTTTAGTTCAAAGCCTTTACTCCTCATTCTTTATTTGCACTCCCTGACAGAGTCTCACCCCAGCTTTCCTGTAGGACCCCTTTAGATACTGGAAAGCTGTTATGTCTCCCCAGAGTCTTCCCTTCTCCAGGCTGAACAACCCCAAATCCCTCTGCCTGCCCTTATAGGAGAGGTGCTCCAGCCCCTTGATCTTCCTTGTGGCCCCCTCTGGACTCTCTCCAACAGGTCCATGTTCTGTGCTGGTGGCTCCAGACCTGAACGCAGTATTCATTGTGGGGTTTCATGAGAGCAGAGTGGAGGGAGAGAATCACCTCCCTCAGCCTTCTGGCCACACTGATTTTGATGCAGCCCAGGATACAGCTGGCTTTCTGGGCTGTGAGTGCACAATGCTGTCTCATGTCAAGCTTCTTATCCACCTTTAATCTCAGCTCCTCCTTAGGGCTGCTCTCAATCCATTCTCTGCCCAGCCTGTAATTATGCATGAGATTGCCATATGTAGGGCCTTGCGCTTGGCCTTGCTGAACTTAGTGGCATTCACACAAACCCACCTCTCAAGTCTGTCCAGGTCACTCTGTGTGGCATCCCTTTCCACCACTGTGTCAACCACACCACACACCTTGGTGTCATCAGCAAAATTCCTGAAGGTGCACTTGATCTCACTGTCCACGTCACCGACAAAGATGTTAAATAGCATGGGACCCAGTACCGACCACCAAAGAACACCGCTTGTTACTGATCTTCACTTGGACATTGAGACATTGGCTGCAACTCTGAGTGTGACCATCCAGCCAATCCCCTACCTACCAAGTGGTACATCCATCAAATCCACATCTCTCCAATTTAGAGACAAGGACACTGTGTGGATCAGTGTCAAATGCTTTGCATGAGTCCATGCAGATTATATCAGTTGATCTTCTCCTACCCAACAATGTTTAACCCCACTGTAGAAGGCTACCAGGCCTGTCAGGTACTATCTGTCCTTAGTGAAGCCATGTTTGTTGCCACCAATCACCTCCTTATTTTCCACATGCCTTAGCGTAAGTTCCAGGAGAATCTGCTCCATGATCTTGCCAGGGACAGAGGTGAGAATGACTGGCTTGTAGTTTCCTGGTTTGTCTTTTATTTCTGTTTTAAAAAATGGGGGTTATATTTCTCCTCTTCCAGCCAGTGGGAACTTCACCATGCTGCCACAACTTCTCAAATATGATGGACAACAGCTTATAAACTACATCCAGCAGTTCCCTCAGGACTGTGGTAGTTTTACCATGCTAGGCAGCTAAACACCACAACTACTCTCTCACTCCCCCTCCTTAGATGAGGAAGGGAAGAAGTACAGTGAACAAGTCACGGGTTGAGATGATAATTTAAGTAAAGGGGAAAATAATAATAACGATTATTATTATTAAGGAAATATTATTATTAACTAAACTATGTGGCTGGAATTCTTGTCAGTGAAGACTGAGGCAAAAAATGTCATTGAGTATATCAGCCTTCTTCACGTCTTGGGTGATCAGGTCTCCCTTTTCATTTGACTAGGGCCCACAGTATCCCTAGTTTTCCTTTTATCACCAACGTATGTATAGAACCCTTTGTTGTTGCCCTTGATGTCCCTGACCAAATTTAATTCTAAATGGGCTTTGGCTTTCCATTTTTTTTTTCTTTCCATCTTTTCCCCTGTTTTTCCTATCACTTATTTTCATTCCATCTCTCATATACTCTGTTATTTCTTCCTCTGTTTTCTTTTCTCCTTGTGCTTTCCTGTAGCGTTCTCTTCCTTTCTCTTGCCATCTATACTCTCCAGAGCCATGACCCTGACTTTGCACTTTGTCACCTTCTTCCTTCTGTCTCTCTTCCCTCAGACATCTCCAGATGACCACAACCCAACTACAGGCTTTTCTTTCCTAACAGTATTTTCTCTGTAGCTGTCCAACATTGTTCCATGTACTTCTCTTTACTATTTCTCAGCTGGCTTCCATTCTCTCTCCTTATGCTTTCACCCCATTGCACTTATTTTCTTTTCTTAAGCACCTCAAATTCTCCTTTATCTCACTTCTATATTTGCCTCATCTTCTCTTTCCTCCTGCTTCTTTCAGATATCTATATTCTTCAAGATCCACAGTATTCTCAGTTTCAGATGTCTTTCTACAATCTTCTGTTTCCCCATCTTCTCTATTTCTTTCCAAATCCCCGTTCCCTCCTTCTTGTTTTCTCCTTGTGTCACCTCATCCTGTTCAGGTTCTGGCTCAGCATTGACACTGTGCCACTTGTACATTCACCCTGGCAGAGTACACCAGGGGGAGGGACCACAGCTGCCCATGGCAAGGAGCCAGAGTAACTCCTCATCTCAAAACTCAACTGCTGAACAACAAAGCTAGCTGGAGGTCCATCATTTGAAGTGTTCCTCCAAGCCCTTATATGGTGTGGAGAGACTTCCCCAAACTCCTGCTGTGCGTAGAGTTCTGCTGTCACTGAGCAGCATGGTCCACCCAAAGAACCAGGTGCGGACAAGATGCTGAAAATACATCTACCTCCACCATCAACAGGCAATCCTGATGTCTTCTCTGTGCTTAACAAACCAAGGACAGCCTTGATGCTGGGTCAGGGTGCTCAAGGCTCCATTTGGATATTATTTGAAGATTATGGGAAAACCAAGCCCTATCCAGTGCCAGCCAGTAGGAAATCAAGGCAGTGGACCTTCCAAAACTGCTGCTGGTCTGCAGGTGATTACTTCATAGGGCAGGAGACTTGCTCTCTGCCACTCTGCTCCCTGACCTCAACACTGCTGGTGTGAAACCAGGGGACACACAGGCTACAGAGTGGTTGTTGCCTACCCCTTGTACCCACAGTAGCCACCCATCAGGCTGAAGCTTACTGCTTCTACTGGGGTGACAAGGGTTTAGTATGGAGGGTCCTCAGTGCTGTCTCCTTTATGGGAACATGGAGAAAGAGCAAGAAACATCCAGAATGCAAAAAGCGGTATCATTTCCATAGCTACAGTGACAGTTGGCCTTGTTCAATGAATAGTGAAGACAAACCTTTATCAAAATGGGGAATCTCTAGCAAGCTTTTTATGTCATTCTTTCCAGTTTAGCTTTTTTTAATGATTTTCTTGCAGCTGCTGCTGAGTGATGGTGTTTGTGGAAGAGAAGCACTAACAGTGCTGGACTGTGGATGCAGGAGGCTAAGTCAGTTTGCCTTCCTTTGATCACTCTCTGGATAGGGAGAGGCAGATTCCCATGCATGAACAACCCTCTCTAGCTAGCCAAGGAGTGGTATTTTTGACAGTTAAACAAGCAACTTCTTGTCTTTCTTCTTAGTTATAGGGTAAAGGCTAAGAAATAGTCATGTGTTAATGAGGAAGAAAACAAGGGATTAAAAATGATTGTTTCTTTTTTTTTTTTTTTTTTTTGTAGGATAAATTACTCTTCCAACCGAATTAATTCTGTTGACTTTCTCTGTACTGTGATATTGCTTCCCATGCATGACAGCCTTCCCTTAGGCTTTAAAGCTAAAGTCTTCAAATTATTTTCAAAAATCTCTGTGTACATAAGTACACTCCCCCTCCCCACTTGCTTCTGTTCAGCCAAAATGAGCTAGTTATTGGCTCACTGTCTTCTTATCCAGGAGTACTGTGTAATTATCAGGATCCACATCCCAGATTGTCTATAATTTGAGGCTGCTCCTTTCTGGGGTTCAGTTCTGATTTGGGCTGCATGCCAATCCTAAGGCACAGGAGCCACCCAAGTACATGTGAAGCCAGAATGATGCTAAACGTCCCCTAGCAGGGGCCCTGCAGGGTTTCCACATAAAACAAAGCAGCGCAATTTCATCTCCAGAAGAAAAAAAGGAAAAAAAAAAAAAAAAAAAAAAAAAAGCAAGAAGGGAACTGTATCTCTTAGAAGCATTGTTTCTTTTGTTCACTACTCCCAGAAACCTGCCCTTCCATACTATATTGCCACTTGCAGAATAAAGCACAACTCACGGACACTAGTTTTATCAACAGTGTATTCTTAAAGAGTCTAGCGGGAAAGTGGGGGAGATGGGGAATTGTGTTACACCCAGTTCCTTCATAATAGCTGTCCTGAGAGCTATTTGTTATGAGCTCTTGATGATGGAGACCCATAGTAATTGTTATTTGATTTTGCATTAAAAATTCCTATAAAGAAAATATTTCATTAAAAAAGCAAGATTTTGTTAAAGCTGCTATAGTGGTGCACAGGTACCACTTCTCTGCCTTTCCTGTATCTGCAGGTCACAGCTAAGCTGTCTGCTTCTTAATTCACTGTATTCTGAGTGGACACTGTGTGCCTTCTGCATATATACAGAGTAAGACAGCAGACTTAACAGCCTTTGCCACAGCGCCATCACAGAATAAATTTTTATAGAACAAGATATATTTCAGGAGCACTTGAGACAGGATGTGTGCACCCCAAAATATTTCCAGAGGCTGAAAGCAAAATGTTGCTTCTGTGGACAGCAGCAGATTGCTGTGGATATCAACTATTTCCTCAGCTGTTCTGCAATACAGAGGGGGACAATAATTACAGGATCAGGTGATCCATGCATTGTAGTGATATCAATAAGGAATAAAATATTTGGTGCATTTGCAAGACAAGGTAGGACTGGTGTTAACATTCTTTATCCTCTGTAGGTCCTGCATCAGGTCTGCAGATGAGACAAAACTGGGGGAGTGCTTGAGATGGTGGAAGGCAGGGCTGTGTCTTTTTCAGCCTAGAGGAATGGGCCAAAAGGATTCCTGAGAAGCTCAGCTAAGAAATGAAGACCTCCATATGGAAAGCACCAGAGGAGGAAAGGGTTGGAATGTGCAGGTTTTAGGTACATTTTAGAGCTGGAAGAACATGGATCCTCTTATTTTGGTAAAAAGGGTAAGACTTTAAACAATATCCATGGTCTGAACAGACCTTTTTATGATCCTCTTAAAAAATGGATGCCATATTATTTTTATATATGCAGGTTTGCAATGATTTGATAAGAGGATTACTCCTAGAGACAGAGCTCTGCAGTATATAGAACCTCTGAACTATTTACCATGAGTACATTTAGTACCTTTCTTAAAAGTTCCTGAAGCCATGAGATTTTGGGAGAATTTCAGGGTTTGTTTACAAGAAAAAAAAAAAAGAAAGAAAAGAAAAAAAAAAAAACCAGTCTTGCAAAAGTTATGAAGCACAACTGATTTATTGGAAGACAAGCAAAAAGACCTCAGACTGTTTAAAAAATAAGAGTAATATCAGGATTTTCAAACCAGTCTCATGATTTTATGAAGCTTGGCTTGTGATTTTCTGACGCCTGTGGTCCGCCTAATGTACAGGGAACACATTTCAACATAATTCTCCTTAGTATTTTGGAAATGTATTGCTAGAATCCTTCCTATCTCTACAGCATAAGGAACCAGTCTCTCAGAGCTATAAGAATCCACCTCTAAGGCATAATCCAGAGCAGTATCAATAAATGCAGGCTCCCTTCCAATGCTGAGGAGCCCAGTGTTCACATCAAAGCGACTAACATGTCTCAGAAAGGTCACGTGAGATTTAATGAAACCAGAAATACAGAAAGAATCACTTCTTTCTGCTTATGAGAGCAAGGGCTCTTATGGCACTTTTCACTTGTGCAACTCAGACAGAAGCTGCTGACCTAGAAGGATTTTGTTCTTAGCACTGAGTGCTTCAGCACTCAGAAAAAGAGAGGTGAGAAGATGGTACTACAGCAATAAAGTTGTTGGCAAAAAAATGAGCTGATGAAACACGTTACTTCCTGGTGATGGAAGGACATCTCCCACTGCCCTCTTTTTAACCATGTCATATTAAACAATAAATAAATAAATAAGCTCCTTCCTGAGCAGCCTTGAGATTAGCACAGTATTTAAATCCATTTAATTACTGTGATGAATTACATGCCTTCCATTGATGTATTTGCCCCAAAGTACTAATACGCTGTTCATTTTGCCTCTTGAAAGTACAAAGTTTGAAGTGGGTTTCTGTTTACTTCTGTTAATAACTAATCACAGGAATCAAAACGAGCTGTACATGACTAATTGACCAGTTTGTTTTACTGTCCTCCATGGCAATGCTGATAAGCTTTTCTGACAGCATGCAAATCACACTGCTATCAGCAAGAGAGGCTTGTGCTGTAGAAATGCAAAAGGAGCATGCAAGCCACAGTTATTAGCTAGGAAAGATAGCAGCCACTGGGGGACACAGAGCTGCCTTTAGCTGGAAACAGCAGACCAGGGAGGGGTACAGGATTTAATGAGCTGTAAGAACAAGAGACCTGCAGCGTAATTAACTCCCAGAAGATCTCATTGAGCACTCAGCAGAGCCTCCACTCAGCAGTGCTTCCACCTTCATTGGAATTAAAGTTTAATTTGGTGTCAAAGGGCAGAGGAAAGACCTGCATTATCAAGCACAGAAATCAATGAACTGTGTGAAGGGAAAGGTCACCCCCCCACCTCTGCAGCACAGAAGGTCTGAAGAAAAAGGTGAAAATATGAAACAGCTCAACACTTTCTCATCAGTGCTGGGAGAGGAAGTGATGGCAGTTTCACCCCACAGGCTTATTGCTACCTCTCTTTCAGTGAGAGAATCCCCATTTCCGTGGAAAGGGCAATGAATACTAATGAGTACAACGAGGGTTTTATCCTCTGTAGTAGTGGCCATTGATGTTTCTAACGATTCTTGCAGAAATTGTTACCCAGTTTAACTCTAGCAGATGAAATTAGTATTTCCATTCAGAACGACCATAGCCATTTCAAGACATCTTAGCTCAGTGCATTTTCCTTGTGTTACTGGGACCCCAGCAATCTGCTGTATGGCAAATAAATCATTTTCTGTGTAGAGTCCTTTCCAGGTAAAGGCTGATGACCTAAATCTGTGCAGAGCATTAATAGTATTCTGCAAGACCAGCAAAAAGTAGCAAAGTACTTACCATTTTCAACTGCATACTGCTTCCCTGAACCTTAGCCATTCCCCAGCATGGTAAAGCCTTCTCCCTGGACAGGTACCAAACTAAGCTTGTAGGCTGCCCACAATAGGTGTTTCAGTTTTGGCTGTATTTTCATCTATTTTGTATTGACTTCATCTTCATTAGCACCATGCTCATTGACTTTTCTTTCACATTTTCAGTACAGCCTCCACCATGCCAATCATTTTGGAACTACAGCTGAGCTTACTTGGTCAGCACTAAGCTTTAACAGACCTACTTCCCTCTGCCAGATCATACGGATCTTCTGTGCAACAGACCTTTTAGGATAACACGTTCAGCCAAACAATGAAATTTTTATGTCAGATGTCCAAATTACAGCCTATAATATCTTTCTGCCCATCCTTCTTGGATCCTACAGTGTCTGAACAGAAAGGCTTGTGACAGTAGATGCTGTGGTAACTTGTAAGACCAAGCTCTAAAGATCACCCCATAAGTCAGTAAACTGTGTACCCCACACATTTGCATACTCCACAGCCTTTCACACCCTGCCCAGTCACCAAGCTCAGGCCTGGATAGTTCCCACCTGTCCTTGTGCTGATCCACATCCTATTTGATCAAGTCAAGATTTGCTACAAGGCTGCAGCAAAGCAAATCTACAGCATGTCAGCTGCAGCTAATTGTGGTTCATCAGGCAGTCCCTTAGAGGAACAGTGAAAACCCCATCTGAGTTTCTTTGAGAATTAAGCCATTGATTTCCATCCAAATGAGCAGTAAATTCAGAATTAGCCCCACAGAAAGCAATCTATTCCTGCTAGAATGTTTACCTATTAAAACACATTAGGAGCTCTGGATACATAGATGTGATGCATTTTACATTACTTAGGGGTAGGTATGGACTCCATAATTACTCCATTATAGGCAATCTAATTCTTTTTTTCAGATGTTATTTCAAATTTTCCATCATTATTTAGATTAATTCTTTCAATGACAAAAATGTAAAAGCTGAAAGATCAGCATCCATTCTCAAGTCTTTGTATTACGGCCATTTCACTCTGGAAGCCATCAGCTTACAAAAAAGCCCTCCTACTATTCCAACTTCCTTACAAAATCCTTAGTACAAATTTATCTATGTAGAAGGGTATTTCAGTCCTTGTTCGATTTTTTTTTTACTTTTTTTTTTTTTCTGTGGATAAGCCACAGATTAGTAACAGAAGCACTCTCCAACCTTCAAGCATGTTTGTCTATCAGAAATTCATTTTCACTTTCTTAAAACAGCTGTAGAGAAATTTTAACTTTCCAGTTCAATACACAGTGTCTGCCCATAGATTTCCATAAACTTATAGAAGAAATTAATTTGGATACACAAAGAATTTAGCCAACAGCAACAAATCACACAGCTAAGTTTCCTAAGTTGTCTATTTCACAAAATAAAGGAAGTTTTAAAGATGTTACTGTTTGACAGGTCTGTATAACTGCTCTTCTGTTGAATGTGGCTAAAGCGTGAATTAAAGTTAAATTCATGATAGAAAGAGACATTTTTGTTAACATTCATCCAAACTGCCTATGTTACCACAAGTTTGCTTTGATAGTTTTCATAATCTTCTCTGTTTGCTTTCTGCACTGTTTAGACTAGCAAGGTCTAATTCAGACGAATATTTCCAGAAAGTCTCCTGAGTTATCTCAGGTTAGAAATGTTTGCCAACCCACTTCCACCACGAATTACACAGGCAGCCAGAACAATACCATGTGGCTTCGATGACCAATATCTCATATGAGCAATGAGTATTCAATAATGCACAAAATGGTTTTGGCAGATAGCCAATAGAGAGTTAAAATGAACCTGTATCAATTACTCACTGTGTATATTATTTCAAGTATTATTTTTTTCTTTATACAGTTACTTTGCAAAGCAGAAAAAAAAAATGACAAAACTCAAGTGAAGGGGGAAATATCATTTTAGACTACCATGCAAGTGATCAGCTATTGAGTGTGGTGTGGCAGATCAAAGTTGTTTTTATAATTTGCTTGTGCCCTACTATTTGCAGGAAGTATTTATTTCCTTTTATATCCATGTAGTCTGTAGAAATTTGTGCCAGAGGTTACTTAACTTTTGAATTTTTCTACAATGAGATTTGGCCTTCTGGTGTGCTGAATTAGTTTTGAAAAATGTTGGATATCCCAAAGCCCCCCAGATCTCATAGGATTGAGAAGACTGCCATTTTGCTCCACTACTAAGTGTATCTTGAACTAAGGAAAGTTGACTTGAATGACAATGACAAATTCTGCAAAGTAAAACTCCTAGCTTGAAGCCAGAGGCAGAAGCACAGCCAAAAAAATTCTCTGTGCCCATAGAGGAACACCTCCAATCTTGTTCCAGCCAGCCCAACCAGCTATAGCATAGCACATGTAGCCTCAGCAATGCTCAGGAACCCTCTGAGTCCTTTCTTTGCCCTCATGGCTTTTCTCAGGGCACAGTATTTCTTGTAAGCAAGTGTTTGGTGAATCAACAGAGAAAGGAGGCACAAAGCAGCTTTATTGGTGCGATTTATTCCTCCAGGGAAGGTTTGCATAAGGATCCCAGAACTCTACTGGACAAGAGCTGCCAATTGAGCTTGCCTATTGCCTATTTTGGGGCTTGCCTATTATCCTGAGTAAGTAAGAAGATTTAACAAAAGATTCAACACCAATCCTGTGACACTAGAGGAACTGCATGTGCTGTAGGTGTTCCGAGGTAAGTAAAGGTGACCTCTGGCAGGAGGGCCCAGCGAGGCTGCCTGGAACTAGGAGTACTGGTTCTTGACATCACAGATGCATTTCCTTGACTTTTCCCTTCTTGCAAGTAGTTTTCATAGAATTCACAGAAGTCAAAGCTGGCCAGAAAAACTCAAGTGAATCCCTGTGTACAGAATATAAACCTTCTCAAGTGCTTTAAAGATTCTGCTATTTGTGGAGATCAGATACAGAACACGGTGAGCACACATAAGTGCTATATGAAAAAGAGGACAGGCTGCAAATCATCTGTCTTCAGTCATCACTGCTGTTATGCCAGGATAAATTGTCTTGTGATAGTTGTCCCTGCAGTTCATGGAGCTCTGTACCCCCTAGCAGGTTAGATTTATCCATTAACAAGGAATTCACAGAGAAGTATACAAACACTGAAATATAAATCATTTCTTGCAACGGTGCTGTACCAAACAATTATTGTAAGAGGTAAGAGTTTGAGAAACTTGTGTCTGGAGAAGAAAAATAGGAAGAGATCTCTCACCACACCATGGAAAGAGAAGACTGAAGAAAATTGTGTACCATAATCTTTTTCATAATAAATTATATATACGCATGAACTAAACGTGTTTTCTCCAGACCTCACTGCATAACCACTCTGTTAAAATGTCTTTCACAGCCAATACAAAGATTCACAGTGCCAAGGAGCCTGTACTGTACCAAAAGCCTGCAGACTCCTGCTTCTTCCCACTATATCACATGAAATTAGTAATGTAGGACCTGATACAAAGTCCATACAAGAGAGTAGAAGTCTTTTTATTCACTTCAGTGGATAAGTCCCACAAGAAAAAGTATGGCATGAAGTGGATTCTGCCCCTAATAAGAATTAATGAGACAGGAGACAGTCAACCAGTTTAGGTTCCACCTAAGAAAAAAAAAAAAAAAAAAAAAAGGAATTGAAAAAAAAAAGTTGAAAGGAGATGAAAAAAAAAAAAAGGAACAATAAGCATCGCAACTAGGACATTGCTATTCTGTTTATTCTGTACATGGGAAAGAGGACTATATTGATACAAGCTGTGTGGTCAAACACCTACATAAAATTCTGCAGGGTCAGACTGCATGAAGTTGCTGACTGAGAAATACAGAATCCCAAATCCTTTGAGACACATCTTCAGGGCCAGCAATAGGGATGCACAGTCAGTGAGTCCTTTTGTTTATTTGTGGACTTTGGTACTGTGTCTGCTGAATGCCATTCAAGACACACACACCACAAAACAAGACAAATTAGTGCAGTGAAATCACTGGAAACACTGCTGAAGTCAGATATCTCTTGTTTCTTGTAATTTCCAGGCATCAGATATGGTGTGCAGTAGAGCTAGTGTGCAAGTTGGGAGACAGTATTATTTCTCTGGGGAGACATCTCTGCCTTCCTTGCACCCTCCTCTATGAATCTATATGATGCAAATGATGAACTGGTCAAGAGCCTGAGGAAACTCAGTTTCTAGGTGTAAAATAATTTATTTGCAGCCTTTGTAGTATATATTCTTTACAATGCAGCAGTCAGATTTACCATGAAAGCACTGACCTTAATAAACAATGAAGATCCAACCTTATCCATTTGCTACACATTGCAGATATTACCATTCCAAAAACATTTTCATGTCTTCAAGGAGAACTGGTTCCTAAATGAAAACACCTTTGTCACTAATTACCACAACCATCCTGAGAAGTTCTCAGAATCTGGCGTAATTAATGTAACTGCATAAAACAGGATAAGCCCAAAACAGGATAGCAGAACAGTCAATGCATAAAGGATGAGACTCAGTTTTGTTATCTGAAGACTACATTATTTACTATGGTTGGAAGTAGGTCAAGTGCCCTCAGGAAATAGCTATTTGGTTCTCACTGGGGAGCAATCTGATCCTCACACATCTTCAGCCTTATTAAAACCTCAGTGTAAGGCAAAGTCAAGGATATCAGCTAAGCGTCTTGCTGCATTGAATCACAGAATCACAGAATCACAGAATTTTCTAGGTTGGAAGAGACCTCAAGGTCATCGAGTCCAACCTCCAACCTAACGCTAACAGCCCTCCACTAAACCATATCCCTAAGCTCTACATCTAAACGTCTTTTGAAGACTTCCAGGGATGGTGACTCCACCACTTCCCTGGGCAGCCTGTTCCAATGCCTCACAACCCTTTCAGTGAAGAAGTTCTTCCTAACATCTAGCCTAAAACTCCCCTGGCTCAACTTAAACCCATTCCCCCTCGTCCTGTCACCAGGCACGTGGGAGAACAGGCCAACCCCCACCTCGCTACAGCCTCCCTTGAGGTACCTAAAAAGAGCGATAAGGTCGCCCCTGAGCCTCCTCTTCTCCAGGCTGAACAAGCCCAGCTCCCTCAGCCGCTCCTCGTAGGACTTGTTCTCCAGGCCCCTCACCAGCTTCGTCGCCCTTCTCTGCACCCGCTCAAGCACCTCGATGTCCTTCTTGTAGCGAGGGGCCCAAAACTGAACACAGTACTCGAGGTGCGGCCTCACCAGAGCTGAGTACAGGGGGACGATCACCTCCCTAGCCCTGCTGGTCACGCTGTTCCTAATACAAGCCAGGATGCCGTTGGCCTTCTTGGCCACCTGAGCACAATGCTGACTCATATTCAGCCGACTGTCCACCATCACTCCCAGGTCCTTCTCTGCCTGGCAGCTCTCCAACCATTCCTCTCCCAGCCTGTAGCTCTGCTTGGGGTTATTGCGCCCCAGGTGCAGGACCCGGCACTTGGCCTTGTTAAACTTCATGCAGTTGACCTCAGCCCATCGGTCCAGCCTATCCAGATCCTCCTGCAGAGCTTTCCTACCCTCAAGCAGATCGACACACGCACCTAACTTGGTGTCATCTGCGAACTTACTGAGGGTGCACTCGATGCCCTCGTCCAGATCATCGATGAAGATATTAAAGAGGACCGGCCCCAGCACCGAGCCCTGGGGGACGCCACTAGTGACTGGCCTCCAACTGGACTTGGCTCCATTCACCACGACTCTTTGGGCCCGGCTATCCAGCCAGTTTCTAACCCAACGAAGCGTGGGTTAGAATGGACACAAGGTGATGTTTGAAAGGAAAGAGTTTATTATTTTCAAGCAGACACTCATGCAAATCAAACTGTGAATGTATCACATGCAGAGCTGTTTAGTTTCCCAGCAGCCCACTCAAGACCTATGATGTGAAGAAGTAGCAGAGCTGCTAGGTGGTTGATCTTGCAAGGTGCTATGCACTGCAAGGCCAAGAAAGAGTTTAAGAGTGTGCTTAATTTAAAGACATGAGAAATTCCCATAGGTATCTTTTTCAGTACTTATGCTTCTGGTGGAGAATGGGAGGAGTAAAAGAACACATGGAGAAACATCCCTGAATGCTGATAAGAATAGTGAGTACCATGGAGGTATCTACAAAGGATTTTCGGGAACGGCTGTTTGTCAAGCCATAGAGTTTTGCTTCTCCAACTAGAACTGATATTATCTACCAAGTATACACTGTTTTCCTGAGCCCTGTTTCATATTATTACTAATCTTTACTTCTTCAATGCTTGCTTTTTCTGTGGGGAGAGGGAATGGGAACTCAAAATCAGGTGAGAGGAGTTAAATGAATTGTGTAACTGTGGTATGTATTTCATAAGAGAAGTGAAAACTAGGACAGGTGTGCTCCCTGCCATAGATTTTTTGGCTTTCTAAGGGGAATAAAGTGATGAGGTCTCTATTACTCCAGTTTCAAATACAGGCAAAATTCCTCACCTTGCTGTCTGATTTGACACAGAACTCATATGATGCCTATGAGAAAACAAAATCCTGTAAACAAGCAATGTGAAGCAACTCTTTCCAAAAAAAATCGTTCAATGTCTAATTATTTCAGAACATGAACCTTGTACTAAAACTTATCAAAAGGTTACAGGAAAGGCAAGTGGATAGAATTAGAAGTCATTGCCTCAGAGTCATTGCTAATGTAGAAATTCTCATTTTCCCATAGCTCTTTCCCTGCCTACCACACTTGTCTTGCCCTGAATCCCTTCTCTGATCCCTCTTGGGAAACTCAGAGTCCTGCCTATCACCCATTCAGGCCCTGGCACACTAGCTGAAGGCTGCTGTGAAGATGCCAAATGACATTTGTGGCTGAGGTTTTGTACCTCCTCCATTCAAACTAGCACCCCATGGCCAGATGAGGAAAGTCTCCACAGATGGCAGGTAGAATTAGGCACTGGGGATCCCCAGGGTACGTCGCTGTAACGTAACACATCCCACACAAAAAGAGAGCTGCACATTTACTGTAGCTAGCAACTAACTCACTCAGCAGCGAGGACAAGGCAGCACCGCCACATCACAAGGTGGGCACTTAGTTCCTGTACTACCAATTGATCTGCAAGTGCGGACATCCTCAGGGGCACCCTCAGGCTGATGATTGCACCTTGTCTCTGCAAGCAAGGAAAGAACATCCATTATACAAGCCTAGCACATTAAACATGATTATTCCCATTGGACTGCCCCATTATACAAGATTCTCATGTTGAACCAGAGGGATGTGAACCAGAGAGGGGATTAGTACCAGGATATATAGAGATAGAGAGTTTCAGGCGCCAACTCTGTCATCTAACCACACCTCTTTTTTGTATGAGGGCTCATTTTTGTCAAGAGACATCTGAGGAGAGGAGGTGGAGAGAGAGATAGAACCCAACATGTTTCAAAATAGTTTGCATTGCCTGTCAAAGCCTTCGACATGTCCCCAAGTGCCAAGCCAAGAAACTCTCCTTAGAAGCTTTTGTTGAAAACAATTAATGTTTCAATTTTATCTTTTCTCTCTTCTTTCAGACAGGTACGAAAAGATTGTCAAAAATAACAATAGTAGCATTCACAGGGGCTGGCTCAGTCCTGCTCAGACTGAGCCTTCGCCAGCACATGCCTTAGCTGGGAAAGGGCAGCCTGAAAAGCTCAAGGAGTTTGATATTCCTAATGGCAGGAGAAAAATTCAACAGTGAGATGAAAGCAGGCCAGGGCAAGAGCAATGAAACTGCATAGTCAATGCAAAGAGGCTAGGCAACAAGCTAAATGGCTCTCAAATAGCACAATAAGCCCAATTTTCAGCAATAAGGCCTTTCCCCATGTTAATACATGATGCTTTCAAGTAGGTGTCAGCTCTGCCCCGCAGCTGGCTTACTTCATTACTCCCAGGGAATCCAGGGAATCAATGGGGTTGTTGTTCTTGAGCTACAGTCAAGAAATGTCAAAGGAAGAGTGGGAAAACCAGGGTGCCTAGCTCAGTCCTCACCCCCACAAAACCCCTGCAAAGTGTGCACAGGGAAACTGCATTAATTTCAAGAACCAGGGACAGAACTTCCTATGCTTATGATAGTACAAATCAGGAATACACCAGGGAATTCAGGTCATCTATGCCAATGGGAGAGGGGAGTCAGGCCTTCTACTCTGTCTTTGTGTTCTTTACATTATTTATGCCCTGAAGAAATAAAAATATAATAATAATAATTATCATCATCATCAAATGCATACACAATTCATTTCTAACTCAAGATTAAAATTAGGCCCAATAAGTCAACCACAGCTGGAAGATAAGTATCAGATTCTCACCAGGCCAGTATTACTCAGTAATAAATCAAAACACAAAGAACTGTGAAGGTTTTGTTCCATTTTGTTTTGTTTTGTTTTTTTCTTTAGAGCCTAAAAACTTAAGTCTATCATAATTGCAGTCTAAGGTTCTTCATAAACTTATGAGTTACTCAGAGCACTACTGATATCCATCCAGATAATGAATTAACAGTCTTTATTGAGCTCTGTAATGGTCTGCATCCAAGTAGACTTGCAGTCACTGGTAGAATTAATACCCATTTTGCCTACTGAATAACAGAATCATTCAGGCTGGAGGAGACCTCCAAGATCACCTAGTCCAACCTCTGACCTAACACTAACAAGTCTTCCACTAAACCATATCACTAAGCTCTACATCTAAATGCCTTTTAAAGACCTCCAGGTATGGTGAAACCACCACTTCCCTGGGAAGCCCATTCCAATGCCTAACAACCTTTTTGTTAAGAAGTTCTTCCTAATATCCAACCTAAACCTCCCCTGGCACAACGTTAGCCCGTTCCCTCTTGTCCTGTCACCAGGCACATGGGAGAACAGACCAATCCCCTCCTCACTACAGCCTTCTTTAAGGTACCTGTAGAGTGCGATAAGGTCACCCCTGAGCTTCCTCTTCTCCAGGCTGAACAACCCCAGTTACCTCAGCCGCTCCCCATAGGACTTGCATTCCACACCCTTCACGAGCTTCGTTGCCCTTCTCTAGACTCATTCGAGCACCTCAATATCCTTCTTGTAGGGAGGGGACCAAAACTGAACACAGTACTCAAGGTGCAGCCTCACCAGAGCTGAGTAAAGGGGGACAACACTGAAGTAATAGTCAACTTTGTTTTGCATGCATAAAAAGGCTGATTCTCAGAGGCAACTTTTTTTCTGCCTGGCTTTACTATAGCCATGGGTGTTAAGCTCATCTCCATAAGACCAGGTCTCCACCACTGCAGATTGTCAGGGACAGCATCCCTTTCTCTCTCCTCATCATTTTGGATGGACACTTAACATTTGCAGCACCCTGTAATGACTGACAATATTCTTGGTTATTCTGTAGGGAAAGTATTCTTCTTCAGGTGTCTAATTTCTGTAGTCCCCATCATTGCAATAGTTACACACGGTCTTACAATGGGAAGGAAACTGATACAAAATCGAGCTTTGGGGCCTAATGACCTGCCAAGAGGAACAAATGACAAAAGCAGGACTTTCCTCTAAGAACATCCTGCCATTAATCCACAAGAATTCAGATTTGAAGATAGGTAAGGTGAGGATGCTAGCTTGGATCAAATATCCAGCAGTGAATGGAAGAGGAGCAAAAGATCTCTGTTGCTAACAGTGGGAGCCTAGTAATCTGAACATCTCATCATCCATTAGTTTAAACAAAGTTTATAGATGATTGTTAGTGCAGGCACATGTTCTTCACAGATACAGCTATTTTGGTGCTTTTACCTGAAAAAAGTATGTTAAGGAAAGAAAAAAAAATAAACTAGCAGCTTTAAAACATGTGAACTGAACATAAACACTTGCAGCAGTAATGTCCACAAGAACAGTGGAGGTGTGAGTTTCATTAGTACTCAGCTAAGTCACTCTGATTAGCAAGTTCCAGCAGCTTAACTCTGTAATACAACAAGCTGCTCTGGAAAGCAAAGAGAAAGCCAGTGTAGAAATTTGGATTAAGGGATGGGATGGCAATTAGAAGGCTGGCAGATTATTGTGCTAGTGCTGGAGCCACTCAGTGGACTTCCCTAGAGGAGGCAGCAATATTGCTTCTACTGTCAAAGTGAAAAGACCATAAAAATTACAGAAGTATTGCCCATGAGAGTAATGGCTGCAACCTTTGGGCTGCATGCACTTGTTAAATGAGTCTGGCAGCAGCTGTGGATGCAGCAAGATCCCAAGGCTGTGACCTATTCTGGCAACTGGTAATGTGCAGTGCAGCAAAAAGAATTATATCAAGTAAGTACCTGTGAATATACATATATATGTCTACTTGGATTGAAGCAAAGAGGTTAACTTCACCCCTTTGGGGAAAATAAATAAATAAATAAATAATTTTTAAAAAATGAAAGAAAATGAAGGAAAAAAAAAGAAGGAAAGAAAAAGAAAGAATGCAGCCAACTTGTAGCAGGCAAAATCATTAGCATGCAGATAGATTTTAGTGCAGCAAAGACATCTACTGAAATAACTGAAATAATGTTGAATAAAGTAGAGTAGAGTTATGCAAAGCTCCCATTTCCTTTACTGAACTAAAAACACTCATTTAAGTACTGCCTATTAGCTGAAGTGAAATGAAAAGCTATATATCAAGAAAAATGAAATGATAAATTTTGTTAAAAATGTTTACAGTGTCAAATTATATGGAAAGTGACACTGACAAGGAAACTTACTGAATGAATCTATGAGTAGTTGTTTTATGTTACCAAAATTTGGGTATAAATAAGCAGATAAAGAGGCCATGTCTCAGTTCCATACAGGTTTAAATAAACAGCTGAGATTTTGGTTTTGGCAGTCAAATCAAAAGAAGTTACAGGTCAGCCCAGGTGGAATTTAAATGTTTTAAGTCTTAGTTCAATGAATAAAAAGTAAAACAACAAAACAGATCCTGTCCAAGACATTTAGCAAAAAATGAATGAAAATGAAAGACTAGTCTAAGGCTCCATCTACTAAACCAGTGAGGTGCAACAAGGCTCTCTAATCAATAACACAGAGGGTTTATGTGATATTCAGTGGGGAAGGTGAAATGATACACATCCAGGATTGCTCTCAATTTATCCTCCTGGTGTTCCATTTTGCTGTAAAATACTTAAATACTCAGAAACCAAAGGGAAAGAAAATGACTCTATAATTTCTTGATAAATTGGATGCCCCCTGAGAGGCAGGATATAGACTTCCATTTTAATTTCAAGGAACATTTCTGCAAAGTGAAAAAACATGTGCAGAGGAGACTAGGGGTGAAACAGAAGATGATTGACGAAGGAGCCTACAGCTCCAGGGGTGAGGACATCCTCTTAAATGTGGAGAACACCAAGATTTTAATTCCAGGTTCCCATATCACAGACAAACACTCTGATTGCTATCTGTTGAATAGAAAGAGGGATCAACACCTCCTGTACTTCATGAGAGGAGCCAGGAAAAAAATGCTCAGCCTGAGAAATTTGACTTGAATCCATAAATAGAGATTCTCATGAAGCCAACAGATTTACACCGGCACAAAACTGATTAGTCACACTGGAAAATGAGGCCTTCCATCTACTAAAGAGATTTTACAGCTGAGGTCAACATGCTCTTGGAGCCATGCTGTTTCTCCATTCTCTCCAGGTTCAATCTCCTGGGCTATACACTGGGAAGAATTGCCCTTCTGCTATTCTGTCTGATGTTCACTGTCTCTCTAGTTCAACAGTAAATACTGGGTCACCTCTGAGAACTGGACTGTCAGTCTGGAAGCACAATTATACAAACTATTAAACTGTACTCTGGGGAAAAATCCAACCACAGGATGTAGTTTAGTGGTCTTCATCCTGGGACAAGATTCAACGTGTACTTCTCTAAATAAACAGTGACACCAAGGTAGATCTCATGAATAACATATTAATGGTTATCAAATAAACATTTTAAACATATCTTTTTTCCTCACATTGAAGAAAACAACTAACCAGACAAATAAACAATCAAATGAAGAGGTGCAAAGATTACTTTCTATAGCACATATCTTGATCAGTCAAAGGATTAATAACTAGCTCTACTTTTGCCATATGGCCTCCACTTCATATCCAGATGTCAGCTGAACTCATTGGAAGACTGGGATCTCACTGATCTTACTTCATATTTAGGGTTATTCATCCTCAAGGGATGTTTAGACATTGGGCTGATACAACATTATTCTGAATGGCATCGGTCTGAGGTTAGTGAATTAAAATGGATGATCCAGTCTGCATATGAAGCAAGGATGGCTAGAAGGGTAACCTTATCACCTCTCCAAGCTACAACTGATTCATTGATCCATTTGTGATCTTGTTAAATCACAGATCTGGTGCTTTGATCTGGAATATCTTCCTAATTCTTTGCACTGTAGCTTTCACTCAGTCCTCTGTATGTTTGTAAGAGCTGGCTCCTTCATGACAGTGTGATCAAACAATGAGACTATCTCACACCATGTGCTGTCCCTGGCAATAAGAAACATTCCATGGAACAAATATATCCACATTGTGCTATGTGCAAACCAAATATATCATCAGCAAGTGCTTTGGACTTCCAAAGTCAGACACCTCCTTTTGTGACCATTCTTCCTTTAAATTGTCCTGTCACTATTTTAACTTATTTACACTCTTGGCTTCCACAGATCTCTGTAGCAACCAATTCCATTATGTAATTATGCATATTGTGACAAAGTACTTCTTTAGTTTGATTTAAACCTCTTGCCCAAGAGTTATTTTTCACATTGCCAGTACTGCATTAGATATCATCTGTCACTCTACTGTCCTGCCATTCAGGGACCTCAGGTCTTCCCATGGTTCTTTATAATAAGGTTCAGTTTCAGCTACCCTCAATACTTTTACATTATCTGCTTATTTTGTCACCTCACTGTTCACCCTCCCTTCAGATCATACGAACATGCTGAAAAGAACAGATCTCATCACAGAACCCTGCAGAATTCCTTTGTCGCTTCCATTTCCATTGGGAAAAACACCTTTTTTTCCTCCTCTATTTCAAACAACCATTTATTCCTGACACTATCCTTTCTTTCTTTTCTGCCATGACAGTTTAGTAACTTTGAGCTTTTGAAAAAAACATTTTTTGAAAAAAATCCACATATTCAAAATGACGGTCTTTCTGACTCCTTCAAAGAACCCTAACAGCTTTCAAAACTCGTCTTTCCTTTGTAAAAGTGATAGTGACTCTTCTCATATCTTTCCCACGTTCTTAATTGTATTCTTATTATATGAGCTACTTTGACAAAGTCGAAGTCAGATTCATTGATTTATGGTTGCCTAGATTCTCCCTGGAAGCCCTATTTAACATCTAGTGTCATATTCAGTTAAACTTTAATCATCTGAAACAAAGCTTGTGTAAGGTTACAGGCTCCAGGTAGTACAACAGTTTCATTTGCAAGCACCTACACAGCACTTGGGTCAATACAGTCTCATCCTGGTCGTTTGCCAGTCTTCAGCTTATCATTTTATCCTTCTCATTTGAATCATTTATCACTTCTAATGTGATATTTAGTCTGGATAGAGACTTGGGCTTTTCAATAAAGAAGTCCATAAAGTTAGCCACTGTTGTTGACCTAGATACGAGTGGTGAAAGTACACACTCCCAATGTAACTCTGGGCAACTCTGTTAATGACTCTGTCCATGAGTTTCCTATTTATTAAAGGTAGTAATAATAACAGTTCCTTGTTCACACTTCTGGTCTCCCTGTAGAATGGAGGTGTCTGCAAAAATGCTTTGCACACAATGAGCCTCTACCATCAGTGAGGGTATCTAAGCTCTTTGGTAACACCAGCCATAAATAATTCCAGTAACGCAACTCTGTTACATCAGTCAAAGGTGACCTGATATTCCTTTTTGGCTGGAATAGGCCAGGGCTATTGGGACTGTCCTGGTCTCCTGTCAAAAGTGTTTTTTGGATGTTATTTCATCCTGGATTTTTGCCTGATGGGATTTTTTCCTGTCTCCATCCCAAGCCAGGGCTTTGGAAAAAAGCCTAAAGCAATTACACTGAAATCTTTTTATCCTGTTCGCAGCCCAGCCTGAAGTTAGCTAAAAACTTGTGTCTATTTGGAAAGTTTGGCTTTGCCATGGAATTTAGGGACCTGCCGCCTTTGGCTTAGGAAGGAGCCTTTGAGACAGGCAGGTCTCTCATGGGACACCTATACCCACTGCAGTCCACATAACTCTACATAATGTTTTTTTCTTAACACAAAGCTGGTGACTCTAAAGAAGCTCAAATTACTTGAGCATTGTTCACAGGGGGCCTCGCTGTAACACCAGTGTGCTTCCTCTGAATATCTGCCCAGAGCTCACTGCCTAGGTGCCCATGATGGCAGGACTCATAACACACTAGCAGTCTACAGCTGTGGTAAACCCAGATGGGGACAATACCCCTTATCTATTGTCTGTGCACAAAACAGACTGCATTTGGTAAAGCTGAAGCATACTGAGCTACAATTGCTGTCAAAAGTATATCAAAAAGTACCTAGTCTTCTGAAACAAGGACTTTGAAGGCCATTTATTTGACAACAGGCCGCTTAGATTCCACAGCCGAACAGACACAAATATACACAAATGTGCAAAGCAGCAGCAAGCTGTGCGTTAAAAGTGAGGTAACTGAAAGCATGGGAAATACAGTTCTTATCGACTACAGGGGTAGGCTGCCACCACTGTGACCAAACGACTTTCAAAAGCAGCATCGTGTATTTGTAGCCAGATTGGCCAAACTTGTATATGCATCTATGGCCTAAGCAGGCCTTCATTTAATGAAGTGCCTATTTCCATAAAAACAGAGGCTGCAGTGACGAAGAACAAGAGGTTCATTAAGGCTGGAGAGGAGTGTGCCCATTGCATCAGCGCATACACAGAAGGAGCTGAAGGGATGCTGCAGAGCTGTGACCAGTCAGCTGGATGCAGGGACACAGAAAGGGTGCACGGTGCAGCCACAGCACACTGCAGTGCTTGCTTTCATTGCAACACCACCAGCAACTCTCACACTGTCTGGGGCAGAGGGCTGGTGGTGACCAGAAGCTGAGACAGGTCTGGGATGACCCAACACAGGTCACTGCAACAGAGAATCTGGCCAAATATATGCCTCCACCCAGCAGGTCCTCACAGCCTCTAGATTTCACCGGTTCATTTCCACAGGCTGTTTCAGGCTTTCAGAGACTGTTTACCTTCATTAACCCTAAAGAGAGAAATGGAGGTGGAGGAAATCCAGAGTACCTAGAAGAGACTGAATAACCAAGACTACACCTGCCCAAGCTCTGGGCCATTTCTGTATCCAACAGATCAATAGGGTTTTCATCGGCACACTGGTGTTTTTGCTGCAAAGAGGAATGCAGCAAAAATAACAGTTTTGTTTGTTGAGGAAACCCATAAACCAGGAATACTTTTGTGATTAGCACCATGCTGGGACCACAGTTTGCTAGAGATTGTAGGAAAGCAATTTAAGGATTTTTCAAGTGACAGAAACAGACAGAGCCAGATCCAGGCCTGTCTGAGGGCAAGATCCAGCGTCAGCAGCACAGGCTCTGACTGGCCGCATAAGGGATCAGCTCACTTTTCTCCATTGCCTAAACCAGGAAAAACTCCACCAAATTCTGTCATGTTTCCTTGGGTGATGTGTGAATGTGAGAACAGGATAGTACCATTTGTGTTTGAAATTCCTGAGCAAATATATGTTTCTTTTTGTGGCAAGCAAAACTAGTAGGGGGTGGTCTCCCTTTCCACAACGTAAATCAAGAATAAAGTACAACTATGTCTATTTTCTTACATCTGAGATTCATTCTAGAGGCACCGACTTGTGCCTCCGCTTGGCTTAGCACTACAGCTATCTTTGTCTTTCTGTAAACCATCAGCTCTGCCCACATGCTGAGCCAACATTCATCGGGACACTTCCCTGCCAAGCAACACTGAATTTTTATGGCCCAGACATAAGTGCAAGTTGCTAAAGCAGAGGCACATGGATAGTGCTGTAACTATGGCTATTTATTAACAGTCTTCTGAGCTGAAACATGCCATTTTTTTAAAGCACGTTGATGCTTAGGGGGAAAAAAAAAAAAAAAAAAAAAGTCTCAAATGAGCAATTTATTGTTTGACTAACACTTTTCTCACTTTAAGTACTTCCCTGTTCCCACTATATGCCCCCCAATAGCTCACTTCTTAATCCAGCTTCTTCTGCTCTCCCAGCTCTATGCCCCTCTTTAGCTCCTGCTGTCTCACTTTCTTTCCCCAGTAGACCCCCATAGCATGCTATAAAAGCAGCAGATGGGAACCTGTCAGCACACAGAGCCATGGCCTGCTGTGGCCAGGGGGACACTCCCAGTGATGGAGATGTCCCCAGCAGTATTTTGTTTCCACAGCCTGGTGAAGCAACTCGAGGGGTGACCACAGCACCCGTGCTGCTGCTGTTTGTGGTGACTGGTGTGCACAAGTCAACGTGGTGGCACCGTCACAACATGCAGACAGCCCCTGCTGTCCTGCAGAGGCCACGGAAGAGCACAGGGCAGCACCACCAAGCAAGCTCCTTGGCTCGCTCAGAGAACAACATGCTGTTCCCTTCCTCAGGGGGAGTGGGAAGGGAGGGAGAGCAATGTGCTGATCACAAGGCACAGGAATTTCTCCGGGCTTCTCTGAAATATCTGGAATTTTTCAAAAACCTCCTCAGGATCTCCCTTCCCTACTGCTTGCCCACACAGATGCTCTCATGCATTTGCGTTTATCACCACCCGCCAGTTCCCGGCATCCTGGAAGTCCAGCATTGTGCAGGAATGCCTGAGGAGGCAGCTGGCAGCATTGCACTGATTCCTCAGCTCCCCAGACCTCCGCTCTCACACCCTGCAGAGGATACAGACCCACTCCTGTGTCACCCTACCCAACAGCAAGCTTGTGCTGTGCTCAGCAAACTCAATGCAGAGAGGAAGGTGGGTGAAAGCCCGCCTCTCATCGTTACCCATCATAAACCACGAATAACAGAAGCCAAAGGACTAACAGTACTCCCACCTCACACGCTCTGGCATGCTTCCTTTTAGAGCTCTCCTACAGCATTCAGTTACACTCTACCTACCTCCTGCATATCACCAAGGTCTTTCTCATCCTCTTTATAGCCTTATGGCTGCCTACATTATATATGATAACATACTGCAATTTTGCATGCTGCATCAGCAACTTTCTGCTTTACAAACCCTCCTTTTGCTCCATCCACCAAGCTGTACTCCAGGAAAGGCATTTTCCCTCCTGCTACAGGAGTCTCATTTTAAAACCTCAGCTCTAAAAGGAATTGTCTACACTATACCTGCACCTATTTAATTAAATGAGTAAAAACAGGTGATTTTTTTAACTGTCTTTAAGGAACTGCAACAAAAATGACAAAATGTATTGTCAAGAAAAGATACACTTTTGTTTGTTTGACTGATTTTAAGAAACAGCAGACACAAAATTTTCCATGTTGAGGTGACAGTCAAAAGTGTGTGGCTGGTTCTTCAACAGAAACAACATGCATTTTCCAAGATAAAATGTATTTATTCTGAAATAAGTTTTCAGCTGAGAACCAGTTTCAATGGTAAAAAGCCTTCTTCTCCTTTTCTTTAAATATCAAATTATTGATCAGCCCTGAGCCATATTCCTGATTCAGCCTAAAATAGATTATTTTGATTTAGTTTAAATTCAATTTCTTATTACCTTCAATTAAATCAATAAAGCCAGTTTAAAATAAAATTAGGATAACAGAAAGTATATCAGTTCACAGCAAACTGTTATTGTCTCTCTCTCTCTCTTTTATTAGAACTGATGAAAACTACCATTCCTAAATTTACAAGTATACAAATTCTCAAATACACTCACATAAATATTCACATGAGATGATACTGGTCCACATTGGCATTTGCAGATGCTCCCACCTGGAAATGAGTACCTGAAGTCTTACACTGATTACAGAGAGGTTTGTAAACCATGGAGGTGAATTGGCTTATGTGACAATGAGTTACATATGGTTATTTCTGCACTAAAAATCACAACCTGAGGTTCTGAGATTGTATTGCACCAGACACAATTGTGACACTAACATTTTAAATTTTTTGATTATATTCAGGCTGTTTTATATTCCCTCCATCTACAATAAAACTTTGTACTGTCTTTTACTGAATTTGGGGATGAGGCAATGTTTAGTCTGTCTTTCTAAGAATACCAGATTTGTGCTGTTATACTCTCAATGTGCTTTCTCCTAGTTGAATACATTGCAAACCCCATGACCAGCTTCAAAAAGTTTTGACACAACAGCTGAATTCTCACAAATACTGTCTCTAAGCTTCATGAAAATAGGTGATTTGCTTTCTACACAGTGTAGCTGTCTCATGACTGCAGTGTGTTTCCACTCTCGTTACATCTGCTCACTCACTTGCAACTGCTCTCTTGGGAAGAAGGGGGTCAGGAAAAGGGAAGAAAAGGGAAGAGGGGAGAACAAGCAAACTGAAGGCAGTGGACTAGAAAGCAAAGGGTGCAGCTAACAATCAAAAATGTGCATACACACTGCACAGTCCATGGCTTCCATCCACGTTAATCTATAATCCCCCTTGACAGACCTGACATCACACACAATGCGATCACTGGCACAGGAGGTACAAAAACAGATGCAGCAATGTGTTAACAAAAGGACTGATGAAGGAACAACAGGGGGAAAAAAAAAAAAAAGTAGTTGTTGGTATTAAAAGTATTGCTCCCAGGAAATTTAGAGGCTTTATATAATATAAACTTGGCTGGGCATGTATAGCTTACTTAACAGTCCAACTGGATCTGAACCCAGACACTTCTATTTTATGCCTCTTAGAACCAAACATTTAGTCCAACCTTCCAACTGTGCAATGAAGCCATAATTTACCATCTTGTGTGATGATTTGGCTTCCCTGAATCAAGATGCCACACAAGTACCCACTTTGCAAACATAGACCCTTTTCCATAGCTAGAATAAGGGATTATCTAGCTTTTTTGTTTCTGGAAAAGATGTGCAAACATACACTTTTTAAAAACTGGAGCACATCAGATTTGTGCCAGCCAAAACCATGGCCACATACTGGAGCACTGCAACATATTTGCAGAACAAGAAATATATTTTACGAGAGTCACTTTTCTCTGCATCATTAAGTTTATGCTCCTTTAAGTACAGACACCAAAGCTACACTTGAAAAAAATTATTATCTTAGGGAACTAGAGTAAAGTAAGTAAACAATTTTTGTCCAGACTTGTATTGTTTTTTTTCTCTATATTTCAATCCCGTCTCTAGGGCTGACATCGGGCTAACGGACTACTGACAGCTTTCTGTAAGTTTCCATGGCTCAGATGTGAAAAAATCATGTGCCACAATGTCTGACTTGGGTTGCAGAGACACAGATTGAGAAGTAACCTATCATGCAAGCAAAACTCTAATGGCTTGGACTTCATTCAAATATATACCTTCACACTCTGATATGTCCTTCCTCTCGTTTCATCTTACCAAAGAACTTGTCTGCATCTCTACTGTCCCAGAGTGCCCAAAGAGAATTAAAAGTACATAAAAACAAGCCATACAGATCACATAACTATCTTAGATTCAATCATTTCTATACTCTAGTCCTTCTATGGAGGTTCAAACCATTCTTTTTTAAGCACCTCCTGTAGTGCAACTTCACCTACAGTTTAGCTATTTAGTTCTTAGTATTGAGACACCCTCCTGCCCCAATTGCAGTTCTCTGAGCATCCTGCTAAAGTACTCGAAGTTTAGTAAAATGTGCAGTGCACTCAGTTCCCATTTACCTCAGCATGTGCTCAGTACCTGGCAGTATCCATACCCAAACATGATTCCTGGCTAATCCCGGCAGAAGACCTGGCGCCTAAACTTTGCAACTAAGGCCTAGCCACAATTAATTGTTCCTTCTTTGCCGGTATAAACTTCAAGTAAAACTTGAGCTGAGAAAAGAAAAGACCTTGCAGCAGAATAGATTTCTGTCAGCTTATGGTTAAAAGAACTGAGAAGCGCAACTTGAAATTGCTGCTTATGTAACAAGAGCCTGAGAACTGCAGTAATATTTAATTGAGGGAAAAGTAACTAAAGGGGAATTGCTTGGAGACCTGCCAGAAGGATTTTAACAGCTGGAAGTTGAAAAGTGATTAATTTTGACAGCAATAAATGCTCCATGTTCATAAGTAATTATGTTTAGATTTCTGAGCTGTTTGAATTCTTTTCTGTGTACTATTAACTTCTTAATTTCCAGATAGGAATTTGGATCATCTTTATTTAGAACATGTAAGAAATCCCAATTTTTTCCCTAGCAGTTTTCCACTTACACTGGGAAGACAAAAGTGAAGGCAGCCTGGAATGAACCCTTCAGAATAAATGGTCTCATAGAGAAAAGTGACTGCATTTACCATGTTTCTTGAGGGACAACAAGAGACATCTATCAGGGAAGGTCCAAGAAAAGAGACAGAGACAGAAACATAGAACGAGAACGAGCAGGAGGTAGCTCAAAGAGGCTCTGCCTTCTGTCCTGTTTTATTAGCTCTTCTGACATAAAACAACTGCTACCGAAGCCATAATATTCACAGAACATAGTTGCCTTTAAACGGATGTAAGCATATCTGTGACTACAAGAGAGAGGACAAGGGTAGTAAGGGTAAGTTAAAGTCACTGCTCTAGAGTAACACATAATCAAACACTAGTGTTGGAGCTGTCAAAGTGAAGTGTGGTGGCTGGACTTCATGGCATTGTGCTGGACTGGGAAGATGCAATAGGCCCAAGCTATGGGGAATGAGAGGTCTAAATAGTCTTGTGAGTTACTAACTGAAGGCAGGGTGTCCTCAAACATGGTCCTTAACCCCTGTGTTCACTAGGGTGTGAAAGACATGGTACTTTCCAGGCCATATAGAATACTTAACCAGAAACCCTCCTTGGACACTCTTTGCCGTAAGTACAATCCAGCACAAACCTCCAGCCAGGCAGGAAGGATGAACAATGCCAGTACTTCCAGTTATGAAGATGAAGATGTTCAGTTCTCTAGGTGTAGATTAACATTTGGACAAAAATCTTCTGAAGACCAGCCTTGAAAACAGGCAAGGAAGCATCAAAACCCACACAACAGAAAGGCATGTCCAAAGCCAACTCTGAGCTTCATGACAAGTTTGAAAGAATAGGGCCAGGTGGCTGAAGATAAGCAATTCTAGAGGAAACTGATAAAACAACCTCCCTTAGGAGATAGTGTGGCTGGGATATTTTTTTTTTTCTCACAAGTTTACAGCCATAAGAAATCTCATCAGTTAATAGCAAGAGAAGACCATTTGCCATGACAGCCAGCTCTGAGGGACTGCCAGTTCTGGCACAGAAAGCTCTGAGGAGCTCATGATGAAACACTAGCTTCTTGAACACGCATGTACTGCCTACACAAAACAAAGGCGTCTGGTCCAGTATGCAGTGGATTTCATGGGGCACACCCTGCACTGGTAAGGAAAATAGCAAACCTCATGCTCATGCTCAGCACCGCCAGTAGGCTGGGGAACACCATCTCACTGGGTGGGAGACGCAGGGTCCCACACTGGTTAGCCAAGCTATTGCTAGGAACATACCAGCCTTGGATAATCCTGTATCTCAGAGATGGGAGGGGGAATGTTTCAACAAACCCTTGTCTCTCAGCTGCAGATCACCTAGCCTGTAGAATGCTTAATAGATGCTGACTTTTTGCTAGTGCACTTTAGTCTTAGCATGGGAGATTCCCAGGTTCATTTATAATCTCCTGGCTTTCTTCCTCATTATAAGAGGTATTTAAAATATTTGCTGAGCCCTTGGCATAGCTGTTGAAACAAAGACCTGGTAAAACAAAGAGAAAAAAAAAATGCAGGTGCAGGAGGATAGTTACATTTAGAAGATGGCACATGGGAATTCTCCTGTGCTCCTTTGATCCAGACATTTAACTGATATTTATACTGCTTTCTTTCTAAGCCAGTGATTAACCTAGATGAGATACACAGTTTTCAAATGGCTCCACTTTGGACAGATGAGCTCATAGACTCTTTTGTAGGCTGGGTAGTAACAGGGTGTGCTTCCTACACCAGTGATGTGAGAGGTGATCCTTCTCCATATCCCCCCTTCTATCCAGGCTCAGAGAGAGAACCATACAGAGAATGGAGAGCAGGGTGAAGCACAGAAAGAGAGGCCAGGTAAAGCATGAGGTTTATGGAGACACGCTATATTTTCCAGGTAAGTCTGTTGAAATTAGACAGAGACCTAACACAGCCCTGACCATTCCTTCACAGGAAAAAATTACAGGGCCTCTGGCAGCTGTGAAAAATATTTTATAACAGCAGGAAGTGAAAACAAGAGCATCAGAGTCCTGTGTGGGCAGCCCAGTTCTCCAATGACTTCTGTGCTGAGCCAGAAGGCTTGTTGGGTGAACCTCCAGTCTGCTCTAGTGTCAAAACTAAACTTTGCTCAAATGAGGCATTTGAGCATCCTGCCAAGAAGGAATGGACATTTCCTCCTTTGTAACCTCCCAGGGTTTTATTTCAGGAAGGGCTGAGCAGGGGCTTGGCACTTATCCCCAGGAAGCTTTGTACTTATCCAGTCCCTTCCTGCTCACTACATCCCTGATGTTAAGTAGCTTCAGCTGCAAAATAAAGCAGTACGACTGCTATCGCTTATGTCACTTCCACTCAGCTATGCATTTAGCTGCTTGCTTTATATGCATGGAATATCTCATTTAATATTTCACTCAGTTACTTCAATCTTAGGAAAAGAGTGCTTCAGGAAAATAGTTAAAATAAGCATCATGTGATATTAAGTGTTTTTGATGTTTAACATCATGGCATGTATAACAGCACTGTGCAAATTGGATTACGTTCAGAAACAGTCTGCTTTAGACTGGACTAGTGCATGGTTATTAAGCCTCCTTCTAGCAGTGTAAAACAGAAATTTCCTTCAAAGACTGCTTCCCACCACCCCCCTTTTTCTTTTTCTATCATCAGCCTTTTTGCATCAGACAAAAGAGCGGAGGATGGACAGTTAAGGAGGGAAAGGCTGGTAAGAAGAACTGTTAAATTAGTTGGTACTCATGAAAACCCTGTCAAACTCTCTGGGTGAGGACCTCTTTTTAAAAAAAACTTATTTTCATAGAATCATAGAATATCTCCAGTTGGAAGGGACCCACAAGGATCATCAAGTCCAAGTCCTGGGTCTCCAGAGGACTACCCAAAAAATCAGACCATGTGTCTTCAAGTGTTGTCCAAACGCTTCTTGAGTGCTGGCAGCCTTGGTGCCATGACCACTGCCCTGGGGAGCCTGTCCCAGTGCCCGACCACCCTCTGGGTGCAGACCCTTTCCCTAACCCCCAGCCTGACCCTCCCCTGTCCCAGCTCCATGCCGTTCCCTCAGGTCCTGTCGCTGTCCCCAGAGAGCAGAGCTCAGCGCCTGCTCCTCCGCTCCCCTCGTGAGGGAGCTGCAGGCCGCTATGAGGCCTCCCCTCAGCCTGCTCTGCTCGGGGCTGAGCAAACCAAGGGGCCTCAGCTGCTCCTCATACATCTTGCCCTCTAGACCCTTCACCACCTTTGTAGCCCTCTCTAATAGTGTTATGTCTTTTTTATACTGTGGCACCCCAAACTGGGCACAGCGCTCACAGTGAGGCCGCTCAGCGCAGAGCAGAGCAGGACAATCCCTTCCCCCACCAGCTGGCAGTGCTGGGCCTGATGCACCCCAGGGTACGGTTGCCCCTCCTGGCTGCCAGGGCACACTGCTGGCTCCTGTTCAGCTTGCTGTGGACCAGAAACTCCAGATCCCTTTCTGTGGGGCTGATCTCCAGAGTTTTCTCTGAGAACTTAGAGAATTACAGCCACAAAGATGGTATTACTGTGAAAGAGAGAAGATTTATGGTGTCCTACTTGGGTAGAAGTGACTGAGGAATGATTTGGGCATGTTCTTAGAAGTGCTACCACCCAGCAGCAATTTCCTATGCCTCAATGATCTAACCTAAATGATTCTTTAACATGGCATGGTAAGAAAAGAGAATCACAGTGCTGAATTTCTGATTGCATTGATAAGATGTACAAAACATGCACCCCAGCGCTAGCAACATTTCCTCTTTTCCTCCTTATTATGCCAAAGAATTGCAACCCATTAATAGTCAGCTGTCAGCAAACTACTTCCCACAGCCGTTGCAAAGTGTCATTTCACATTTGCTCTGTAGAGAGTGAAGAGAGGCAGGATTTGTTAGCAAATTGTGGGGAATTGCACCATTTTCCTCACTGTTAGTTGGCTCCAATACTATCACACCACTAGCTGTTTGGAAAGGTAGCTGAAGTGCTAGTTGTAATCAGTGGGTATTTTGTCACGGCCTTCAACAGGGCCAAAATCTCAGGTGAACCACAAAAACAGATGCTGCTACATGTCAAATATTTTCTCTTCTCATTCAGGAGTGGAGGACATTTTGTACCTTATAAGGTACGAATATCTATGATTTTTTCAACAAGACTCATGCATCAGAATGACCTGTGGGCAATCGGGCATTTGTTCTGGCTCCCCCGGCTTTACAAATATACCAGCAGTTCACATGAGCTTAATGACTATAAGCACTTGTAGCAAACCCTAAAAATATGTAAAATAGGCTACCAGTTGGGAATCCTCCTCCTTCTTTCTGATGTTGTCTTTCAGGACATAGCAGTGTCTCCATTGCTTCTTGTGTTCTGCTGCTCTGTTCCATCTTTATTTCTTCAGAGATGTTTTGGTGTTCTCCATGGAAGCAGTTAATAAAATTTATTGTAGCTACAAAACCTCTGCAAATCCAGTCCCAGGAAGATAAGCCAGTGCAATGTGCTGGCTGCAAAGCTGGCAGATTCAAACTGAGCTGGATCATTTGGTGGGATTTCTGCCAGTAAGGGAGCCAAATGCCAGATCATGCAGGGTTAAGAAAGGCAAGCTGTTTGTTTTGTCTTACAGTGCAAGGGTGACTTTAACCGAGGTCTCCTTCAGCCTTTGGATCCCCCTAAGTGAGGATGGGGTTAAAAGAAAGGATTTTCTAAATCAGACTCTGTTCCAAAAAGGTTAGGAATAAAACTAGCAGCAATTATGTACTGTTATTAAAATAGCACCTAGAGGTGCATGCCAAGAACCTCACTAAACACACAGAGATGATTCCTGCACCAAAGAATTTTTAATATGAACAGACAAGACAAAGGCAGTACTGTTATTCACATTTTGCAAACACTGAAGCAAGACAGAGAGAGTAAGTCACCACAGCACAGAGATTCGGTCACTTGCCAAGGTCATATGAGGGATCTGTGCTACAGTCAGGACCTGAGTCTATCTGTATGGCTGAATCATAGCCCTGTGGTTCGTAAGAGCAGCCCCTTACTTGCCCCAATACTTTCCAGAATTGTCAGAACTAAAAAAAAATAAAAAAATAAAAAAGGTGTTTGAAGGCAGGAAGGACGTCTTTCTGTAAACCAAGCCATATCCTCTACAGGCCAACATCTTGAAGTGCTTCTCATATGGACTGGTGTTGCCACCCTGCCAATGTTACATGGAAGCACCGTCCCAGCAGCTGCTCTAACTGCTTGCTTGCCAAGTGAAAATTCCTTTGTATCTCCTTATAGAACGGGGGAAGTAACCATACTTAGCCACAACCTTGAGCATCTCACCTGGCTAAAATATTTTGAAGTGATTTATTCCAAGAACTTTCTGAGGATGATTTTGATTAATCAAGTCTTGCTTAATTTAAGTCTTGCTTAAAAAGTAAGGGACTGTAAGGTCATCTAATTCCAACCCCACTGCCATGGGCAGGGATGCCACTCACTAGATCAGGTTGCCCAGGACACCATTCAACCTGGTCTTGAACACCCGCAGGGATGGGGTATCCATAACTTCTCTGGGCAACCTGTTCCAGGGCCTCAACACCCTCTAAGTGAAGAATTTCTTCATAAACTCTAATCTAAATATCCCCTCTTTTAGTTTAAAACCATTCCCCTTGTACTGTCGTTGTCTTCCTGCGCAAAAGGTTGCTCTCCATCTCTTTATGAGCCCCCTTTAAGTATTGAAAAGCTGCAATGAGGTCTCCCTGGAGCATTCTCTTCTTCAGGCTGAACAGCCCCAGCTCTCTCAGCCTTTCTTCATAGGAGAGGTTCTCCAGCCCTCTGATCAACTTCATGGCCTTACTCTGGACTAACTGTAACAGACCCACATCCTTCTTTTGCTTGGGGCCCCAGATCTGGATGCAGCCCTCCAAGTGGGGCCTCACAAGGGCAGAATAGAGGGGGACAATCTCCCTCCACATGCATCTCCACTCATCTATTTGATGCAGCCCAGGATGCAGCTGGCCTTCTGGGCTGTAAACACACACTGATGGTTCACGTTGAACATTTCATCGACCAGAACCCCCAAGTCTCTCTCCACAGGGCTGCTGTCAATGAGTGCTTCTCACAATCTGTCCTCATGTCTGGGATTGCCCACCCCAGGCGCATCAGCTTGCACTTAGATCAAAACAGAGGAGTACTCTGCACTTTGAGGACAGCTGAAAAAATACTAAGCTGTGACTTGGAGTATGAGATAAGATAGTTCTTATTGACAAATTAATTATTTCTATTATTCATTGCTGTTTTTCCTTCTTAATCAAAAACTCATTAAGTCAGTAGGTAAGCTGTTATGAGGAAGAATAATCAAAAGATAATCACACCAGATTTGAATAATTTTGTCATGGTTCATCCACTGTATGCTTCTTTAGTGATCTAAAGGATATGTGAATTTCATTATGAACTGATTATAAATACAATTCAGATGGATGGAAAAGTAATTTGAAGACTTTTTAGTCTGGTAATGAGCTCCCTTTGCAGTTTGTGAGCTGGTTGTTGGCCAAATCTGTAAACAATTATTGCTCGTCTACAAGGAACTAGGACACTGAAGAAGTTCTTGGACATTGTTAATTAAATTAGTTTCTAAGCAGAGAATGAAGAATGAGAAAGATGCCATATTTTTCCTTCCTCTCATTAAATACACCTTCCCCTATTGGAACAGGTTGCCATCCAAACCAAACCATGTTTTGGACATGGTTTAGTGGGTGACATTGGCAGTAGGGCAATGGTTGGACCAGATGATCTTGGAGGTCTTTTCTAACCTTAATGATTCTATGATTCTGCACTTCTACTCCAAAGGACTGAAGTTTTCTATGAACCTCATCACTGGGCTTGAAACCATGTCCATTTTTTTCAGGCTACAATCTACAGAATGACCCATAGCAGGCCTCGATGAACCATTTCCATGCAGTTTAGTAGGTATAAGTATTGGCATCCTGTTTGAATCATTACCAGAACTACACTTTGCATTACTGTACCAAGACAACAAGTTTTCTGTAATACATGCATGAACAAGAGGTCCATCCCTCTCTTGGGGTATTCTAGTCCAGGTCTGCAAGTCAAGCCAAAGAAGATCCACAAACCTTTTTCAATAACCTGACTTCCCCTACACCTGGCATCTCAGTACTCCACAACCGTGCTGTAGGAAATGTGAATTTTAGGACCGTTCTTCAACCCTTATGTCAGACCATCGTATGCAGAAACTTCCACTCCTGAAACTAACAGCCCTGCGCTCAATGTAGACTGGTTTCAGCTTGGTGTTTTGTGTCCAAGAAATAGTTCAAAACCACAACCAAGCACCTCCAAACTTTGGCATGGAAGTTTGGAAAATTGATTTTTTCAGTTTTGATAGTTTGGATTCTTTCTTTCCTTTCCTTTCCTTTCCTTTCCTTTCCTTTCCTTTCCTTTCCTTTCCTTTCCTTTCCTTTCCTTTCCTTTCCTTTCCTTTCCTTTCCTTTCCTTTCCTTTCCTTTCCTTCCTTTCCTTTCCTTTCCTTTCCTTTCCTTTCCTTTCCTTTCCTTTCCTTTCCTTTCCTTTCCTTTCCTCTCCTCTCCTCTCCTCTCCTCTCCTCTCCTCTCCTCCTCTCTCTCCTCTCCTCTCCTCCTCTCCTCTCCTCTCCTCTCCTCTCCTCTCCTCTCCTCTCCTCTCCTCTCCTCTCCTCTCCTCTCCTCTCCTCTCCTCTCTCCTCTCCTCTCCTCTCCTCTCCTCTCCTTTCCTCTCCTTCCTCTCCTTTCCTCTCCTTTCCTTTCCTTTCCTTTCCTTTCCTTTCCTTTCCTTTTCCTTTCCTTTCCTTTCCTTTCCTTTCCTTTCCTTTCCTTCCCTTCCCTTCCCTTCCCTTCCCTTCCCTTCCCTTCCCTTCCCTTCCTTCCCTTCCCTTCCCTTCCCTTCCCTTCCCTTCCCTTCCCTTCCCTTCCCTTCCCTTCCCTTCCCTTCCCTTCCCTTCCCTTCCCTTCCCTTCCCTTCCCTTCCCTTCCCTTCCCTTCCCTTCCCTTCCCTTCCCTTCCCTTCCCCCTTCCCTTCCCTTCCCTTCCCTTCCCTTCCCTTCCCTTCCCTTCATTCTGT